>NC_135234.1:750037051-751237051 GCF_051348905.1 Ranitomeya variabilis | reverse complement strand
AAAAAAGACATATTTGCATTGTGTTGAGGAGTCAAGGAGCAGATAAGTGCTGGTTCTGGTGGACCTGGTGGGGGGGGGGGGGAATTAAGTGCCAACAAGCAACGTCTCTGCTCGATACAGATGACCGGGCTTGTCGGTGGACTTCATTATCTTGCATTTTTTAGGATGCCACATGTGGGCCCCAAAGGGCCCTCAATGGCATCACATACAAGGCATTTATAGGAGGTGGTGGCAGCAAAGTGATCTGCAGACATTATGTTCCATGCTTCATCAGGTGCCATATGTATAGACATTTCTACCCTAGAAGTAGTGCTTTTAAGGGAGAAAGGTTACAACACCTGTCTTATTTTGTGTCATACTACACCACTCTACAAGATGGAGACATAATATGTCCATATACATGGAATTAATGGTGCTATATAAATAATAATAATAATAATAATAATAATAATAATAATAATAATAATAATATACAGGAGGCCTTAAAGGAGTTTTATGGTTTCATAATACTGCATGCCCCAAACTGTTAAAAAAACACATTGTACACCCCCTCCCCAGGTCCAGTGCTAAGTCTCCTCTGTGGATCCCAGTGTCTGTTGTCTGCAGCACTCATGTCACGTTGACAGTGCAGTGAGCACAGTACCTCTGCCAAGTTGGCACAAGTTGCTCAGAATTTCTGAAGACAGTGACAAGAAACCGAGCGCAATGGCAGAAATCCAATCCTGGACCCGGGGAGGGTGAGTAAAGGAAATAATATTTAGAGGGTTTTTTTTAAACAAACTGCATCCTGGGAGGAGAGTTTTCTGAAACTAAAAATTCCCTTTGCGGCAAAAGGAACTCTCAACTTTGAGGAAAGAATGTATTGGGCATGTTCAATATTAATGCTCGATCCTTTTGTTCTTCCAGGAGTCTGGAAGAGATTTAAGCCGGCCTTACACATTAGGCTTATGTCGGCTGAACCTACTGATATCAATGGGTTTGGATGACGATCTAATGTGAATAGGGGAACCTGACAAATGAGGGGCGGGAGAGATGTTGATCGGACATGTCCGGTTTTGGACTGCCAATCGCATTGTTTCCCCTGAGATAAATCGCCAATCGACGTTTCTCATAGAGAATACAGGAGCAGTCGGCCGAGCGAGCGCTACTGTGTATGGAAGATCTATCGGCCAATGGCTATCTAATGTGTATGGCCAGGAAATCTGGCAGCTGATTTTTGTACCATAAACCAAACATGTCTGTAATTCAGATTAACCCTACACCTTCTTTTTTTGTGATCCTTATTTCCATTTCAAAGTTATTTCTTATCCAATTGGTATGGAAATGAGGCGCAAGTGCAGGGGACCCGTCCTCTTTCCATTTTTCCTGTCTGCTCTCTGACTGACAGGTCACTTTTGTCTGAAAGACCTGTCTCCCCCCTTCTGAAATCTCACCAGGATAACGCCCCCTCTGAGAAGACAACCAGTGCCGGGAATGACAGCGCCTGCTCGATGTCTGAAATCTCACCAGGATGACGCCCCCTCTGAGTAGACGACCAGTGCCGGGAATGACAGTGCCTGCGCAATGTCTGAAATCTCGCCAGGATGACGCCCCCTCTGAGAAGACGACCAGTGCCAGGAATGACAGTGCCTGCGCAATGTCTGAAATCTCGCCAGGATGACGCCCTCTCTGAGAAGACGACCAGTTCTGGGAATGACAGCGTTTGCATGATGTCTGAAATCTCACCAGGATGACGGCTCCTCCGAGAAGAAGACCGATGATGGGAGTGACAGCACCTGAGTGATATCTTAAATCTCGCCAGGATGACGCCCCCTCTGAGAAGATGACCGGTTCTGGGAACGACAGCACCTGCATGATGTCTGAAATCTCACTAGGATGACGCCCCCTCTGAGAAGACGATCTGTGTCGGGAATAACAGCACCTGCGTGATGGCTGAAATCTCACCAGGAAGATGATGCCCCCTCTGAGAAGACCATTGATGGGAGTGACAGCACCTGCGCGATGTCTGAAATCTCACCAGGATGACACCCCCTCTGAGAAGACAACCGATTCCAGGAATGACAGTGCCTGCGCAATGTCTGAAATCTCACCAGGATGACGCCCCCTCTGAGTAGACGACCAGTGCCAGGAATGACAGTGCCTGCGCAATGTCTGAAATCTCGCCAGGATGACGCCCTCTCTGAGAAGACGACCAGTTCTGGGAATGACAGCGTTTGCATGATGTCTGAAATCTCACCAGGATGACGGCTCCTCCGAGAAGAAGACCGATGATGGGAGTGACAGCACCTGAGTGATATCTTAAATCTCGCCAGGATGACGCCCCCTCTGAGAAGATGACCGGTTCTGGGAACGACAGCACCTGCATGATGTCTGAAATCTCACTAGGATGACGCCCCCTCTGAGAAGACGATCTGTGTCGGGAATAACAGCACCTGCGTGATGGCTGAAATCTCACCAGGAAGATGCCCCCTCTGAGAAGACCATTGATGGGAGTGACAGCACCTGCGCGATGTCTGAAATCTCACCAGGATGACACCCCCTCTGAGAAGACAACCGATTCCGGGAATGACAGTGCCTGCGCAATGTCTGAAATCTCACCAGGATGACGCCCCCTCTGAGTAGACGACCAGTGCCAGGAATGACAGTGCCTGCGCAATGTCTGAAATCTCGCCAGGATGACGCCCTCTCTGAGAAGACGACCAGTTCTGGGAATGACAGCGTTTGCATGATGTCTGAAATCTCACCAGGATGACGGCTCCTCCGAGAAGAAGACCGATGATGGGAGTGACAGCACCTGAGTGATATCTTAAATCTCGCCAGGATGACGCCCCCTCTGAGAAGATGACCGGTTCTGGGAACGACAGCACCTGCATGATGTCTGAAATCTCACTAGGATGACGCCCCCTCTGAGAAGACGATCTGTGTCGGGAATAACAGCACCTGCGTGATGGCTGAAATCTCACCAGGAAGATGCCCCCTCTGAGAAGACCATTGATGGGAGTGACAGCACCTGCGTGATGTCTGAAATCTCACCACGATGATGCCCCCTCTGAGAAGACGACCGGTGTCGGGAATGACAGTACCTGCTCGATGGCTGAAACCTCACCAGGATCACGCCTCCTCTGAGAGGACCAATGATGAGAGTGACAGCACCTGCGTGATGTCTGAAATCTAACCAGGATGACGCCCCCTCAAAGAAGAAGAGCGGTGATGGGAGTGACACCTGCGCGATGTCTGAAATCTCACCAGGATGACACCACCTCTGAGACGATGACCAGAGCCGGGAATGACATTGCCTGTGCAATGTCTGAAATCTCACCAGGATGACGCCCCCTCCGAGAAGCAGACCGATGATGGGAGTGACAGCACCTGCGTGATGTCTGAAATCTCACCAGGATGATGCCCCCTCTGAGAAGAAGAGCGGTGATGGGAGTGACACCTACGCGATGTCTGAAATCTCACCAGGATGACACCACCTCTGAGACGATGACCAGAGTCGGGAATGACATTGCCTGTGCAATGTCTGAAATCTCACCAGGATGACGCCCCCTCCGATAAGCAGACCGATGATGGGAGTGACAGCACCTGCGTGATGTCTGAAATCTCGCCAGGATGATGCCCCCTCTGAGAAGACGACTGGTTCAGGGAATGACAGTGCCTGCACAATGTCTGAAATCTCGCCAGGAAGACAACCGATGATGGGAGTGACAGCACCTGTGCGAGTTTTCAGAAGGGGAGGCAGGTGACTCTGACAAGAGGAGGAGGAGGTTTCAGGTGGGGAAAGATGGAAAGGGGACAGAGAGCTGTAAGTACAGTGCCAAGTCCCTGCACTTGCTCCTCATTTCCATAACAATTGGATAAGGAATAACTTTGGAATGGAAATAAGGATCACAAAAAAGAAAGTGTAGATTTAATTTGAATTACAGCAATGGGTTTAGTTTGTGGTATAAAAACCTGCTGACAGGTGCCCTTTAAAAAAAACAAACACATGTATGCTCATCCTAGCTGAGCATGCACATGTATCAGGAGGATCAAAAGGAATAGCTATCTGTCAAATGAGCATTGGGTTGATGTTAGAGGTATATAAGCATTTTGGTTCTTTGGCAACTAAGCTGAACCACTCGAGGTCCAGGTATTACGGCTATAATACAAATACTAAGCTGGACCTATATTATGGCCATGCAAAAGTAACCTTAACGTTTTGTATTGTTTTTCTGTATTTTTTTTTACAAATGCAGAGTTGGATACAAGAGAAATGAGAACTATTAGCCCTTACTTAACACTTTTTCTCACTCCATGACCCCCTCTTGGCTTTGCATCCAAACTGCAACGAAAACTGCATGTGTGAATCCGGCCTTAAAAGTGTTGTCTATAGGATTGTGAGTTCCCTGAAGTGAAGCTCCTGGTCGCCCTTCCACCACCTCCCCTCCCGGTAATCAGCTGATTTTTGCCAGTAGAACCATATAGTATAATAAAGTATCACATATTGCCTACTGAGAAGAATACATCGTAAAAATCAAGGTAACCACCGATTTCAGTTTGCAATGTGGGGACCATGTTAGACCTTACTTATTTTGTTTCCTGATTCAGGGTCCCTTTTCTTTTATCTTAATATGTCTTAAAGGCTACTTTTAAAATTGTCATTAATCTTTAGCTCTTTCGATAATTTCTAGCATCATCATTTTGCCTGATTTACTAGCTGCTCGAGAAAAAATCGAGGGTATCATTGACACCATCAACAACTTCAAGTGCCTTATGCTGTAGATGTGTTTTCTATGACCAAAAAAGTAAAAGATTACCCTGTTTTCTCAATGATTTTAGATACAACTAGTTTATAAGGAACACGAGTATCTTCCATTGCTGTCCATGATACCTGTCCATCTATGGGCAATTTTATATTTAAATAGAACCTGCTCGATTAATCCGCCTCTCTCCTCGCTACTCCTTGGCTTCCTTCTCTACAAATCCCTTCATTGGTTCCCAATTCCCCAACAAATCCAGTTCAAACTGCTAACATTGACCTACAAAGTCGTCCATGATCTGTCTCCTACGTATACCTCCGACCTAATCTTTTGATACAAGCAACTTCCGGTCCTCCCAAGACCTCCTTCTCTCCTCCACACTTGTACATTCCTCACTCAATCGCCTCCAAGACTTTTTCTGAGTATTCCCCATCCTCTAAATTTCTGTGCTTCAAAACGTCCGATTATCCACTACACTCAAAACCTTCACCACCATCATCACCACCGGAGCTGCCACCTCTCCGCCACCGGAGCTGGCACCTCACCACCATCGGAACTGCCACTTCACCAACTTTGGAGCTGCCACCTAACCTCCACCGGAGCCATCAACTCAACACCACCAGAGTTGCTGCCTCACCTCTGGAGCTGCCTCCTCACCACCACTGGAGCTGCCAACTCACCACCACCAGAGCTGACACCTCACCGCCACTGGAGCTGCCACTGCACTGCCACTCGAGCTGCCTCCTCACCACCACCGGAGCTGCCACCTCACCACCACCGGAGCTGCCATCTTACCACCACTGGAGCTGCAACCACACCGCAACTTGAGATGCCACCTCACCACAATCGGAGCTGCCAACTCACCACCACCGGAGCTGCCACCTCACCTCCACCGGAGCTGCCACCACACCACCACTGGATCTGCCACTGCACGACCTCCGCAGCTGCCGCAACACCACAACCTACTCTCTCTGCCCCATTATCTTGCAAACTGTAAGCCCGTAAGGGCAGGGTTCTCTCCCTTTTGTTCCAGTGTCATTGTTAGTCTATTTTTTGTCATTTATATTTGTATTTTGTACGTAACCCCTTCTCATGTAGAGCACCATGGAATCAACCTCCTGGTATGGCTGTGTAGGTCATGGAACAACAATAAAAATGATACCATTTTTGTAGGAATCCGATGTGCCAGTGCTGAGAAATTGGTTTTTAAAACTACATGCAAATAAGCCCTCTGAGTTAATTGACACGCCTCAATGCACTTCCAGGCTAATTTGCATTTGGCTTTAAAGCGTGATTTCTCAGCACTGGTACATCGGATTACTGCAAGAAAGGTAACAATTTTATTGTTGTTCTGCGATCTTTACGGTCACAACACTAGTTTGATTAGTAAAACCGTCCTGATTAGTCCCCTTTAAGGGCAAAAAAAAAATAAACAGTTGAGCCAGTTTGTGCATTGGGAACAATGTCTTCTTGAAACAGGAAAGGTCCTTCCTCAAACTGTTGACATAAAGCTGGAAACGTCATTGTATGGTAGAGCATTATGATTTCCCTAAGGAGGAACTTAGGAACCCAAACCATCAAAAATAACCCCTAGAGCAATATTCCTTTTCCATCAAACCACTCATGTTGACATTGCCTCCAGGGGTATTTTTGGACTCGGTTGTGAATGGTACTCATCTCTGAGCCATCCTGTACCATACACGTTCTTGTTCATGTTTGTTTATAGAAATGTAATGGCTGTGTGCTTGATGTTATCTACTCTTTAGCACTTGGTGCCAGGAGAACAACAAGTAACCACGTGGACTTAAAGCCTAGGTTCTCATTTCGTTTTTGTGTGAGCGCTAATGGACAGCGTTGCTCGGCGAAATTAACGCCGTGCAACGCGTCCGTTAGAGCTCCCATTGCCAGCAACGTTAAAGCGCCTTGCTAGCGCGTGCCATTTTCGGCATGCGCTAGCGATGTGCCGTTCTTTTGTGGCGCGCCTCGGGGATCTGCGCTAGCGGGGACGTTTAACGCGACCCCTAAAAAGACATTGCGTTAGCGCAATCCGCTAGCTCTTAGCGCTAAACGGATTGCCCTAACGCAATCTGAACCTAAAGGTACCGTCACACTTAGCGACGCTGCAGCGATATACACAACGAGCCGATCGCTGCAGCGTCGCTGTTTAGGTCTCTGTAGAGACGTCAAACACAGCAGCTCCAGAACGATGCAGGAGCGATCCTGTGACGTAACGGTGACTCACTTATCGTTCTCACAGGTCGTTAGCTCCATGTAAAACATTGCTGACATTGCTGTGCATGCACGTGCTGCTGCCGAGAGCTTCCCTCCACTGAATGTGTCAGCGCCGGCAGTAACAGCGGTGACATCACCGCTGTGCTCTGCTTTATGGCCAGCGCTGACACAGTCAGTGCAGGGAAGCTCTCGGCCGGAGCGCGTGCATTAGCAGCGCTCCTGCCGAAAGCAGTTTTAACCCTGTGGACGCCAGGGGACGTGACAGACATCAGAATGTGAGTATGTACTGTTTTTTTTAACTTTTACAATGGTAACCAGGGTAAATATCGGGTTACTAAGCGCGGCCCTGCGCTTAGTAACCCGATATTTACCCTGGTTACAAGTGAACACATCGCTGGATCGGCGTCACACACGCCGATCCAGCGATGACAGCGGGTGATCAGCGACCAAAAAATGGTCCTGATCATTCCCCAACGACCAACGATCTCCCAGCAGGAACCTGATCGTTGGTCGCTGTCACACATAACGAGATCGTTAGCGGGATCGTTGCTACGTCACCAAAAGCGTGACGTTGCAACGATATCGTTAACGATATCGTTATGTGTGACTCAGCCTTAATAGCGAAACTTGTAATGAGTTCCCTATCCACCATGACCACCCTCAGCAGCAAGTTCAGAATGTAAAAACTCACGACTGGTCTCCAACATCTCACAGGGATAATGCCCAATATAATGTCACAAAACATAGATAAAGTGCATAGCAATGGCGTATTAAGACGAAAATGCACACAGTAATGTTGCTATAGTGGGGTAGTACGCACAGTGAGGACACAGTACTGGGATAACTCACTGTGATTTCACAAAATATGGAAGATGGGCTAATTGATAGTGCAAGGACAATAAGCAATGATGTCACAGTGCAGAGATATTAAACATAGCGATGTCCCAAGTACAGGGTTAATAATAAACAAAGTGATGTCACATGTGCTACCGAGATCATAGAGTGATGTCACAGTACAGGGATAATAGACACAGTGGTGTCACACTACAGAGATAATACACACAGTGATGTCACAGTACAGGGATAATAGACACAGTGGTGTCACAGTACAGGGATAATACACACAGTGATGTCACAGTACAGGGATAATACACACAGTGGTGTCACAGTACAGAGATGATAATGCACACAGGGATGTCTGGGTAATAAAAACAGTGATGTCATAGTAGAGGGATAAGAACTATAGTGATATCACAGTAACGGAATAATAAGCATAGTTTCATCATTTTTAAAGTTGATCTTCACATTAAGGTTAATTAAAAGAAAACTCATGCCAAAACAATGGAATCGTGCATTACACTACGGAGAAAGGATACTGCACTGTGCAGAGGTGACCATGGGGCCACAGTCAGCTCTCTACTGCCAATAGTCATCAGTCCACGCACTTTACGTGGTAATGGGCCCCATAAGGCCTCGGTCAGACGTCAGTGATTTTCTCATGCGATAAAATCGGTCCGACTTTCATAAGTGATTTGGATCAAAGTTTCCTCAGAGTTTGGTCGGAGTTTCATCAGTTTTTTTACTGGTGAGGAGAACAAAAAGTTTTTCCACCGTCTCCATTCTGTCAGTCCGTGAAAAATGGACAGCAGACGGATGACACTCGAGTGCGGTCTGATTCTTTAACGGACCCATAGACTTTAATTTCCAAGCTTGATCCAATGTAATCGGATCAATATCGGACATGTCTCCGCAATTGTGGACGGACCACTCACGGACATGTAATCAGCTCCATAGACTATTGCAGGTAGGGATTTTATCGGAGGAAAGCACAGATCGCACACATGAAAGCCTGATGTGTGAATGAGCCCTTATTTAGTGGTCTTCATAGCCGTAGCTGCTAGTTTGGTCCATACTTGGTAACTTAAAATTGGCTAACTTGCCTGATTACATCAGTGTTCACTTTTGACAAATGAATGTGTATGTTTAAATGTAAATTATATCTAAGTGCATTTTTAATATTTTAAAAAATAAATGGGTCAAGAGAAAAATATTTAAGGCTTTGTTCTCGTAATGTTATGTTCCTTTCTTTAAGTTGGAAATGCATCTGCTAATAGTTCCAATGAATACAAATTAAAAAGTTAATAAGTACCACGGAGTCCCTACTTCACAGGCAGAGGGAATCTCTGTCCTGAAGAGCTTGCAATCTAGTGTTCAAGCGTTTTGTTGTATCTTCTCGTTAGAGGGGCCCATTACTTGTCACCATGGCACCCACTGCCCACGGCATTTTCGCCTCATTTAGCTTCAACCGTGTGAACTTAGTGTTAAGGGAGGTCTGGTAACCCCCCACCAAAAAAGGTCAAAACAGGCTAATTACCAAACATCTGTAGCATCTTTTGTACATATCAAATGGGGGAGGAGATGCCAAGACACATTGGGGCAAGAGAATAAAAAGCGCATTGGAATAAAAGTTGTCCGAAAATTTCGCTGACATTGAAAACATCAAATAAATCCTCAAGCTTGAAAGAAATTTTCTCGAGGAACATGACTAAATCGTATGTTCCTTCTTAGTACTAAAAACAATTGAAACTAACAAGAAAACCTTAGATTGAAAAGAAATATATATATTTTGAGGATTTTGATATCAATCAATCAGATCCAGACTTTAATTTTAGGGTACCGTACGTGAGAAAATTAGCAAAGAGGAAGGAAACGATGATCTTCTGTGACCACGGTGTACTTCTTCTTCCCACATATTGGATAAATCTTCTCCAAGTCCTCTCTGCTCTCCCCTCTCAAGTGTTAAAGCAAAAAATACTAAACGTACCAATAGCCCCAAGAACTGCACAGAGAAAGGGGCAGATGAAAATTTGTATAAAAAGGGACATTTCGAGGCAGTTCTTAGGGAATCTTGAATGCATTTGAGACAGCGTTTTTCTTTTGGAATAGTCCCACACATGTCAATAGGTTGTGTCTGGTATTGGAGCTCAACCATGGACAGGTGTGGCACTGTTTTTGGGAGAACGCAGCCAAAGTCCTTTCTAGTCATCTCCAGTAATGCCAAAATTGTATAGTATTAAGTAGCATTGAGTAACGTTCACATTTGCGTTGTGCGCCGCAGCGTCGGCGCCGCAGCGCACAACGCAAACAAAAACGCGGCAAAACGCACGCTAAAACGCTGCGTTTTGCGCCGCATGCGTCCTTTTTGGCCGAAAGTTGGACGCAAAAAAAATGCAACTTGAAGCGTTTCTTGCGTCCAACGCTTGCCGCCATGCGGCGCAAAACGCAGCACAACGCATGTCCATGCGCCCCCATGTTAAATATAGGGGCGCATGACGCATGCGGCGCCGCTGCGGCGCCCGACGCTGCGGCGCTGACCGCAAATGTGAACGTAGCCTTAAAAAGGTTCCTCACAACAATCTGGTGTCCAAGATGATGCAACGTGGCAGCTGGACCAGAGCAGTGCTGAATTCCTCAGCCAGCACTCAAATGCTGGCAACCTGGCCTCCGCTTCTGATTATTTGACCTCTGCAATGACATGATGTCACATAAGGCTCCCAGAATGCTTGTATTCAACTGCTGGCCGGGGGAGTTTACACTGTCCCAGTTTGGCTTCCATGGAGCATCAGGGAAGACACCAGACCAGGGTCATGCAGATTTTTTTGCTCAACTCTAGTTTTAAGAGTAGAGATGATGGTGAGGACCTCTATCAGCACAGTGAGAGGAGCATCCTAGAAATGTGAAAAATATGAAATACCAGGAGTGTAATCATTGGCTGGACATACAAAATAGATGGGTAACCGCTAAACCCACCGTCAGGACCTCCTCCTGTCAGGTGTCAAACTGTTGGATTTCAATTGACTAATCAACTTGATCTTGCAGAGATAATTCGTCAGTCACCAATTATTCTCCTTTTCCCAATGGAGAAATTTGAAAGGAGGTCTAATTAGGGAGCAAAAAAAAATCTTGGACTTCATATGGTGTCCATACAGAACTCATGTGGTGGTAGAATGGTACGCGAAAGGAAAACCATAAGGAAGCACGTGGTCTTAAATACAGCCGTTTGGGAATCAAAACACAGGGCCACTTGGTAGAGGTTTCTCACACAGCTATTGGTGAAAGGTTTTCTTCTTGGGGGATGGAGAGATTTTAATACTTCCATAGAATAGGCAATAGTTCTCCATTGCCATCTGTGACAGACAAGTCATGGTGCAAGTCACTACAATGACACCATATAAGAGATAATTGCCCCCCTGCTGTTCTAACCAACCTGCCTGACATGCATTGTGAATGGGCACCATGGTGTGATCACTACTGATCCAGCTAGTGAGAGAATTATCTTCTCCATTGTGTGGATTTCCCAGTTATGATGCTAATTTCACTGATTGTAAATGCAGAGCAATGGAACAAATTTGTACTAAATGTCTGATCCAAGGCCACTAATGTAAGATGTTAGAGAGCATCACGTGGGTCATCTTCTTGGAACTTTTGCTGTGGTCAGATATCTCGCAGAGATTGAGCACACATAATATGGAAAGGGGCCTTCAATTTCATTGACCTCGCCTGCCCAATAACTTAATTAAAAATGCTGGCATTGCGTACTTCAGAAATGCCATTCCAGTACCCGACTGGAGAAGCATTTTTGTCGCAATGAATGGAGGTCCCACTTTGTTTATTTTCTATGGGGTCTATAATTAAGTAAGTGGAGGTTGTCCATTAGTGGACAACCCTTCTACTAATTACCACTTCCACTGATTTTGTGGCATCCGGTTGACCATCTTATGTGTACGGTGGTGTTTAAACTTTTCTCAGATGGGAAGAAGGCTCAGACTGTTGCCAGATGGTTGAAGAAGGAACAGACTATTGGGTTTCAACATGCCCGATCCTTTTTCTGACAGGGGAAATAAGTCACTACCAGAGTTGTCTGACAGAAGTTAATTTCCATTTCAGATGACCATGCATGTGTATAAGAGAGAGATTGGGATGAATCACCATCGGTCAACAACTTTAGAAGATAAATTCCTTGAAGATATCCTTAATGATGAGATAACGTTCTGCGAAATAATCATTTGCCCAAAATCAGCACCAATTTATTTTAATTGGAGGCTTGTCTAGTTTAGAAAACTCATTTTTATTTCCTATTTTAGGTAATTTTGTAATACTAAAGAGGGGCCCCTATATAGTATTTCACCTCTAGCATCAGTGCACAAGACAATTCCAACAAGTTTTATCTTCTTCTATGCTTCTCATCTGTCGAGAAGCATAGACATTACGTTGTCAACAAATGCCATCAAAACTGGCCCATCACACAACCCCATCAAAAATCTCATGTCTACTATGGTCAGCTCCATTTATATGTAATCTTGTAGGATGTCTGCTCCTCTTTACCCGGCCAGTTCATGTGACCTGTGAGAGTGAGGTCATGGAATTAAATGCCCCAGGAGGTCTATTGTGTACAGATAACATTTTGTGAAAATAGCTGAACTGAGTAATGAATACTTTATCCCATTCATCATTGGCTTGAAGTGAAGCAGACTTTGGTGTTTGGGTAGATGACACATTATTTACATTCAGTAGACAAAAGCTGCCCATACGCCCAAGAGCTGTTCCAGCCAAGTGTATATGAGTTTTCCCGTACATAGAGGAGAATATATTCCATGTGAACTAACGATTGGGCACGTTAAAATTCAACATTCACAGCCCTTCTTTCCCCTGACATCTAAGGGGGTCCATAAACAATAGATAGCCGTTGGCCAAACGATGGATGATCGTTCGGTCGGAAGCTATCCGCTATAACCAGGAGTGGATATCTCAGCTGTTCTCCTGTGTTCTGCACAAGAAAGCCTCTGCCAGTCTCCTCTAGCGGTGGCTTAACTTGTTGAGAACAAAAAGGTTGGCAGTCTGAACATGCCAGATCATTTTCTCCTCCAATATCTCTGTGGAAGAGTTGGGAGGTCCCTTACACTAGATTGTTGGCAAAAGATGCCAATATCAGCAGGTTTGGCCGACATTAGTCTAATGTTGTCCATTCTTGGGGTACAAGCCTGCAGTCACTCTATGTGACTGCAGACTTGTGAATTCTCACAGCGCCATATGCCCGCTTTCAAGATTCCCCTGTGTCGGCAGCAAACAGGCACATGACCACAAGTATGATATTTGCATACATGTGGTCATGTGCCAACTAGACTTGCGCGGCCTCTCTCAATACAAGTGAATTGAGAGAGGCCGGACACTCCTAGTCAGAATGTATGCAAAATCACGTACAGTCACACGACCGACCACTTCTAGTGCCCGTGTAAAAT
Source organism: Ranitomeya variabilis (assembly GCF_051348905.1). Classification (NCBI taxonomy): domain Eukaryota; kingdom Metazoa; phylum Chordata; class Amphibia; order Anura; family Dendrobatidae; genus Ranitomeya; species Ranitomeya variabilis. Next base: position 751,223,778 of record NC_135234.1, on the reverse strand, counting down.
GTCCGAGAGAGTTAGTCGTGACTGAGCTGCTGTCCGCTTGAACTCTAGTAGTTTACAGACAATGGGTGTCCCAGTTCCTGTGTGCTGTGGGTTGCATTATACTCACGTGTAGGCTGCAGGCCTCCATTTCCTCCAGGCTTCCGTTCTCAGGAGCCACTGCACATAATGCACAAAGATCTTTGTAACAGTCAAAGTTTTATTAAACAGTCCAAGTTCATCAGGTGGGTACAGGTGGGATAGGGCACAGCAATTTGCACTCCCTTCCTCCACCAGGTATTCATCTTATAACACACACTGACAGTGCGCTCTGTTGCCAGCTCATTACTGCTCATCTGAACCAGGGGGAGAGCGCACTGCCATTGTGCACATGAAGCAAGGAATAGCCCAGCCCTTGAAACAAGTATCAGTGATGACTCCTCATTTCAAGGTGGGGCAGAGGCTGCAGCAATGACCACAGCCTCTGCCCCCTGATGGTGCTTCATTTGAGTATCCCAGCATGCACTTCTATTCTTAAATGAAGCATCATCAAAAAGGAACTAGGGATAACTGAAAGAAAAGCAGTGAGATAGTGTAGTTAGGGAAGATTATGGAATTTTTAATTCAAGTATATTAGAAAATAGTTTAGATTATGGAATTGAATAGATAGGGATTTAGGATGAAAATTAATTTGGATTTCGGACCATCCCTTTACCTATATGGTGATTATGATTCATGTTACTATATTGTAACTTTAACCATTACTTCTAGCATATCTCTTTGGAAAGTTACAGCAGGTGACTACTGGTTTGATCCTACACTTTTCCATGGTGGTGGTTTAAAAAATTTATGTGCAGATCTGCTAGATATTTTGTAAGATAAATCAAATATCTGTATGAGAACATAATTTTTCACGCAACACAATCTCCATTTTGTTACATTACTTGACTCCTTACAATATATATCTCAACTGTCACTGTTCATTTGATTTGTCTTTATTCTCACTTCCGCTATTAGAAATCATAACCTTTGCTCTAATTCAGCCATTCGAAACAATTAATTAAAGCATTATACACGTACTGTAGATGTGCTGATGGAGAACCAAGACTAGCCAACTATATTAAAAATATATTATAGGGAAGCTTCTTGGCATTAATGATAAATCAAATGCTTTTCCTGATAAGTTATGTAAAAATTCACTAAATATGTATATGACATGGAATATGAGCTAGAGGAACACAGACATTCTGCTGCAAGTTCATAAAAAATGACAATTACACTGAAAAGGAACTCTTGTTTGTTTCGGAAGAAATTGTAGTAGAATGTCTGTGTTCCTGTAGCTCCGCTCTTCTCCACAGTATCTGCTCTATCTCCTCCCCTCTCCATAGAGTGTCCACTCTAACTCCTCCTCTCTCCATAGTGTCCACTCTAGCACCTCCTCTTTCCATAGTGTCCACTCTAGTTCCTCACCTCTCCATAGAGTGTCCACTCTAACTCCTCCCCTCTCTACATAGTGTCCACTCTAGTTCCTCCCTTCTCCATAGAGTGTCCACTCTAACTCCTCCCCTCTCCATAGTGTCAACTCTAGTTTCTCTCCTCTCCATAAAGTGTCCACTCTAGCTACTCCTCTCTACATAGTGTCCACTCTAGTTCCTCCCTCTCCATAGTGTCCACTCTAGCTCCTCCCCTCTCCATAGTGTCAACTCTAGTTCCTCCCTTCTCCATAGAGTGTCCACTCTAACTCCTCCCCTCTCCATAGTGTCAACTCTAGTTCCTCTCCTCTCCAGAGTGTCAACTATAGCTCCTCTCCATAAAGTGTCCACTCTAGCTCCTCCTCTCTACATAGTGTCCACTCTTGCTCCTCCTCTCTACATAGTGTCCACTCTAGTTCCTCCCTCTCCATAGTGTCCACTCTAGCTCCTCCCCTCCTTAGTGTCAACTCTAGTTTCTCCCCTCTCCATAGAGTGTCAACTATAGCTCCTCTCCATAAAGTGTCCACGCTAGCTCCTCCTCTCTACATAGTGTCCACTCTAGTTCCTCCCCTCTCTATAAAGTGTCCACTCTAGCTCCTCCTCTCTACATAGTGTCCACTCTAGTTTCTCCCTCTCCATAGTGTCCACTCTAGCTCCTCCCCTCTCCATAGTGTCAACTCTAGTTCCTCCCTTCTCCATAGAGTGTCCACTCTAACTCCTCCCCTCTCCATAGTGTCAACGCTAGTTCCTCTCCTCTCCACAGTGTCAACTATAGCTCCTCTCCATAAAGTGTCCACTCTAGCTCCTCCTCTCTACATAGTGTCCACTCTTGCTCCTCCTCTCTACATAGTGTCCACTCTAGTTCCTCCCTCTCCATAGTGTCCACTCTAGCTCCTCCCCTCCTTAGTGTCAACTCTAGTTTCTCCCCTCTCCATAGAGTGTCAACTATAGCTCCTCTCCATAAAGTGTCCACGCTAGCTCCTCCTCTCTACATAGTGTCCACTCTAGTTCCTCCCCTCTCCATAAAGTGTCCAGTCTAGCTCCTCCTGTCTACATAGTGTCCACTCTAGTTTCTCCTCTCTCCATAGTGCCCACTCTAGCTCCTCACCTCTCCATAGTGTCCACTCTAGTTCCTCACCTCTCCATACAGTGTCAACTCTAGCTCCTCGCCTCTTCATAGTGTCCACTCTAGTTCCTCCCCTCTCCATAGAGTGTCCACTTTAGCTTCTTCACTCTTCTTACAGTGTCTGCCTCTAGCTCATCCCTCCTCCTCCTCTCTCCATAGACTCTTATAAGCACCAACTCTCATCTCCTATTTTAGTAATGTGAAAAAGTAACTTCATGAACACAGAGTTTACAGAATTTAACCATGAATTGAAAGTGAAATATCAGCCCTGGGGGAGAAAGAAGTAGATTTCTCTCATAAGATATATTAGAAAATTGCTTATTTTCCTGCGTATTCTTGATATATTAAATAAAAACTGAAACAACAATTATACTTTATATGAAAATCAACAAAACCCACTTAATTTGGTGGAATTGGCCGACCATCTGATATGTAGGGGGGCCTCCTGACTTTGATAACTCTGTGATCTTCCCGGATGATGTCAGGCAAGGTAAATATCGGGAAGTTGTAATTTCAACACCAGATTCATTCGTTTATAGGGGAGATAAGTTATCAGTGGCTTTCTCCTCTCTCCCTGCCTGATCCTTATCTCTGCCAATGATCTAGGGTGTATGTGGTCCTCCTGACTGTTTCTTGATGCCTGATGTCAGGAGAAAGTCCGGTAATGTTAGAGTTTGGGATAAAACACCTTTGGCGCCTATGGCCTTCTTTAGCCAACAGACAAGTCGCTATGTTGTTGCACCTATTCCAGTGTACAAACTTATTTTACTGACTGAGGTTATTAGGAGTGCTGGTCTGGAAAAGGGTACTGACTTAGGTCCCCATACACATCAGATGGCTGATGGCTGAACAATGCTGTAGCTGACTGTCTCTACCATGCACCGGCGCTGTCATTTGGCCAAGCCCTCCTCTGTTGTCAATGAAAAAGCTGCTGGCAGACATTTCTGGCAGCGGCTTATGTCTGGAAAACAAAGTGATCGGCAGTCCAAAACCGGATTGTCATCTCCCCTGACAATCAATTGGCCAGCATGCCCATATACAGTGCCTTGCGAAAGTATTCGGCTCCCTGGAACTATATGGTGATTATGATTCATGTTACTATATTGTAACTTTAACCATTACTTCTAGCATATCTCTTTGGAAAGTTACAGCAGGTGACTACTGGTTTGATCCTACACTTTTCCATGGTGGTGGTTTAAAAAATTTATGTGCAGATCTGCTAGATATTTTGTAAGATAAATCAAATATCTGTATGAGAACATAATTTTTCACGCAACACAATCTCCATTTTGTTACATTACTTGACTCCTTACAATATATATCTCAACTGTCACTGTTCATTTGATTTGTCTTTATTCTCACTTCCGCTATTAGAAATCATAACCTTTGCTCTAATTCAGCCATTCGAAACAATTAATTAAAGCATTATACACGTACTGTAGATGTGCTGATGGAGAACCAAGACTAGCCAACTATATTAAAAATATATTATAGGGAAGCTTCTTGGCATTAATGATAAATCAAATGCTTTTCCTGATAAGTTATGTAAAAATTCACTAAATATGTATATGACATGGAATATGAGCTAGAGGAACACAGACATTCTGCTGCAAGTTCATAAAAAATGACAATTACACTGAAAAGGAACTCTTGTTTGTTTCGGAAGAAATTGTAGTAGAATGTCTGTGTTCCTGTAGCTCCGCTCTTCTCCACAGTATCTGCTCTATCTCCTCCCCTCTCCATAGAGTGTCCACTCTAACTCCTCCTCTCTCCATAGTGTCCACTCTAGCACCTCCTCTTTCCATAGTGTCCACTCTAGTTCCTCACCTCTCCATAGAGTGTCCACTCTAACTCCTCCCCTCTCTACATAGTGTCCACTCTAGTTCCTCCCTTCTCCATAGAGTGTCCACTCTAACTCCTCCCCTCTCCATAGTGTCAACTCTAGTTTCTCTCCTCTCCATAAAGTGTCCACTCTAGCTACTCCTCTCTACATAGTGTCCACTCTAGTTCCTCCCTCTCCATAGTGTCCACTCTAGCTCCTCCCCTCTCCATAGTGTCAACTCTAGTTCCTCCCTTCTCCATAGAGTGTCCACTCTAACTCCTCCCCTCTCCATAGTGTCAACTCTAGTTCCTCTCCTCTCCAGAGTGTCAACTATAGCTCCTCTCCATAAAGTGTCCACTCTAGCTCCTCCTCTCTACATAGTGTCCACTCTTGCTCCTCCTCTCTACATAGTGTCCACTCTAGTTCCTCCCTCTCCATAGTGTCCACTCTAGCTCCTCCCCTCCTTAGTGTCAACTCTAGTTTCTCCCCTCTCCATAGAGTGTCAACTATAGCTCCTCTCCATAAAGTGTCCACGCTAGCTCCTCCTCTCTACATAGTGTCCACTCTAGTTCCTCCCCTCTCTATAAAGTGTCCACTCTAGCTCCTCCTCTCTACATAGTGTCCACTCTAGTTTCTCCCTCTCCATAGTGTCCACTCTAGCTCCTCCCCTCTCCATAGTGTCAACTCTAGTTCCTCCCTTCTCCATAGAGTGTCCACTCTAACTCCTCCCCTCTCCATAGTGTCAACGCTAGTTCCTCTCCTCTCCACAGTGTCAACTATAGCTCCTCTCCATAAAGTGTCCACTCTAGCTCCTCCTCTCTACATAGTGTCCACTCTTGCTCCTCCTCTCTACATAGTGTCCACTCTAGTTCCTCCCTCTCCATAGTGTCCACTCTAGCTCCTCCCCTCCTTAGTGTCAACTCTAGTTTCTCCCCTCTCCATAGAGTGTCAACTATAGCTCCTCTCCATAAAGTGTCCACGCTAGCTCCTCCTCTCTACATAGTGTCCACTCTAGTTCCTCCCCTCTCCATAAAGTGTCCAGTCTAGCTCCTCCTGTCTACATAGTGTCCACTCTAGTTTCTCCTCTCTCCATAGTGCCCACTCTAGCTCCTCACCTCTCCATAGTGTCCACTCTAGTTCCTCACCTCTCCATACAGTGTCAACTCTAGCTCCTCGCCTCTTCATAGTGTCCACTCTAGTTCCTCCCCTCTCCATAGAGTGTCCACTTTAGCTTCTTCACTCTTCTTACAGTGTCTGCCTCTAGCTCATCCCTCCTCCTCCTCTCTCCATAGACTCTTATAAGCACCAACTCTCATCTCCTATTTTAGTAATGTGAAAAAGTAACTTCATGAACACAGAGTTTACAGAATTTAACCATGAATTGAAAGTGAAATATCAGCCCTGGGGGAGAAAGAAGTAGATTTCTCTCATAAGATATATTAGAAAATTGCTTATTTTCCTGCGTATTCTTGATATATTAAATAAAAACTGAAACAACAATTATACTTTATATGAAAATCAACAAAACCCACTTAATTTGGTGGAATTGGCCGACCATCTGATATGTAGGGGGGCCTCCTGACTTTGATAACTCTGTGATCTTCCCGGATGATGTCAGGCAAGGTAAATATCGGGAAGTTGTAATTTCAACACCAGATTCATTCGTTTATAGGGGAGATAAGTTATCAGTGGCTTTCTCCTCTCTCCCTGCCTGATCCTTATCTCTGCCAATGATCTAGGGTGTATGTGGTCCTCCTGACTGTTTCTTGATGCCTGATGTCAGGAGAAAGTCCGGTAATGTTAGAGTTTGGGATAAAACACCTTTGGCGCCTATGGCCTTCTTTAGCCAACAGACAAGTCGCTATGTTGTTGCACCTATTCCAGTGTACAAACTTATTTTACTGACTGAGGTTATTAGGAGTGCTGGTCTGGAAAAGGGTACTGACTTAGGTCCCCATACACATCAGATGGCTGATGGCTGAACAATGCTGTAGCTGACTGTCTCTACCATGCACCGGCGCTGTCATTTGGCCAAGCCCTCCTCTGTTGTCAATGAAAAAGCTGCTGGCAGACATTTCTGGCAGCGGCTTATGTCTGGAAAACAAAGTGATCGGCAGTCCAAAACCGGATTGTCATCTCCCCTGACAATCAATTGGCCAGCATGCCCATATACAGTGCCTTGCGAAAGTATTCGGCTCCCTGGAACTATATGGTGATTATGATTCATGTTACTATATTGTAACTTTAACCATTACTTCTAGCATATCTCTTTGGAAAGTTACAGCAGGTGACTACTGGTTTGATCCTACACTTTTCCATGGTGGTGGTTTAAAAAATTTATGTGCAGATCTGCTAGATATTTTGTAAGATAAATCAAATATCTGTATGAGAACATAATTTTTCACGCAACACAATCTCCATTTTGTTACATTACTTGACTCCTTACAATATATATCTCAACTGTCACTGTTCATTTGATTTGTCTTTATTCTCACTTCCGCTATTAGAAATCATAACCTTTGCTCTAATTCAGCCATTCGAAACAATTAATTAAAGCATTATACACGTACTGTAGATGTGCTGATGGAGAACCAAGACTAGCCAACTATATTAAAAATATATTATAGGGAAGCTTCTTGGCATTAATGATAAATCAAATGCTTTTCCTGATAAGTTATGTAAAAATTCACTAAATATGTATATGACATGGAATATGAGCTAGAGGAACACAGACATTCTGCTGCAAGTTCATAAAAAATGACAATTACACTGAAAAGGAACTCTTGTTTGTTTCGGAAGAAATTGTAGTAGAATGTCTGTGTTCCTGTAGCTCCGCTCTTCTCCACAGTATCTGCTCTATCTCCTCCCCTCTCCATAGAGTGTCCACTCTAACTCCTCCTCTCTCCATAGTGTCCACTCTAGCACCTCCTCTTTCCATAGTGTCCACTCTAGTTCCTCACCTCTCCATAGAGTGTCCACTCTAACTCCTCCCCTCTCTACATAGTGTCCACTCTAGTTCCTCCCTTCTCCATAGAGTGTCCACTCTAACTCCTCCCCTCTCCATAGTGTCAACTCTAGTTTCTCTCCTCTCCATAAAGTGTCCACTCTAGCTACTCCTCTCTACATAGTGTCCACTCTAGTTCCTCCCTCTCCATAGTGTCCACTCTAGCTCCTCCCCTCTCCATAGTGTCAACTCTAGTTCCTCCCTTCTCCATAGAGTGTCCACTCTAACTCCTCCCCTCTCCATAGTGTCAACTCTAGTTCCTCTCCTCTCCAGAGTGTCAACTATAGCTCCTCTCCATAAAGTGTCCACTCTAGCTCCTCCTCTCTACATAGTGTCCACTCTTGCTCCTCCTCTCTACATAGTGTCCACTCTAGTTCCTCCCTCTCCATAGTGTCCACTCTAGCTCCTCCCCTCCTTAGTGTCAACTCTAGTTTCTCCCCTCTCCATAGAGTGTCAACTATAGCTCCTCTCCATAAAGTGTCCACGCTAGCTCCTCCTCTCTACATAGTGTCCACTCTAGTTCCTCCCCTCTCCATAAAGTGTCCAGTCTAGCTCCTCCTGTCTACATAGTGTCCACTCTAGTTTCTCCTCTCTCCATAGTGCCCACTCTAGCTCCTCACCTCTCCATAGTGTCCACTCTAGTTCCTCACCTCTCCATACAGTGTCAACTCTAGCTCCTCGCCTCTTCATAGTGTCCACTCTAGTTCCTCCCCTCTCCATAGAGTGTCCACTTTAGCTTCTTCACTCTTCTTACAGTGTCTGCCTCTAGCTCATCCCTCCTCCTCCTCTCTCCATAGACTCTTATAAGCACCAACTCTCATCTCCTATTTTAGTAATGTGAAAAAGTAACTTCATGAACACAGAGTTTACAGAATTTAACCATGAATTGAAAGTGAAATATCAGCCCTGGGGGAGAAAGAAGTAGATTTCTCTCATAAGATATATTAGAAAATTGCTTATTTTCCTGCGTATTCTTGATATATTAAATAAAAACTGAAACAACAATTATACTTTATATGAAAATCAACAAAACCCACTTAATTTGGTGGAATTGGCCGACCATCTGATATGTAGGGGGGCCTCCTGACTTTGATAACTCTGTGATCTTCCCGGATGATGTCAGGCAAGGTAAATATCGGGAAGTTGTAATTTCAACACCAGATTCATTCGTTTATAGGGGAGATAAGTTATCAGTGGCTTTCTCCTCTCTCCCTGCCTGATCCTTATCTCTGCCAATGATCTAGGGTGTATGTGGTCCTCCTGACTGTTTCTTGATGCCTGATGTCAGGAGAAAGTCCGGTAATGTTAGAGTTTGGGATAAAACACCTTTGGCGCCTATGGCCTTCTTTAGCCAACAGACAAGTCGCTATGTTGTTGCACCTATTCCAGTGTACAAACTTATTTTACTGACTGAGGTTATTAGGAGTGCTGGTCTGGAAAAGGGTACTGACTTAGGTCCCCATACACATCAGATGGCTGATGGCTGAACAATGCTGTAGCTGACTGTCTCTACCATGCACCGGCGCTGTCATTTGGCCAAGCCCTCCTCTGTTGTCAATGAAAAAGCTGCTGGCAGACATTTCTGGCAGCGGCTTATGTCTGGAAAACAAAGTGATCGGCAGTCCAAAACCGGATTGTCATCTCCCCTGACAATCAATTGGCCAGCATGCCCATATACAGTGCCTTGCGAAAGTATTCGGCTCCCTGGAACTTTTCAACCTTTTCCCACATATCATGTTTCAAACATAAAGATACCAAATGTAAATTTTTGGTGAAGAATCAACAACAAGTGGAACACAATTGTGAAGTTGAAGGAAATTTATTGGTTATTTTAAATTTTTGTGGAAATTCAAAACCTGAAAAGTGGGGCGTGCAATATTATTCGGCCCCTTTAGGCTACTTTCACACTAGCGTCGTGCACTGTACGTCGCTATGCGTCGTTTTGTAGAAAAAACGCATCCTGCAAAAGTGCTTGCACGATGCGTTTTTTCTCCATTGACTTGCATTAGCGACGCAGTGCGACGCATTGCCACATGTCGCAACCAACGTGCGACGGTTGCGTCGTGTTGCGTCGGACCATCGCCACCAAAAAACGTTGCATGTAACATTTTTTGGTGTGTCGTGTCCAGCATTTCCGACCACACATGCGCAGCCGGAACTCCGCCCCCTCCTCCCCGCACCTCACAATGGGGCAGCGGATGCATTGAAACACAGCATCCGCTGCCCCCATTGTGCGGCGCTTCCACAGTATGCGTCGGTGCGCCGCAACGTCGCATTGCGACGTGCAGTGCACGACGCTAATGTGAAAGTAGCCTTATTTTTAGTGCAGCAAACTCACTCCAGAAGTTCATTGTGGATCTCTGAATGGTCCAATGTTGTCCTAAATGCCTAATGATGATAAATATAATCCACCTGTGTGTAATGAAGTCTCCGTATAAATGCACCTGCTCTGTGATAGTCTCTGGGTTCTGTTTGAAGCACAGAAAGCATCATGAAGACCAAGGAACACAACAGGCAGGTCCGTGATACTGTTGTGGAGAAGATTAAAGCCGGATTTGGATACAAAATGATTTCCAAAACTTTAAACATCCCAAGGAGCACTGTGCAAGCGATAATATTGAAATGGAAGGAGTATCATACCACTGCAAATCTACCAAGACCCGGCCGTCCCTCTAAACTTTCATCTCAAGCAAAGAGAAGACTGATCAGAGATGCAGCCAAGAGGCCCATGATCACTCTGGATGAACTGCAGAGGTCTACAGCTGAGGTGGGTCAGCCTGTCCATAGGACAACAATCAGTCGTACACTGCACAAATCTGGCCTTTATGGAAGAGTGGCAAGAAGAAAGCCATTTCTCAAAGATATCCATAAAAAGTGTTGTTTAAAGTTTGCAACAAGCCACCTGGGAGACACAGAGCTGAAAACTGCTGTTCACAAACGATCTCCATCAAACCTCACTGAGATCGAGCTGCTTGCCAAGGAAGAATGGGCAAGAATTTCAGTCTCTCGATGTACAAAACTGATAGAGACATACCCCAAGCGACTTGCAGTGGTGCAACAAAGTATTAAGTTAAAGGGGCCGAATAATATTGCACGCCCCACTTTTCAGTCTTTGAATTTCCACAAAAATTTAAAATAAGCAATAAATTTTGTTCAACTTCACAATCGTGTTCCACTTGTTGTTTATTCTTCACCAAAAATTTACATTTGGTATCTTTATGTTTGAAGCCTGATATGTGGGAAAATGTTGAAAAGTTCCAGGGAGCCGAATACTTTCGCAAGGCACTGTACATAGAGTTGTACCCCAAACCCATCGATATCGGCGGGTGCTGCTGATAGTTATCTAATGTGTATGGGGGATTTAGGATATCTGTAATCCAAATGATTTTTACCAGTCTCCCCCGAAAACTGGGCTTTGGTGGATGTTCAGATGTTCTCTATGGGAAGAGTGGAGTAAGGGCATAAGGATGCCTTTACACTGGACAATTCACGGTCGATAAACAATTGCCGATCAGTAACTTAGAAGCCAAATAGCAGCTGTTTAATTGCCCATTTAGACAGTCCGATCGCATGTCCATGTGCACAGAATGACCAGTAATCAGCACATAGACCGTCACTGTTTTCGGCATCACAAGTCCTGGTTACAGTGGACGATGTGTTGCCAAGAGCGTTATTTTTTAAGGAAGCATAAAAATCATTTCACCCGACAAAAGAGTGATTTGCTAATTCGTCAAGTGATTGGCCATCCTGTTTAGACAAGCAGATAATCAGGAGACAAACTTTCCTGGGGGAGCTCGTACCTAATAATTGGCCAGTAGAAATGCACCAGGCGGAAGTTCGGATCACTGCATTATATCACGCTGGGAAACTAAGGGTACCGTCACACCGTGCAATTACGATCACTACGACGGCACGATCCGTGACGTCGCAGCGTCGTATGAATATCGCTCCAGCGTCGTAGACTGCGGTCACACTTTGCAATCACGGCGCTGGAGCGATGCCGAGGTTCGCTGGTAACCAGGGTAAACATCGGGTTACTAAGCGCAGGGCCGCGCTTAGTAACCCGATGTTTACCGTGGTTACCAGCGTAAAAGTAAAAAAAAAAAAACCGTACATACTCACCATCTGATGTCCGTCAGGTCCCTTGCCGTCTGCTTCCCGCTCTGACTGAGTGCAGCCGTACAGTGAGAGCAGAGCGCAGCAGTGACGTCACCGCTGTGATCTGCTCTCACTTTCCGGCCAGCGCTCACAGTCAGAGAGGGAAGCAGACTGCAAGGGACCTGACAGACATCAGATGGTGAGTATGTACGGTTTGTTTGTTTTTTACTTTTATGCTGGTAACCACGGTAAACATCGGGTTACTAAGCGCGGCCCTGCGCTTAGTTACCCGATGTTTACCCTGGTTACCAGCGAACGCATCGCTGGATCGCTGTCACACACAACGATCCAGCGATGACAGCGGGAGATCCAGCGACGAAAGAAAGTTTCAAACGATCTGCTACGACGTACGATTCTCAGCAGGGTCCCTGATCGCTGCTGCGTGTCAGACACTGCGATATCGTAACGATATCGCTAGAACGTCACGAATCGTACCGTCGTAGCGATCGTAATTGCACTGTGTGACAGTACCCTAATTGATCGAGTGATAGGGTACCGTCACACAGTGCCATTTTCATCGCTACGACGGCACGATTCGTGACGTTCTAGCGATATCGTTACGATATCGCTGTGTCTGACACGCTACTGCGATCCGGATCCCCGCTGAGAATCGTACGTCGTAGCAGATCGTTTGAAACTTTCTTTCGTCGTCTAGTGTCCCGCTGTGGCGGCATGATTGCATCGTGTGACACAGGTTGTATACGATGTGCGCACAGTAACCAACGGCTTCTACATCGCAAATACGTCATGAAATTATCGCTCCAGCGCCGTGTATTGCAACGTGTGACCGCAGTCTACGACGCTGGAGCGATAATCATACGACGCTGCAACGTCACGAATCGTGCCGTCGTAGCGATGAAAATGGCACTGTGTGACGGTACCCTTAGAGCTCAGGCTGCCCAATCCTATATGAAATAGCTGGTCGTCCAGTCCTGCCAAAATGTAATATGATCAGGGGCCTTTTCCACTGGACATCTCATGTGTTGATATTCCAAACAAACTAAATAACAAAAGTATTTTTTTAGCAAAATGGTAGAGAAACTTTTAAAGATCTGTTCTTGCATCTACTCAGCTAAAGCTCTGTATTAATAGACATTATGAATAAGTTATCAGAAGTTGAAAGGAACCTCCAAAAACTCAATCTTTGGATGTCCTTCAACCTTAAGCTCATCATACATAGGAGATAGCTATCAGCCAAACATTCATTCAGCATACAGCTGACCGGCAGAGAGGAGACAAATCTTATCTTCCTTGAAAACAAGAGGAAGAACAGAAACCCGATGACTTGATATTATCAAGATAATGGCAGAGAAGACCCTGGTGGACCTATCTAGGCTTGAACAAGATCGATCTTCCTACAGAGCGTTCATCCATCACGTCGCCATGACTTGAGATCGAGCCGAAGGCTGTTTAATAGATAGTTGTTGAAATTCCAATTGCTGGTCCTTCTCTCTACTGATGTCACCTGGCAGGGGTGAGTCAGAAGGTCTGCATACATATTGGATGGTGGTTGTAGTCAGGCCAAAATCCAAGGATTTGGACAACTTTTATCTAATGTGTATGGTGGCCTTTAGTGTCCGGAGAGACAAGGATCTGATAGTCTGGATTTTTACATCCAATCCTTTTCTTGCACCTAAAATAAGCGGCATCAGATGTGTCTGGAAGTCACTTAAGTAAATAACAAACCCATTAATGAGTCACCTGAGGACGATATCAATTGGCTTATTAATTGTACAGCCAAAGGGTACTTAATTTGTTTTGAAATGTTAATTGGAAAGGAGGCAGTGACTACAGAGTTGCATGTACAATGTTGAGTGTCCAGTCAAAATGTGAGCTGTAGCTGAGAGAGAGACATGCCAGAATCTCTCTCTGAATGGAGGGTGCACGTGTCAGCTAGGAAAGCTGTGCAGTCTGTGTGTTGGAGCTGCAGAACAATGTGTGGAAGCTCAGACTGTTCAGTGTGAACTGAGCACGGAGTTGAATACAGCTGGAAACTGCTGAAGCTCAGGCAGAAGAGGATACTGAGACCGGTGGGATCAGGCCTTTTCTGTGTATGATGTTTGCTACAAGAGAAAGGACTGTAATCTGTTCGGGTGAGTCCGCACTGACATATTTGTGCCTGCAGAATGAACTGTTTATTTGCTGTGATACCTTCGTGCTCAGAAGAGGCAGTTTTGGTTTTGCATACTATGGAGTTTTGTGGAAGAAAGAAAACTGCATCTGGGTGGACAAAACCACATTGCCTGTGTGAATGCTACCTAATGCCTGCCTGAGACTTTGGATCCCTACAATATATATATCTAGAAACCTTGCAATTTTGTCACCGGCGACCGGAGCAATTTTAGACTCTAATTTCCTGTTGTTTCCGGAAATCCACAAGTGTACATTTGCAGCAATGATCAGACTCTGACCCTATCATTTGTAATTAATCATCTAATGAGCACATGCAAAGTACATTATAAGGGAGGAGGAGGAGGAGCAATGACATCACCTATTGTGAATGGTGGATCCTGTGTTATCTACTGTATATAGAGGTATTATCAGTCATTGTACAGGAGGAGGAGGTGAGCTGTGATGTCACTTATTGTGAATGGTGGATCCTGTGTTATCTACTGTATATAGAGGTGTTATCAGTCATTGTACAGGACGAGGAGGCGGTGAGCTGTGATATCACCTATTGTGAAAGGTGGATCCTGTGTTATCTACCGCATATAGAGGTGTTATCAGTCATTGTACAGGAGGAGGAGGTGAGCTGTGATATCACCTATTGTGAAAGGTGGATCCTGTGTTATCTACCGCATATAGAGGTGTTATCAGTCATTGTACAGGAGGAAGAGGTGAGCTGTGACATCACCTATTGTGAATGGTGGATCCTGTGTTATCTACTGTATATAGAGGTGTTATCAGACATTGTACAGGAGGAGGAGGTGAGCTGTGACATCACTTATTGTGAATGGTGGATCCTGTGTTATCTACTGTATATAGAGGTGTTATCAGTCATTGTACAGGAGGAGGAGGTGAGCTGTGATATCACCTATTGTGAAAGGTGGATCCTGTGTTATCTACCGCATATAGAGGTGTTATCAGTCATTGTACAGGAGGAGGAGGTGAGCTGTGACATCACCTATTGTGAATGGTGGATCCTGTGTTATCTACTGTATATAGAGGTATTATCAGTCATTGTACAGGAGAAGGAGGTGAGATGTGACATCACCTATTGTGAATGGTGGATCCTGTGTTATCTACAGTATATAGAGATCTTATCAGTCATTGTACAGGAGGAGGAGGTGAGCTGTGACATCACCTATAATGAATGGTGGATCCTGTGTTATCTACTGTATATAGAGGTGTTATCAGTCATTGTACAGGTGGAGGTGAGCTGTGATATCACCTATTGTGAATGGTGGATCCTGTGTTATCTACTGTATATAGAGGTGTTATCAGTCATTGTACAGGAGGTGGAGGTGATCTGTGACATCATCTATTGTGAATGGTGGATCCTGTGTTATCTACTGTATATAGAGGTATTATCAGTCATTGTACAGGAGGAAGAGGTGAGCTGTGACATCACCTATTGTGAATGGTGGATCCTGTGTTATCTACTGTATATAGAGGTATTATCAGTCATTGTACAGGAGGAGGAGGTGAGCTGTGACATCACCTATTGTGAATGGTGGATCCTGTGTTATCTACTGTATATAGAGGTGTTATCAGTCATTGTACAGGAGGAGGAGGTGAGCTGTGACATCACCTATTGTGAATGGTGGATCCTGTGTTATCTACTGTATATAGAGGTGTTATCAGTCATTGTACAGGTGGAGGTGAGCTGTGATATCACCTATTGTGAATGGTGGATCCTGTGTTATCTACTGTATATAGAGGTGTTATCAGTCATTGTACAGGAGGGGGAGATGAGCTGTGATATCACCTATTGTGAATGGTGGATCCTGTGTTATCTACTGTATATAGAGGTGTTATCAGTCATTGTACAGGAGGAGGAGGTGAGCTGTGACATCACCTATTGTGAATGGTGGATCCTGTGTTATCTACTGTATATAGAGGTGTTATCAGTCATTGTACAGGAGGAGGAGGTGAGCTGTGACATCACCTATTGTGAATGGTGGATCCTGTGTTATCTGCTGTATATAAAGGTATTATCAGTCATTGTACAGAAGGAGGAGGTGAGCTGTGACATCACCTATTGTGAATGGTGGATCCTGTGTTATCTACTGTATATAGAGGTATTATCAGTCATTGTACAGGAGGAGGAGGTGAGCTGTGACATCAACTATTGTGAATGGTGGATCCTGTGTTATCTGCTGTATATAGAGGTATTATCAGTCATTGTACAGGAGGAGGAGGTGAGCTGTGACATCACCTATTGTGAATGGTGGATCCTGTGTTATCTGCTGTATATAAAGGTATTATCAGTCATTGTACAGAAGGAGGAGGTGAGCTGTGACATCACCTATTGTGAATGGTGGATCCTGTGTTATCTACTGTATATAGAGGTGTTATCAGTCATTGTACAGGTGGAGGTGAGCTGTGATATCACCTATTGTGAATGGTGGATCCTGTGTTATCTACTGTATATAGAGGTGTTATCAGTCATTGTACAGGTGGAGGTGAGCTGTGATATCACCTATTGTGAATGGTGGATCCTGTGTTATCTACTGTATATAGAGGTGTTATCAGTCATGGTACAGGAGGGGGAGGTGAGCTGTGATATCACCTATTGTGAATGGTGGATCCTGTGTTATCTACTGTATATAGAGGTGTTATCAGTCATTGTACAGGAGGAGGAGGTGAGCTGTGACATCACCTATTGTGAATGATGGATCCTGTGTTACCTACTGTATATAGAGGTGTTATCAGTCATTGTACCGGAGGAGGAGGTGAGCTGTGACATCACCTATTGTGAATGGTGGATCCTGTGTTATCTGCTGTATATAGAGGTATTATCAGTCATTGTACAGGAGGAGGAGGTGAGCTGTGACATCACCTATTGTGAATGGTGGATCCTGTGTTATCTACTGTATATAGAGGTGTTATCAGTCATTGTACAGGAGGAGGAGGAGGTGAGCTGTGACATCACCTATTGGGATTGGTGGATCCTGTGTTATCAACTGTGCATAATGTGGTAATCTTAGTTTGCAATCCTGCCTCTGATGATAATGAGACTAGTGAAAACTCTTCCGTCCTGAAAGAAGTACAATAATTATTTCTATTTTATCTTAATATAGATTATGATGAGAAACTTAATTGCCTTTTTTAAATATATTGAACACAAAAACCTATTTCAAACTGTAAGTAATTTTCTGATGACATTTCCAATTTACGCAGACCAGACACATACAATACAAAGATGTTTCTACCCCCCACCACATGCAAGCTTGGATTTTGTACAGTAAGTGATATGTTTATTTCAATATGGAGATAAGTCATTGCTCAACATCACTAATATCACAGGGTGGTGCACAAAAGATTAGGCATGTAGAACTTTAGCATGCCTGATCCAGCGATCGAAAACTATAAAGGATGCATAAGTGTGGTCAAACTGAATATTATCGGTTTGCTGAGACTAGAGAAGAGAAGGCGTCTGCCCACACTGTGTGTGCACTGACGCTGATTGTGCGTGGTCAGGCTCAGGCAGTGTCAGTGTGCATGAGTTCAGGCAGTTGTCGCTCTTGGCGCTATAAATCAGAAGTCTCAAAAACATAAATTGAGGGGGGTAATGGTGCACCAAGCCTTCGGCCACACCAAGGACACACAGTAGCCCCCATAATTGCTTAGTGGCCACTGCCGAGTGCTGCCCCTTATTTCCCTTTTACCTGTTGGGTCATCAATACTTTAGTGCTGGACAAGCCAAGAATCAATATCATACGCCAGTGCCCTTTGGGCCTCAGTTTACAGCTCCTAGTAAGATCTAAAGACCAAAATAGAACTTTCAAAACTTTTCAGAACATGCATATAAAAAAGTTTCATCCCGACTTCCGAAGACTTCACAGGTCTTGTATTGGTCGAAAAAAATAATCTAGCGCAATCGTTGAACTCTGTAGCTGACCTAGAATGAAAGGTCTCACTGATATGCTTGTTTTGGAAACAAGATACAAGTTAAATTCAGGAGTTCCCTGGAGTGCCTGTCAATCAAGAGGTTTCTTGACCTCTTGCCCATCTGTTCTTATCAGGGAAACAGATAAGCGCCAGGAGAACAATCACAGCCACACACAAAACGAGAGACAAACTTCTCAAAATCTCGAATAGAATCATCTACAAAAAATGATCTTCAGACTTTCAGTTGTGCACATTATTGGCATTGTCAGATTAGTTATTTTTGGAAATTTTTGATCCAAGAATAGACTTTTATATATATGAATATGTCTTAATTCTCCGGGCTCTGGAGCCGCACTTTTTAAAAATAAGATTATGGCGGCTGGGTGACAGCTTTTACACAAGACAGTGCTCACCAAGGTGACCTTTAATACCCCTATTATCTTCAGTACACGATAATCTCTTTTTAGCAGCACAATCTTTTGCTAATAAAGAAAAGCAATAAGATTACGGAGCTAGGGCTACACAAAGACTTTTGTCGTAGGGCAGTGGTGATAGGGTTTGTTGCATCAGGGTATGTGCACACGTCCGGATTTCTTGCAGAAATTTCCTGAAGAAAACCGGAAATTTTCTGCAAGAAATCCCCCTTTTTTTTTTGCGTTTTTTTCCCGTTTTTTTCGCGTTTTTTTTAGCATTCTGCAAGCGTAATTAGCTTGCAGAATGCTAACGTTTTCCAAGCGATCTGTAGCATTGCTTGGAAAACTGACTGACAAGTTGGTCACACTTGTCAAACATACTGTTTGACAAGTGTGACCAACTTTTTACTATAGATGCTGCTTATGCAGCATCTATAGTAAAAGATAGAATGTTTAAAAATAATAAAAAAAATAAAAAAATGGTTATACTCACCCTCTGCAGACAGCCGATCTCAGCGGCGTCCGTTCCTATAGATGCCGGTGTGGTTCAGGACCTTCGATGACGTCGCGGCTTGTGATTGGTCACGTGAGCGGTCACGTGACCAATCACAAGACAGTGACGTCATCACAGGTCCTGAACCACACCATCTATTCTATAGGAACGGAAGAGAGAGCATGCACGGGAGAGGCGGGAACACTCCGGGGCCATCAGAGGGTGAGTATATCACTATTTTTTATTTTAATTCTTTTTTTTTTACCAATTATATGGTGCCCAGTCCGTGGAGGAGAGTCTCCTCTCCTCCACCCTGGGTACCAACCGCACATAATCTGCTTACTTCCCGCATGGTGTGCACAGCCCCGTGCGGGAAGTAAGCAGATCAATGCACTCCTAGGTGTGCGGAATCCCCGCAATTCCGCATTTTTATTCGCGGAAAAAAATGCAACATTTGCACAAAAAATGCGGACTACCCTGTATAGGAGGCATATGTAAGCGTTTTTTTCGCGTTTTTATCACGTTTTTATAGCGAAAAAACGCGAAAAATCCTGAACGTGTGCACATGGCCTCATGGTCGCAGACTGTAGGAATATATTGGTGAACATATTGATTCAAACAGTGCAACATTCAAGAGGACCTTTCGTGTTGAACTGGAAACGGTGTAAAACGGTGGAAAGTGGCTGCAGTGCGGAATAATTTTGCCTTTAAATTAGCATCCAGCATTAAATTAGCATTAGTATTTAGCACCAAACGAGTTAATTTTAGCTGGGTCTAAGTATGTGTTATTACTAGATACTTTTCACTGCGGAGGGCGTGTTCTTCTGCCTCCTGTATGATGCTGACCAATCATAAGCAGGCAGTAACATAGAAGTGCAGAAAGTCATTCTGGTTTCAGGAAATCCAAACGTACATTAGCAGCAATGAACAGACTGACTGTGAGGCCGGGGTCACACTTGCGAGTTCAATGCGAGAAACTCGCGTGAGTCTCTCGTATCAAGTCCCGGCACTGCCGCCGGCACTCGGGACCGGAGCGTGGGGCTGCATGTATTTCTATGCCGGTGGCAGTGCCGGGACTTGATGTGAGAGACTCACGCGAGTTTCTCGCATTGAACTCGCAAGTGAGACCCCAGTCTGACACTGAGTCACTTCCCACGACAAGCCGTGATTCAGATAAGTAAAGGAGTCTGAGGTTAAAAGCGAGGAGGGAAGAAAGAAAGGCAGGTCACAGTCCGAGGTCAGAATTCCAAGGTCAGAATGCGTCAAGGCAAAAGGGGTAATACAAATGGGTAGTCAAAAGGAAAATCCAAGGTTCGGCAATAAAAGATCAGACTGTCTGAGATCAGCGCACAGAGAAAACACACCACTGAGCTGAAAGCTATGACTGGCAGAGGTTTTGGGCTGTCAGCTTAGCTAAATAGCTGGGGAAACACTAAAATAGAGAACATCTGAAGCTCAGCACCTCCCAGTCTGAGATTGGACGACTGAGCTGTCTATCAAAATACCAACAGCTCAGCATGCCCCTGTACTAGATTGGACAACTGAGCTAATAATCACCAAACTGACAGCTCAGCATGACCCTGATTCCATAGGGCAGAAAAACTGTCTCTCACTGCATCCAAGGCTACTTTCACACTAGCGTCGTGCGCTGCACGTCGCTATGCGACGTTGCGGCACACCGATGCTAGCTGTGGAAGCGCCGCACAACCAGGGCAGCGGATGCTGTTTTTCAACGCATCCACTGCCCCATTTTGAGGTGCGGGGAGGCGGGGGCAGAGTTCCGGCTGCGCATGCGTGGTCGGAAATGCTGCAGACGACGCAACAAAAAACGTTATATGTAACGTTTTTTGGTGGCGACGGTCGTTAATAAAAGTCTATGGAGAAAAAACGCATCCTGCAAGCACTTTTGCAGGATGCGTTTTTTCTGCAAAACGATGCATAGCGACGTGCAGTGCATGACGCTAATGTGAAAGTAGCCTAAGACACACTGAGCGGAGGATTCATGACACTGAGCGGAGGAATCATGACACTTTGCAAATCTTTTGTCTATTGAAGCATCTACTTAGCATGTGCAAAGGTCATTGTGAAGGAAGAAGCAGTTGAGCAGTGACAACGCTAAAGGTACCTTCACACGAAGCGACGCTGCAGCGATAGCGACAACGATGTCGATCGCTGCAGCGTCGCTGTTTGGTCGCTGGAGAGCTGTCACACAGACCGCTCTCCAGCGATCAACTATGCCGAGGTCCCCTGGTAACCAGGGTAAACATCGGGTAACTAAGCGCAGGGCCGCGCTTAGTAACCCGATGTTTACCCTGGTTACCAGCGTAAAATCTAAAAAAAACAAACAGCACATACTTACATTCACGTCCCCCTGCGTCCACTTCCTGACTGACTGAGCGCCGTACAGTGAGAGCAGAGCGGTGACGTCACCGCTGTGCTGCTTTCACTTTCACTTTGCGGCGCTGAGTCAGAGGAGGAAGCAGACTGCAGGGGACGCAATGTGAGTATGTGCTGTTTGTTTTTTTTACATTTTACGCTAGTAACCAGGGTAAACATCGGGTAACTAAGCGCGGCCCTGCGCTTAGTAACCCGATGTTTACCCTGGTTACCAGTGTAAAATATTGCTGGTATCGTTGCTTTTGCTTTCAAACACAACGATACACAGCGATCGGACGACCAAATAAAGTTCTGGACTTTATTCAGCGACCAGCGACATCACAGCAGGATCCTGATCGCTGCTGCGTGTCAAACGAAACGATATCGCTAGCGAGGATGCTGCAACGTCACGGATCGCTAGCGATATCGTTATAATGTCGTTTCGTGTGAAGGTACCTTTAGTGTGATTGATGGATCCTGTGTTATCAGCTGTGTATGGATGTGTTAGGCCCCTTTCACACATCAGTTTTTTGCCATCAGTCGCAATCTGTCGAATTTTGAAAAAAAACAGATCCGGCGCATCAGTTTTTCACAATCTGCGACGGATCCATCGAGCCAACGGATTGTGACTAATGTAAAAAAACTGATGTGTCAAAGCAAAGGAGCCTTATCCAGCATTGAAATCCTGCCTCTGATGATAAGAAGTCTGCTGAAAACTCTTCCTATAAAAGGAAAGGGTGTATGAGTCTTAACCCTTTAAAGTGAACCTGTCACCCCCAAAATGGAAGATGAGCTAAGCCCACTGGCATCAGGGGCTTATCTACAGCATTCTGTAATGCTGTAGATAAGCCCCCGATGTATCCTGAAAGATGAGAAAAAGAGGTTAGATTATACTCACCCAGGGGCGGTCCTGCTGCGGTCCGGTCCGATAGGCGTCGCGGTTCGGTCCGGAGCCTCCCATCTTCTTATGATGACGTCCTCTTCTTGTCTTCCTGCCGCGGCTCAGGCGCAGGCGTACTTTGTCTGTCCTGTTGAGGGCAGAGCAAAGTACTGCAGTGTACATGGTCCTCTCTGACCTTTCCCGGCGCCTGCGCACTGCAGTACTTTGCTTTGCCCTCAACAGGACAGACAAAGATCACCTGTGCTGGAGCCGCAGCGTGAATACAAGAAGAGGATGTCATCATAAGAAGATGGGAGGCCCCGAACCGGACCGCGACGACCATCGGACCGGACCGCAGCAGGACCGCCCCTGGGTGAGTATAATCTAACCTCTTTTTCTCATCTTTCAGGATACATCGGGGGCTTATCTACAGCATTACAGAATGCTGTAGATAAGCCCCTGATGCTGGTGGCCTTAGCTCACCTTAGGGTACCGTCTCACTATACGATTTACCAGCGATCACGACCTGCGATACGACCTGGCCGTGATCGTTGGTAAGTCGTTGTGTGGTCGCTGGGGAGCTGTCACACAGACCGCTCTCCAGCGACCAACGATGCCGAGGTTCGCTGGTAACCAGGGTAAACATCGGGTTACTAAGCGCAGGGCCGCGCTTAGTGACCCGATGTTTACCATGGTTACCAGCGTAAAAGTAAAAAAAACAAACCGTACATACTCACCATCTGATGTCCGTCAGGTCCCTTGCCGTCTGCTTCCCGCTCTGACTGAGTGCCGCCATAAAGTGAAAGCAGATCACAGCGGCGACGTCACCGCTGTGATCTGCTCTCACTTTCCGGCCGGCTGGCAGTCAGAGCGGGAAGCAGACGGCAAGGGACCTGACGGACATCAGATGGTGAGTATGTACGGTTTGTTTTTTTTACTTTTACGCTGGTAACCACGGTAAACATCGGGTTACTAAGCGCGACCCTGCGTTTAGTAACCCGATGTTTACCCTGGTTACCAGCGATCGCATCGCTGGATCGCTGTCACACACAACGATCCAGCGATGACAGCGGGAGATCCAGCGACGAAAGAAAGTTTCAAACGATCTGCTACGACGTACGATTCTCAGCAGGGTCCCTGATCGCTGCTGCGTGTCAGACACTGCGATATTGTAACTATATCGCTAGAACGTCACGAATCGTGCCGTCGTAGCGATGAAAATGCCACTGTGTGACGGTACCCTTAGAATTTGGGGGTGATAGGTTCCCTTTAAGAACTGGGGAATTTTTCGTTCTTGCTCTTTAGATTTTTCATTGTTTTTTTTTTCAAGAACCGTAACTTTTTTTTTTTTTTTTTGCTGCTGGCATAGCCATATGAGGGCTTATTTTTTTGCAAGATAAGTTGTAGTTTTTTTTACAATGCAATGTACTGAAAAACAGCAGAAAAAAATTCCAAGTGTGTTGAAATGGTGAAAAAAATTCAATTTCCCTATTTTTTGTTTTTACGGAGTTCATTGTTTGGTAAAAATGGCCTGGAACATGATTGTCAGTATCAATCCGATCATGACGATAGCATCTGCATTGAAATTTTATACTTAGGTAACGAAAAAAAAATTCTGAATATTTAACAAAAAATGTTTTTTTGCTTTGTATTATCAATTTCCAAGAAACGCAACATTTTTATTTTCTGTTGATGGGTCTGAGTGAGGGCTTGTTTTTTGCGCATTGAGCTGACTTTTTTATTGATACCATGTTTTTGTACACACGATGCTTTGATTGCTTATTAATAATTACACCTTTCTTAGGGCTGTCCCACACGTCCAGATAATTCCGGTACCGGAATAAATCGGTACCGGAGATATCCGTGTCCGTGTGCCTGGGAACTCACGTAGGCCATACGTGCGGCACACGTGTGCCGCCCGTATGGCGAGTGGGTACCACACGGAGCGTGTGGTACCCTGCATCGTGCTGAAGCCGCGATTCATATGTTCCCTGCAGCAGCGTTTGCTGCAGAGAAAATATGAATAACAGTGTTTAAAATAAAGATCTATGTGTCCGCCGCCCTCCCACCCCCTGTGCGCCCCCCCCGCTGTTCTGAAAATACTTACCCGCCTCCCTCGCTGCTTCCTGGTCTGGCCGCGGCTTCTAGTGTATGCGGTCACGTGGGGCCGATCATTTACAGTCATGAATATGTGGCTCCACCTCCCATAGGGGCGGAGCCGACTATTCATGATTGTAAATGAGCGGCCCCACGTGACCGCATACAGTAGGAGGCGCGGGGCAGAGAGGAAGGAGTGACAGCCAACGTGGGAGCGGGTGAGTATTTTCAGGACAGCGGGGGGGCGCACAGGGGGTGGGAGGGCGGCGGACACATAGATCTTTATTTTAAACACTATTATTCATATTTTCTCTGCAGCAAACGCTGCTGCAGGGAACATATGAATCGCGGCTTCAGCACCATGTGGGGGGGACAGCGCTTACTGTAGCGCTGTCTCCTGCACGCACACGGAACCCAGACGGAGAACGTCCGTGTGAGGTGCGTGTTTTACACGGACCCATTGACTCTATTGGGTCCGTGTAATACGTGCGCTCCCACGAACACTGACATGTCTCCGTGTTTGGCACACGGAGACACGGTCCGCAAAAAATCAATGACATCTGAACAGATGCATTGATTTTTATGTGTCTACGTGTGTCAGTGTGTCCGGTACGTGAGGAAACTGTCACCTCACGTACCGGAGCCACTGACGTGTGAAACCGGCCTTAGGGAGGTGAACTGAACTCTGGCATTGTGATTTTTTTTTCTCTTTTCGTTGCGTTTTCTGGTTGGTTTAATTCATTTCAAATTTTAATAGATTTCACGCAGCAACACCATATGTCTATTTTTTTAACTTTCTTTTTTAATGGGGGTGATTTGAACTCTTCTATTTAAAAAATAAGTAATACTTAAAAAAAATGTTTCCTTTATTTTTTACATTATTTCTGTGTTTACTTAGGCTACTTGAAGCTGTGATCATTCAAGTGAATTGCAGCATATACTGAAAATGTCGCTCTCGTATGGAGCTCAGTCTACAGCTGAGCTTCACAGGAGGACTGCAATTGGGGTCATCAGCAGACCCCCCGCTATTATAGTAACCCATCGGTCTGGAGTCGGCTCATCACTAGTGGACCACCTTCCTAGCCGATGAGTCCCATTTTTTAACTTTAATAATGTAACTGTTCAGGTAAGCATAGGTCACAATCTACAAATCTACACACAGCACCTTATTAGTAGCCCACTGTAATGGTCATATATTCTTATTTTATTAGCAGTGGGTTTGAGGCATGGGACTCTGACTTCTGTCTTTACTCCCATAGTTTTGTTAATCTGCTTCTTAAAGGTGACGGATGAGAATGCCCTCAAGACGTTTGGACAAAGCACATGGCGGCCTCTGTTATGTTGATGAAATATCTCTTTGAAATCGGAATCCGAGAAGGCCGAGCTCCTTTGTGAACGGATGAGCGCATTAAAGGTAAAACACAATCTAAGTAATACAGGGGTACGGACGGAGACTTTAATTTTAGATGAATGGGGTCGTTTTAAAAAGGTAAAGTAATCTGTATAATTAGGAGACAAAGCCCGAGCATCTGATATCATCGCACGGGATAATGACCTCTGACTAACAAGGTGGAGATCACAGTAAAATCTTCTGTAATGGATATTGATAGTAATCAGTCACTTGAGAGCTGTCAATCAAAAAAAGGTTAAAGATGGCCGCAGGTGGACAGATGAGTCACCACCTAGAAGATGTCTACCTGAAGAACCAGTCATGGCAAGGATACAATGCGGTCTGATCTTGCCCCTCATTGTGAGAAATTTCAAGTTTGAAGGTCCTTGACTGCCAGAAGCAACGGTTAGGAACCCCCAAATGTCAGGATGGTGAAAACTCAAAGGTTTTTTTTCTTATCATGGATGGGTAAAATTGCAAAGTGCTTGTAAAACGGAGGGATTTTTATTTTTCTTGTTTACTGCTCTTGTAAAGAGCTCGTAAAGGCTGCTCCAGCCAGCTTCAGCACTCCTGTGCTTCTCCGATTACTTGAAGGATCAAAGAGCGCAGTTTGATCTAGTGCTACAATTTGCCTCCGGCCCAACCTGTCAATCATCAGGAGCACTAGCCATCAGCTCTGTCCGAATGCACGATAGAGCAAGCTGTCAGTCAGTGCCGGGTGTGCTTATGGCCGCCGCTATCACTGTGGTGACAGTAATCGCTCTGGCCACGTCTGTGACTGAAAGCTGGAGGCTACCGGGAGAAATAAAATTAATTTTCTCCCAGGAGCTGCGCTTTTAGTACTGCGGCTAGAAAGCATTGCAAGGGGTCATTCAGATGTCCGCGCACATCAGTCAGATCTTGGACACCAATAAAACTCAGCGTACCCACAAGAGAAATCAACATTTTGCGGTTTTCAAATTTGCTAAAACAGGTGCGAAAAAACCCACAGTCGGCAGGAGAGTTCTCCACCCACTTTGCTGGAACTGTAAGATGCTGAGTTTTTCAATCATGGAAAATACTCAACGTCAAAAACTCACCAAAAAAATCTGAATCTTAACGTTAGGGCTCGTGCACACAAGCGATTTTCTCAGACAAGTGCCTCTGTGGTTTTCATAGATGGCACCCGTACCTAAGATATTCTACAGGGCTGTGCATATGTTTGATTTTTTTTCCTTGGACCCAATGGAAAAAAATTGGAGACGTCCAAATTTCATCCTTGTGTTGGATCAAAATCGTCAATGCAACTCTATGGGTCTGTGAAAGACAACATTCATCCAAGTGCGATCTGATTTTCAGAATGAAGAAACTTTAATTTTTCTCTCCGCATCCAAGGAAAATTGATGACGTGGATCAAACTCCGAACAAAGTCTGACCAGAATAATGGGACCTTTATCTTGGATGTGGAGAAAAGAGTCATAGAAGGATAAGAAACCAATCCAGAAAAAAACTACCCAAGGTAGCACATCTTACTGCCTTACTAGCAAAGTACAGCAATGAGGACAAGATGACCGATGTCAGGAGTGCGTGGCCGATTATATGCGGAATGATGGGATTTCCAATCCATGTGGATGAGGACGTCTTACATGCCGCACACCAGCAGTGTCTGATGGATCATATGGACTGTAATAGGGTCCGTCAGTTTTCCATCCACCTGAGTCTCCAACCTGATCCTCCAGATTGGATTTCGTACATTTCATGGAATTTAAAGGGGTATTTCCATCTCCAAAATCCTATCCCCACATGTACTTATGCTGGCTAACAGATGTAAATGATTCAGCTGTGGTGCTGAAAACTAAATCTCCGAGCGCTAAAAAATACTCGGAGGACCCCCGAGCGCGCTCAGGAAATCTCGATTACCGAGTATATTCGCTCATCACTAGTCGTAACCATGGTTACCTAAGGTCCTGCAATGCCTGCACATGAGGAAAGAGACGACCAATAGCAAACAGCTAACTGTCACTTCATCAGTGGTCGTAACCATGGATACCTAAGGTCCTGCAATGCCTGCACATGAAAAAAAAAACACAGAGAATCAGAAGATCTATACTGCATTTCTAACTGCAAGTAGTTTTCAAAGTTTTCCCAATTTTTCGGACTGACTGACCTTCATTTCTTAAAGTAATGATGGCCACTCGTTTTTCTTTACTTAGCTGCTTTTTTCTTGCCATAATACAAATTCTAACAGTCTATTCAGTAGAACTATCAGCTGTGTATCCACCAGACTTCTGCACAACACAACTGATGGTCCCAACCCCATTTATAAGGCAAGAAATCCCACTTATTAAACCTGACAGGGCACACCTGTGAAGTGAAAACCATTCCCGGTGACTACCTCTTGAAGCTCATCAAGAGAATGCCAAGAGTGTGCAAAGCAGCCATCAAAGCAAAAGGTGGCTACTTTGAAGAACCTAGAATATAAGACATAATTTCAGTTGTTTCACACTTTTTTGTTAAAGGGCCACTGTCACCCCCTCCAGCCGTTATGAACTAAAAGAGCCACCTTGTGCAGCAGTAATGCTGCATTCTAACAAGGTGGCTCTTTTAGTTTTTGGTGCAAGTATTCCCAAAATAAAGCGTTTTGAAACTTAGCCAAATTACCTGTCTCTAGCCAGGGAGGCGGGTCCTCACTGCCTAGAGTGAGTGAGGACCCGCCTCCCTGGCTAGAGACAGGTAATTTGGCTAAGTTTCAAAACGCTTTATTTTGGGAATACTTGCACCAAAAACTAAAGGAGCCACCTTGTTAGAATGCAGCATTACTGCTGCACAAGGTGGCTCTTTTAGTTCATAACGGCTGGAGGGGGTGACAGTGGCCTTTAAGTTTATAATTCCACATGTGTTAATTTATAGCTTTGATGCCTTCAGTGTGAATGTACAATTTTCATAGTCATGAAAATACAGAAAAATCTTTAAATGAGAAGGTGTGTCCAAACTTTTGCTCTGTACTGTGTATATATATATATATATATATATATATATATATATATATATATATCTTTATATCTCAATATTGTGTTCAACAACATTGGTGATTTGGGACTGAATCCTGAGCATAAATAGAAAAGTTTGTGATAAAATTGGTTTTGTGACGTCACCCGCCAACATTTTAGCCTCTTTTTCCTCCTCCATCGTCTTTAGGCCTAACCCCCCCGGCCGCTCTTTGTGTTCTCCTGGGTAAATCTGATGTATATAACAAATACGACTTAAGGCTTAGAGGGAACCTGCAAGGAATTCCTTTCCGAAGACGACAACACTTACTTAGCTGGGG
This sequence comes from Ranitomeya variabilis, assembly GCF_051348905.1. Taxonomy (NCBI): domain Eukaryota; kingdom Metazoa; phylum Chordata; class Amphibia; order Anura; family Dendrobatidae; genus Ranitomeya; species Ranitomeya variabilis. Next base: position 751,195,210 of record NC_135234.1, on the reverse strand, counting down.
CACTGCCAAATCATACCAGTGATCTCAGCTGGAAAAGATGGTAATTACACTGACCTGAGCCCAGTGCATACTAAGGGGTTTAGCAGAGTACAAGAGACGCACATGTATAATGGCTTTTTCTGAATAGATCAAAGCACGGAAAATGCAGCAATAGCCGGAGCCCAGAGCTTCCTAATTAAAGGAAATTTTATCTGCTTAATTGTTCACCACTGGAATATTCAACGCACACTTGAATGTCATCATGGGCTTAAATCTGCATATTAAAAGAGCTATTCTACTACTTAGCCGAACAGTTAAATGAAATAATTGGAATTTGTCTAAAACGGACTCCAATTCAGGCGACGTGGAACAAAAGTGCTTTATGGTTCACTTTGCTGGGTGGCTGGCGCTACACTTTCCCCAGTCGCTTCCTTTACGACACTTTAGGCCAATACTAATATATCGTTTATTAGGGTTTTTCAAATACATTTCTGACCATGTGGCTCATGTGTAAAGTATGCCAAAAATAGGGGCGTAACGGCTGGGGTCATGCGGTGAGCGGTCCGCTGACGAGAGGAGAAACTTCAACTGGATGTGCGTCCTCTGACACACATCCAGTTGAAGTGTATTGCGGAGCAAAGACCTGTTGGCTCCATGTGAGGCAATACAAGCTGCTGGCCAATCAGAGACCAGCAGCTGACGCCGGTGTACACATGACTGGGGGAGATTGGCAGTGACATCATACACTCCCGGTGTTTGCACACTGAAGTCAGCCAGGATGGGGCCCAAGATAAGGGACATATTACCAGTATAAGGGACATATTACCAGGATAAGAAACATATTACCAGGATAGGGCCTAGGATAAGGGACATATACCAGGATAAGGGACTTATACCAGGATGGGGCCTAGGATAAGGGACAAAAGGGCAAAAATTATGGAATCACCGGCCTTGGAGGATGTTCATTCAGTTGTTTAATTTTGTAGAAAAAAGCAGATCACAGACATGGCACAAAACTACAGTGATTTCAAATGGCAACTTTTTGGCTTTAAGAAACACTAAAAGAAATCAAGAACAAAAAATGTGGTAGTCAGTAATGGTTACTCTTTTTAACCAAGCAAAGGGGAAAAATTATGGAATCACTCAATTCTGAGGAAAAAATTATGGAATCATAAAAACAAACAAAAAAACACTCCAAAACATCACTAGTATTTTGTTGCACCACCTCTGGCTTTTATAACAGCTTGCAGTCTCTGGGGCCTGGACTTAATGAGGGTCACACAGGACTCTTCATCAATCTGACTCCAACTTTCTCTGATTGCTGTTGCCAGATCAGCTTTGCAGGTTGGAGCCTGAATGGACATCCTCCAAGGCCAGTGATTCCATAATTTTTGCCAGGGGTTGTATATATATATATATATATACATACACATATATATATATATATATATCCCAGGATGAGGGGAGGGGCCCCGGTCCAAATCTTACACTGAGGCACATCAGACTCTTGTTACACCACTGCCAAAAGCATTTCTCCATGCGAGCGCTCAATAAATGTGAACAGTGCCACACAAAAAAAGTGTAAAAGGAGGCACTATTGCAACCCACTGCGAAAGGAGAAGGCTCCCCAGATAACCTTTCCTTGTCTTTCCGGACCAGATGGACAAAGCGAGGGTTGTGGAATGGTGGCCACCCCATCGCCAAAGCTTGGAGACAGGGCTTCTTGCTTTTATCCACTTGGGTTGCCATCACATTACAACTGAGAGCTCAGTCCAGTCCTTCAGGAGGAAAGCCAGCGTTTCGAAGGGCAGAGCAGAAACTGATGGCCGCGCCCTACCCCTAGGCCAAATGAATGAAATAAAACAACAGCAACCCTAAAAGCGCTTGTTATGAGGACACATAGTGACCACCACCAAAGTTTTCCTAGGAGAAGCCACTTCAGGAAAAAGCTCTCAATCTTTTTTTCCTGAAGCAACTCTGCTGGTATGCCACACCACTGGCATCAATTTTATATTATTTAAGCTATATCCAGGGGGCGGCTTTTCCTATGAAGAATGACCATGTCACTTCTTTTGACCGCTTTATGGTTTCTGAACCCTGAAGCGTTTAAAAAAAAAGTAGCAAAAGACTGTCGATTTTACTCTGCTGTGCACACTTTTATTTTTCAGCGGTTTCGCAGCGCTTTTTCAGGTGGAATCCTCCTGAAAAAGATGTGAAAATGTTTCTCAGTGTAAGGGATCATTCTGGTGTCAGATTTGTCCACGTACAAGAAAAACGGTCCAAGCTTCATCAGTGGATTTGTGCAGAGTTTAATCAGAGTTTGCTCAGGTCTTCTCACATGACAAACAAAAAGAAAATGTTCTCTTCCTCCTTCTGTTTAACAGTCTGTGATGGCATCCGAGTGCTGTCCGAATTTTTCACAACCCCATAGACTTGCACTTGGATCAATATCAGATAAGTCTCTGTGATTTTGCACGCACCTTCCAGTCTGCAAAAAATTGGACATGAGACCAGCCCAGAACTTCTGAGTCTTGACAGTCCCAGTTTGGCTCTGCCAGTCACTGATGACAAGATGGGAGCTCCAGTGGATGACTCAGTTCTAGTGGGAAACGTCAAAAATATATTAAAACTAAAAAAAAAATAAAAAGTGAATGTCATACAGAGGTCTTTTCCACTGTACGGCGGAAGAAAAAAAGGAACAAGGCAAAGAGGAAGACGAGCAATGCGATGGCTTGATACTATCAAGATAATAGTGGAGAAGACCCTGGTGGACCTATCTAGGCTCGAACAAAATCGATCTTCCTACAGATCGTTCATCCATCATGTTGCCATGGCCCAAGTTCAAGCTGAAAGCCATTAAATAATAATAATAAATATTAAAATAAGTAAAATCAAAAAGTTTTAAACTACCAATTGTGCAAAACCACTAAACGGCGTCCTGTTATTTGAGCTTGACCTGTCACGAGGTGAGAAGTGGGCGTTTTTCTTATTTTATTCCCGAGGCTCTCATGAGTTATCAATTTTTTTTTTCTTTTTAAATTCCGACATAGAGTTCCAGAGATATGGACCTTTTATTATTGAGTCCTAATTTTGATGGTCTTTATCAAGGGGTGTGTGACTCAGAGGATCCTCGGGGGCGTGTCTATAGGCTGATTTACGTTATTGCTCTGTTGTAAGCCACGCCTCCTTGGTATAGAAATTAAAAATTAGCTCGAAAATTATAGGACTATATCTCTGGAAGCCTATGGTGGATTCTAAAAACAAAAACCTTAGGGGAACAGTAGGAAAAAAAGAGAACAAAACAGAACAAAACAAGTTATGAGGATCTCAGATGCTATCAATTCAGATAATTAAATCGAGGTTGTATAAGGTTTTTTTTTACAGAACAACAGCCCCTCTCCTGTCTATGGTCAGTGACTAGGACTGAGTTGCATTGCTTGGACAAGAGTGGTGTTAGTTTTGGAAAACTTTTCGAATCTCAATAAACACGTTCGCGTCTGAAAAGCATCACAAGCCCGAGGAGCATTTGGAGGTTCCAGTCACTTTAACACCCAGGAGCTGTCGCCTCTAAACATATTGGAGTCCGGCCTGGAGATGTTTCATACCCAACTTTTTGTTCAACTCTATTAAACTCAGCGTTCCTCTAAATCAAGGGCAGAAATCACAGTAATCTGCAGCAGCGGGACGGGAGAAGCAAATTCATGCTCATAAAAAAAAAAGCTTTGGGTTTTCACATCTGTGAACGTTTTTTGAAGTCGCATTAGTACAAATGTGAAACAGCGTGCCCCTAATTGAGGATATATGTCATTTACCCGCAACAATGTTCTATAAACAGACAAACCGCGGCAAAGAAAGCCCAGCTGGAGTCATAGTCTGAGGCCGAGGAATCCATCATAATCCTTCCTTATAATTATATATCTATTGCACGCTGTAGAAACGACCTGTCACCGGGTCAAAAGTGTCCAGTTTCTGCTCTTATTTTCTTCCCGCTGTTCCTCTGATTATTACATGTCTGTTAGTTTTTAAATGCGCCATATGGTTCCACAGCTATAGGCCTTTTCATATATTTTTATTAATGGCTTTCCCCTAGGGGGCGTGGTAATAATGCAGAGGAGCTAAAGACACGCCCCCGAGGATCCGATAAGACATGCCCTCCTTAATAAAGACCATAAAAATTCTCACTAAATAAAAAAACGTTTAATATCTTTGAAACCATATGGCAGATTTAATAATGGCGTACTCAGGGGAGCAGTAGGAATGAAATAAGAACAAAAACTGGAAACTTTTGCCCTGGTGACAGGTTCTTTTTATAAAGAAGTCGGCCCCAGTGATCAGCACTCATTTGACATCTGTAATCCCAGGTGATCGTCTCTGAAGATGCAGCCTTGAACTATACAACATTCCTGCAGGGGCCACTAGAGGACAAAGGTAGTATTACATTCCAGCTATTGAGATAATTAGTGGGTAATAGATAGAAAGGCTGGGGTCTTACTTTATGAGTAGTGGAGAGGGGTCTCGAGTTTTTGGCCTCTAATACCATCTACATGTGTCCTATATATTGAAATAGGGCTGATGAAGGCCACTTTAACTCATCTGAGCTGAATTGGCGACAGGTCTCCTCATCAGCCCCATATATTCACATCAGACTGTTGAGTATGGGTCAGGAGACCAGTCATCATGAATGTAGGATGTATGAAAAAGGTCATCTTTGTGGTCCATGGAACCCATCACAGATGCAATTCTTTCCACACAACCTTAAAGGGATTGTCTATGATAAGAAAAACGAGATTGCCTTCTTTGTTATGGTTCTCAATGGCAAGAGAACATAGCCCAGCAAACATAGGTACTAGCTCTTGGAAGGATGGAAACTAAACTGACCATGAACTAAACCTGCCGCACAACTAACAGTAGCCGGGTAGCGTAGCCTGCGTTTTATCCCTAGACGCCCAGCGCCGGCCGGAGGACTAACTAATCCTGGCAGAGGAAAATATAGTCCTGGCTCACCTCTAGAGAAGTTTCCCCGATAGGCAGACAGAGGCCCCCACATATATTGGCGGTGATTTTAGATGAAATGACAAACGTAGTATGAAAATAGGTTTAGCAAAATTGAGGTCCGCTTACTAGATAGCAGGAAGACAGAAAGGGCACTTTCATGGTCAGCTGAAAACCCTATCAAAATACCATCCTGAAATTACTTTAAGACTCTAGTATTAACTCATAACATCAGAGTGGCAATTTCAGATCACAAGAGCTTTCCAGACACAGAAACGAAACTACAGCAGTGAACTGGAACAAAATGCAAAAATAAACGAGGACTAAAGTCCAACTTAGCTGGGAGTTGTCTAGCAGCAGGAACATGCACAGAAAGGCTTCTGATTACAATGTTGACCGGCATGGAAGTGACAGAGGAGCAAGGTTAAATAGCGACTCCCACATCCTGATGGAAACAGGTGAACAGAGGGGATGATGCACACCAGTTCAATTCCACCAGTGGCCACCGGGGGAGCCCAAAATCCAATTTCACAACAGTACCCCCCCCCCTCAAGGAGGGGGCACCGAACCCTCACCAGAACCACCAGGGCGATCAGGATGAGCCCTATGAAAGGCACGGACCAGATCGGAGGCATGAACATCAGAGGCAGTCACCCAAGAATTATCCTCCTGACCGTATCCCTTCCATTTGACCAGATACTGGAGTTTCCGTCTGGAAACACGGGAGTCCAAGATTTTTTCCACAACGTACTCCAACTCGCCCTCAACCAACACCGGAGCAGGAGGCTCAACGGAAGGCACAACCGGTACCTCATACCTGCGCAACAATGACCGATGAAAAACATTATGAATAGAAAAAGATGCAGGGAGGTCCAAACGGAAGGACACAGGGTTAAGAATCTCCAATATCTTGTACGGGCCGATGAACCGAGGCTTAAACTTAGGAGAAGAAACCCTCATAGGGACAAAACGAGAAGACAACCACACCAAGTCCCCAACACAAAGCCGAGGACCAACCCGACGCCGGCGGTTGGCAAAAAGCTGAGTCTTCTCCTGGGACAACTTCAAATTGTCCACTACCTGCCCCCAAATCTGATGCAACCTCTCCACCACAGCATCCACTCCAGGACAATCCGAAGATTCCACCTGACCAGAAGAAAATCGAGGATGAAACCCCGAATTACAGAAAAAAGGAGACACCAAGGTGGCAGAGCTGGCCCGATTATTGAGGGCAAACTCCGCTAAAGGCAAAAAAGCAACCCAATCATCCTGATCTGCAGACACAAAACACCTCAAATATGTCTCCAAGGTCTGATTCGTCCGCTCGGTCTGGCCATTTGTCTGAGGATGGAAAGCAGACGAGAAAGACAAATCTATGCCCATCCTAGCACAGAATGCTCGCCAAAATCTAGACACGAATTGGGTTCCTCTGTCAGAAACGATATTCTCCGGAATACCATGCAAACGGACCACATTTTGAAAAAACAGAGGAACCAACTCGGAAGAAGAAGGCAACTTAGGCAGGGGAACCAAATGGACCATCTTAGAGAAACGGTCACACACCATCCAGATGACAGACATCTTCTGAGAAACAGGAAGATCCGAAATAAAATCCATCGAGATGTGCGTCCAGGGCCTCTTCGGGATAGGCAAGGGCAACAACAATCCACTAGCCCGAGAACAACAAGGCTTGGCCCGAGCACAAACGTCACAAGACTGCACAAAGCCTCGCACATCTCGAGACAGGGAAGGCCACCAGAAGGACCTTGCCACCAAATCCCTGGTACCAAAGATTCCAGGATGACCTGTCAACGCAGAAGAATGAACCTCAGAAATGACTTTACTGGTCCAATCATCAGGAACAAACAGTCTACCAGGTGGGCAACGATCAGGTCTATCCGCCTGAAACTCCTGCAAGGCCCGCCGCAGGTCTGGAGAAACGGCAGACAATATCACTCCATCCTTAAGGATACCTGTAGGTTCAGAGTTACCAGGGGAGTCAGGCTCAAAACTCCTAGAAAGGGCATCCGCCTTAACATTCTTAGAACCCGGCAGGTAGGACACCACAAAATTAAACCGAGAGAAAAACAACGACCAGCGCGCCTGTCTAGGATTCAGGCGTCTGGCGGACTCAAGATAAATTAGATTTTTGTGGTCAGTCAATACCACCACCTGATGTCTAGCCCCCTCAAGCCAATGACGCCACTCCTCAAAAGCCCACTTCATGGCCAAAAGCTCCCGATTCCCAACATCATAATTCCGCTCGGCGGGCGAAAATTTACGCGAGAAAAAGGCACAAGGTCTCATCACGGAACAATCGGAACTTCTCTGCGACAAAACTGCCCCAGCTCCGATTTCAGAAGCGTCGACCTCAACCTGAAAAGGAAGAGCAACATCAGGCTGACGCAACACAGGGGCGGAAGAAAAGCGGCGCTTAAGCTCCCGAAAGGCCTCCACAGCAGCAGGGGACCAATCAGCAACATCAGCACCCTTCTTAGTCAAATCAGTCAATGGTTTAACAACATCAGAAAAACCAGCAATAAATCGACGATAAAAGTTAGCAAAGCCCAAAAATTTCTGAAGACTCTTAAGAGAAGAGGGTTGCGTCCAATCACAAATAGCCTGAACCTTGACAGGATCCATCTCGATGGAAGAGGGGGAAAAAATATATCCCAAAAAGGAAATCTTTTGAACCCCAAAAACGCACTTAGAACCCTTCACACACAAGGAATTAGACCGCAAAACCTGAAAAACCCTCCTGACCTGCTGGACATGAGAGTCCCAGTCATCCGAAAAAAATCAAAATATCATCCAGATACACAATCATAAATTTATCCAAATAATCACGGAAAATGTCATGCATAAAGGACTGAAAGACTGAAGGGGCATTTGAAAGACCAAAAGGCATCACCAAATACTCAAAGTGGCCCTCGGGCGTATTAAATGCGGTCTTCCACTCATCCCCCTGCTTAATTCGCACCAAATTATACGCCCCACGGAGATCTATCTTAGAGAACCACTTGGCCCCCTTTATGCGAGCAAACAAATCAGTCAGCAGTGGCAACGGATATTGATATTTAACCGTGATTTTATTCAAAAGCCGATAATCAATACACGGTCTCAAAGAGCCATCTTTCTTAGCCACAAAGAAAAAAACGGCTCCTAAGGGAGATGACGAAGGACGAATATGTCCCTTTTCCAAGGACTCCTTTATATATTCTCGCATAGCAGCATGTTCAGGCACAGACAGATTAAATAAACGACCCTTAGGGTATTTACTACCCGGAATCAAATCTATGGCACAATCGCACTCCCGGTGCGGAGGTAGTGAACCAAGCTTAGGTTTTTCAAAAACGTCACGATATTCAGTCAAGAATTCAGGAATCTCAGAGGGAATAGATGATGAAATGGAAACCACAGGTACGTCCCCATGCGTCCCCTTACATCCCCAGCTTAACACAGACATAGCTTTCCAGTCAAGGACTGGGTTATGAGATTGCAGCCATGGCAATCCAAGCACCAACACATCATGTAGGTTATACAGCACGAGAAAGCGAATAATCTCCTGATGATCCGGATTAATCCGCATAGTTACTTGTGTCCAGTATTGTGGTTAATTACTAGCCAATGGGGTGGAGTCAATCCCCTTCAGGGGTATAGGAGTTTCAAGAGGCTCCAAATCATACCCACAGCGTTTGGCAAAGGACCAATCCATAAGACTCAAAGCGGCGCCAGAGTCGACATAGGCATCCGCGGTAATAGATGATAAAGAACAAATCAGGGTCACAGATAGAATAAACTTAGACTGTAAAGTGCCAATTGAAGCAGACTTATCAAGCTTCTTAGTACGCTTAGAGCATGCTGATATAACATGAGTTGAATCACCGCAATAGAAGCACAACCCATTTTTTCGTCTTAAATTCTGCCGTTCACTTCTGGACAGAATTCTATCACATTGCATATTCTCTGGCGTCTTCTCAGTAGACACCGCCAAATGGTGCACAGGTTTGCGCTCCCGCAGACGCCTATCGATCTGGATAGCCATTGTCATGGACTCATTCAGACCCGCAGGCACAGGGAACCCCACCATAACATCCTTAATGGCATCAGAGAGACCCTCTCTGAAATTCGCCGCCAGGGCGCACTCATTCCACTGAGTAAGCACAGCCCATTTACGGAATTTCTGGCAGTATATTTCAGCTTCGTCTTGCCCCTGAGATAGGGACATCAAGGCCTTTTCCGCCTGAAGCTCTAACTGAGGTTCCTCATAAAGCAACCCCAAGGCCAGAAAAAACGCATCCACATTGAGCAACGCAGGATCCCCTGGAGCCAATGCAAAAGCCCAATCCTGAGGGTCGCCCCGGAGCAAGGAAATCACAATCCTGACCTGCTGAGCAGGATCTCCAGCAGAGCGAGATTTCAGGGACAAAAACAACTTGCAATTATTTTTGAAATTTTGAAAGCAAGATCTATTCCCCGAGAAAAATTCAGGCAAAGGAATTCTAGGTTCAGATATAGGAATATGAACAACCAAAATCTTGTAAATTTTGAACTTTCGTGGTGAGATTATTCAAACCTGCAGCTAAACTCTGAATATCCATTTTAAACAGGTGAACACAGAGCCATTCCAGGATTAGAAGGAGAGAGAGAGAGAGAAAGGCTGCAATATAGGCAGACTTGCAAGAGATTCAATTACAAGCACACTCAGAACTGAAGGGAAGGGAAAAAAAAAAAAAAAAAATCTTCAGCAGACTTCTCTTTCCTCTCCTTTCTCTGTCAATTAATTTAACCCTTTTGGGCCGGTCAAACTGTTATGGTTCTCAATGGCAAGAGAACATAGCCCAGCAAACATAGGTACTAGCTCTTGGAAGGATGGAAACTAAACTGACCATGAACTAAACCTGCCGCACAACTAACAGTAGCCGGGTAGCGTTGCCTACGTTTTTATCCCTAGACGCCCAGCGCCGGCCGGAGGACTAACTAATCCTGGCAGAGGAAAATATAGTCCTGGCTCACCTCTAGAGAAATTTCCCCGATAGGCAGACAGAGGCCCCCACATATATTGGCGGTGATTTAGATGAAATGACAAACGTAGTATGAAAATAGGTTTAGCAAAATTGAGGTCCGCTTACTAGATAGCAGGAAGACAGAAAGGGCACTTTCATGGTCAGCTGAAAACCCTATCAAAATACCATCCTGAAATTACTTTAAGACTCTAGTATTAACTCATAACATCAGAGTGGCAATTTCAGATCACAAGAGCTTTCCAGACACAGAAACGAAACTACAGCTGTGAACTGGAACGAAATGCAAAAACAAACGAGGACTAAAGTCCAACTTAGCTGGGAGTTGTCTAGCAGCAGGAACATGCACAGAAAGGCTTCTGATTACAATGTTGACCGGCATGGAAGTGACAGAGGAGCAAGGTTAAATAGCGACTCCCACATCCTGATGGAAACAGGTGAACAGAGGGGATGATGCACACCAGTTCAATTCCACCAGTGGCCACCGGGGGAGCCCAAAATCCAATTTCACAACACTTCTTCCAAGGACAGTGCCACCCCAGACTGCAGGTTAGTACGTGGAATTACACCTCGGTATCATTCACTTCAATGGAGCAGAGGTGCAATAACAAGACACAACTCTATGATTGGAATGTGGGTGAAGAAAAGGTTTCCACAAGTTCTATAAGTAACTCTTTACTTGCCAGAAAGGTAAAGGACACAGAGCACTGGGGAATGATGACACGTGTGGGCTGTGGTTGTGGTAGGAAGCAGAAATACATGTGGTTTTCCTCGGCTTTTTTTTCTTAATAAGGTCAATAGGAAAAGTTCCTAGCAGTACTTCTCTATAAAACGATGGCATGTCTTGTTTTTTTATCTGGAAGTTGCTGGAGGAAAACCACATTTTTTTTTTACCATTCTCTATTTTTCACACTTCTTTAACCCTTTCTCTATAAATGTCATAATAGTACAACATGTGCTGGCTCCCTGTCTATCATGTGAGCTCAAGATCGGAGTCCATAATTTTGTCGGCAGATATTGGCTGTTATTTATTTATTTTACTTTGTTATTTAGCGCCATTAATTTTCACAAAACTTTACAGACATCATCTCTGTCCCCATTGGGGCTCACAATCTACATTCCCTATCAGTATGTCTATGGAGTGCGGGACAAAACCGGAGAAACCGGAGGAAACCCAGGAAACAATACCCCAAGATCAACTGCGGAACTGGACTTTTTCAGGATCAGTAATGTAATGTATGTACACAGTGACTGCACCAGCAGAATAGTGAGTGCAGCTCTGGGGTATAATACAGGAGGTAACTCAGGATCAGTAATATAATGTATGTACACAGTGACTGCACCAGCAGAATAGTGAGTGCAGCTCTGGGGTATAATACAGGACGTAACTCAGGATCAGTAATATAATGTATGTACACAGTGACTGCACCAGCAGAATAGTGAGTGCAGCTCTGGAGTATGATACAGGATGTAACTCAGGATCAGTAATGTAATGTATGTACACAGTGACTGCACCAGCAGAATAGTGAGTGCAGCTCTGGGGTATAATACAGGAGGTAACTCAGGATCAGTAATGTAATGTATGTACACAGTGACTGCACCAGCAGAATAGTGAGTGCAGCTCTGGGGTATAATACAGGAGGTAACTCAGGATCAGTAATGTAATGTATGTACACAGTGACTGCACCAGCAGAATAGTGAGTGCCGCTCTGGAGTATAATACAGGATGTAAATCAGGATCAGTAATGTAATGTATGTACACAGTGACTGCACCAGCAGAATAGTGAGTGCAGCTCTGGGGTATAATACAGGACGTAACTCAGGATTAATAATATAATGTATGTACACAGTGACTGCACCAGCAGAATAGTGAGTGCAGCTCTGGGGTGTAATACAGGATGTAACTCAGGATCAGTAATGTAATGTATGTACACAGTGACTGCACCAGCAGAATAGTGAGTGCAGCTCTGGAGTATGATACAGGATGTAACTCAGGATCAGTAATGTAATGTATGTACACAGTGACTGCACCAACAGAATAGTGAGTGCAGCTCTGGGGTATAATACAGGACGTAACTCAGGATCAGTAATATAATGTATGTACACAGTGACTGCACCAGCAGAATAGTGAGTGCAGCTCTGGGGTATAATACAGAATGTAACTCAGGATCAGTAATGTAATGTATGTACACAGTGACTGCACCAGCAGAATAGTGAGTGCAGCTCTGGGGTATGATACAGGATGTAACTCAGGATCAGTAATATAATGTATGTACACAGTGACTGCACCAGCAGAATAGTGAGTGCAGCTCTGGGGTATAATACAGGATGTAACTCAGGATCAGTAATGTAATGTATGTACACAGTGACTGCACCAGCAGAATAGTGAGTGCAGCCCTGGGGTATAACACAGGATGTAACTCGGGATCAGTAATGTAATGTATGTACACAGTGACTGCACCAGCAGAATAGTGAGTGCAGCTCTGGGGTATGATACAGGATGTAACTCAGGATCAGTAATATAATGTATGTACACAGTGACTGCACCAGCAGAATAGTGAGTGCAGCTCTGGGGTATAATACAGGATGTAACTCAGGATCAGTAATATAATGTATGTACTCAGTGACTGCACCAGCAGAATAGTGAGTGCAGCCCTGGGGTATAACACAGGATGTAACTCGGGATCAGTAATATAATGTATGTACACAGTGACTGCACCAGCAGAATAGTGAGTGCAGCTCTGGGGTATAATACAGGATGTAACTCAGGATCAGTAATGTAATGTATGTACACAGTGACTGCACCAGCAGAATAGTGAGTGCAGCCCTGGGGTATAACACAGGATGTAACTCGGGATCAGTAATGTAATGTATGTACACAGTGACTGCACCAGCAGAATAGTGAGTGCAGCTCTGGGGTATGATACAGGATGTAACTCAGGATCAGTAATATAATGTATGTACATAGTGACTGCACCAGCAGAATAGTGAGTGCAGCTCTGGGGTATAATACAGGATGTAACTCAGGATCAGTAATATAATGTATGTACACAGTGACTGCACCAGCAGAATAGTGAGTGCAGCCCTGGGGTATAACACAGGATGTAACTCGGGATCAGTAATATAATGTATGTATACAGTGACTGCACAGCAGGAAGAGGTGGAGCCTGCTTGCCGTGTGCTGCCTAGAGAGAGCTCCTGGGAAGGGAGGTAAACTTTTTCATCCAGGACTTTTTGTCTGCCCCCTTCCCAGGAAAGAAGGCTCATTTTGGGACTGGCCTCCGGGGCTGGGCCCCCGGCTCCCGCCTCCCGGTCCAAGCCGGCGGGGGGTGGGAGGACTCCAACTCCGGCTAGGGCCACAAGATCTGGCCAAGGATCAGGCAAGGGATCCAGTATGAAGACCCGTAGGACCCCTGAGGCCGCGGCGGCTCCTTCTCCCGGAGGTAGGCCTAGTACGAGCAGGGGTGCTGCAGCGGTGCCCCTTGGTTGGGGTACCAAGGCGGCTAGAGAATCCGCCGTGGGCTATGGTTCACGCATCCATGCGCACCTCTGTGAGTATGATGACGCCTCAAGGAAGCTAAAATCCCTCTGGGGGGAGTTGAGGGTAGCTAAGGAGAGGTCTGACAGGGCCTCCGGCAATAAGAAGGCCGAGCTATCCGCCGCGGTCAAGAAGATCAAAAAATCCATACAAGACCTGGAAAGCCGGAGGTGTGAGATCCTGGATGGCAGCGGGCCCTTCCGTGAAAAGCTGGAGAACGACGACCGGTTCAGAGCCATGACCGGTGGGGGTCACGGAGCTCCGGCCAGGTAATGGAGGAGGATGATGAGGAATGCGAGGAGGAGGTCGCGCCCTACCCACCGCCTGGTGGCCTGGTAAGAGATCTCCAGGTGTCGCATAGCGGGATAGCCCCCGAGCAGGTGGCTCTCCCGTCAGATTCTGGCCCTTCAGGGGACAGCGGGAGCGAGGGGGAGGATGAGGATGGTGGTAGTAGCAGCGAGGGGGGCTGCCTCGTCATGCAGCAGATCCGGCAGATCGAGTCCCCGGTCCGTTTTAACCAGCTGAGGTTCGGGGATGAGATCTGTGAGGACGAGGCAACCAGGAGGGGGATGAAGAGGAAGGTTAAGAAAAGGAATAACAAGAAAACATCTACTGTGGAGAAATATGTGTATGTCCCCCTCTCTGGGGCCCCCCGATCCCGCTGTGCGGCACCCGCTACCCACCCCGGCTCGGGCTCTGTTGTGGGTCCGCAGCGAGGGAGCGGGGAGATTACAGGCCATGACACGCAGGGCGCTGCCTCTGTTTGTGGTTCCGGAGGGGGTAGTGATGTGTCTGATATGGAGCATGGTGTGGAAGGTGGCCCAGAGGTGGGCAAGAGAGTGGCAGCCGGGACCGCATCTCCGGCGGTGAGCGCTGGGGTGTCCGGGTCCCCCACTTACGGATCCGCTAAATCTGGATCGCTTCTGGGGACCCAGGCACCTAGTAAAGTAAAGGGGGAGGGGCCTGCGGCTTCGGCATTACAGGCTCATAAAAAGAAAATGGTGGGGCCTCCCCTGGCGGGGTCTGCGGTGAAGTCGGGGCCTCCTGCATTGGGGGCACCGCCGCTGGTGGATGCTGAGGGAGAGTGGCCTAGCCTGGGGCCAGCCGCTGGAGTTGCTGTGGCCAGGCTGTTTGTGGCCCAGGGTGTGGTGGTGGGGGGTGCTGTGCCCCGTGGGACTGGTACCGCCGGGGGGGATTCCTGGGGGTGGATCCAGCTCTGGGTCGGCTCTGGGGGTCCCGCTGTGGCCGGTCTCAGGGGGTGTGGCCTCCTCGGCACCCGCTGCCCATGCAGGTGCAGCTTTGGATAGCTCTGCTGTGCGGCTGGAGGCTGGGGGCGTGGCTTCCCAAGGAAAAGGAAAAAAAATGGTCTTAGCCAGCAATGGTGCAGGGACTGCAGCAGATAGCAGCAAGGGCGCCTGCCTGGTGGGGTCCCCTGAGTCTGGGGGCTTACCTGCGGTGGGGGCTCCGGTGACAAGGCAGGATGGAGCTGGAGGCGGGTCTGCACCTGGCTTCCTACCTGCCAGTGAGGGAGGAGACTCTGCGCCTGCTGTGGTGGAAAGTCGGGCTGTGCTGCTTAAGTCCCATGGCAGCAGGACTCTTAAAGGGACAGCAGCGCTGTGTGTGCCAAACCCCCCAGCAGGGAGGATGCCACCAGTAGGTGGCGGTAGCAGTGAACCTGGAAATACCCAAAAGGTGAGGCAAAATAATAATGACCCAAGTGTGCATGTGAGTGAGAGTGGGGTGACTGATGGAGTGGATGAGGAGGGTGCGGGTATGGAAGTGTCTATGGTTGAGGATGCGAGTGGCAGTGCGTCTAAGGTGGCAAGTGTGAATAGGGTGGCAAGTGTGAGTACGGTGTCTGATGGTAGTGGGAGAAGGGGGGAGGGGGCCGGTCCATCTGCCCCCCCAGCCACAGGTTCTCGGAGTTATTCGGGGGTGGTGGCTGGAGCCCCGAGGTCTAGTCAGGGGGTTTCCTCGCCTCTGGACCTCAGGGATAGCGTTTTGCGGCGCCGCTTCCTGGAGGCCCTCAAAAAGGGAGAACGGACGATCGAAGTAGAGGGAAGAGTGGTGGACTTGGCCTTTTGGCTGGATAGACACGGCCAGGCTGCCTTCCAAGATAAAAGGGAAGGGGAAACGGTTTGGTCCCTCCCGACAGCCGGGCAGGGGGTGGCCAGGCGGAATGTGGTCCGTCTTCGGTGGAGGGGCAGTGAAGCTTGCCCACCAAGGGCGAGGGTTGTGGAGCTCCTTCTGAAGATGGACTTCAGGGCGACGGACATCTTTGCCCTGATTCATCCGTTTGGCACCTCCTTCTTCGATGTCAGTTTTGTTCGGCCAGAGGGCTTGGAGCTTTTCTGGTCGAATTTCGAACTGGCAAAGGGGGAGCCCGGCTGGCGAGACTTTGCCGTGCAGGCGGTGTCTCGCCAAAATAGTGTAAAGAGGGTGACCGTTCTGACAAGTAACGAGTCACTCTCTGGGGTCGACATAATGACATGGCTTTCCCGTTATGGGGAAGTCTCCGAGGTCCCTAAAAAAAATAGGGACGAGTTTGGCATTTGGTCAGGGGGCTGGACCTTCATGGTAAAGTTGAAGGTTTCAGGAGGTACGGTCACCCACATCCCTTCCTCAGCATTTCTGGGGAGGGACAGAATCCAGATCTTCTACCAGGGGCAACCGAAGGTCTGCCACAGGTGCGGTGATCCGCGCCACTTCAGCGCAGGCTGCAAGGTACAGAAATGTGCCTTGTGTGGCGGGGTAGGCCATCTTGCCACGGCCTGTGGTGACATTAGGTGTCACCTGTGTGGTGACCTAGGTCACCCGTATAGCCGCTGCCCCCGTTCCTTTTCCAGCACCATCTCTGGCCCGGCAGGGGGGAGCCAAGGGGGGTCCCCGGTGGTGCAACTTCTGCTGTGGCTGAGGGTGGAGGCATGAGGGGAGCTGAGGGGTCGGTGAGGAAAGGCGAGGCTGGTACATCTGCCTACCAGTGGCAACAGGTGAAGAGCCGTAAGGGCAGGGGGCAGGATAAGCCTCAGGCAACTGGGGTGATGACTGCCCCCACCCTGGAGACGGCAGCCGAAGCCTCTGAGGCTCTGGGGGAGAAGGCGGTGAGCGAGGAGATCCGGAGGATGGAGAGGGAGGAGTTGGCTGCTTCTGATAACTCTTCCCAGTATGAAAGTCTGGATGAAGAGGTGGTGGAGCAGCCTAAAAAAACGGGTGACAATCGTACCGGTAAGAGTCGGAAGAAGAGGAAGAACAAGGCTAAAAAATCTAAGCCCCCCCCCCCCTGGCCACTGGGGTGCCTACGGAAGGGCTCGCCGACTCCCCTCTGATCCCCCTCTCCAATCGGTTCCAAGCCCGCGATGACTCTGCTGTGTCGGAGGTCGGGGGTGAGGGGCCGGTCGCAACATCTGGGGTGCCTTCAGGGAGTGGTGAGGTCTGTCCTCTGGGGGATTCGCACTCCTCTGGAGGGGGGACTACCTCGGGGTCCAGGGGCAAGGAATCTATTTCTGGGAAATCCAGTGCTATAAAGGAGAATATGGACACCTCGGTATCTTTAAAGAGGAGGGGTGAGTCGGGCTCCTCCTCAGAGGGGGAGAGGAAATCCGGGGGTACGGTTAAAAAACAGGCCATCTAACTCAATCACCCATGATGGCGAAACCTACCCCGTTGACTCTGGCGTCGATTAATGTCGCCAGCATGAAGTCAGATACGGCTAGATTTACGGCCTTTGATTTTTTCACCCGGGTTGAGGCTGATATTTTATTTTTGCAGGAGACCAGACTAACGGACCTGGGGTCCATCTACAAAGCAAAGAGGGAATGGAGGAGTGGGCCCTCATACTGGTCTCTTGCGGCCGAGCCGTATAGCGGGGTAGCGGTCCTTTTTAAGACCGTGGAGGTGGAATGCAGACGGGTGATCGAGGTAGAAATGGGGAGATGTTTGGTCCTTGACGTCTTCATGAGGGGACAGGAGCTTCGGCTCATCAATATCTATGGCCCACAATCCAAGTGGGACCGTAAATGTCTCTTCCTGAGGATCAAGCCCTATCTTTTTACGAGCTGGCAGGTGGTCTTCGGTGGGGATTTTAATACTGTAACCAGACTCCGTGATAGGGGAGGCCCCGGAGACCGGCTGGCTTATGATAGTGTAGCCTTGAATAGCATAGTAAGCGAAGCTCGCCTGGTGGATGTCCACATCCGGCACACCCCAGGTCACGGGGGTTTCACCTTTTTTAGGGGAAGCAGTAGGTCTAGGATAGATAGGTTTTTTTAAAGGAGGAAGCCGTCTCTTCTGCAGTGTCCGCTGTTGAGGTGGAGTTCTCCGATCACTGTTTCATTTTCTTTACTTTGAATGTTACAGAGACCCCCCGGATGGGGAGAGGCCTATGGAAGCTGAATTTGTCCCTTCTGGAAGAGGCGGAAGTAAGACAGTCCTTTGAGGAATTTCTTCATAGCCAGGTACCTCTCTTGGGTCTTTGTAGCAGTAAGTCTGAGTGGTGGGAGATCTTCAAAAGAAGGGTCGCAAGGTTCTTCCGTCAGCTCTCGAGCCTCAGGGGCCTGAACAGGTACCGCCTGTATCGGGAGCTGGGGAGGAAACTCGAGCAGCTCGTCTCGACTGGAGGGGACCGAGAGGAAATCTCCAGGGTGAAGACCTTGCTCAAGGGGTGCCAGTATGATAGGCACACATCCTTGGTTTTTGAGAGGGATTTCGGGAGGTACCGCTCGCCCGACCCTTACAGAAACTGCAGGTTGTCAGTGAATTGTAAGATGGTGAGAGGACTGATTGACAGTACGGGGTCCCTGAACAGATCCAAATCAGGGATCCTGGAGGTGGTCAGATCCTTCTACTTGCACCTCTTGGGGAGGAGGGATCCTGATCGGGATGAGATGTCGGCTTTCCTGACTGAAACCATCCCTGAGCCAGGGGATGACCCCTCTCTTCATGTTTTGGCAGAAGCAATCAGGGAAGAGGAAGTGAGACGGGCGATTGATGGGCTCCGGCCCAAAAAGTCGCCCGGTCCGGATGGCTTAACATCCGAGTTCTACAAGACTTTTAGGGACTCTTTGGTCCTAAGGTTTTTAATGAGTGCCTCTCCTCGGACATTCTACCCAGTTCAATGAGGAAGTCAGCCCTGATTATCCTGTCAAAGGGTAAAGACTCATCCCGTATTGAGAATTGGCGTCCCATAGCGCTTCTCAATACGGACCGAAAGGTTCTGGCAAAGGTGCTTTTTAATCGGTTGGTGCAGTTTGCGCCCCGGCTCCTTTCGAGGGCCCAGCACTGCTGTTCCAGGCCGCAGTACATTTAGTGCTGTGCTCGGTGTCCGGGAGGCAGTGGAGCAGGGCAGGGCAGGTCACTGCAAGGGGTACTTGCTGTCCTTAGACCAGGCGAAGGCCTTTGACCGGGTTAACCATGAGTACCTCTGGTCCGTCCTTCTGAGGTATGGTCTGCCTGGGAGGTTTGTTGATTGGTTGAGAGTTTTATACAATGGGGCAGAGACTTTTCCGCTCGTGAACGGTTGGGTCGGACACCCTTTTGAGGTGAGGTCTGGTGTCCGCCAGGGCTGTCCTCTGAGCCCGCTGTTATACGTGTTTGCGATCGACCCCCTTTTAAGGAGGGTGGAGCGTGGACCGTTGGTGGGAGTCAGGATGGACCAGGCGGAGCCAGAGGCCCCCTTGAGGGTAGTGGCGTACGCTGATGATGTTTCCCTTTTTGTATCCTCGAGAGAGGAGGCAGATTGGGTGATGTCTGAGGTTGAACGCTACTCGGTGGCATCCGGTTCCATGATCAACCGGGACAAGTGTGAGAGTCTCTGGCTGGGAGGGGGAGATCCAAGTTTTGATCTCCCGGACACCCTTCCAGGGCCTCAGGCCACAGCAAAAATATTAGGCATCAGTTTCGGCCCGGGGGACTATCCCCAGCAAAACTGGGAGGGCAGACTTAAGATTGCCGCCCAGAAGGTGGATCAGTGGAAGGGTTGGTCTTTGACCCTAAGGGAAAGGGTTAGTCTTGCCAAGGGCTATTTGCTTCCTTTGCTAATATATTTGGGCAGCGTCTGCATCTTGCCAGAGCCTCTTCGGACACGGGTCTACAGCCTGTTTTTCCAATTGTTATGGGGAAATAGGCTGAACCTAATCAAGAGGGAGGTCACGTACCGCACGAGGAGACTAGGAGGGTTGGGTATGGTCAACCCAGTGGTGTTTCTAGTAAACACCTTTCTTAAGGCAAACATCGCCAACCTCTGGTCAGAGAGGGCTCCTCTGTGGGTATTCTCCTGTAGGGGGTGGTTTCGGCCTTTCTTCCAGGAATGGGAGACAGGAGGGCAGGTAAAGGACCTTCGAACACCTCATGGGCATCTTCCGGCTTATGCTACCCCGGTTCTGAAGGTGATCCGTCGGTGGGGTCTGGGAGTGTGGGAGATCAGGACCATGTCGAGAAGGTTACTTGACAATAGGGTCCTGTTGACCCACTTTCAGAAGCCCCTGGCGCTCAGGGATTGCCCAAGTTGGGATCTGGAGGTGGGGCTCGGGTTATTAAACTCTAAGCGGATCCCCTTGAAGTTTTGGGACTTGGCTTGGCGCTGCTTCCATGGGAAGCTGTATGTGAGGGACAACCTGAAGTGCAGATGCTCTGATGACCGGGATTGTCCCCGCGAAGAGTGTAGCGGTATGCTTGAAAGCATGGAGCATTTCCTGCTTCGGTGTCCCTTTAATACAGAGGTCTACAGCAGGGTGGGTGCTTCCATTGGCTGGCCTAGGCTGGCAGGCCTTTCCTATGCGGAGTGGGCCTATGGGGCATTCAGGTCCCTTGGTGGCCGAGATCGGGGCACTGTTTTCTTAGTTAGCTTAGTAACTAGGTTCCACACGTGGAATGCACGGTGTCTAGTGTCTACTCAGCGGAAAGTCCTCCCAAGGGAAGAGGTGATTAGGAACATCCTGGGTGACCTGGCAAAAGTGCGGTTGCTGGAGTTTGAGAGGCTGGGTGCAGGGAGGGCCTCTCTTCTTTGGAGGGGTTTCTCCTTTAATGTGCCCCAGGGAGAGTTAGGTTCTGTGTGCCTGTGATAGGGTTGAGTTAGTCTTTTTTTTATCTTTTTATCTTTATTTTGTAGGGTCAGATAGATGTGTAGGGACAGGGAGGGACAGATAGGGACAGTCTTTAGGGACAGGTAGTTAGTATTAGGTTGGTAGTGAGGGTCAGTGAGGGACAGGTAGGGGCAGGTAGGGAGAGATTGGTAGGGCTATAGGGACAGGATTTTCTCTTTTGTGTTGTTAGGGAGGATCAGGGTGATGTGCGGTAGATTAGGGTGAGAGCCTCTATGGTCTCCAGTTCCTGGTGGTGGGCTGTAACCCTCACTTATAGATTTTTGTTTTGTAATTGGTAACCCGGGTATAGGGCTTGCAAGCATTGAACTTGGGCCTGTTCTTTGGTCATGGTTAAGGTGTGTATTGGTTATTATGTTATTATTGATTATATGTTATTATAAGGTTGTATATATGTTACATGTGTACTATGATGCGTGTAGGGGGGATTTAGTTTAGGTGGGGTGGGGGGTTTCTTGGGGGGTGTGGGGATGGGTTTTGGAGAATGGACGTCCCGCGGGATACCAAGAAGAGGAAAAAAGGGCCATAAACTTCTATGGACCTTGTTGTATAGTGAAGGCCACAAACTTTCGTGGGACCTTGTGTGATAGGCCACGAACTCTCGTGGGACCTTTGGGGGAATGGTGGTGGTTTAGTTTAGGAAAAAAAAAATAAAAAAAAAAAATAATAATAAAAAAAAAAATATATATATATATATATATATATATATATATATATATATATATATATATATATATATATATATATATATATATATATATATATAATATGATTAAGTTTTGGCCAGGTGGCCTATTTGCTTTCTTTAGGGCAGTTGGCCGACTTTTGTTTATTTTTCTCGGGGTGAATGCATGGGTATGTGTGTATGAGGGGAAAAAGGTACAAGGGAATTGAATAAAGGATATAGGTTGGGGTCTCTTCCCTTGCTGGGGGGCATTAATGAAATGGAGGAACATTCTGTTTGTATAAATATGCTGGACATTGGACTTTTGGGGACTGTGAATAATTTGTTTTGTTATTGAGTTTGTCTGTAAGCTTTGCCTGTAAGTTTTGTTTTGTACTTTTATAATAAAAAAGAGATACAGGATGTAACTCAGGATCAGTAATGTAATGTATGTACACAGTGACTGCACCAGCAGAATAGTGAGTGCAGCTCTGGGGTATAACACAGGAGGTAACTCAGGATCAGTAATGTAATGTATGTACACAGTGACTGCACCAGCAGAATAGTGAGTGCAGCTCTGGAGTATAATACAGGATGTAACTCAGGATCAGTAATGTAATGTATGTACACAGGGACTGCACCAGCAGAATAGTGAGTGCAGCTCTGGGGTAATACAGGATGTAACTCAGGATCAGTAATGTAATGTATTTACACAGGGACTGCACCAGCAGAATAGTGAGTGCAGCTCTGGAGTATAATACAGGAGGTAACTCAGGATCAGTAATGTAATGTATGTACACAGCGACTGCACCAGCAGAATAGTGAGTGCAGCTCTGGAGTATAATACAGGATGTAACTCAGGATCAGTAATGTAATGTATGTACACAGTGACTGCACCAGCAGAATAGTGAGTGCCGCTCTGGAGTATAATACAGGATGTAACTCAGGATCAGTAATGTAATGTATTTACACAGGGACTGCACCAGCAGAATAGTGAGTGCAGCTCTGGAGTATAATACAGGAGGTAACTCAGGATCAGTAATGTAATGTATGTACACAGCGACTGCACCAGCAGAATAGTGAGTGCAGCTCTGGAGTATAATACAGGATGTAACTCAGGATCAGTAATGTAATGTATGTACACAGTGACTGCACCAGCAGAATAGTGAGCGCAGCTCTGGAGTATAATACAGGATGTAACTCAGGATCAGTAATGTAATGTATGTACACAGTGACTGCACCAGCAGAATAGTGACTGCAGCTCTGGAGTATAATACAGGATGTAACCCAGGATCAATAATGTAATGTATGTACACAGTGACTGCACCAGCAGAATAGTGAGTGCAGCTCTGGGGTATAATACAGGAGGTAACTCAGGATCAGTAATGTAATGTATGTACACAGTGACTGCACCAGCAGAATAGTGAGTGCAGCTCTGGAGTATAATACAGGATGTAACTCAGGATCAGTAATGTAATGCATGTACACAGTGACTGCACCAGCAGAATAGTGACTGCAGCTCTGGGGTATAATACAGGATGTAACTCAGGATCAGTAATGTAATGTATGTACACAGTGACTGCACCAGCAGAATAGTGAGTGCAGCTCTGGAGTATAATACAGGATGTAACTCAGGATCAGTAATGTAATGTATGTACACAGTGACTGCACCAGCAGAATAGTGAGTGCAGCTCTGGAGTGTAATAGATGTTAGTCAGGATCAGTACAGCTGCATAGTTTGATAGACATAATTCTCTGCAATGAGAGACCCTACAGGAGCCGGAGCTCTCAGACAAGAGACTAAAGATGCGCTTAATAGTTAATCTATGGAGTGCTCCTTCAATGTTGAAGGACAGTATTGCTTGACTAACGGACCTCCTACTTTATTTTGCCAATTGTCGGGTCACACACACCAATCAAAACTTCTGAGATGCCTCAACATGTCAAATGTTAACCCCTTGCAAAATATCTATTCAGAGAGGACTTGAACTCTAGCGCCACCTATAGGAAGTAGCAATCCTAAAAGTCAACATCAACTCTCTAATGAGCTTTGGCACATGGTTTAGAATAAAAGACTAAAACCAAAATCTCAAATCCCATAGGAGCATTGCGGCTTAAAAGGCTCCTCACCTCAGCATTTCAGGCTTGACGACATGTCACTCTCCGCAAGGAGAAACGTTACTTCTTGGCTCCCGGTCAGACGCCTCTCACACAGCCAAACCAGATCTCACACTTTGCACTGATGAGGAGCAGTGCCCCGTAACACAGTATCTGCCAATTGAGATTTTGGCTTGTCCTAAATCATGTGCCAAGACTCGTTAGAGGGTCAGTATTGACTTTTAGGATTGCTACTTCCTATAGGTGGCACTAGAGCTGTAGTCCTCTTCCTCTCTGAGCAGACTGTTTGCATATATCCTAGAGGAGCATTGCGGCTTAAAAGTCTCCTCACCTCGGCATGTCATGTTACTCTCTGCATGGAGCTACATCATGGATATATCTGTCATGAGCACTGGTAAATTAGCAATCCATGATGGATATATAAATGGTTCTGATCGGGAGCCCAGCTAATATACTGAGGTCCATCATTTCTGATCTTACCAATCCGATACATTAAACCCTCTACATGCCACGGTCAATAATAGTTGCAGCATAGATAGGAGGTTAGATAGGAGGACCTCCATCAACCATTTTTTTTTCCAGGTCCTTGGTGCCCATCCATTTCCTTGGCAGCCGAGGGCCAAATAATTTCCACAATAGCCATCTTTGATCTCATCTGAGCACAACCCGCATTTCATGGACTTGTGATATTAACCCCTTTCTGACATTGGACGTACTATCCCGTCGAGGTGGGGTGGGCCCGTATGACCACCGACGGGATAGGACGTCCAGAGCGATCGGCGGCGCTCGCGGGGGGAGCACGGCCGAGTGTCAGCTATCGCAGCTGACATCCGGCACTATGTGCCAGGAGCGGTCACGGACCGCCCCTGGCACATTAACCCCCGGCACACCGCGATCAAACATGATCGCAGTGTGCTGGCGGTACAGGGAAGCATCGCGCAGGGAGGGGGCTCCCTGCGGGCTTCCCTGAGACCCCCGGAGCAACGCGATGTGATCGCGTTGCTGCGAGGGTCTCTTACCTCCTCCTCGCTGCAGGTGCCCAGATCCAAGATGGCCGCGGCATCCGGGTCCTGCAGGGAGGGAGGTGGCTTACCGAGTGCCTGCTCAGAGCAGGCGCTTGGTAAGCCTGCAGTGCTGTGAGGCACATCGGTGATCTGACAGAGTGCTGTGCAAACTGTCAGATCAGCGATCTGTGATGTCCCCCCCAGGACAAAGTAAAAAAGTAAAAAAAAAATTTTCACATGTGTAAAAAAAAAAAAAAATCCTAAATAAAAAAAAAAAGTATTCCCATAAATACATTTCTTTATCTAAATTAAAAATCGAACAATAAAAGTTCACATATTTAGTATCGCTGCGTCCGTAATGACACCACCTATAAAACTATATCACTAATTAACCCCTTCAGTGAACACCGTAGGAAAAAAAAAAAAAACGAGGCAAAAAACAACGCTTTATTATCATACCGCCGAACAAAAAGTGGAATAACACGCGATCAAAAAGACGGATATAAATAACCATGGTACCGCTGAAAACGTCATCTTGTCCTGCAAAAAACGAGCCACCATACAGCATCATCAAAGAAAAAATAAAAAAGTTATAGTCCTCAGAATAAAGCGATGCCAAAATAATTATTTATTCTATAAAATAGTTTTTATCGTATAAAAGCGCCAAAACATAAAAAAATGATATAAGTGAGGTATCGCTGTAATCGTACTGACCCGAAGAATAAAACTGCTTTATCAATTTAACCAAACATGGAACGGTATAAACGCCTCCCCCAAAAGAAATTCATGAATAGTTGGTTTTTGTCATTCTGCCTCACAAAAATCGGAATAAAAAGCGATCAAAAAATGTCACGTGTCCGAAAATGTTACCAATAAAAACGTCAACGCGTCCCGCAAAAAACAAGACCTCACATAACTCTATGGACCAAAATATGGAAAAATTATAGGTCTCAAAATGTGGAGACGCAAAAACTTTTTTGCTATAAAAAGCGTCTTTTAGTGTGTGACAGCTGCCAATCATAAAAATCCGATATAAAAAACGCTATAAAAGTAAATCAAACCCCCCTTCATCACCCCCTTAGTTAGGGAAAAATAATAAAATTAAAAAAATGTATTTATTTCCATTTTCCCATTAGGGTTAGGGTTAGGGCTAGGGTTAGGGTTGGGGCTAAAGTTAGGGTTTGGATTACATTTACGGTTGGGATTAGGGTTGGGATTAGAATTATGGGTGTGTCAGGGCTAGGGGTGTGGTTAGGGTTACCGTTGGGATTAGGGTTAGGGGTGTATTTGGATTAGGATTTTAGGTAGAATTGGGGAGTTTCCACTGTTTAGGCACATCAGGGGCTCTCCAAACGCGACATGGCATCCGATCTCAATTCCAGCCAATTCTGCATTGAAAAAGTAAAACGAGCTTTCCCGTGCACCCAAACAGAGGTTTACCCCAACATATGGGACATCAGCGTACTCAGGACAAATTGGACAACAACTTTTGGGGTCCAAGTTCTCTTGTTACCCTTGGGAAAATATAAATTTGGGGGGCTAAAAAATCATTTTTGTGGAAAAAAAAAATATTTTGTATTTTCACGGCTCTGCGTTATAAACTGTAGTGAAACACTTGGGGGTTCAAAGTTCTCACAACACATCTAGATAAGTTCCTTGGGAGGTCTAGTTTCCAATATGGGGTCACTTGTGGGGGGTTTGTACTGTTCGGGTACATCAGGGGCTCTGCAAATGCAACTTGACACTTGCAAACCAATCCATCTAAGTCTGCATTCCAAATGGCGCTCCTTCCCTCCCGAGCTCTGCCATGCGCCCAAACAGTGGTTCCCCCCCACATATGGGGTATCAGCGTACTCAGGACAAATTGGACAACTTTTGGGGTCCAATTTATGCTGTTACCCTTGTGAAAATACAAAACTGGGGGCTAAAAAATCATTTTTGTGAAAAAAAAAAAGAATTTTTAATTTCACGGCTCTGCGTTATAAACTGTAGTGAAACACTTGGGGGATCAAAGCTCTCAAAACACATCTAGATAAGTTCCTTACCACATATGGGGTATCGGCGTACTCTGGACAAATTGAACAACAACTTTTGTGGTCTAATTTCTTCTCTTACCCTTGGGAAAATAAAAAATTGGGGGCGAAAAAATAATTTTTGTGAAAAAATGATTTTTTATTTTTACGGCTCTGCATTATAAACTTCTGTGAAGCACTTGTTGGGTCAAAGTGCTCACCACACATCTAGATAAGTTCCTTAGGGGGTCTACTTTCCAAAATGGTGTCACTTGTGGGGGGTTTCAATGTTTAGGCACATCAGGGGCTCTCCAAACGCAACATGGCGTCCCATCTTATTTCCAGTCAATTTTGCATTGAAAAGTCAAATGGCGCTCCTTCCCTTCCGAGCTCTGCGGTGCGCCCAAACAGTGGTTTACCCCCACATATGGGGTATCAGCGTACTCAGCACAAATTGTACAACAACTTTTGGGGTCCATTTTCTCCTGTTACCCTTGGTAAAATAAAACAAATTGGAGCTGAAATAAATTTTGTGTAAAAAAAAATAAATGTTAATTTTTATTTAAACATTCCAAAAATTCCTGTGAAACACCTGAAGGGTTAATAAATTTCTTGAATGTGGTTTTGAGCACCTTGAGGGGTGCAGTTTTTAGAATGGTGTCACACTTGGGTATTTTCTATCATATAGACCCCTCAAAATGACTTCAAATGAGATGTGGTCCCTAAAAAAAAATGGTGTTGTAAAAATGAGAAATTGCTGGTCAAATTTTAACCCTTATAACTCCCTAACAAAAAAAAATGTTGGTTCCTAAATTGTGCTGATGTAAAGTAGACATGTGGGAAATGTTACTTATTAAGTATTTTGTGTGACATATCTCTGTGATTTAAGGGCATGAAAATTCAAAGTTGGAAAATTGCGAAATTTTCAAAATTTTCGCCAAATTTCCGTTTTTTTCACAAATAAACGCAAGTTATATCGAAGATATTTTACTACTAACATGAAGTACAATATGTCATGAGAAAACAGTGTCAGAATCACCAACATCCGTTGAAGTGTTCCAGAGTTATAACCTCATAAAGGGACAGTGGTCAGAATTGTAAAAATTGGCCCGGTCATTAACGTGCAAACCACCCTTGGGGGTAAAGGGGTTAACCATATGGTGAAAGTCCTAAAAATAAAAATGTCACAATTGCTGTTTTTCTTTTCATTCATCCATGGTACCAATAGATACGGTAAGTCAACCCTCTGTCTCAAAACATGACAACTTAAAAAAAAAAAAAATTTAATTGGATTTAATTGCAAAAAAAAAAAAGACAATTTGAGAGAAGACTTTAAAAAAAAAAACACTAGAAACCAAACAAAAAGTTTGGTACTGACGTAACTGTACTCATCAACATGGTGAACATTTTATAAAAGAAAAAAAAGGTAAATAATAGAAGGATTGCAGGTTTTTTTGTCCCTCATCGCTCGTTTTGTACCATTAAACAATACTGCTTTTCCCACACGAAAAACAAGCCCCCCTACAGCTTCATCAACTGTAGATTGTAGATTTGGCCCTTGGAACACAGTGACTTAAAAAATAATATTCAAGGCCTAAAATAGTTGTGTTGTGGAGAAGTAAAGTCCACATAGATCAGTCACACCTTAATTACTGTGTATGGTTTAAAGGCAGTGGACATGACATAGAAAAAAAATATATCTAAAATATATATTTACATATCTAAGGCTACTTTCACACTAGCGTTAACTGCATTACGTCTCAAAACGTCTTTTTTCAGAAAAAACGCATCCAGCAAAAGTTTTTGCTGGATGCGTTTTTTCCCCATAGACTTGTATTGGCGACGTATTGCGACGGATTGGCATACGTCGTGTCCGTTTTACGACGGATGCGTCGAAATTTGGCCACACGTCGTTGGCAAAAAACGTTGCTTGTAACGTTTTTTGTCTCCGCCTAAAAAACGTGTCGCGACGCATCCTGTGGCATACGTCGTTGGCTACAATGGAAGCCTATGAGCGACGGATGCATCGGGACACGTCGTACGACGCAATGCAGCGCTGCAATACGTTTTTTTGCACTGAGCATGCTCAGAAGCTGGATTTTGTTGCCAATTGGCCAGACACCCCCAAATCTATATAAACCTGGCCTGGGCCTTCAACCCCACATATGCCAGCAAGACCCAGAGAGAAGACTGCCAGCCACAAGACCCCAGCCAGCCACGTATTTAAGTGCCACGTATATAAGTGCCACGTATATAAGTGCCACGTATTTCAGTGCCACGTACTATAAATACTATAACTACGTGGTTATACGTGGCACTTATATACATGGCACTTATATACGTGGCACTGAAATACGTGGCACTGATATACGTGGCACTTATATACGTGGCACTGAAATACGTGGCACTGAAATACGTGGCACTGAAATACGTGGCACTTAAATACGTGGCACTTATATACGTGGCACTTATATACGTGGCACTTAAATACGTGACACTTAAATACGTGGCACTGAAATACGTGGCACTGAAATACGTGGCACTGAAATACGTGGCACTATGACTGTCAGAAAATGTTCATTAAACGGTTAGGGGTGAGGTTAGGGGTAGGGTTAGGGTTTGGATCCCTTTATCATCATCCGTAGTTCATTAATCGGATGTATCCAGAGTCGCCTCCGTCTCCGTTGCTGCAGAAGCATCCTCCGTTTTTCCACTGCCGCCTCCTTCTCCCGCACTATGATATCCAGGCGATTCGTCTCAAAGATAATGTCGGTAACCAAACTAGCAATCCTCCCAAGAACACCTTCCATCGCTGCCACAAAACTAAAACCCTCAAAGATGGGCTGTAAAAACAGTAACTATATAGTTTTCCATATTTTCCAGTAGCCAATCAAATTTGGGAGCCTCCCTTTTAAAAACGGATCAGTCGTAAAAACGGATGCAACGGATGGTAAAAACGGATGCAACGTATGCAACGCATCCAGTATTTTCGACGGAAACGTTTAACGGATTTGCGACGGATCCGTCGAAATGCTGTATGCGTTGCATACGTTTTTCACTTTTTTGACGCATCCGTTTTTTCGGCAAAAAAACGGATTTGCGACGTAATGCAGTTAACGCTAGTGTGAAAGTAGCCTTAGTCGTCACCTTCAGTTATTAAAATTGCTACAAGTTTCAGTCTGCAATCTTCATTCCTTCATACATTTTCATGAAGCCTGATCCAAATTTCAGATTTTTTTCATGTGAGACTTTCTCTCCCAGTAATATAGGCTGTATGTCAGATCTGATTTATTCAGGATGCTGCTGTCTTTATTGGCTCATATATCTGCACAGCTTCTATCCTGCACTTATTTCCTCTTTGTGTTTTTTTTCTTGTGATCTCCAGCCCATATTCTCTGCCTTCTCAGACTGTTTCTTCCCTGTCCACACCCCGGATATTTGTGTACATTCCCTCTCTATCACTGAGGGAACAGAGGGGGAGATCAAAGAACAAGAAAGAAGTTTGACGAATTTGTAACATTTTTCTGGAAAGTACTCGACTAGATAAAGGACTTCCAGACACTCTGCAGCAAAAAAAAATGGAATTGTTTCATTAAAACTATTTAGAAAGTTGCTTAAAGGATCATTTCCATAATTCCAATATTTTTTCGCACAGTAAATGTTTACTTATTAATATCTTGTCTAAGTCCAACATATAGTTTCTTGTACCTTTATGTCTTTTTTCATCTGTATCTGCCCCTTTTCGAATCTAGCTTCTTACAGCTAAATGGGCGGTCCTATTTTTACACTGGAAAACTACATTTTCCAGCAGCACCCTGCTTCTCCTTAGTGCTGCAGACACCCCTCGTGTACTCCTGTGTAGCCCCACCTCTCTGAGACATATTTAAGCATATAATTCACCTTATACCTCTGACTACTCCTGAACAGTACCTTGCCTGACCGATATTTTCTTCTGCCATCTATATTATTAGAGTTGCTGATGAGGTTTTACGTCATTGTTGGCAGGTTTCTAGCAGAGCTCAACTCCCCTGCACAGCATACGGCTTAACTCTGCAGTGCCTAGTATTATAAGCTGTGTTAAGGAGGAGCGCAGGAGAATTGAGCTCCGCTAGAAACCTGCTAAGGATTATGTAAAACCATATAGACAGCTACACTGAAGGTAGAAGATAAAATTGGCCAGGAAGGGTACTGTACAGAACCAAAGAGTTCACGGGAGGGTCCACGGTCTATGTCAACGATGGAGGCAGAGAAGAGTCGTGCCGCCAAGAAGCCAGCTGAGAGACACTGCACTGTGCAGTGGAACTACAACAGGATGGATGCAATAATAGCTGGAATGCAAATACAGCCCAGAGGGGCATCCTTGGGGGGGATATATGCGAAACGGGCAGATTTAAAAATGAGCGATATTGGCGCAAATAGATAAATAAATGTGTACATTATTATAAGACTGCATTGTGATTTGGGAATAACTTTTTACCTTAGCATTTAAGAAGCAAATTCACCATAAAAAAATAATCAGAGTGAAGTTGAACAGAGCCTTTAAGTCTGCAAAGTGACTCCTGAGTACGGCTGCATCATCTATAGAAAGCTTCACGAAATCACGACCGGTATCCGCTTTCGTAAACAAGAAGAAACATTCCAGGTCTGTACCAGAAGGAGCTGAAGGGTGGAGGAGAATCAAGGACGTTTCCTGAAATAGTTGTACAATTAAGACATGAGAACGTAATCCAACAATGCGGCTGATTGTATCTGAAATTTTACAAGGCATGGGTCTATAAATGTTTCATCCTGCACTCCCACAAAGCACGGCTTACTCACTGAGGGACACAGTGCATGAAGTATACAGGAGGCTAACGCGCTTCCTGCGCCGCACAATACAGTGCGAAAGGCACAAATCTCAAATTAAAGAGTTATTTCTTATAAAGCACCGTGCAAAGGTTGTAAAAGTTTATTTTTTATCAAGTGACAAAACGCAAAGTGAATGAACCTAAATTAGATCAATATTTGGTGACCGCCCGTCGCCTTCATCACTTCTTCTAGATACTTGCATAGTTTTTTAAGGAACTCGGCAGTCTTACGACGCATCCGCTGCCCAGTGTGATGAGCGGGGAGGAGGGGGCGGAACCGACGGACAAAAAAAGTTGCATGGAAGGTTTTTTTTGTGCGTTGCGTCCGCCAAAACACGACGCATCCGTCACATGACGGATGCGACGTGTCCCCATCCGTCGTTTATTCAAGTCTATGGGCAAAAAACGCATCCTGGAAAGCACATTCGCGGGATCCGTTTTTTGCCCATAATGACGGATTGTGATGGACCAAAAAAGACGGAAGTGTGAAAGTACCTTAAGGCCTCATTTAGGCTGGTTTCACACTTGCGTTTTGATCTGCAGCGTTTTTAAAAAAAATGCATGTGGTGAAAAAACGCATGTAAACGCGGCAAAACGCCGCGTTTTTTTAACGCATGCGTTTTTGCGCAAAAAACCGCGTTTACATGCGTTTTTTCCCATGTTTGCGTTTTTTAAACGCATGCTGAGAAGTGTGTGACAGCTGCCAAACATCAAAATCAACTAGAAAACCCACTATTAATAGAATTAGCTAGGGTTAGGGTCCCTAGGGTTAGGGTTAGGGGTAGCTTTTTATTAGCATGTCCTGGTCACCAGGTCACTGATAAGCCACCCCCCACCATCAAGGTGATAAAGGGATCCAAACCCTAACCCTACGCCACCCCCCCACCATCAAGGTGATAAAGGGATCCAAACCCTAACCCCACCCCTAACCTGAAATATGTGGCACTGAAATACGTTTATATACGTATATACGTATATAAGTGCCACAATATTTCAGTGGCCACGTATATAAGTGCCACGTATTTACGTGCCATGCATTTAAGTGCCACGTATTTAAGTGCCACGTATATAAGTGCCACGTGTATAAGTGCCACGTATTTATGTGCCACGTATTTCACGATATTTCAGTGCCACGTATTTCAGTGCCACGCATTTAATTGCCACGTATCTCAGTGCCACGCATTTACGTGCCACGATATTTCAGTGCCACGTATAACCACGTAGTTATAGTATTTATAGTACGTGGTACTTAAATGCGTGGCACTGAAATACGTGGCACTATGACTGTCAGAAAATGTTCATTAAATGGTTAGGGGTGAGGTTAGGGGTAGGGTTAGGATCCCTTTATCACCTTGATGGTGGTGGGTGACTTTTCAGTGTTTTCTGTTTTTTTCTATAAAAACTCATGCGTTTTTAACGCAAACAAACGCATGTGCTTAAAAACGCATGCGTTTACATAGACAGCAATGCATTTTTTTGCCGCGAAAAAACGCATGCGTTTTTTCGCGGCAAAAAAAACGCCGCTAGAAATTATAGATGTCTTTTGTTTTGTTTTTTGCATAAAATAAATAAACTGACCTTTTTATTATCAGAGAAATAGATCAGGTTTTCATCCATTTTTGATCTGTGTCCATTTTTACAATTTTCTCCTAATCAAAAAAATAGGATTTAGAAGCTTCAAAAAAATGGAAAGCACTTTGATGACACATGGATGACTTCCTTGTGCTGTTATTTTCTTTCCCACAGTCTTATTAATTTGAAGTGGCAATTTAGATTGGTGACTCGAATCAAAAATACATACATCTCCTTTCTGCTGACACTTGGTCCTCATAAGAACATGGCCCCCATAGATTATAATAGGTATGTGTTCTGGTTGTGGGACCATTAGCAATGGTCCAGGGAGAGCCTGGACGGGCATAACTAAGCGACCACCTAGTTCTTCACTAGAGCGCCGAATGGTGTAGTTAGATGCCGGGTGCTACTCCAGGACACACCCTGGACTAGCGGTTGCTGACCCTAAAGGGCAGGAACGGGCCAGGAACTGGTTACTGGAGAAGGTGCGGCTGGGTTTAACGGACCGGGTCCAGAATAGGACTGCACGGCTGGTAGACAGGATGAATGTAGGATCAGGCACGAAGAAGATAGGTCCAGGAACAGAGGACAGACTCGGATGCAAGATCACAGGATCAGGTACTGACCGGGTGCACAGGAACAGGAAGCACGGGTACAGCGACCTTACAGATAAGATGGATGTGCAACATGCCAATGACTAAAGTCACTAATACTCCTCCGTATTGTGGAGGGTGCCGTAAATAGCTGATGTCTCAGCCATTGGCTGGGGACATTTTCAGAAGTGTACTCTAGGTCCCTTTAAGAAGCAGAGAGTGCGCGCAGCCTAAGCATTTTCCCAGGAGACCTGCATGCTGTGCGCAGGTCCTGGGCGGAAGCAGATGCAGTGGGGACCGGAACAGAGAGGTGAGTACATGTTGACATCCAAGGTTGGAGGAGGAATATGCAGAGGCGCCGACACTGTCATTACATGTTCTATCTGAAAAAAACAAGGATAGAGAATGCACATGAAAAACACGACTAAGGCTGGTTTCACACTTGCGTTTTTGTAAGCTGCGTTTTAGCGCTAAAAAAACGCAAAAAAAGCATGCGTTTTTTCTCCTATACTTAACATTAAAAACGCATGCGTTTTGACGCGTTTTCGGCAACGCATGCGTTTTTTAACGCGTGCGTTCATTTGCAGAAATGCAACCTGTAGAAATAAGGATTAAAGGTAATCTGTCAATAGGATGAGCCCTCCTACATCTGGGCATGTAGAGCATAGGATGTAGAATACATTTATATATTGATATCTGTGATCCGATGTTTTATTCTTAATATGTAAATGAGCTGTTAAGATCATCATTAAGGCCGGACATAGATCTCCCTGAGATTCTGCCTCTGTGCTTATTGAAAATGAAGGGACGAGTTACCCGTGTGAGACCTGTAGATCAGGAGAGCGGACTGTCGCGCATCGGGGGTGAGAATGCAAGACTCCATAAACTTGTTTTTCCAGCACAACCCAGAGATCAATCGGATTGAGAGCTGGAAAACTTAGAGAAAAGTCATCAACTTGTTCTCTGTCATGTTTCTCAAACAATTTCCAACCTTGTGCAGGGGCATAATCCGGCTTAAAGAATACACTGCCATAAAGGTACGTGCCCAGAAGTTTCTGACTTTGGAGTGGATCCGTCCGCTTAAAAAAAATGCCTGAAAAATCAATTCTAAGACGCTTGAAAGACTTTTCCTTTTTTGCTGCTATTCATATGACCAATCTCTTGAGCTTTGTCCCATTTCTGGCTTTTAAAAACACATGGTGGTGAATAAGAAAGTGCATGGCATACTCTTTGAAGTGGACATAGATGAAATTTCCTTGAAACTAGGTACTGAAAGGAAAAACACCTTCAAAAAGTCCTCAGCGAGGGGGCATTTCCTGGAGCAGTTTCTAGCAGAAAAATCGTCATTTTTGACCATCTAAAAAAAAACCTCATGTGCACATACCCTTAGGGAATATGGAGGTGGAAGTCATCTACATTATTCATCAGACCAGGTCTGTTCTTCCAGTACTCCAAGGTCCACTTCTGATGCTCACATGCCCATTGTAGATACCTATAGTGGTGGATTTGCGTCAACATGGACA
Organism: Ranitomeya variabilis; assembly: GCF_051348905.1. Taxonomy (NCBI): domain Eukaryota; kingdom Metazoa; phylum Chordata; class Amphibia; order Anura; family Dendrobatidae; genus Ranitomeya; species Ranitomeya variabilis. The sequence continues at coordinate 751,160,247 of NC_135234.1, read as the reverse complement.
CTCTGACCAGTCTGCGGATACCAGCTACATATGCAGCAAGCTGTGATGATCTGTGTATTTTCTATCATAGCTACATTCCTGAGTTCTGACACCTTCCTACTATCATAACGGCGATTAACTACGAGTTCAGACATCATTGCATTGTAGCTCCAATGCTCGTCTTCATCCTGTAGCTGCTGACACACTTTGGCCACATGATCCTGGACATTATCCTGCACAAGGTGGAACCAAGGGCCAACTGCACCAACCCAAGGTCTGACAATGGCCCTAAGCATTTTATTCTGGTATGTAACAGCAGTCAGGGTACCCCTATCCCTCACTTGGTTTGTGTAACCCTCCAAAGATACCCCCAGACCATCACTAAACTAGTCATGCCAAATAATGGTACAGGCAACGTCTCCAGAATTGTTCTCGTCTGTCACATGTGCACATTGTGAACCTGCTCTCATCGGTGAAGAGAATGTGACACAATGGTGGACCTGACAATTCCGGTGTTTTCTGTTGAATGCCAATTGATTTACACTGTGCCGGGCTCTGAGCACAGGTCCCATTACAGGACGTTGGACCATCATGGAGTCTACTTCTGACAGTTGGACAGTAACATGCACAATGGTCACCGCTGGAGGTCACTTTGTAGGGTGCTTGCAGTGCTCCTTCTGTTCCTCAACACTCAAACTGCAGACACCGGTCCTGCTGTTGAGTTGATGCCATTCTATGGCCCTGTCCTCTTCTCATGTAACGGTCGCGTCCCGGTATCTGCTCCATGATGTTGAGACTGTGCTAGAAGACACAATAAACCTTCTTGCGGTAGCACCTAGAGATGTGCCATCCTCGAAGTGCTGTGCTACCTGAATGTGCTATGCTACAGGCACCGTCTTGTGCTACCAGTAGTGATAAGGACTTGAGCAAAATGCAAAACTAGAGAATAAGTCAGGAAGGATAAGGAGACAAGAATTGTTGATGGCCACCTATTGCACCATTCACTTTTTAGGAGTTCTTTTAGGCCGGAGACACACTGGTGCGAGATACGGCCGAGTCTTGCTGGTTAAAAGCAAGCTGTGGCACCGGCACTCCGGAGCGGAGCGTGCAGCTGCATAGCAATACATGGAGCTTCACGCTCCACTCCGGAGTGCCGGTGCCACAGCTTGCTTTTAACCAGCGAGACTCGGCCGTATCTCGCACCAGTGTGTCTCCGGCCTTACAGTTCCTCTCCTGTGATCCTGCTGCCACTTTAACCTCTGCTCCTATCTGGACAGGTTGGTATCAAATTCAAATGTTCCCTTCATTAACAGTGTATAATTAGTGATGAGCGAATATACTCATTACTCGAGATTTCGCGAGCATGCTCGGGTGTCCTCCGAGTATTTTTTAGTGCTCGGAGATTTAGTTTTCATCGCCTCAGCTGAATGATTTACAGCTTTTAGTCAGCATAAGTACATGTGGGAGTTGCCTGGTTGCTAGGGAATCCCCACATGTAATCAAGCTAGCTAGTAGCTGTAAATCATCCAGCTGCGGCGAAAAAAACTAAATCTCCGAGCACTAAAAAAATACTCGGAGGACACCCGAGCCTGCTCGGGAAATCTTGAGTAACGAGTATATTCGCTCATCACTATGTATAATGAATTCAGCTCCTTTTTACTAAGGTGCATAAAGCCAATCTTATCAATCGCACTTAATGGAACAACCATTAACCACTACAGCAGAAATCAGATTGAATCGGTGGCTTTGTTTGCTCTGGAGCACCGCCATTTCTCCAGTATTATGTTCTCAGGCTTCTGTAATGTAAAGAGGATAAGGAATATGTAGAGAGCGAGAGATACACAAATAGTTTAATGATTGACTTAACGAGGACTGACTTATTGCTGTTTATATTGGTCTCGCTATACTGGAATTCTTGCCACTGGAATCTCCGGAAAAAAAGATAAATAGTCTTCATTAACATGTTTAGTCTGGAGCGCCAGTTTAGAAAAATGAGATTAAAGGGAACCTATCACCCCGTTTTTTTCGGTATGAGATAAAAATACTGTTAAATAGGGCCTGAGCTGTGCATTACAATAGTGTAGTTTGTGGACCCCGATTCCCCACCTATGCTGCCGAAATACGTTACCAAAGTAGTCGTTTTCGCCTGTCAATCAGGCTGGTCAGGTCAGATGGGCGTGGTGTCTTCCCCCAGATATTGCGTAGTTTTCCGTTGGTGGCGTAGTGGTGTGCGCATGTCCAAGGTCCCGAATCCTGCACAGGGGTGTGAAAATAGCAGCGATGTCCGTTATTCCATTGGTGGGCGCGGCCATCTTGCTTTGACCGCGCGTGCGCAGAAGCGGCGCTCTGCTGGCCGCGGCTTCAGGAAAATGGCCGCGGGCATCCGCGCGTGCGCAGATGGCTATCGCGGCGGCCATTTTCCTGAAGCCGCGGCCAGCAGAGCGCCGCTTCTGCGCACGCGCGGTCAAAGCAAGATGGCCGCGCCCACCGACCACCAATGGAATAACGGACATCGCTGCTATTTTCACACCCCTGTGCAGGATTCGGGACCTTGGACATGCGCACACCACTACGCCACCAACGGAAAACTACGCAATATCTGGGGGAAGACACCACGCCCATCTGACCTGACCAGCCTGATTGACAGGCGAAAACGACTACTTTGGTAACGTATTTCGGCAGCATAGGTGGGGAATCGGGGTCCACAAACTACACTATTGTAATGCACAGCTCAGGCCCTATTTAACAATATTTTTATCTCATACCGAAAAAAACGGGGTGATAGGTTCCCTTTAAGAAGAATGCAAAAAGACTTCGCAAGAAGACAAGCAAATGGCCGGGGAACAATTATCCATAGGACTTCTGTAATATCACAAAAAAATAAAACATATACAGTGCATTCTTTATATTATGTGGTTAAACTTCGTACCAAAAACCACCCTAAACTGTAGTGAAAAATTGGTCTTCTAGAGGGATGTTCACCTGGAAGACTAACATAATATTTATACATTTATTTATGTCCAGCCATTACACCAATGCCTCCACCTTGTGCCAGCAATTACACTGGTTGCCCATCCATTACAGAATTCAATAAAAACTTCTTTCTTACGCACAAATCTTTCCAGTCCTTTTGGTAGAGATAGAGAAACAATTCGAAGGACCCTGGTATTCCATGCCCACTATATTGGCGCCCTGATGACTAACTCCTACCTACCGGCATCCGTGGCTCATCTTTTGATTAGCTAGCCTGACAATGTCATCATTGAGTCATGATGCACACACGGCATCGTGCCAGGCCTAGCCGGTAGGTAGGTGGCGGTTCATGACACCACTGGACCAGGGTCCTGCAAATTTATTAGCTCATCTCTATTAAATGGAAAACAGTTATGTAGGTGAAATAATTATTGATTTTATTAACACTTCCCACACATCATCCTTCAAGTTTGTTTACATACATTTTCATCCGCAAAAATCCATGTAAAAAAAAAGGAAAAATGGGTTAATTTTTGGGCACAATTTGGATATTCGGGGCACTTTTTCTGCTTCTAATTCATTCAGTGGTAAAAAATTGGAGATTTTTTTCAGTGCAAGAATGCATTAAAGGGAACCTGCCATGTCGGAAAATGCTATTAAACTTCAACTAGCATTAAGAAGGTGCCAGAATGAACTTTATTTCTCCCTGGAGCCGCCAGCTTTCAGTCATAGAGGAGTGCCCGGGAGAATTACAGTCACTGCTCACAGTCCTGAAAGTGGTGGCTGTAAGGATGCCCGTAAGGATGCCCCAGAACTGACTGACAGCCGGCTTTGCAGTGCATCAGTACAGAGCCGGCTCCCGGGAGAGATAAAGTTCATTTTCTCCCACGAGTCGCGCTTTCAGTTCTGCGGCCGGGCACTTTTCTAATGCTATTATCCTGCAGAATAACCCCATATCAGCAGGAAAATAGCATTATCAGACAGGACAGGTTTCCTTTAAGAATTTACTTAGAAAAAATTATGCATGGTCAAATCCAAAAGTCCCCATACACATTAGATAGCTGTCGTCCAATCGATTGTTTCTCGAACAGCGATCTCTACCTAAAGCATTGAGGCCCCTGTGCACATAGGCAGTCAGCTGATCCTGTGACTATCTCTGTGTTCAGTTGACTTTATTCTTACACGGGGACCTTTATTCTTACTGTGGGACCTTTATTCTTACAGGGGGACCTTTTATTCTTTCATTGGAACCTTTATTCTTACACTAGGACCTATATTCTTACACAGGGACCTTTATTCTTACAGCGGGACCATTATTCTTACAGTAGGACCTTTATTATTACATTTGGACCTTTATTTTTTCATTGGAACCTTTATTCTTACACAGGGACCTTTATTCTTACATTGGGACTTTTATTCTTTCATTGGAACCATTATTCTTTCACTGGAACCTTTATTCTTACACTGGAACCTTTCTTCTTACACTGGAACCTTTATTCTTACACTGGAACCTTTATTCTTACACTGGAACCTTTATTCTTACACTGGAACCTTTATTCTTACACTGGGACCTTGATTCTTACAGTGGGACCTTGATTCTTACATGGGGACCTTTTGCGTAGAGACACTCGTCGCAGGCTGCCGTTATGTGGCTTTAGGCTTCACGTACACGTCAGTTTCTCTAGTTGCTACATTGGCAAGCCGTCTTGTTTTCTCCCTGACTGCATGTGGATGAATTGAATTCAGTAGGGCTTTTTCTGTGTCCGTCTTTGGTTTTCTTGCAGGTCCTGATGAAAAAGTGAGTTATACTTTGAAAGGCGTAGAACAAAAATTGCATTAATAAATCTCTTGATACAGGATCCTTTTCATTCCTTCAACAGAGCGGAATAATCCACCAATATATTCCTTCTCAACCGAGACATACAGAGACTAGTGATGAGCGATCGTGCTCGGATAAGGTGTTATCTGAGCATGCTCCAGTGCTAACCGAGATACTTCGGCGCACTCGAAAAATTTATTCGTGTGCCTGCGGCTGCATATCTCGCAGCTGTTTGTTAGGCAATCCCCGCATGTGTTGCGACATGCAGCCGCTGGGACATATTATTCGAGCACGCCGAAGGCACCCGGTCAGCACCTGAGCATGATCAGATAACACCTTATCTGAGCACACTAGCTCATCACTAATAGAGACGTCATTAGCGCTTTCCAGCCTTGAGGACGAACAGATCTGGGGTCCAGAAGATTCCTGACATTCTTTCCTATTACAGTGTGTTTACACAATCCTCCCTTTTCCTTACGGTGTAATATTCCGGAGATGACTGTAACAGGGACTACAGAAAACAGGACTTTCCCGCGATGCAAGAAAATGAGAAGAAGACGGCGTCTTTAACACGCAAGTCGAGTGAGTTTATGCAGCAGGCTCGGGAACTGCAGGTGCCGGCTGTGCTGTACTGCCGGCAGATACCTCTAACAGCAGCAACAGGAGTTTGGTCCGGTCACTGCTGTCAATCTCTGATGGCGGCATTTGAAATGGTTTGAAACGGCTACGAGCAATGGTTTACCATATCCAACTGGAGACATTTGAAGACCATCTTGGTGTTCCTTTGAAGCTCTTTCGGTGGCCACACTTCCCCAAAAAATGCAATTATAAAGCAAAATGTCATATTTAGACCAAAATTATGTAAAAAAAAATATAAAATACTCTCATCCGGCTCCATCGAAGGAAAAATAAAAAAAAGTTATAGGTTTTAGTAATAAAACAATTTATTTTTCAAAAACAATTTAAACAAAATAAAAAATTGTACAAATATAATGGCAGGATGGTGGTTATTTTTTTTACCATTTTAACCACTTGGAATCTTTTTTTCCCGGTTTTCGGTACATTTTATGCTAAAGTGAGTGGTGTCGTTCGAAATTACATAGCTGCCGGCCGCGCAGTGATCTCTTCCTCTTCATGACTGATTTGTCCAAAGGTGAGAACACTGATGCCAACTCTGATTGGACGCCGGTGTCACAACACCACATCACAGCCCCAGGGAGAGAGAGTGCCGACACCGCGGGAATGGCGCTGGCACAGGAGGGAGTATAGGCTTTTTATTTTATGGGACCAGGCATGCAGAATGACAAGGAGTGGGCATCTTCTTAACAGTGATGCAATTAAAATCATTGATATATTCCATTTTCTGTATACGGTTCATCCGGTGGACAATCTGCTGAGCCGCTGAGAACAACATCTATACCAGGACAAGAAACAATAGTCTGGAGATGTGTGCACAGATGTCTACTGTATATAGAGGTGTTATCAGTCATTGTACAGGAGGAGGAGGTGAGCTGTGACATCACCTATTGTGAATGGTGGATCCTGTGTTATCTACTGTATATAGAGGTGTTATCAGTCATTGCACAGGAGGAGGAGGTGAGCTGTAACATCACCTATTGTGAATGGTGGATTCTGTGTTATCTACTGTATATAGAGGTGTTATCAGTCATTGTACAGGAGGAGGTGAGCTGTGACATCACCTATTGTGAATGGTGGATCCTGTGTTATCTACTGTATATAGAGGTATTATCAGTCATTGCACAGGAGGAGGAGGTGAGCTGTGACATCACCTATTGTGAATGGTGGATCCTGTGTTATCTGCTGTATATAGAGGTGTTATCAGTCATTGTACAGGAGGAGGTGAGCTGTGACATCACCTATTGTGAATGGTGGATCCTGTGTTATCTGCTGTATATAGAGGTGTTTTCAGTCATTGTACAGGAGGAGGAGGTGAGCTGTGACATCATCAATTGTGAAAGGTGGATCCTGTGTTATCTACTGTATATAGAGGTGTTATCAGTCATTGTACAGGAGGAGGAGGTGAGCTGTGACATCACCTATTGTGAATGGTGGATCCTGTGTTATCTAATGTATATAGAGGTGTTATCAGTCATTGTACAGGAGGAGGAGGTGAGCTGTGACATCACCTATTGTGAATGGTGGATCCTGTGTTATCTAATGTATATAGAGGTGTTATCAGTCATTGTACAGGAGGAGGAGGTGAGCTGTGACATCACCTATTGTGAATGGTGGATCCTGTGTTATCTAATGTATATAGAGGTGTTATCAGTCATTGTACAGGAGGTGAGCTGTGACATCACCTATTGTGAATGGTGGATCCTGTGTTATCCACTGTATATAGAGGTGTTATCAGTCATTGTACAGGAGGAGGAGGTGAGCTGTGACATCACCTATTGTGAATGGTGGATCCTGTGTTATCTACTGTATATAGAGGTGTTATCAGTCATTGTACAGGAGGAGGTGAGCTGTGACATGACCTATTGTGAATGGTGGATCCTGTGTTATCTACTGTATATAGAGGTGTTATCAGTCATTGTACAGGAGGAGGAGGTGAGCTGTGACATCACCTATTGTGAGTGGTGGATCCTGTGTTATCTACTGTATATAGAGGTGTTATCAGTCACTGTACAGGAGAAGGAGGTGAGCTGTGACATCGCCAATTGTGAATGGTGGATCCTGTGTTATCTACTGTATATAGAGGTGTTATCAGTCATTGTACAGGAGGAGGTGAGCTGTGACATCACCTATTGTGAATGGTGGATCCTGTGTTATCTGCTGTATATAGAGGTGTTTTCAGTCATTGTACAGGAGGAGGAGGTGAGCTGTGACATCATCAATTGTGAAAGGTGGATCCTGTGTTATCTAATGTATATAGAGGTGTTATCAGTCATTGTACAGGAGGAGGTGAGCTGTGACATCACCTATTGTGAATGGTGAATCCTGTTATCTACTGTATATAGAGGTGTTATCAGTCACTGTACAGGAGAAGGAGGTGAGCTGTGACATCGCCAATTGTGAATGGTGGATCCTGTGTTATCTACTGTATATAGAGGTGTTATCAGTCATTGTACAGGAGGAGGTGAGCTGTGACATCATCAATTGTGAAAGGTGGATCCTGTGTTATCTAATGTATATAGAGGTGTTATCAGTCATTGTACAGGAGGAGGTGAGCTGTGACATCACCTATTGTGAGTGGTGGATCCTGTGTTATCTACTGTATATAGAGGTGTTATCAGTCACTGTACAGGAGAAGGAGGTGAGCTGTGACATCGCCAATTGTGAATGGTGGATCCTGTGTTATCTACTGTATATAGAGGTGTTATCAGTCATTGTACAGGAGGAGGTGAGCTGTGACATCACCTATTGTGAATGGTGGATCCTGTGTTATCTGCTGTATATAGAGGTGTTATCAGTCATTGTACAGGAGGAGGAGGTGAGCTGTGACATCACCTATTGTGAATGGTGGATCCTGTGTTATCTAATGTATATAGAGGTGTTATCAGTCATTGTACAGGAGGAGGTGAGCTGTGACATCACCTATTGTGAATGGTGGATCCTGTTATCTACTGTATATAGAGGTGTTATCAGTCAATGTACAGTAGGAGGAGGTGAGCTGTGACATCACCTATAGTGAATGGTGGATCCTGTGTTATCTACTGTATATAGAGGTGTTATCAGTCACTGTACAGGAGGAGGTGAGCTGTGATATCACCTATTGTGAATGGTGGATCCTGTGTTATCTATTGTATATAGAGGTGTTATCAGTCATTGTACAGGAGTAGGAGGTGAGCTGTGACATCAACTATTGTGAATGGTGGATCCTTTGTTATCTACTGTATATAGAGGTGTTATCAGTCATTGTACAGGAGGAGGAGGTGAGCTGTGACACCTATTGTGAATGGTGGATCCTTTGTTATCTACTGTATATAGAGGTGTTATCGGTCATTTATTATTTATATAGTTTTCCCCTGACGAAGCTGTCTTAGAACAGCGACACGCGTTGGGCTTCCCCTCCGGTCGCATTTGCCCTGTGACTATTCAGCCTCACAGCCTCTTGCAGCAGGATTTTGCCTATGTTGCTTTTTCCAGCACTGTCCTCACCTTTTGACCACTCCTAGGACCAGACTATGCAGGGTATTTCAGAGTGTATATTTGGACTTTTTCCTCTGTCCCTTTCTTTTGATATCTAGGGCAGTTTATTTCTTCTGCTCCCTCTGGAAGCTTCATATTGTGTTGGGGTGTTGCATGCTATTTGCATGCTGTGTGGCTTGTATTATACTTTACTGTGTGCTTATTTGCTGTTATATGGTTGCATACAGCGTGTTCACCCTCTATTTTGACTATATATAGTTATATTATAATATTAAGTGCAGAGGGCAGGGACACGTCTGTGTGAGTTCACATGTTTATATATGTATATATATTTTGGCATACAGTGTTCACAGGGGCATTTGCACGGAGGCTATGTGTGATTTTAGATGTTTTTAATCATGTTCCTAATAAAGCTTATATTATTTTAACTTTGGTGGTGTGCAGATATTTTGATGGCTCTTGTTTCTTGTGCTTTTGTTAGTGGTCATTTATTGGGGGTGGCTGCACTGATTATTGGGGGGTGGCTGCACTCAGTATTGGGGGTGGCGGCAGAGAATTGGGGGGGTTGCTGCACTAAGTATTGGGGGTGGCTGCACTGATTATTGGGGTGGCTGCACTGATTATTGGGGTGGCTGCACTGATTACTGAGGGTGACTGCACTGAGTATTGGGGGTGGCTGCACTGATTATTGGGGGTGGCTGCACTGACTATTGGGGTGGCTGCATTGATTACTGAGGGTGACTGCACTGATTATTGGCGGTGACTGCACTGATTATTGGGGGTGGTGGCTGCACTGATTACTGAGGGTGACTGCACTCATTATTGGGGGTGGCTGCACTGATTACTGAGGGTGACTGCACTCATTATTGGGGGGTGGCAGGCAGTGATTATTGGGGGTGGCAGGCAGTGATTATTGGGGGTGGCAGGCAGTGATTATTGGGGGGTGGCTGCACTCATTATTGGGGGGTGGCTGCACTCATTATTGAGGGTGGCTGCACTGAGTTTTGGGGGTGGCAGGCAGTGACTATTGGGAGGTGGCTGCACTGATTATTGGGGGTGGCTGCACTGAGTATTTGGGGGTGGCCGCACTGAGTATTGGGGGGTGGCTGCACTGAGTATTGGGGGTGGCTGCACTGAGTATTGGGGGTGGCAGGCAGTGATTATTGGGAGGTGGCTGCACTAATTATTGGGAGGTGACTGCACTGATTATTGGGGGGTGGCTGCATTGATTATTGGGGGTGGCTGCACTGAGTATTTGGGGGTGGCTGCACTGATTATTGGGGGTGGCTGCACTGAGTATTTGGGGGTGGCTGCACTGAGTATTGGGGGGTGGCTGCACTGAGTATTTGGGGGTGGCTGCACTGAGTATTGGGGGTGGCTGCACTGAGTATTGGGGGGTGGCTGCACTGAGTATTGGGGGGCTGCACTCATTATTGTGGGGGCTGCATTCATTATTGGGGGGTGGCTGCACTCATTATTGGGGGTGGCCACACTGATTATTGGGGGGCTGCACTCATTATTGTGGGGGCTGCATTCATTATTGGGGGGTGGCTGCACTCATTATTGGGGGTGGCTGCACTCATTATTGGGGGCTGCACTCATTAATGGGGGTGGCTGCACTGAGCACTCATTATGGGGTGGCTGCACTGAGCACTCATTATGGGGGGCTGCACTGAGCACTCATTATGGGGGGCAGCATTGAGAACTCATTATGGGGGGCTGCACTGAGCACTCATTATGGGGGGCTGCACTGAGCACTCACTATTGGGGGCTGCACTGAGCACTCACTATTGGGGGGCTGCACTGAGCACTCACTATTGGGGGGCTGCACTCATTATTTGGGGGCAGCACTGAGCACTCATGGGGTGGCTGCACTGAGCACTCATTATGGGGGGCTGTACTCATTATTGGGGGGTGGCTGCACTGAGCACTCATTATTGGGGGGCTGCACTCATTATTGGGGGGCAGCACTGAGCACTCATGGGGTGGCTGCACTGAGCACTCATTATGGGGGGCTGTACTCATTATTGGGGGGTGGCTGCACTGAGCACTCATTATTGGGGGGCTGCACTCATTATTGGGGGGCAGCACTGAGCACTCATGGGGTGGCTGCACTCATTATTTTGTGGCTGCACTGAGCACTCATTATGGGGGGCTGTACTCATTATTGGGAGGTGGCTGCACTGAGCACTAATTATGGGGGGGCTGCACTGAGCACTCATTACTGGGGGGCTGCACTGAGCACTCATTACTGGGGGGCTGCACAGAGCACTCATTATTGGGGGGCTGCACTGAGCACTCATTACTGGGGGGCTGCACTGAGCACTCATTACTGGGGGCTGCACTGAGCACTCATTATGGGGGGCTGCACTCTATTGGGGGGCTGCACTGAGCACTCATTACTGGGCCGCAGTCACTCTCTCCAGAAGCCGCAGGCAGTGTGCAGTCTCCGGCTCTTGCGGTTTTTCCCGCCCCGTGTGCTCGCAGCCCTCACAGCCTCCTGCACCCCCGCGCGCGCCCCCGGCGTCCTTGTCCCGCAGGGCTTTGCACGGCAGTAACCTCGGCGGCGGCGGAGACCTTTCCTCTCCTTCCAGCGGGGACTAGGACGACGACGCCGCCTCCCCTCCTCCACACTCCTCCTTCTCCACCAGCAGGGAAACATGGCGGCGCACAGCAAGTCCATCCCGCACAGCTGCTATGAGATCGGGCACACATGGCACCCGTCCTGCCTCGTCTCCTACCTGCAGATCACGCAGGGCGCCATGGAGGAGTCCCTGAAGATCTACGCGCCCCTGTATCTGGTGAGAGCTGGGAGGGGATGCAGCTGACAGCCCGGAGGAGGAGGGGGAGCCGGGTGTAAGGAAGCCGAGGAGGGCCAAACGCGGCTGCTGCAGCTCCAGCGGTCACTGGGCACTGGGCCTCGGATGTCAAAAACTGCTACGTTACATAGCGGTAATAGCATCCAATCATCTGCATGCTTTCATATTCACACTGCCAATCAGAACGTTCCTTTCAATATTTTTCCTGTCCTGGGAAAAAAATAAAAGCTGCATGTTGATTGGTTGCTAAGGAAGGTCTGTTTGTAATGACATGGCAACTATTACACTGAGAAACTATAAGTCCCAGAATGCTCTCGTTCAAATGATGGCGCATCACTGCATAGACATTTAGTAACCTGTCCATACCTCACCTATAGTAAATGTAAGCAACAACCCTAATGGTTGCCATGGAGAACCCACTATAGAATGCATTGGTTGTCCATAGCATCCAATAGGGTTGTAGTTTACATTTACCAAAGCGCTTCTGAAAAATGGGAGCTGGAATCTGATTGGTTGCTGTGGGTAACTGCTGCGCTTTTGGTCAGGCGTAATTAGTACATATACCCTAAGGTCATGTTCAGACATATGTCACAGTCCATATACGGTACATACTGCAGTGCCCGGACTGACTGCGGCCCTCCTGACCTGACGTTAGGGCCTCATAGGCTCTATATAGTTCAAGTTAATAGACCCATAGTCAGTCCAAATATGGCCCATGAAATATGGCCGTCTGATCCCACCCTAAGGCCACGTTCACACATTCAGTATTTGGTCAGTATTTTACGGTAGAGCGCACGTTCGCTCTGCCAGCACCATTATGTCTGTGGCCCCGTCGGTGCATACATCTGAATCCCGTACGCCCTGACGGGGCCACTGAACGGGTGCCAGTATGCAATGTGACAGTATACTTATATTCTCACTGTTCCACTCCCGGTTATTGCTTACAAATACTGAAGTAAAATGCTGACCAAACACTGCGCGTGTGAACGTGGCCTAAGGCTGAGGCGACACGACACACGTTGCGTAGCCAAAGACTGCTGGGAATAACGAAGGCAAGCGAGGCCGCCATGTGACCCGCAACGTACCGCGCTCAGGACAGGCAAATTGCAGTGAGTTCAGCGTTCTTGGGATTCTCTGTGACTAGAGGGGCGCGCGACCACATTCAGTTGTTGGGATACTGGACCACCGGGCCAGCGGACACAGACAAGTGCTACCGGGACTCGGGTCGTCCGTGAGGGGGCCCACTTTTCCCTGGTTTTAATTCACAATATCTGCTGTACATATATGGTGCTGGCTCAGGGGCTCGTACAGTGCAGATCCCGGCTGTGCTGAACAGCCGGCACCTTAGTCTGATATTGAGGCCGGAGGTCGTTCTGATTGCAGCAGTTTAACTTCTCACATGCCGCTGTCAATTCGTGACTGTGGCGTTAAAGAGGTTGGAAATAGTGGAAAAGGGCAGTCGGAGGGACGTCTGAAGACCCCTTGTCTGTGATGCTTGTACCCAGAGCAGTATTGATTATTGCTGTATTTGGCGGACCATGCGATCTGTTGAGAAAACTGAGCAGTGATGAAGTTATGGGTGCTGCGATTGGTGCGGGGAGACATTCACATCAGCTGGATCCCCGCCGATCCAACAGTGCCTATGGGCAATCATCTTCCTGCATTTTATTTTCTGTATTTAAAGTGAATGTGATCGCGGTTATCCCTTAATTGTATAAATATTCTAATATTCACATATGGGAATCTCTGGTGACTCTGTACATTGATCTCCCATGGGTTACATTTATTGCTGGGTTGTCAATGTTTCCAGGTGACTGGTCACAGTCCACAGGTCACAGATAACGACAGAAGAAAGGTATTGGTTTACCCCGGTCAAGGTGACGAAAGTTCACTTTCTAGTGAAATCAGTGGAGTTCACAAAGGTTTATGAATGCTCGTTCCCCTTATTAATGGTCACAAAGAGTTTGTCTATTCTTGTACATTTATGGCATATCCATGTGGGACCCCCATGTATACTTATGGCATATATATGTAATATATGACAAATATACACATTATATGGAGAAAAATACACATTCCCCCTACAGAACCTTTTCTGACCTCCCATTCTATATCCATAAACATTAATATGGGACTCGGCCCCTCTGCAGATATAACGGCTCCAGCTCTTCTGGGAAGGATTTTTACAAGATTTTGGGGGTGTTTGTGGTAATTTTTCCCCCTTGATCCAGAAGAGCATTTGCAAGATCAGATTCTGATGTTGGGGAGAATCTCTATTCTAGGTCATCTCAAAGGTTTTGTATGGGGTTGGGGTCCAGACTCTGTGCTTCCGCTCATGTTCTTCCACCAAACTCCCCCATCCATGTCTGTATGGACCTTGTGCTCTGGGCTCAGTCATGGGGAACAGAAAAGAGTCTTCCCCAAACTGTTCCCGCAAAGCTGAAGCTACAATTGTCCACTATGTCTTGTGCTGAAGATTAAGATTTCCCTTCACTAGAACTAAGGGTACCGTCACACAGTACCATTTACATCGCTACGACGGCACGATTCGTGACGTCGCAGCGTCGTATGATTATCGCTCCAGCGTCGTAGACTGCGGTCACACGGTGCAATCACGGCGCTGGAGCGATGCCGAAGTCCCCAGGTAACCAGGGTAAACATCGGGTTACTAAGCGCAGGGCCGCGCTTAGTAACCCGATGTTTACCGTGGTTACCAGCGTAAAAGTAAAAAAAAACAAACAGTACATACTCACCATCTGATGTCCGTCAGGTCTCTTGCCGTCTGCTTCCTGCTCTGACTGAGATCCGGCCGTACAGTGAGAGCAGAGCGCAGCGGCGACGTCACCGCTGTGATCTGCTCTCACTTTCCGGCCGGCAGACAGTCAGAGCGGAAAGCAGACGGCAAGGGACCTGACGGACATCAGATGGTGAGTATGTACTGTTTGTTTTTTTTTACTTTTACGCTGGTAACCACGGTAAACATCGGGTTACTAAGCGCGGCCCTGCGCTTAGTTACCCGATGTTTACCCTGGTTACAAGCGAACGCATCGCTGGATCGCTGTCACACACAACGATCCAGCGATGACAGCGGGAGATCCAGCGACGAAAGAAAGTTTCAAACGATCTGCTACGACGTACGATTCTCAGCTGGGTGCCTGATCGCAGTAGCGTGTCAGACACTGCGAGATCGTAACGATATCGCTAGAACGTCACGAATCGTGCCGTCGTAGCGATAAAAATGCCACTGTGTGACGGTACCCTAAGGGGCCGAGGCCGACACCTGATAACAGCCCATAGTATTATCCTCCTCCACAATCTGTACAGGGGGCACAATGCAGTCAAGAGTATCGGTCTCCTGGAATCGCCAAACCCAGACTCCTCCATCAGACGCAGAGAAGTGTGATCCGTCACCAATAGTGATGAGCGAGTGTACTCGTTGCTCAGGTTTTCCCGAGCACGATCGGGTGGTCTCCGAGTATTTTTGGCTGCTCCGAGATTAAGTTTTCATCGCCTCAGCAGCATGGTTTACAGCTATTAGCCAGCTTGAATACATGTGGGGATTACCTAGCAACCAGGCAACCCCCACATGTACTCAGCCTGGCTAATAGCTGTAAATCATCCAGCTGCCGTAATGAAAACTAAATCTCCGAACACAAACACTCGGGGGTCACCCGAGCGTGTTCGGGAAAACCCGAGTAACGAGTACACTCGCTCATCACTAGTCACCAACCATTCTGTGACATGTTAGTAAAGTGAGGGTGAGGGGCCGTAGGTTATACACTGGGCAGGGCAAGGGGCCGGAGGTTATACACTGGGCAGGGCAAGGGGCCGGAGGTTATACACTGGGCAGGGCAAGGGGCCGGAGGTTATACACTGGGCAGGGCAAGGGGCCGGAGGTTATACACTGGGCAGGGCAAGGGGCCGGAGGTTATACACTGGGCAGGGCAAGGGGCCGGAGGTTATACACTGGGGAGGGCAAGGGGCCGGAGGTTATACACTGGGGAGGGCTAGAGGCCGGAGGTTATACACTGGGGAGGGCTAGAGGCCGGAGGTTATACACTGGACAGGGCAAGGGGCCGTAGGAAATACACTGGGGAGGGCAAGAGGCCAGAGGCAGGTCCGGACTGGCCATCTGGCAATTCTGGCAAACGCCAGAAGGGCCTGTCTGGTTGTGGCCTCCTTGTCTGCTACATTATTAACAAAATCTCTGTTCTCAAGATACCCATACTGTTTAGAGTTGTGATGGAGCACAAAGTTACTGACTCCGTCACTTAACCCAGCAGGCCACGGGTATCATTAGAAATACTGGTCTTGTAGAAAATCTTCCTTTCCTCCATCCAGGGTAATATTAGCAATATATTCCCATCTGGTTCATAGGGACGGGGACAACATGGGCCTGTGTGATTTCAAATGCGAGAGCTGAATTTCAGCCCCAGTCCGTACCTGGCCAAAGGTTATACACCAGGGAGGCCGAGGGCCTGGAGGTTATACACTGGGGAGAGCGAGAGACCGGAGGTTATACACTACACAGGGCAAGGGGCCGTAGGTTAGGCTAGGTTCACATTGCGTTAGGGCAATCCGTTTAGCGCTAGCGCTAGCGGATTGCGCTAACGCAATGTTTATTTAGGGGCCGCGTTCAGGGGTCGCGTTAACGTCCCCGCTCTCGCAGATCCCCGATCTGCGAGAGCGGGGAACGGACCTCGGGCGCACCGCGGACGCTGCAAGCAGTGTCCGAGGCGCGTCACAGAAGAACGGCACATCACTAGCGCGAGCCGAAAAAGGCACGCGCTAGTGATGCGCTTGCAGGCGAAATTTACATTGCTGTCAATGGGTGCGCTAACGGACCCGTTGCACGGCGTTAATTGCGACATTTTCGCCGTGCAACGCTGTCCGTTAGCGATCACCCACTAACGCAATGTGAACCTAGCCTTATACACTGGGGAGGGCGAGAGGCCGGAGGTTATACACCAGGGAGGCCGAGGGCCCGGAGGTTTTACACTGGGCAGGCCGAGGGCCCGGAGGTTATACACCAGAGAGACCGAGGGGCCAGAATTTGTAGCACCTTTTGGTTAAATAAAAAATCTCAGCTAAATGAAGGTCATAGACACTGAAGTCACTAGGTCCACCAATACTTTATTAGATATGCGGTCTTCTTGTCCATCCCCCAATATCTGGATCCGTATTAAAGTTGTTGAGTTAATATTTGGTGGTGGGCTTCTGTGACCCCTTATGACCTGCTATGTCAAACACGTATGGGAGGTGACCCGCTCCAGTGAAGTCTATTGGAGTTATGGAGACAATGACTCTCTTAGACATCCATGGTGATAGCCACATGAATGCCTTTCCACTTCTGGGCTGGATCAGGTTCACTGCCATCAGGGGTTCATTGTACTGTATTATGAGAAGTCCCAAAGAACATTGTACAGTATATATAGCACACAACAATAGTGGCGAGAGGATACCTGGTAGGCTATAAACCTGGATTACCATTATGGCATCGAAGGTGAATTGAGGGACTAATTCTTCCATTCGACCTGTGCCTTTATAAGAGTTGTCCGGAGAATAAAAGGTATCACATATCCGATCCGTTACTGATTGTTGGGGACCTGACTGCTGGCATTCACACCAATTGGAAAAACAGGGAATTTTTATCCCCAACTGAACACCTTTATCCCCGTTAGGAAATGGAGCAACAGGTCAGATGCTCAACCGCCACCCCATTTATTCTCTATGGGACTGTCATAAAAAGCCTAGTGCAACGCTTAGGCCCCATAGGGAATTAATAGAGCGGTAGAGACACTCCCTTCTAATTGGTTTAAAAGTGCCTCTTTCTGCCAATTGTTGCTGGTCCCAGTGATCGACCCTCACCAATCAATAAGTTATTTCCTAACTCGCGGATAGGTGATGGTTTGTTTTCACTGGAAAACCTTTTTAATGACATCATTAGAAATGGTGGCCTGAGACCAGAGGTTGAGTGTGTAATAGGGCTCTTGGCGCGAGCTATCCCTAAAATCCAACCTTGTTGGGAAGGAAAGCATGGATCAGTCACTGCCCTGGTCTGGTTGAAGCAGAAGTTTGAACTAAATGCCGAACCAGTGTTGTTGGGATCCTTTTGCTCATTGCTAGTTGCCTGCCTTGTAGTTTGCTAACATACTGATTACTTTTCTTATTGAAAAAATGAGCAAGTATGGGATTGACAAGGTCTACGGTTAGGTGGGTTCATAACTGGCTCAGTTATCGTACTCAAAGAGTGGTAATAAATGGTTGCACATCCAACTGGAAGAGCGTTTCATGTGGAGACCACAAGGCTCTGTCCTGACCCCAGTGTTGTTCAACCTTTTTATAAATCTTTTATAAAATCACAAATCTATCAGGTCCAGTGTTACATGGTCCAGCCTGCTATCCTCACGGAAGGCGGAAATAGAAATGATGGGCACCGTTGTATATGGATGTCGGGGTGGTCAAGGAACCTGATCGCGAATCACTTCTGTGACATCCAAGTTATTGCCTACATGGGACTACCATAACGGAAACTGTGTGCCCGTTATACAGTCCTCTAAGACATCACTTAGGAGCGATGGCTGCCTATCTGATGATTTCGGCACTCTGATAAGCCCATGTTGGGTTATCCAGCGCCATGTGCTCAGCACTGATTTTTTATTTTTTTTGCAACTCATAGATAAAATTGGTAAAAATCCCACCCATTTTACTTTTTTGCACTCCCAGGTCCGTGCAGAAATTTTTCAGCATATGCTCTTGGTGTGAATATAACCGTAAAACTGATCTGCCACCAGTAGAGTCGGTGCCAAAAGATTTGCAGGATCCGCTCCGTCTGCCACGTTTGTAATCTGTGGATGCTAGACAGGATCCTGACATCCCGGGCTGTTCTTTTGATTAGCCAGGCCTGGTACGACGTCTCTTGTTGGCCGCGACCATCATATGGCGCCAGGCTGACAAATCGGAAGAGGAGCCGGGTGAGAGGCGATTCAAAGGGCTTCCAATCCAGTGGCCACAAATTACTGACGTGGTCCTGCACTAAGTCTAGACTCCAGATTTCACACGAAAAAAAATTGTGTACATTATTAAACAGATCTTTTAGACCTCGAGACTGATATAGTTACTTTTCTAATCTATGTAGTGAAATATTGTAAAAATATAAAATAAAAAAAATATTAATATATGTTAGATTTTTTTTAGGTAATTTTTTCAGGCTAGATCAAAAATTTGGGCAAACTTGCCAGCTTTCATGAGACGAGTGTGTAATAAGCTTACTGTCAGGATTCAATTGTATTTCCAAGATTGAGCAGTCGCTACATGAACGCAAGTATGACATGTGCCGACTACCTTCTCTCCATGGAACACTGGAATGTTGACAGAGACGGAAAATAAACTAGTATCCACGTGGAATATTTGTGGTCACGAAATGGCACGCAGAGCCAATTCCTAACAGTGTATATAGAAAACCTGGAAAACCCCTTTAAATGCTTGTGTTTGGGGCTAGAAATAATTTTTGCGTTTGGGTTTCGTTAGAAATTGTCACTGTTTCGCTGAAAATTGCTGTCTGCAGATTGAGTTATCGAAGAGTCCATCAGTGGTTTCTTAGGTTGGGCCATCAATAGTCAATTTTTTGAAGCCCATTTAATGGCAAAATAAGCTTGGTCCTTTAAAGAGTGAACAATTTTTTGGTATTTGCATTTTGAAATTTTTATTTCCTGTCTTGTATTTTTGGAGATTGCTTTATAATAAACCCACAAGACATTTTATAACCCGGCTTTATTGCTTTCCATGGGTTTGGATGCCGGTTGTAACTGATTCCCACCACTTTCCAAAACTTTTATGTGGATTTAACGAGGGCGCTCGGCTCGTACGTCGATGGGTGTGTGTAATCCTAGCACTTCTCGGTCACACAGATCATCATGATGGGCTATAGTAATGGAGATTTGATACTTTAGCTGGAGCAGACAGGGTCGTAGAAGCCAGGAACAACAGGATGGTGGTCACCACCACCCAATTAATGGTCCTTACTTCGAAAAATTGGACTCATTTATTGAGAACCCAATTATTAGTTATCCGTAGGATCCGGTAGAGGCAAATCCACCTTCTGCCAGAGGGAATTATATGTTGTGAACTGTAATTTTCTATGAAGCTGTACTATTATTTATTTATTTTTTTTTTAAAGAAAAGATCAGCACTAGGTAGAAAAGGATTGTTCTGTGTTGTTGGAACTTTTTGCAAACTACAGAGAAAAAAATCCTTTTTTTTACTTGCACGTTTTTTCACGCCTTCATGGCCAAATTTACTGTTATAAAGTGGTTGAATCACTATTTTTTTTAAATAAGTCGAGGCCTTAAATTGATACAACATGAAATATATTTTTTTTATTAACATTTCTAAAATTCCTATCCTGAGATCGCGGGTCTGGAGCCCAATCCTGAAGGTGAGCATGTTCTGTCTCCGTTCCATTTGTTGACTTTGTTCCAGTCAACTGCTTCACCTAGCAAATCCCATAGACAATGAATTGAGCAAAGTCTACCTCTATAGGATAAAGGATAACTTTGATTTTTTTTGGGGGGGAATAACCCTTTAATTAACTTACCCAATAAAAAGTCTCATTGTCTTTATGAGCTCATCGCTCCCCTACTTGTGCTTCCTGTTTACCAGTGACGGTGCCTGATTGGTTTACATTTTGGGCCAGCGGCATAGTTATACCGCTGGTCTGAGATGTTCGCTCTCTGATGTTGCTGACAGAGGTAACTTTGCCTTTGCAGCATCGGAGGAGCATAGGGGGACTGAAGTTACTTGGATTTTACTATTGGAAAGATCTCGTAAGCGCTGCACTCTTTGCCCAGGAGACCAGCGATGTCCCATAACATGGGCATAGTGGGGTAAATTTTAAACTAAAAATCCCCCCATTCTTGAGAACGGACTTTGAAACTGGAGTCAAAGCATTTCTACCCATTCCAACTCCAACGTTAGCTAGCTCCAACTCCACAGCCCTGGTTTATTGAGACCCGCGTAGGTCAAAATTTCCTCTAAATTTATGCTAAAATGGACAATATCCCCATTTAGAATCTGCGAAAGCCAATCTGATGAATATATTTATTAAAAATATTGTTTCCCAAGAAAAGTTTCCTTAGGATGAATCATAAATATTTGATTGGTGAAGGTCTGACCCCTACAGGGGTGAATCCAGGGTCATAACCTAGAGGTCGGTACGAAACAAAGGTCACCCTGCTGCTGGTTTTGTATCTGTGTTGATGCATTTCTCTTCTCTCTTCTAACCGTTCCAGCTCAGCCATCTTGACTCCGTTTTCATCTTTTTATCACCGCCCACCAAGAGCCATATTTTGCTTTTGTTTTTCCTCCACCTTTTTTTTTTTTTCTTTGGCTGAATTTTTTTTTGGTTTCAATAAAATTTAATATAAAGTCCCAAAAAGTTGACTTTGTCCTTAAGGGTTAATAATTTGTGTACTTTTTTTGTATTTCTTTTGGACAACCCACATTTTGGAGGATAATTTCCTGTCCTGTATTTTGGAGAATGTTTTACCAAGAGCATGAACGTTGCTCAACCCGGCTTTGTTTTCCATGGGTTTGGACGCCGGTCGTAACTAATTCCCACCACTTTCCACTTTTTTTGGGGGGGTGGATTTAATGAGAGCACTTTGCTTCCAAGTCTATGGGTGCGTAATCCTAGCGCTGGGCTTCTTGGTCACACAGATCATCAACACTGGCCTTAGTAATGGAGATTTGATATTTTAGACAGAGCAGAACGGGTTGTGGAAGCCAGGAACAACAGGATGGTGGTCATCACCTCCCAATTAATGGTCCTAACTTCCAAAATTGGACTCGTTCATTTAGAACCCAACCATAAGTTATCGATATGATCTGGTGGATGGAAATAAACATCTGCCAGAGGGAAATGTGTCTCCTGGACTGTAAAATTTGAGCTCTATGAAGCTTTACTGGATGTTGGATTTTTTTGTTGAGGGGAATGGAATTGTTCTGCAGTTTCAGAACTTTTTTTTGCAAAATTCACAAAAAAACTAAAACAAAATCTGTCAGTGATTGTGCCACCAAGTTCTATTTATGCATATTCATATATGTTCAAATTTACATTAAATATACATTAACGGGGTCTTCTAATAGATTTTTATGCTATGTTTGAAATTTTTGTTATTTTTTTATATTATTTTATTCGGACTCCCATGACAGCACCACGAGAGAGGGGATCCGCCCCTTTAGGAACAGGAAACCCACAGATACAAAAGGGCGGCACCTCTCCCACGTATCAGTTGGTTTCCTGTTCCTAATGGGACGGGATCCTACAGAATTTACAAAAGGATCCCAGGCCGGCCGGCCGACTCAGGTAGCGAGGGGGTCTCCTACCTCGGCCAGTGCGGAATTCCTGGATGATGCCACGATGGTCCTGGTAGGGCTGCATGGCGGTGGCATTCCAGCAGGGAGCGGTCGCCGGTGGTGTCCTGTCTCCAAGCCAGCGCCGGGTGAGTATTTCCCCGGAGTCTCCTCCTGCTGAGGTGGCTGGGGTCTCTGTGTACGGCGGCGCTTGGGGGCGCAACCCGGGGTGCTGCGGCTCTGTCCGGCGTCCTCGCCGCTCTGCGCGCTGATGGTAAAGCGCTGGGAGCCCGGGTGACGTCGGGGGAGGAGTCGACAGTCACTTCCGGGTTTCCAGGGTCCTGTGCATGCGCAGTGTATCCAAGATGGCGGCGCCCACCGGTATAGCGTCGCCAGCGTTCTCAGCCCTAGAGAAAACCGCCTGCACCAGGGGGAGGCCGGAAAGATCAATCAGGGGAGCGCTAGGCACAGCTGCTGACCGGAGGAGGGGCTATAAAAAGAACTCCGGATCGTGATCCCTTGCTTCTGGCCTCATATCTGGTAAAGATGGAGGACGAGCACGTGCAGCTTCGGGAAGAGGTGTCCCAGAAGCCTAAAGAGAAGGATCGCGACAAAAGGAGTAGTGAATCTGGCCACAAAAGCACCTCCAGACAGGGGTCTGGAACGTCAGCCAGGAGAAATCCCCCTCGTATTCCGGTACTTTTTTCTTTGGGCAGCGCTGGTAAGTGATCTCCGTGAAAGTTCACTCAGTGACAGGATTCCCCTCATATGTTCCATTTTAGGGGAAGAAATGTGCCGGGAAGGCGAAACACAGGGAATGTGGAATCTGCGGGGTTCCCCTACCTGATTCGTGCCCTAAAAAGTTATGTGGCCCCTGTATACAGCAGACGGTGAGGTCTCAGGGAAGGGGAGAGGGGGAGAGCATTATATCTACAGGGATTAGATTGCTTTACTTACCCCCCTCAGGTGGCGGAGGAATCCCTTACTATGACCACCAACTTAAAGGAGATGATCAGAATGGAGGTCAGACAATCCTTAAAGGGTTTTGCTCAAGGAGGAAGCTCTAAATCCAAAGCTCCGTTACTCTCCGATTCTTCAGTAGAAGAGGATAAGGAGGAAGTTTTCTCCGGTTCGGCTGTGTCATCCTCTTCCTCGGATGAGGACACCGCCCGCTTCTGTCTACCCCTCGAACGAGTAGATAAGCTGGTCAAGGCGGTCAGAGGAACGATGGGCATAACGGAACCGAGACCCCAACTTTCCAAGGAGGAAATTATGTTCAGTGGGTTGGAGCAGAAAAAACGCAGAGTCTTCCCGCTCAATGAAAAAATCCAGGCTCTTATCAATAAAGAGTGGAAAAAACCTGAGAGAAAGGGTTCCTTACCTCCAGCGCAGAAGCGCAGATATCCGTTTGATGATCCTGCAGTCACCAACTGGGAAAAGGCCCCTAAGTTGGATGCGGCAATAGCCAAGGTGGCCAAACGGGCCTCTCTCCCCTTTGAGGACATGGGGACCCTTAAGGACCCCCTTGATAGAAAAGCGGATACCTTTCTAAAAAGTACCTGGGAGATGGCGGCCGGTTCTTTAAGGCCTGCGGTGGCTTCAACCTGTACAGCCAGATCAATGATGGTCTGGTTGGAACAATTAGAGACTCAGTTAAAAGAAGGTGCATCAAGGGATTCTATCCTGACTGCCTTACCACTGATCCAAGAAGCAGCTGCTTTCTTATCAGATGCGTCTATTGACTCTGTCAAAATGGCTGCTAGGGCAGCAGGTCTCTCGAATGCGGCCAGAAGGGCTCTTTGGCTGAAATGTTGGCCAGGCGATATACAGTCAAAATCAAAACTCTGCATCATTCCATGTAAAGGGGAGTACCTATTCGGGCCCACCTTAGATGATCTCCTAGAGAAAGCGGGAGATGACAAAAAGAAGTTCCCCAACCTGCTGGGGTCCTACCGTCGTCCCTTTAATAAAAGAAGGTTCGGTCGCGGAGGGAAGCGTACCTTTTCACCTTCAAGGGATCGGTCTAGGTGGGACGACAGACGTAGACGAGGTACGGGATATATGTTCCGTCGTTCCTCAAAAGAAAGGAAGAAGGAGGACAAATGACTAGGAGCCCCGGTGGGGGGCAGACTTTTACATTTTGGTTCAGAATGGTCAGAGATCACGAATAGTGTCTGGGTGCAAGATACTATTTCTCGAGGTCTTACTCTTGAGTTTTGCCATACCCCACGGGATAAATTTATGTTAACGCCCTTACGTTCTAATCCCCTAGAACAATCTGCTCTAGAAGAAGAAGTTTGGTCTCTCTGTTCTAAAAATGTTCTTACACAGGTTCCAGAGACTGATAGAGGGAAAGGATTCTATTCTCCCTTGTTTCTTATTAAAAAACCTGATAACTCGTATAGAACCATTATAAATCTCAGACATCTTAATAGTTTTTTGGTTAAGCATACCTTTAAGATGGAGTCCATCAGCTCAACAATAAAGATACTGTTCAAAAACTGCTTTATGGTGGTAGTCGACTTAAAGGATGCCTATTACCACGTACCTATTCATGTGGATTTCCAGCAGTTCTTGAGGGTAGCAGTATTAATGGAAGGGGTTGTTTATCATTTTCAGTACAGAGCTCTTCCTTTCGGTATAACATCAGCCCCTAGAGTATTCACAAAAATAGTGGCAGAGGTGATGGCTCACTTGCGGGAATCTAATGTCCTTATTGTCCCATACCTGGACGATTTCCTCATAATAGGTAACTCGGTAGAACACTGTTTGTCCCAACTAGAACTAACTAGGGTTAAGTTGGAACGCCTGGGCTGGATAATTAATTTTGAAAAATCTCGATTACAGCCTCAAAAAATTCAAAAGTTTCTGGGCTTAGTACTAGATTCAACTACACAACAGTGTTATCTTCCGGAAAATAAACTATCTCAGATTCAGCATCAGGTACTGAAAGCAGTAAATACACCCTCTATGACCCTGCGGCAAGCTATGTCCCTGTTGGGGTCCCTCACATCGTGCATTCCAGCGGTAAGGTGGGCACACTTTCACACTAGATCCCTCCAGAAAGAGATTTTGGTTAAGGATAGGATCTTGAGGGGTGTATTAGAGGAAAAAATAACGCTAGAACCAGCGACTCTCAAATCCCTAAGTTGGTGGCTGGATAGGGATAATTTGTCAGCAGGTGTTCCCTGGATGATAGACGTGTCCCGGGTTGTGACTACGGATGCCAGCTACTCAGGTTGGGGGGCTCACATGAATGACATTGTAGTGCAAGGCCAATGGGAACCATACTCAACATCCTCTTCCAATCAGAGAGAATTATTAGCAATCGAATTGTCAGTTAAAAACCTCCTCATGTATCTGCAGGGCCACCACGTCAGGATCCTCTCAGACAACCGGGTGGCAGTCTCCTATATAAATCATCAAGGAGGGACACGCTCCGAGGCTCTGATGCAGATCACAGATCGTCTCCTCCGGGTGGCAGAAGAGAATTTACAATCTTTGACTGCTCTGCACATCACAGGAAAAGACAACATAAAAGCGGACTTTCTCAGCCGCAATGTTCTAAAGCAAGGAGAATGGTCTCTAAACGGAGACATCTTCAAACAGATTGTACGCTTGTGGGGTCAACCGGTGGTGGACCTATTTGCCACAAGAGAAAACAAAAAAGTAAAAAACTTTTGTTCCCTAAACCCCAGGGAAAATCCACTGGCAGTGGACGCATTCCTCATAAAATGGGATTTTTCTCTGGCCTACGCCTTCCCGCCACTGAACCTACTACCTCTAGTGGTGAGGAAGGTCAGAGAAGATTGTGCGAGACTCATTCTGATTGCTCCCTTTTGGCCCAGGAGAACCTGGTTTTCATGGCTCAGGACGATGTCAGTGGGCGATCCCTGGGTACTTCCAGACATCCCAAATTTACTCTCCCAGGGGCCGATACTCCATCCACAAGTGAAGGGACTTCATTTGACGGCTTGGAGTTTGAGCGGTCATTGATAGAAAATAAAGGCTTCTCTCCTAAATTAGTCGATACCCTTTTAAGAAGTAGAAAGCCAATAACAACAAGAATCTACTCCAGAACCTGGAGAAAGTTCTTAACTTCCTCAGAATTTAATATTAATGATGGTGTACCAATACGTCAAATATTGGAATTTTTGCAAAGAGGGTTAGAGTTAAAACTCTCCACAAGCACACTAAAAGTACAAGTTTCTGCACTTGGGGCCCTGTTCTCATGTAATATTGCGGGAAACTACTGGGTGTCGAGATTCATTAAGGCGGTCGGTAGAATTAGACCACTTTATAGAAACAAAATGGTACCATGGGATTTAAATCTTGTCCTTTCTTCTTTGACAAAGCCCCCTTTTGAGCCGTTGAATGAAGCCTCAGTCAGGATGTTGTCTCTCAAAACAGCTTTCCTAGTAGCTATAACATCAGCTCGCAGAATAGGAGACATCCAGGCACTCTCTAGACTTCCCCCGTATACAGAATTTCTCCAGGATAGAGTTATCCTTAGACCGGACCCAGCCTACTTACCAAAAGTAGTATCCCAGTTTCACAGATCGCAGGAGATAGTTTTACCTTCGTTTATCCCTAATCCTTCTAACCCTAAAGAAAGGGAGCTCCATACCTTAGATGTCAGGAGATGCCTTCTTCAATATATCTCGGTCACTAATGATTGGAAGAAGGATAATGCACTATTCCTATCCTTCCAAGGTCCAAGGAAAGGGGCTAGAGCATCAAAATACATACTTGCTAAGTGGATTAGGGAGGCTATCTCTCTTGCTTACACGACAGGTGGGGGTCCAGCTCCGCAGAATCTGAGGGCACATTCCACCCGAGCCATGGCGTCATCCTGGGCAGAGAGGTCTGGAGTGTCGGTCGACCAGATATGTAAGGCGGCCACATGGTCGTCCCCTTCCACCTTTTTTAAACACTATAGGTTGGACTTGGGGTTCTCCTCAGATCTCACCTTCGGGTTAAGGGTGCTACAGGCTGTGGTCCCTCCCTAAAAATGGCTTACATCTCTGTAAATCTCTCGTGGTGCTGTCATGGGAGTCCGAATAAAGCATTAAGCTACTTACGGGTAGCGGCATTTTTCGGAGGCCCATGACAGCACCCTTAGTTCCCTCCCTTTTCACATGGGGTTGCACATCCTAGGTTTATAATCAACTAAATAATTTAAAGAAGAAATGTTATCTTCTCACGTGTGTTACTTTATTAAAGTCATTGTGTTTAATTGTATGCAATATTGTGTTTGCTTGTCATTAACTGCGGTAGTCCTCTCAGGCTCTGTAATCCAACTGATGCGTGGGAGAGGTGCCGCCCTTTTGTATCTGTGGGTTTCCTGTTCCTAAAGGGGCGGATCCCCTCTCTCGTGGTGCTGTCATGGGCCTCCGAAAAATGCCGCTACCCGTAAGTAGCTTAATGCTTTTTTGTGGCCACTTATTTGAAAAAAGTGGTTTTGAGAAAAATGCACTGATTACACAGAGACGCGATTACTTGCGATCAATCAGCTGTTCGAGAGCCATAGAGTGATCCTTCCTCGTGCTCATACAATTCCTGCAGAGCTGCTCTCTCTTTTCTGTGATGAGATCTGTCTTCTCGAGCGGAGTCAGACGAGCGCTACTCCGAGGGACTTAAAGGAGCCTCGCCCCGAGTGTGCGCGTGCATCCCCGCTCGCTGACCAATAGTCGTTTCCATCACATCCATTACTTTAAGAATTGCTATAAATCTCTCGTTAAAGATAATTATTGCCAAAAACATAGCTATGTTCACAACCTTTGCACCCGAATGAAGATGTTTCAAGCAAAAGTCCAAACGAGTGAGTTGAGCAAATCGTTGTTACTTTGCGATTCTGTTCCAGAAAATCGCCATCCTATTAGATCTCTGCTCAGTGTGAGGCGATTACTAAAGGTCATAATACTAAGAACAGTTTTTTTAAAATGCCACCCAAAAGCGACCAGCTATTGGGTTAATTAATCCAAAAGCTAAGAAAGCATACACACAAAGCCGATGGAATGCTCCATAGTGCGCTGTGCCTTCTGAGCACCGAGCGCGTGCCGGAGATCACTCCATAGTCGATATGATCCCTTCAATATGAATTCACATCTGCCAGAGGGAAATGTATCTTCTGAACCATAATTGATTCTTAGAAACCTCTTAAAGTTAATTTGGGGGGACTTATTTTTTTAATTGAGCTTGATCCAAATTTTCAAATATGGTTTCTCCTCCAATTCAGTCCAGTTTTGAAGCTGGCGACATGACCACCTCACTATTTTTGCGGTCCAAGGTGGAATAAATGTCATACAATTCGCATGTGATTGTTTTTTTGTTGCTCGGGTGGCAGCCTTCCCCGATGAACCTGTCATCAGAGTAAACAGCATGATCCCACTCTGTTGGCAGAACAGAACTCGTGATCGTAACTTCGCCCAGAGGGAATGTGCATGATGCTCATGTGGCGGGCAATACTGTTATCGCTAGCTGGAGGGCAGGATGGGAGCTCAGCTAGTTGTGTTACAGCACAATAAGATGTTTGGTTTCTGCTGTTCCTAGCTCTATTTAGAAAGCACACACTCCCCAAATTGGAAGCATTGTACCTCGGATGCAATGGGGGAAAAAAAAAGGAAAACTCTAAAAACTTTTGAAAATGTACTTAATTTCGGTATTCTATAAAGGCGTATTCCAGATATGAAAAATGATAACAGATTTTCACCCATCCCCTGGATAGGTGATATCTGGTAGACCGATGGGGATTAGAGATGGACAAATCGATTCACGAAACTGGTCCATTAGGTAGGTCAGTAGTTTCTGGTGGCTGGATTGGAAGCTCGCAATTTTTTTCCTTCTGGGATCTCCAGAGCAGATTTTGATTAGAGAGTTTGGCGTGACGTCATCATTGAATTGAGGGTTGATCATCTAATCAAAAGTCGAGGATCCCGGAAGACATTTGCAAGCCTCGTGTCCAGAGACTACTCACCTGCCAGACGGACTTTAGTCCAGTAAATTGATCTGCCCATCTTTAGTTTTTATACAACCTGGGGAACTGCCACTGATCACCAGAACATTGGGTCTGATATCTGGATCGGAGGTCAAGCATGCCCTCTACCATTATTTATGGTGTCAGTGGTACTGCTGAAGATAGTGTGATACTACTAAACTTCATGATTGACCACCACTCCATCAGACAAGGAATTCAGTACTCCCAGTTCTGGTGATGGTCCCAATGGTCGTAACCCAATTGTTCTTCTACATACCAGATAATAATTTTTCAAAATCGGAATACTGAAGGCTGCAGCTGATCAGCGGCTGCTGATTGTCTGCAGCGGTCTTGTGACTTAACCATGTCAACTGACTGGGAGACACAGCATAGATATCGGGGGATCGACGCCAGTCCTGGAGGTAAGTAAAGTACAGTACATGTTTTGGATTTTTTATTTAATGTTGGACACATTAGAAGTTTAGGTGTTGTCCAGTAATCTAATATATAAAGCTGAATGTGTGTGTGTGTGTATGTATGTATGTATGTATGTATGTCCGGGATTGGCATCTGAACCGTAGCAGCTACAGCCACAAAATTTTGCACAGTCACACGTCTGGACCCCGAGAGCGTCATAGGCTATGTTGTGAGGTGAAATTTTAACCCCGCGCTTTCCAATTCACCAAACAATTTTGCCCCTATCTACATAATGGGGAAAAAGTGAAAGGAAAAGTGTTGGAGGCGTCGCAGCTACAGGCACAAAATTTTGCACAGTCACACGTCTGGACCCTGAGAGCGTCAAAGCTATATTGTGAGGTGAAATTTTAACCCCGCGCTTTCCAAGTCACCAAACAATTTTGCCCCTATCTACATAATGGGGAAAAAATGAAAGGAAAAGTGTTGGAGGCAAATTAACAGCTGCCAGATGTGAACAAGGGGGACTTAAAGAATGACAGCGATGGCACCAAAGAGTATATACTGTACAGTTGCTAAGGTGGGGCCCCAACATGGGATAATCACACCACCACGGGGATATGAACACACACACAAAATGCGCCACACACTACCACGTGCTCGAACACATATACCACCCTCAGTGCACATTTCACCACACATACACCAACCTCGCCACATAAAAGTAGAAACACAAAAGTCGCCGCTCAAAACTCGCCACGCGCAAAACTCTCCACATGCAAAACTCGCCACACGTGCAAAACTCGCCACACGCAAAACTTGCACACGCAGAAAAATTGCCACACGCAGAAAAATTGCCACATGCACAAAAGTTGCAACACATGCAAAAGTTGCCTCACACAAAACTTGCACATACTCAAAAGGCACCACACATAAAACTCGCCACGCGCAAAACTCGCCATGCGCAAAACTTGCTGCACACAACTTGCTACACTAACCTGTCACATGCAACTCGACACACAAAAAGTTGCTACACGCATGTCGCCACACAAAACTCATCTCACAAAAGTCCCTACATGCATGTCGCCACACGCAACTCAACACACACAACTTGACACACGAAACTCGCCCTAAAACACACACAAGTCTGGTATCCTTCAAAAATAAAAATCTGATTAATAAGCAGACAAACTACAAGAGCAACAAATGTACCATATAGGAATCCGGCAGCTGTCAGTCACATGACCAGTCTATTATGTGTATGTGTGAGCTAATATATACTGCCAGGGGGTGGGCTTACTGTTGGCTGGGGATTTATCAGGCTGCCATTTTAGCTTACAAATACTGAGGTAAAAATACTGACCAAATAACGTGTGAACGAGGGCTAATACAGGAGGAGATGGCATACAGCTATATACTATATACAGGAGATGACACACAGGTATATACTATTTACAGGGGAGATGACACACAGGTATATACTATATACAGGAGGAGATGACACACAGATATATACTATATACAGGAGAGATGACACACAGGTATATACTATATAGAGGAGGAGATGACATACAGGTACATACTACATACAGGAGGAGATGACATACAGGTATATACTATATACAGGAGGAGATGACACACAGGTATATACTATATACAGGAGCAGATTACCTACAGGTATATAGTATATACAGGAGGAGATGACACAGGTATATGCTATGTATAGGAGGAGATGACATACAGGTATATACTATATACAGGAGATGACACACAGATATATACTATATATAGGTGAGATGACACACAGGTATATACTATATACAGGAGATTACATACAGGTATATCTAATATATAAAGCTGAATGTGTGTATGTATGTATGTGTGTATGTCCGGGATTGGCATCTGTACCGTCGCAGCTACAGCCACAAAATTTTGCACAGTCACACGTCTGGACCCCGAGAGCGTCATAGGCTATGTTGTGAGGTGAAATTTTAACCCCGCGCGTTCCAATTCACCAAACAATTTTGCTCCTATCTACATAATGGGGAAAAAGTGAAGGGAAAAGTGTTGGAGGAAAATTGACAGCTGCCAGATGTGAACAATGAGGACTTAAAGAATGAGAGCGATGGCGACAAAGAGTATATACCGTACAGTTGCTAAGGTGGGGCCCCGACATGGGATACTCACCACACACGGGGATATGAACACAAACACAAAATGCGCCACACACTACCACGTGCTTGAACACATATACCACCCTCAGCACACATTTCACCACACACACACACCAACCTCGCCACATAAAAGTCGAAACACAAAAGTCACCACTCAAAACTCGCTACATGCAAAACTCGCCATATGCAAAACTAGGCTCACGCAAAACTCGCCACACGTGCAAAACTCACCTCATGGAAAACTCACCTCATGCAAAACTTGCACACACAGAAAAATTGCCACATGTACAAAAGTTGCACCACATGCAAAAGTTGCCTCACACAAAACTTGCACATACTCAAAATGCACCACACATAAAACTCGCCACGCGCAAAACTCGCCATGCACAAATCTTGCTGCACACAACTTGCTACACTAACCTGTCACATGCAACTCAACACACAAAATGTTGCTACACGCATGTCGCCACACAAAACTCATCTCACAAAAGTCGCTACATGCATGTCGCCACACGCAACTCAACACACACAACTTGACACATAAAACTCGCCCTAAAACACACACAAGTCTGGTATTGTCCTTCAAAAATAAAAATCTGATTAATAAGCAAACTACAAGAGCAACAAATGTACCATATAGGAAATACGGCAGCTGTCAGTCACATGACCTGTCTATTATGTGTATGTGTGAGCTAATATATACTGCCAGGGGGGAGGGCTTCCTGTTGGCTGGGGATTTATCAGGCTGCCAATAGCAACCAATCACAGCTCAGCTTCTATTTTGCTACAGTTAATTAACCTGAGCTCTGATTGGTTAATATAGGCAACAAAGACATTCTCAGTATAACAAAGCTAATATATGTTGTGAAATGCTTCTATTTGCTTAGTTTTTGCCTTTTAATAATTACATTTCTATCTATTTGTTTTGTGGTTTTTGTGTGCAGAATAAATTTTTGTTAACACATTCTATTTTGCTAACAGCAGTCATTAACCCGGGCGAAGCCGGGTAGTACAGCTAGTACTCCTATAAATTATTAACAATTTTGTAGCCTCAATTACAGCCTGAGGACAAGGATGGCGCTATTTCTGGAATCTTTTTTTTTTTTCCTCTAATGGTGGACACTCCAGATAAATTATCCAGTGAAGTTACCTAAGAAAAAGAGCATCTTCCATTAGGCTGTAGGCTTTTATGGGGGATCGGTTGACCTTACCCCTGGGGGACCGGTGGACCTTACCCCTGGGGGAACGGTAGACCTTACCCTGGGGGACTGGTTGACTTTACCCTGGGGGACCGTTTGACCTTACCCTGGTGAACCGGTTGACCTTACCCTGGTGAACCGGTTGACCTTACCCTGGGGGACAGGTTGACCTTACCCTGGGGGATCAGTTGACCTTGACCTGGGGGACAGGGTTGACCGTACCCTGGGGGACAGGGTTGACTGTACCCTGGAGGACAGGGATGACCTTACCCTGGGGGACCGGTTGACCTTACCCTGGGGGACCGGTTGACCTTACCCTGGGGGACCGGTTGACCTTACCCTGGGGGACCGGTGGATCTTACCCTGGGGGACCGGTTGACCTTACCCTGGGGGACCGGTTGACCTTACCCTGGGGGACCGGTTGACCTTACCCTGGGGGACCGGTTGACCTTACCCTGGGGGACCGGTTGATCTTACCCTGGGGGACCGGTGGACCTTACCCTGGGGGACCGGTTGACTTTACCCTGGGGGACCGGTTGACTTTACCCTGGGGGACCGGTTGACCTTACCTTGGTGGACCGGTTGAACTTACCCCGGGGGACCGGTTGAACTTACCCCGGGGGACCGGATGAACTTACCCTGGGGGACCGAATGAACTTACCCTGGGGGACCGGTTGACCTTACCTTGGTGGACCGGTTGAACGTACCCCGGGGGACCGGTTGAACTTACCCCGGGGGACCGGATGAACTTACCCTGGGGGACCGGTTGATCTTACCCTGGGGGACCGGTTGATCTTACCCTGGGGGACCGGTGGACCTTACCCTGGGGGACCGGTTGACCTTACCTTGGTGGACCGGTTGAACTTACCCTGGGGGACCGGTTGAACTTACCCCGGGGGACCGGATGAACTTACCCTGGGGGACCGGTTGACTTTACCCTGGGGGAGCGGTTGACCTTACCTTGGTGGACCGGTTGAACTTACCCCGGGGGACCGGATGAACTTACCCTGGGGGACCGAATGAACTTGACCTGGGGGATCGGTTGACCTTGACCTGGGGGACCGGTGGACCTTACCCTGGGGGACCGGTTGACTTTTCCCTGGGGGACCGGTTGACTTTTCCCTGGGGGACCGGTTGACCTTACCCTGGTGGACCGGTTGAACTTACCCTGGGGGACAGGATGAACTTACCCTGGGGGACAGGATGAACTTACCCTGGGGGACCGGTTGACCTTACCCTGGGGGACCGGTTGACCTTACCCTGTGGGACAGGGTTGACCTTACCCTGGGGGACCGGTTGACCTTACCCTGGGGGACCGGTGGACCTTACCCTGGGGGACCTCTCTGTGTGCATATTTTACTCCTGATGCCACAGATGTCACATTGGTATTTATACAGTTTATACAGTTGCGGGTGTAAAATGCCCATTAAGCTAGGCTAGATGTTGACCTTGACCTATATGCATTCTGATACAAACTAATGAGGTCCCTTCTCTTTTGGCCAAATTGTTGAGAGCAGTAATGTATACCCCATGTATAAAGGAGTCTCGTACAGTCATGGCCGAAAATGATGGCACCCTTGAAATTATTCCAGAAAATTAAGTATTTCTCCCAGAAAATTATTGCAGTTACACATATTTTATTATAAGCAGGTTTATTTCTTCTGTTTGTATTGGAACAACACAAAAAAACAGAGAAAAAACGGAAAATTGGATGTAATTTAACACAAACCCCCAAAGTGGTCCTTATAAGATTGCTGGCCCCCTCAACTTAATATTTGGTTGCGCACCCTTTGAAATCAATAACTGCAATCAATCATTCCTATGACCATCCACACACAAGCTTCTTACACCTCTCAGCTGGAGTTTGGACGACTCTTCTTTTGTAAACTGCTCCAGGTCTCTCATATGTGAAGGCGTCTTCTCCCAACAGCAATTTTCAGATCTCTCCACAGGTGATCAATGGGATTTAGATCTGGATCAGACAGTTGCCCCAGCCGATGTGTCTCCAGCATTCACCAGTCCTCTCCATGTTTATTATCAGTTTGGCCAAGAGGGTATGCTTGAATAACCCCTATTAATATAGGCCATCATTTGGGTGGTCACCACTGATCAGCATTATGAAGGCGCATTAATACCTTAATGGGACTGTGTCATCAGAAAATGACCTATTGTTGTAATCAGGTTTTTGTTTCATGTATTTTTTTTTATTTTGGTATTTTGGCAATGTTTTTTTTTCATTCCATGATCTTTATTTAAAAAAAAAATGCAAAATTAGTAGTATTGCAATTCACACAGTGACTACTGGGGCTTTTTTAGACTCCCATTTCCTGTCCTTTGAGGGAGTTTTCAGCAGTTTCATTTTCAGCAAACACAGGATTACAAAGACTGATAACACTTTTTTACACAACTGAAAAAACAGGATCTACCAATCACAACAGGCGATAATATCACAGCTCACACACATTAGATGCTTCGATATAAAAGATAGGGTCGGAGTGTGTTCATTGCTGTTAATGTGCCTGTGATTATTTTTGATTTTTGCTTTACCAACGATCACGACCAGCGATACGACCTGGCCGTGATCGTTGGTAAGTCGTTGTGTGGTCGCTGGGGAGCTGTCACACAGACCGCTCTCCAGCGACCAACGATGCCGAAGTCCCCGGGTAACCAGGGTAAACATCGGGTTACTAAGCGCAGGGCCGCGCTTAGTAACCCGATGTTTACCCTGGTTACCATCGTAAATGTAAAAAAAAAAAAACAGTACATACTCACATTCCGGTGGTAACCAGGGTAAACGATGGTAACCAGGGTAAACATCGGGTTACTAAGCGTGGCCCTGCGCTTAGTAACCCGATGTTTACCCTGGTTACAAGCGAACGCATCGCTGGATCGGTGTCACACACACCGATCCAGCGATGACAGCGGGAGATCCAGCGACGAAATAAAGTTCCAAACGATCTGCTACGACGTACGATTTTCAGCGGGGTCCCTGATCGCTGCTGCGTGTCAGACACAGCGATATCGTATGGATATCGCTGGAACGTCACGGATCGTGCCGTCGTAGCGACAAAAGTGCCACTGTGAGACGGTACCCTTAGAGCTTTTAGCAGTCTCATTATCAGCAGAGGCAGGATTACAATAACAGGTAACACCTCTATACAAAGCTGATAACGCAGGATCCATCAATCACAACAGGCGATATTATTATTATTATAGCGCCATTTATTCCATGGCGCTTTACATGTGAGGAGGGGTGTACATAATAAAAACAAGTACAATAATCTTAAACAATACAAGTCATAACTGGTACAGGAGGAGAGAGGACCCTGCCCGCGAAGGCTCACAATCTACAAGGGATGGGTGAGGATACAGTAGGTGAGGATAGAGCTGGTCGTGCAGCGGTTTGGTCGATCGGTGGTTACTGCAGGTTGTAGGCTTGTCGGAAGAGGTGGGTCTTCAGGTTCTTTTTGAAGGTTTCGATGGTAGGCGAGAGTCTGATGTGTTGTGGTAGAGAGTTCCAGAGTAGGGGTGATGTGTGAGAGAAATATTGTATACGATTGTGGGAAGAGGAGATAAGAGGAGAGTAGAGGAGATCTTGTGAGGATCAGAGGTTGCGTGCAGGAAGGTACCGGGAGACGAGGTCACAGATGTATGGAGGAGACAGGTTGTGGATGGCTTTGTATGTCATGGTTAGGCTTTTGTACTGGAGTCTCTGGGCAATGGGGAGCCAGTGAAGGGATTGACAGAGGGGAGAGGCCGGGGAATAGCGGGGGGACAGGTGGATTAGTCGGGCAGCAGAGTTTAGAATAGATTGGAAGGGTGCGAGAGTGTTAGAGGGGAGACCACAGAGCAGGAGGTTGCAGTAGTCTAGGCGAGAGATGATGAGGGCATGGACTAGGGTTTTTGCAGATTCTTGGTTGAGGAATGTACGGATCTGTGAAATATTTTTAAGTTGAAGTCGGCAGGAAGTGGAAAGGGCTTGGATATGTGGTTTGAAGGAGAGATCAGTGTCAAGGATTACCCCGAGGCAGCGAGCTTGTGTGACTGGCGAGAGTGGGCAGCCGTTTACTGTAATGGATAGGTTCGTTGGGGGGGTCGCGTGAGATGGGGGACAGATACTGAATTCTGTTTTGTCCATGTTAAGTATTAGAAATCTAGCAGAGAAGAAGGATGAAATAGTGGACAGACATTGAGGGATTCTGGTTAGTAGGGAGGTGATATCTGGTCCAGAGATGTAGATCTGTGTGTCATCAGCATAGAGGTGATACTGAAAGCCGTGAGATTCTATGAGCTGTCCCAGGCCAAAGGTGTAAATGGAGAAGAGCAGGGGCCCTAGGAATGAACCTTGCGGGACTCCGACAGATAGGGGGCGAGGTGAGGAGGTGGTGTGTGAGTGGGAGACTCTGAATGTCCGGTCTGTTAGGTGTGTCAAGATCCAGGATAGGGCCAAGTCTGTGATGCCAAGGGATGAGAGCGTCTGTAATAATAGGGAATGGTCCACTGTGTCAAAGGCAGCCGACAGGTCGAGGAGGAGGAGAACAGAGTAGTGTCGCTTGCTCTTGGTGGTTAATAGGTCATTGGTGACCTTAGTTAGGGCAGTTTCAGAGGAATGGTGTGACCGGAAGCCAGATTGTAAATGGTCGAAGAGGGAGCAGGAAGATAGATGGGAGGACAGTTCAAGATGGACGTGTTGTTCCAGTAGTTTGGAGGCATAAGGGAGAAGTGATATAGGGCGATAGCTAGATACAGAGGATGGGTCAAGAGAGGGCTTTTTGAGGATAGGTGTGATTGAGGCATGTTTAAAGCTTGAGGGGAAAGCACCAGTTGTTAGTGATAGCTTGAAGAGATGGGTTAGGGTTGGGATGAAGACTGTGGTGAGGTTTGGGATGAAGTGGGATGGGATCGGGTCAAGTGCACAGGTGGTGAGATGCGATCTTGAGATTAGAGTGGAGAGTCGATCTGTAATGGTGGAGAAGATGGTTTTGGAAGAGGAGGGCTGGGCAGTTAGGAGGAAGGGCTCTGGGGGTTGTGGACCAAAACTGTCTCTGATGTTATCAATCTTCTGTTTGAAAAATGAGGCAAAGTGTTCAGCTGAGATGAGTGGGGAGGGAGGAGGTGCTGGGGGACGGAGGAGAGAATTGAAGGTGCTGAATAACTGTTTATGGTGTCACAGCTCACCTCCTCCTCCTGTCCAATGACTGATAACACCTCTATATACAGTAGATAACACAGCATCCACCATTCACAATATGATGTCACAGCTCACCTCCTCCTTCCTTCACAATGACGTTTGCACATGCACACTAGATGCTTCAAATCAATAGATAGATTCTGATACTGATCATTGCTGCTAATGTACATGTGCATTTCCTGAAACAGGAAGTTAGAGTCTAAAGCCCCAGTGGCCTGTGTGAGAACTGCAAG
Source organism: Ranitomeya variabilis (assembly GCF_051348905.1). NCBI lineage: Eukaryota > Metazoa > Chordata > Amphibia > Anura > Dendrobatidae > Ranitomeya > Ranitomeya variabilis. The sequence continues at coordinate 751,122,004 of NC_135234.1, read as the reverse complement.
ATTTCTATTTTTTTTTTATTTTTTTATAAAGACTGTGATATTAAAAAAAAAAAAAAAAAATCCAAAAATTGAAAAAAAATGCATTTAACACAAAAACCTGATTTAAACAATAAATTTGGCAACGCATTCCCTGCAACGCCTGGCAACACATTAGCTGAGAAAAAGGGTCTTCTGAACTAAAGGGTCCATGATTGTACTGGTGCAATGTTTTCCTTTGGCGGTGGGGTGGGCAGGGGGTCTATCATGACTCTGACGCCCACGGACCTACCTAAGCCTGGAACCACCTTGTCCTCATACATATTGGATTCTTCGCTGATCCTGTTGGAGATGTCCCACCCTTTGGGCATCTTTCTCATGGTGGACAGACAAGGTTGTGGGAGAAGAAGTGAGATACAATTGTAGCTCCTGAGAAAATATTAACATTTCGTCTTGTTCATAACCTTTTTCCCTGAAGGCCTCGGTATAGCAGAACCTTTCCTGTACATGTGTAATTGATTTGCTCTGGTTATAACCCCCTTATATCGTTTGCATTAATCTCTGGCATCTTAAGAAATAAGAAGTCTGGAAGCCGAAGCCTCTGCGAGAGGCAGAACGCTCTCCTACCAGATGAGTCACTTTAGAACCCAACCTTCTTGATTGGTCTTCAGAAGTTTTGTATGGTCTCCTTAAAGTCACGGTAATGAGCTAGGAATGTCCTAGGCGGCTCCTTAGCTGCCAAAAGTTGGCAAAAGTTATCAACACTGCAAATAAAAAAAATAAGGCAGAATCCTATATCTTGAAATCTACTGGAGAAACTTCTTTAACTTTCTAGAAATGGGCGCAGACCGTGATATTGTTGGGATCTGCCAAATTTTATTTGCATCTGATTTTTTTTTCTTCCCTTTTAAGATGTAATCCAGTAAAAGACTGGATTTCCAAAGCGAATTCCTTGCTTGAACCTAAATGTCTAAAGCTGTCATAGTAGACAAAATAACAACTAATGCATTGTGCTTATACAAGGACTTTAAATTCCAGCGGGCTTTAACGTTCTGCTTCCAAGGATTGTGTTCTTGACAGAAGATTTCGGTGGGCTCAGCAGCGCTTTTGTTTCGTCGGCATTTTTCACTGTCTCCGGAGATGGGATACAAATTTCAAGCACTTGAGAAAGTCTTGTTCTGCTGTGTGTACAGTAGAGCACTGCAGGGTATGTAACATAGGAAAAAAAAACTAAATATCAAAACTCGAGAAAGTCTTGTTCCTTTATGTATACAGTAGAGCACTGCAGGGTATGTAGAAAAAAAAACAAATAAAAAGCTAAATATCAAAACTTCAGAAAGTCTTGTTCTGCTGTGTGTACGGTATAGGTATGCAGCATAGCAAAAAACTATCAAAACTGGAGAAAGTCTTGTTCCTTTATGTATAGAGTATAGCACTTCAGGGTATGAAAAAACATACAAAAACAACTCTAAATATCAAAACTTGAGAAAGACTTGTTCCTTTATGTACACGGTATAGCACTGCAGGGTATGTAAAAAAAAAAAAAAGATTAAAAAAGTAGAAAAAAAAATTAAATCTTGAGAAAGTCTTGTTCCTTTATGTTTATAGTATAGCACTGCAGGGTATGTACATCCAGAGGATGGATGATGAATAATTCAGGCTGAAATACTATTTTAAGAATTAATAATATAATTGTGAATGAATATTAAATTTGAATGTGGTGGTAACCCCCCGCTTGTACGTTGGGGCGCCATCCTTTGTCTGTGGGACGACCGGAGAAAGCGCCGTCGTTGGCTATCTTCAGCAGTGCTTTAAATACTGATTGGAGCAGAGGTGGTCATGTGTTATGAACTGGTGGCCTAGGAGCAGCATGGACGAGCTCTGGAGTAGGTGGCCTCTATACTGACCGCAGACCCTGAACTTAACACATCAACTAGAAGTAGCCGTGGGATGTTCCTGTCACTCCCTAGACACCTCGTCATGGCCGGAGGACTAATTACCCCTAAAGAAAGAAACAGGAATACTATCTTGCCTCAGAGAAAATTCCCAAAGGAAAGGCAGCCCCCCACAAATATTGACTGTGAGAGGAGAGGGAAATTACAAACGCAGACTGAAAACAGAATTTAGCAAAGGAGGCCACGCTACCTAGAAAGAAAAGACAGGATAGTGTACTGTGCGGTCAGTATAAAAAATGCTACAAAATCCACCACAGAGAATACAAAAATCTCCACACCTAACTAAAGGCATGGAGGGTAACTCTGACTCCAGAGCTTCCAACTTGGCTGAATAAATCTTAACACAGACAAAGCTGGACAAGAAAAAACATAGCAATTCACAGAACTATTAAGTCCACCGCATGTGGACTGCAAAAACAGAGCCAGGACTTATCTTTGATGATTTGTACAATCCAGAAGGAGAAACCAAGCAGAGATGTGGATCCCTAGAAAACAATGGACAACTGGCACTCATTAAAGGAAGGAGCCAGACTAAATAGCCCCGTCCAAAGTGGAAGCAGCTGATGACTGTTGTGAAGGACAAACAGCAGCACTACCACTTATAACCACAGGAGGGAGCCCAAGAGCAGAACCCACAACAGAATTCACAACAGTACCCTCCCCTTGAGGAGGGGTCACCGAACCCTCACCAGAGCCCCCAGGCCGATCCGGACAAGCCAAATGGAAGGCACGAACCAAATCGTCAGCATGAACATCGGAGGCAACAACCCAAGAATTATCCTCCTGGCCATAACCCTTCCACTTGACAAGATACTGAAGCTTCCGTCTAGAAAAACAAGAATCCAAGATCTTCTCCACAACATACTCCAACTCCCCATCAATCAACACCGGGCAGGAGGATCAACAGAGGGAAGCACGGGCACCACATATTTCCGCAACAAAGATCTATGAAAAACATTATGGATGGAAAAAGAGGCTGGAAGGGCCAAACGAAAAGACACTGGATTGATAATCTCAGAAATCCTATAAGGACCAATAAACCGAGGCTTGAACTTCGGGGAAGAAACCTTCATAGGAACATGACGAGAAGACAACCAGACCAAATCCCCAACCCGAAGCTGGGAACCCACACGCCGACGACGGTTGGCAAAACGCTGAGCCTCCTCCTGAGACAACACCAAATTGTCCACAACATGAGCCCAAATCTGCTGCAACCTGTCAACCACAGAGTCCACCCCAGGACAATCAGAAGACTCAACCTGCCCTGAAGAAAAACGAGGATGAAACCCAGAATTACAAAAGAATGGTGACACCAAGGTAGCAGAACTAGCCCGATTATTAAGGGCAAACTCAGCCAAAGGCAAGAAAGCCACCCAATCATCCTGATCGGCAGACACAAAGCATCTCAAATAAGTTTCCAAAGTCTGGTTAGTTCGCTCGGTTTGGCCGTTTGTCTGAGGATGAAATGCGGAAGAAAAAGACAAATCAATGTCCAGCTTAGCACAAAAGGACCGCCAAAACCTAGAAACAAACTGGGAACCTCTATCGGACACAATATTCTCCGGAATGCCATGCAAACGAACCACATGCTGAAAAAACAACGGAACCAACTCAGAAGAGGAAGGCAACTTAGGCAATGGTACCAAATGAACCATCTTAGAAAACCGGTCACAGACCACCCAGATAACAGACATCCTCTGGGAAACAGGAAGATCCGAAATAAAATCCATAGAAATATGCGTCCAAGGCCTCTCAGGGACCGGCAAAGGCAAAAGCAACCCACTGGCGCGGGAGCAGCAAGGTTTGGCCCGCGCACAAGTCCCACAGGACTGCACAAAAGAACGCACATCCCGTGACAAAGAAGGCCACCAAAAGGACCTACTAACCAAATCTCTGGGACCAAAAATCCCAGGATGGCCAGCCAACACCGAACAGTGAACCTCAGAAATCACTTTACTAGTCCATCTGTCAGGAACAAACAGTTTCCCCGCTGGACAGCGATCAGGTTTATCAGCCTGAAACTCCTGAAGAGCCCGTCGCAAATCAGGGGAGATGGCAGAAAGAATCACCCCCTCCTTAAGAATACCAACCGGCTCAAGCATCCCAGGGGAATCAGGCAAGAAACTCCTAGAGAGGGCATCAGCCTTAACATTCTTAGAACCTGGAAGATACGAGACAACAAAATCAAAACGGGAGAAAAACAGGGACCATCGGGCCTGTCTAGGATTCAGCCGTTTGGCAGGCTCGAGATAAATCAGATTCTTATGATCGGTCAAGACCACAATACGGTGCTTGGCCCCCTCAAGCCAATGTCGCCACTCCTCAAATGCCCACTTCATAGCCAACAACTCACGATTGCAGACATCATAATTGCGTTCCGCAGGCGAAAACTTTCGAGAAAAGAAGGCAAACAGTTTCATCAAGGAACCATCAGAATTCCTCTGAGACAAAACGGCCCCTGCCCCAATCTCAGAAGCGTCAACCTCAACCTGAAAAGGAAAAGAAACATCCGGCTGACGCAACACAGGGGCAGAAGTAAATCGGCGCTTAAGCTCCTGAAAGGCAGAAACGGCCTCAGAGGACCAATTAGCTACATCAGCGCCCTTCCTCGTCAAATCGGTCAGGGGTTTAACCACACTGGAGAAGTTGGCAATGAAACGGCGATAAAAATTAGCAAAGCCCCAAAATTTCTGAAGGCTCTTCACGGATGTGGGCTGGATCCAATCATGAATGGCCTGAACCTTAGCCGGATCCATTTCTATAGATGATGGAGAAAAAATGAAGCCCAAAAAAGAAACCTTCTGTACTCCAAAGAGGCACTTAGACCCCTTCACAAACAAGACATTGTCACGAAGGACCTGAAATACCATCCTAACTTGTTTCACATGAGACTCCCAATCATCTGAAAAAATCAAAATATCATCCAAATATACAATCATTAATTTATCAAGATAATTCCGAAAAATATCATGCATGAAGGACTGAAACACAGATGGGGCATTAGAGAGTCCGAATGGCATCACAAGATACTCAAAATGGCCCTCGGGCGTATTAAACGCAGTTTTCCATTCGTCACCCTGCTTAATACGAACCAGATTATATGCCCCTCGAAGGTCAATCTTAGTAAACCAACTAGCCCCCTTAATTCTGGCAAACAAATCAGAAAGCAAAGGCAAAGGGTATTGGAATTTGACCGTGATCTTATTCAAGAGGCGATAATCAATACAGGGTCTCAAGGAGCCATCCTTCTTGGCAACAAAAAAAAAACCTGCTCCTAATGGAGAAGAAGATGGCCAAATATGCCCCTTCTCCAAAGACTCCTTTACATAGCTCCGCATGGCGGCATGTTCAGGCACAGACAGGTTGAAAAGTCGGCCCTTAGGAAACTTACAGCCTGGAATCAAATCAATAGCACAATCACAGTCCCTATGCGGTGGAAGGGAACTGGACTTGGGCTCATCGAAAACATCCTGGAAATCTGACAGAAACTCAGGAATTTCAGAAGAGGTGGAGGAGGAAATTGACATCAGAGGAACGTCATCGTGAACCCCCTGACAACCCCAACTAGTCACAGACATAGATTTCCAATCCAACACCGGATTATGTACCTGTAACCATGGAAACCCCAGCACAACAGCATCATGCAAATTATGTAACACCAGAAAGCGACAATCTTCCCGATGGGCTGGCGCCATGCACATGGTTAACTGTGTCCAAAACTGAGGTTTATTTTTAGCCAATGGTGTAGCATCAATACCCCTCAAAGGGATAGGACTCTGCAAAGGCTGTAAGGGAAAACCACAACGTCTGGCAAATTCTAAGTCCATTAAATTTAAAGCGGCGCCTGAATCCACAAATGCCATGACAGAGAATGACGATAATGAGCAGATCAGGGTCACAGATAACAGAAATTTAGGTTGTACAGTACTGATAGTAACAGAATTAGCGATTCTCTTGGCACGCTTAGGGCAATCAGAAATAACATGAGCAGAATCGCCGCAGTAAAAGCACAACCTATTCTGACATCTGAATCCTTGGCGTTCCGCTCTAGACACAATCCTATCACACTGCATAGGCTCAGGACTCCGCTTGGAAGACAACGCCATAGTGTGCACAACTCTGCGCTCACGCAAGCGCCGATCAATTTGAATGGCCAGAGACATAGAATCACTCAGACCTGCAGGCGTGGGGAACCCCACCATAACATCTTTAACAGATTCAGAAAGACCCTTTCTGAAAATTGCCGCCAAAGCATCCTCATTCCACTAAGTAAGCACAGACCATTTTCAGAATTTCTGGCAATATGACTCTGCCGCTTCTTGACCCTGACACAGGGCCAAAAGGGTTTTCTTAGCATGCTCTACAGAGTTAGGTTCATCATACAATAACCCAAGCGCCCGAAAAAAGGTGTCTACATCAAGCAAAGCCAGATTCCCAGATTCCAGGGAAAATGCCCAATCCTGCGGGTCACCACGCAACAGAGAAATGACAATTTTTACCTGCTGGATGGGATCACCAGAGGAACGGGGCCTCAGAGCAAAAAACAGTTTACAGTTATCTTTAAAGCTCAAAAATTTGGACCTGTCCCCGAAGAACAGATCGGGGGTAGGAATTCTAGGCTCTAAAACAGGAGTCTGCACGATATAATCAGAAATACCCTGTACTCTAGCAGCAAGTTGATTCACCCGAGAAGCAAGTCCCTGAACATCCATGTCAACGCCTAACTCCTGAGCCACCCAGAAGTGAAGAGGAAAAAAAAAACACAACAGAGTACAAAAAAAAAAAAAAAATGGCTCAGCACTTTCTTTCCCTTCTTTTGAGATGCGGTTAACTCATTTTTGGCCAGTTGTACTGTTATGAACTGGTGGCCTAGGAGCAGCATGGACGAGCTCTGGAGTAGGTGGCCTCTATACTGACTGCAGACCCTGAACTTAACACATCAACTAGAAGTAGCCGTGGGATGTTCCTGTCACTCCCTTGACACCTCGTCACGGCCGGAGGACTAATTACCCCTAAAGAAAGAAACAGGAATACTATCTTGCCTCAGAGAAAATTCCCAAAGGAAAGGCAGCCCCCCACAAATATTGACTGTGAGAGGAGAGGGAAATTACAAACGCAGACTGAAAACAGAATTTAGCAAAGGAGGCCACTCTACCTAGAAAGAAAAGACAGGACAGAGTACTGTGCGGTCAGTATAAAAAATGCTACAAAATCCACCACAGAGAATACAAAAATCTCCACACCTAACTAAAGGCATGGAGGGTAACTCTGTGACTCCAGCGCTTCCAACTTGGCTGAATAAATCTTTACACAGACAAAGCTGGACAAGAAAAAACATAGCAATTCACAGAACTATTAAGTCCACCGCATGTGGACTGCAAAAACAGAGCCAGGATTTATCTTTGATGATTTGGACAATCCAGAAGGAGAAACCAAGCAGAGATGTGGATCCCTAGAAAACAATGGACAACTGGCACTCATTAAAGGAAGGAGCCAGACTAAATAGCCCCGTCCAAAGTGGAAGCAGCTGATGACTGTTGTGAAGGACAAACAGCAGCACTACCACTTATAACCACCGGAGGGAGCCCAAGAGCAGAACCCACAACAGAATTCACAACAGTCATGTGTGGCTACCATACCATTCTGATGGGCAATTCAAAGCCTCATAATTTAAGTTGGTGGATATCTGCCACGCTATGATCGTCTTCGGTGAGGAATGGGGGGCCACAAACTGTCCCAGGAACTGGGACGCTAACTATCACCTTCCCAGGGGTACTCTTGGTGGTAGAGAGGCCCGAGTCTCTGACCTGCTCCTGTTAAACCCTGATCTTTCTCCTTCTCACACCATGAGGCATGGGACAGAAATGTAACGTAAAAAAGACACAAAGACAAAACAGGGATGACAGAAAACAACAAATATACAAACACTCACCAAAGGTAGAGAGGTACATTAGGAAGGATAGGACTGTACCAACCAAATCGGAATAGGACAATGAGGAAAGCATACACTAAAAAAAGCATACAACAATCTCCAACTCAACACATCGACTCCAATGAGCTAGGAAGCAAAGCTCTCACTGGCAAGGCAGAGAACGTTTGGCCAGGTTTCACAGAGAAAGGTAATGACCAGATCAGTAGCAGCTGAAATGGAGTTGCAAGTTTCTGACTTGCATAGAAATGGTCGTTAACCTCTTCAGCACCAAAGGAAACCAAATCCATTTAACATGGGACACAAACACACACAAACTAAATAGAAGCTCTGCGATTCACAATACGTAGTGATCTTCTAACCCCAGATCTCCCAGGAGGATGTCACCCACTCGTGACATTATCTCAGCAGTCGGACCTTCACCGATTAGCATGTTATCACTTATACTGTGGAGGAGTGGTCACTTGAAATGAAAGGAATGACCCTTTATAGGGTTGGACATTGCCTTATGGGGTAGCCACCCTCACCAAGTAGGGTATTAAAAGCCAGCTTCCTTCCTCCGTGTCCTTTTCCCAGGGAACATTGCTTAATCGTTAAGTCTGTTTTTCCAATTGACCTTCTCCACAAATATAACCCTCAATCGGTTTTCCTTTCCCAATACCACGTCTGTCAATTTGTAGAATAATTGCTACATGTAATAACAATTTTAAAATTGCAGAACTCATGTTGTGGGTAACCCAGTTTTTACTAAATCTTACTTGTCTAATCATGGCGGCCGACACTGGGGTATGACACCTATCTTCATTGTAGATTTAGTTTAAAAGGGGCTGTCTTGTGAAAACAAGTTATCGCCTATGTGCGGGATAGGTGATAACTTATCGATCGGTGGAAGTCTGTTCAGTGCGACACAAAGGGGAACCTTTATCCCAGTTAGGGTGGAACGGCAGTGCTCATTCTGTACCACCGCTTTAATCATTTGCTATGGGCTTTTTCCAGCAACTCCATAAAAAATGGTTTCAGCGGCGGTCGAGAATAGGCATTGCCGTTTCATTCCGACAGATACAAAAGTACCCCATTCCACCGATTTGTATTTGTCCCTGCGGTCGGACCCTCACCTGACAGCAAGTTATCACCTATACTGCGGTTAGGTGATAACTTGTTTTTGCCGTACAACCTCCTGTTACTACGGGCCATGTACTGGCAAACTACCCACCTGTTGTGCCCGCCACCGTTCTTTGTCGGCACAGAGTGGTCTCTCACCACTCCTGCCGCCGATACAGCGCCTTCCGCTGATGTCCCATCAATACAACATTGGCTTCTCTTCCGCTCTCCTCTGTTGACGGGGTGTGACTGCCAACGTCATGCTGATTGACAGCCGGCTTCCCATTGCCGCACTGCAGGGAGCCTGTTTTCAATCAGCATGACGGCAGTCACGCCCTGGCGACAGAGCAGACTAGAAGAAGATGGGCTGAATTGGTGGCAGGAGCGGTCAGTGACTGTTCTGCTTGGAGCCGGCGCCTGTAGAACAGGCAGGGAATTGTCTTTGTTAGCAGCTACCTGCCTGTTAGTTCTTAGGTCTTTAAGAACACAATAAAGTTCTCCAATATTCCAGACTCCATGGTATTACATATCCAGCCCTAATGCCAAGACCTATTTAGAAGTTTGACTGCCACGGTCTTTAACTGATTTAGTTGGCACAGAACTTATAACAAATATTTTGCAAAAACAATTCCAGAAGGACTTTTTTTTCCCTAAAAAAGAATAAAACAACATCAGATAATAAACAACACAAGCACCTTTATAACTGGCAGAACATTCCAGAATCATCTCATTTTTGAGAAACCTTTTTTTCATTTTGCCTTTGGCAGCTCTTTCCGTAATTTGCAGCCAAGTAAGACCCCTGTCCAAACCCAGTTGGTTCTTACTTTGCATTGTAAAAGTTTCCTTGTGTTTTTTTTTTTTTTTAAGTAAAGGGAAAAAAATAAAATGCATTGTGTAATTTATTTTATAAGAGTTCTATTGGTCCCCTCCCGAATTACTTCCAGCAAGTATTTTATGGAAGGGTATTTAAGGGGAACAAATTTAACCTTGGTTTTATTATAAGAAGTTTGCGGTATGCAAGAGGAAAATTGTAGTTCTTACTTCTATAAATGTATGGGGTTTTTTTTGTTGTTTTTTTTTTAAATTTATTTTATTACTTTTCCCGGAATGACCATATGGGGGATCCTCACTTTTGCTTCCGTCCCGTGTTGTTTCTATAGATAGTGGTGTGGTACGTTATGGTAGTTGATGAGCGCCGATCGACCATATACAAGTCAATCAGCGCACAACAATAACTGATGGGGACAGGATGATCGTTCTGTCTCATAACAGCATCATGATGTCGGCAGCACGTTCCTTGTTGTTTACACGGAGTGATGTGCTGCCGATAATGCAATTTTTTTCCCCCCAGAATAATAATTCGTTAGTTGGGTGATCGCCAGCTAATTAGGAACAAGGACTCTTAAGAATGCTCGTTCTTTGACTCTCTGTTCATCTGAGTGTGCCACCCCTTTAGTCTAATTTAACGATCCTATAATCGCGAATTATGCAATGAGCATTAATTAGAAAGCTTGTATGTCGATTATCGGCTCATGTAAACATGCCGGCAGTCACTCAACGAACGGGCAACATTCTTTTTGGTTTGGTTATTGCATCGCTCATATCCCACCATAAAATCATCATTCTCGACAGCACATCACCATTCATTTTGTGAGCAAAGAATACTATCAATATCGGCAGGTGATGTGCTGCTGTTAATAATAGTATTCTGTGCTCATAAAGCAATCACAGTAACAATCGTTCTGGGCGCTTAGAATTCACCCTTTTGTATTTTTTAAGGTTGAAGGTAGACTTAAAGGGGTTTTCCCCACTAACAAAACTTCATTTTAATCAATAGATCTTGTAATAATAATAATTTCCACAATTGGATGTGGTTAAATAAAATGTTCCTGTGCTGAGATAATCTTCTAAATGTGCCCCTGCTGTGTACTGTGTAATGGCGGTGTCTGACTATGCAGGAACATGGTCTGATCGTACCACAGCTGCTGGGCAGGGGAGGACACAAAAGAGGATACAGATATTACAGCAGGGGATCACAGCTGATTCTTTCTTTGAAGTGAAACATTGTTTAAAAATAGGCAGGGAAACGTTTTACATCTCAAAAAAGTATTAGCTGCGATCCTGTGCTGTAATGTCTGTATATTCTTTTGCTCCCCCCCCCCCTGCCCCCCAGGAGATTTGGTTTGATCAGACCATGTTCCTGCATGGTCAGACACAGCCATTACACAGTACACAGCAGGGGCACATTTATAAGATTATCTCAGCACAGGAACATTTTATTTGAACACATCCAATGGTGGAAATTATTATTATTCCAAGATCTATTGATTAAAATTTACTTTTGTTCTTGGGGAAAAAAGACCCTTTAAGTCCATTCAATTCAACCTATCCAGAGGAAGGCAATAACCCCATGGAGCAGACATTAATAGCGCCATATTAGGGGGAAAATTCCTTCCCGAGTCCCGACTCCTCATACGGCAATCAGACTAGTTCCTTAGATCAATGCCCCATCATAGAATCTATTGCCCATAGCCTGTAATATATTATATTTTTCAAGAAAGTTATCCAGACCCTCTTTGAACTTTATTTTGAACCAAATATTACAAAATCACGTGGCAGAGAGTTCCATAGTCTCACTGCTCTAACAGTAAAGAATCAGGTCAGGCTGTTTAGCAACCATGGATCGGCTTGTAGGTAGCGGTCATTTAACAGTCACGTTCGAGGCTAGTGTAAATAGGCTCTTAATATCTCACCTTTTCCAGCCCTCTAGAAAGTAACTCACCTTTTATTTATTGATAATGAAATGGCTCTGTTGACTCTGTCCTGGTCTATACGACAAAGCAAGATGAGTGAGCTACAGAAATTTGTGACTGCACTAGTGAGAAATATGAAAATTGCAATATGTATATATATTTTTAGGGTATTCAACCGTCGATAGGATGCTATACCTTCGTGGGCACCCCTTTGTTGAAATAGAAACGGCAGTGGTGACAAGGCACAGGCTCCTCGCTGCTGGATCATGCCCACTCTGCCGTGACCCACCTCTTGTCTTGCACACCCACCGCTGACCATACAGGCTGTCAATCAGGACACAGTGGGTGGCTAACCACGGGGTGTTTGCGGGATCTTATCCTATATTTCTAACAAGATTTTGATTTTTTTCCTTTATAATTACTTTTTTTTTATCCATTTGATGATCAGTATTTGGTGATCAGTTGGCACTGATCGGCAATGCCAATAGCAGGTCTGTGGAGTCGGTAAACCAACCCTCCGACACCGACTCCGACTCCACGACTCCGACTCCACAGCCCAGGCCGATAGTTATGTCATTAATATATTACCGCCCTCTTTACCCCTCATTATTTACGTGGGCTCACATTTCCTATAAAAATAACTTTCGTAGCCAAATTCTTTAGAAACTAATTTGCTGGTATCTAAAGTCTCTCCATGATGGAACTGCCGGGGTATTAGTTACTATGAAAACAACTTGTCATCTTTTTCTCACATTCCTCTTGAGCCATTGCAGTCGCCGCTGTGGAAGACGTTATTTTTTTTAGTTGCTCTTGGATTTAGTAAGCTCCATTCCTCGGATTCACTTGGGAGTGGATGGAACTTTCCTATGGAGCGTGTGTGAAGGTCACCGCGTTCACAAAAATTAATTTATGTGCCATTGCTGTTGTGACTATTTCTTGAGCAATCGGCCTGTTATGTGCCCTTGTTAGTCACCGGACAGGCAGGAGAGCGGGAGGTACTTTCCTATTAAAGCGATGGAATAAAAAGAAAACACGTCTACGTTACGTCCCTCTTCCTCATTCCTAATTACGTCCGTGGAGGATCTTTTTCTACCATCTTAAAAAAGAAAAAAAAAAGAAACACAGAAAAAGTTAAAATAAAAATATCTAAAAATATATTTGAAGGGGTAGTCCAAAATTCAAATTTATTTTCATCCTAAATCCGTATCAATTTAATGCCATAATCCTATTCTTTTTTCTGACATAATTTAATTAAAAATGCCCTAATGCTTTGCTATTTTTTTTTTTTCTACAACTTCCTTTTTGATGACGTTTTATTTGAGAAAGCCAGTGCATACTGGGATACTGAAATGACGTGGGCATCAGGGGGCAGAGGCTGTGGTCACTGACGCAGAGTGTGACCATCAGTGACCTTCGTTTCAGGATCTGGGCTATTCCCAATGCAGTGTGCACAATGACAGTGCGCTCTCTAGTCGGCTCTTATCAGTATTAATGAGCCAGCAACAGAGCACACTGTCAGAGTATGTTGTAAGAATGCCCAGCACGCAGAGACCAGCTCCGACCTCACAATTGACATCATTTGCAGGGACGGCGTTGGTATCTGAAATCCAGTTATTCGCCTTACAACGCATACTGACAGTGCGCTCTGTTGCCAGTTTGTTACTACTGATTTGAGCCAGTGAGAGAGCGTACTGTCATTGTGCACATTGCGCAGTAACTAGGCCAGCTCCTGATGCAAAGGTCACTGACAATGGTTTGTTTCAGGGAAGGGGTTGCAGCAGTAACCACAGCCTCTGTACCCGGATGACGCTTCATTCTAGTATTGCAGCATGCACTGGGATTCTCAAAACAAAGAGTTATAAAAAAGGAAGTTGTAAAAAAATAAAAACAGCAGTTATATAGTGTAGTTTGGGAAGGATGGGACATTTTTAATTAAAGTATATTGGAAAATAGATTAGATTATTAAATCATTAAATAGATAGAGAACAGGATGAAAATTAATTTGTATATCTGACCACCACTTTAATCTATTTTTAATCTTATTTAGTCTCTTAAATCTGAGAATTGTATAAAAAACAAATCTTCTCTGTTTCAGGAGCTCAGACGTGAACCCCATTCTTCTCTTTACAATTCTGGGTGTGGTTGTAAGACATCTGGCTGCAGCAGGAGCTTCCCCCCTCTGTCCTGCGACTTGAATGTCATGTGACAAAATGGCTTTTTTTTTCTGAAGTGGTCATCTGAAATATGCTCAAGGGCTGGCCGTTGCAAAGAATGACCTATGTTGTTAGTCTGGTATTTGTAGCTTGCAGCCTGGGGGGAAAGGTTAAAGGGGTTGTACAATACCTAGACAACCACTTTTTAAATGTAGTTGTTCCCGTTGCAAAATGAAGATACCCTCTACTGTGTGCGGGGGGTTCGTGTTGCTAATGCCCCGTTATCGGCTTCTACACTCTTCCCTTGAGCGTATTTTAGGTAAGCAAAAGACTTTATATAGCACATTGGCAGTTACTGATTGGCTGCAGCGCCTACGCGGCATAACAACGTGACGCGAACCCCAGCAAACCCGGTGCCAACATTGCTAAGCTAGGCCATCAAAATCAGATCGATAGGAGTCCAACGTGATCATGATGGGTAGGTCCCGCATCCTTAGAGGTCCACGGGGTATGAAGAACAACAGAGCTCTGTACATTCTGTAGCGGTCGTTCTCGAGTACAGAAGCTCAGCTCCTATTGACTTCAGTGGGAGCTGAGCCAAGAGCGGCTCCTACACAGTGTAAAAAGTTGTGTTTTTTTGGCTTCTTAAAATATGGACCTGCAAACAGCTGATCATCGAGCTTGCTGAGTCAGACATATCCTAAGGTTTCATAGTCCTGGACAATCCCTTTAACATACCACTATATAGTACAGTAGTTTGTAGGGTGGAGAAAATACTCGGCTGTGACGGTTGACGTGTCGGAGTTCCTGTATCGATGAGAAAAACAGGTGGTTTGCTACCATTACTTTGCTCCATGATTTTTATCTAGCAGTTGCCATTGGGAATGTCACTAACGCGACAGCTAACAAAACATATTGAATGTCCCAAAAATTAACGAGGTATGAAGTTGTAGAAGCTGAAGAAAGTGTGGCATTCGTCAGGCATGAGCTGGTGAGTTATGGTAACCCTGTCACGAGTGGCCATTCACATTTCTTGTTACTCACCTCGAATAGAGCCCTCTCCACCATGTGTGGTGGCCAAGTCAGCTTGTTCTTGGAATCGTGACTAGACGATGGGAAGGTGGAGGCTCTTTTTTTATTTTGATGGGATCATCCACCATTCTACCTTTCCATATGAAACCTAGAAGAACACTGTAGGAAGACGAGGAAGTAACCAAAAATATGGATTTTTCCATGAGACTTCCCTGCCAAACGGCACCAGAGCCACTTTGCTTCTTGGCTGCTCCGTTCCTCCATTACTGAGAAATCAGCGTATGGATTCATATGCATATAAAGCTGAAGAGCTATGGTAGATCTAAAGCCTCTGTCACTCAAGCTCTATTCCCCAAAAGGGTCTGTCCAGTCATCTGTGGCTGGGTTATAGGATTTGGTGACTGACTTTTCTCCGGTTGAAGGCAATAATGGACTCTCAGTTCAGTGGTTCTCGGCCGCTTACGCTTCTGCGTGAAAGTTTCTGATAAGTGGAACCAAACCCTAAAGAAGTAGATTACAAAGGTCATAGGATGAGTAAATAAACTAAACCTGATAAGTAAATTACATGGAGATATATGGAGGCAAGTTGGATTGTAAAACTGGGAATTTGAAAAGTATCCGACAGATCAGAAGAATCAGCCGCGGAATGTGAGTAGTTAGAGATTAATGGCAAAAAAAACCATATATGGGGCCACTTATCTCTAGGAAAACAAAGAATTCAGCAAATTTGGTGGACTCTTGTGTGTGATGGTAGATTTTAGGGGCATCTGCACTGTGCGATAGTCATAGTTAAAGGGGTTAGGCTAGTTTCACACTAGCGTTTATCCAGGCTGCGGAGGGATGCGGACTTCCTCTGTGAAGCCCCGGCCACTGCCGCGCCTCTTCGTTCAGCTCCGCCTATGGCTGCATGCGGCACGTGCACTCTATATTTAACATTGGGTACGCAGGCCATGCCGTTGTATGCGGATGCCGCCGCATGCGTCGTTTTGACGACCTGCGCCGAACGCAACATGTTGCATTTTCGTGCAGATGCCGCACCGTCAAAACGCCGCATGAGGTGGCATCCGCATGCAGCCATAGGCGGAGCTGAACAAAGAGGCGCGCCAGTGGGCGGGGCTTCACGGAGGAAGTCCGCATCCCTCTGCAGCCCGGATAAATGCTAGTGGGAAACTAACCTTATTAGTCTAAAATGAAATCCCTGCAGCCATTCTGTTGAGTCTCCACAATGCAGTCGATGTGCGCTGCGGAGATTCACCGGTTTCTGAGCCGAGAATGGTGGTTCTCTATACACTGTATTGAGTGGGGCCACGCCCACTAGATAGGGGGCAGTATGATGGTCACTCCCACTGGTTGGCCATGCCCACTGGTCAACGGCACCCACTGGATGACCCCGACTACTAGACAGTTGCGCCCACTGGATGACCACGACTACTAGACAGTTGTGCCCACTGGGTGGCCACGCTCACTAGATGGCCACACCTACTAGACGGTTGTGCCCACTGGATGGCCACGCCCTCTAGACGGCCGCACCCTTGCTCCATACACTTGTAGTGACGTTGCACCCACTAGTCAAGTTCTTGCTGGGAGTATGCATATCTCATACATCACTGCTGTTCCCGGCTCAGAATCCTCACAGCGCATACTCTTGGGGGGATTCAAAAGACTCCCCAATGAAAACCCATATCTGCTCAACCAAGTGGTGAATTTATATGGGGAGTGGGGAGAGAAGAGCGCCAGCTGACTCATCTAAGCTGGCTACATTAATGCAGCTTATATAGAAGGTGCAATCAGATAATGTCTTATTGTTTAGTTCAGGATTTTATTTTGCATGCATTTTTTTTTTAAATACAATTTTTTTTGTTTTATTATTTATATTCGTATATTAGCACAAAAATAAATTTTGCAATGTGCACAATGACCTCTACATCTAATAGTAGAATCTTGCTTCCTGTCCTCATGGACATTTGTTGTAATATTGTGAAGGAAGGAGGAGGAGGTGAGCTGTGACATCACCTGTTGTGATTGGTGGATCCTGTGTTATTTACTGTATATAGAGGTGTTATCAGTCATTGTACAGGAGGAGGAGGTGAGCTGTGACATCACCTATTGTGAATGGTGGATCCTGTGTTATCTACTGTATATAGAGGTGTTATCAGTCATTGTACAGGAGGAGGAGGTGAGCTGTGATATCACCTATTGTGAATGGTGGGTCCTGTGTTATCTACTGTATATAGAGGTGTTATCAGTCATTGTACAGGAGGAGGAGGTGAGCTGTGACATCGCTTATTGTGAATGGTGGATCCTGTGTTATCTACTGGATATAGAGGTGTTATCAGTCATTGTACAGGAGGAGGAGGTGAGCTGTGACATCACCTGTTGTGATTGGTGGATCCTGTGTTATCTACTGTATATAGAGGTGTTATCAGTCATTGTACAGGAGAAGGAGGTGAGCTGTGACATCACCTATTGTGAATGGTGGATCCTGTGTTATTTACTGTATATAGAGGTGTTATCAGTCATTGTACAGGAGGAGGAGGTGAGCTGTGACATCACCTATTGTGAATGGTGGATCCTGTGTTATTTACTGTATATAGAGGTGTTATCAGTCATTGTACAGGAGGAGGAGGTGAGCTGTGACATCGCTTATTGTGAATGGTGGATCCTGTGTTATCTACTGTATATAGAGGTGTTATCAGTCATTGTACAGGAGGAGGAGGTGAGCTGTGACATCACCTATTGTGAATGGTGGATCCTGTGTTATCTACTGTATATAGAGGTGTTATCAGTCATTGTACAGGAGGAGGAGGTGAGCTGTGACATCACCTATTGTGAATGGTGGATCCTGTGTTATCTAATGTATATAGAGGTGTTATCAGTCATTGTACAGGAGGAGGAGGTGAGCTGTGATATCACCTATTGTGAATGGTGGATCCTGTGTTATCTACTGTATATAGAGGTGTTATCAGTCATTGTACAGGAGGAGGAGGTGAGCTGTGACATCACCTATTGTGAATGGTGGATCCTGTGTTATCTAATGTATATATAGGTGTTATCAGTCATTATACAGGAGGAGGAGGTGAGCTGTGACATCACCTATTGTGAATGGTGGATCCTGTGTTATTTACTGTATATAGAGGTGTTATCAGTCATTGTACAGGAGGAGGAGGTGAGCTGTGACATCGCTTATTGTGAATGGTGGATCCTGTGTTATCTACTGTATATAGAGGTGTTATCAGTCATTGTACAGGAGGAGGAGGTGAGCTGTGACATCACCTATTGTGAATGGTGGATCCTGTGTTATCTACTGTATATAGAGGTGTTATCAGTCATTGTACAGGAGGAGGAGGTGAGCTGTGACATCACCTATTGTGAATGGTGGATCCTGTGTTATCTACTGTATATAGAGGTGTTATCAGTCATTGTACAGGAGGAGGAGGTGAGCTGTGACATCACCTGTTGTGATTGGTGGATCTTGTGCTATCTACTGTATATAGGGGTGTTATCAGTCATTGTACAGGAGGAGGAGGTGAGCTGTGATATCACTTATTGTGAATGAAGGATCTTGTGCTATCTAATGTATATAGAGGTGTTATCAGTCATTGTACAGGAGGAGGAGGTGAGCTGTGATATCAGGGGCTTATCTACAGCATTCTGTAAGGCCATGTGCACACGTTAAGTATTTTTCGCGTTTTTTTCGCGTTTTTTCGCTATAAAAACGTGATAAAAACGCGAAAAAAAGCTTACATATGCCTCCCATTATTTTAAGTGTATTCCGCATTTTTTGTGCAAATGTAGCCTTTTTTTCCGCGAAAAAATCGCATCGCGGAAAAAAAAGCAACATGTTCATTAAAATGCGGAATTGCAGGGGATTCCGCACACCTAGGAGTCCATTGATCTGCTTACTTCCCGCACGGGGCTGTGCACACCATGCGGGAAGTAAGCAGACTGTGTGCGGTTGGTACCCAGGGTGGAGGAGAGGAGACTCTCCTCCACGCACTGGGCACCATATAAGTGGTCAAAAAATAAGAATTAAAATAAAAAATAGTCCTATACTCACCCTCGATGTCTTCCCGCCTCCACTGCATGCTGTCGCTTCGGTTCCTGTAGCTGATGTGCGGTGAAGGACCTTGCCGATGACGTCACTGTCCTGTGATTGGTCGTGAGCGGTCATGTGACCGCTCACGTGACCGTGACGTCACGGAAGGTCCTGCGCGCACAGACCAGCTATAGGAAGAGGAACGGACGCCGCTGAGGAGATGTCTGGGTGAGTATAACCTTTTTTTTTATTATTTTTAAACATTCTATCTTTTACTATAGATGCTGCATAAGCTGCATCTATAGTAAAAAGTTGGTCACACTTGTCAAACAGTATGTTTGACAAGTGTGACCAACCTGTCAGTCAGTTTTCCAAGCGATGCTACAGATCGCTTGGAAAACTTTAGCATTCTGCAAGCTAATTACGCTTGCAGAATGCTAAAAAAACGCAAAAAAATCGCAAAAAAAACGCAAAAAAAAAATGCGGATTTCTTGCAGAAAATTTCCGGTTTTCTTCAGGAAATTTCTGCAAGAAATCCGCAACGTGTGCACATACCCTAATGCTGTAGATAAGCCCCCTATGTAACCTGAAAGATAAGAAAAACAAGTTAGATTATACTCACCCAGGGGCGGTCCCGCTGCGGTCCGGTCCGATGGGCGTCGCGGTCCGGGGCCTCCCATCTTTATACGATGACGTCCTCTTCTTTGCTTCCTGTCGCGGCTCCTGCGCAGGCGTACTTTGTCCTGTTGAGGGCAGAGCAAAGTACTTCAGTGCATGAGCGCCAGGAAAGGTCAGAGAGGCCCGGCGCCTGCGCACTGCAGTACTTTGCTCTGGCCTCAACAGGGCAGACAAAGTACGCCTGCGCCGGAGACGCGACAGGAAGCAAGGAGGAGGATGTCATTGCATGAAGATGGGAGGCGCCGGACCCAGACCGCGACGCCCATCAGACAGGACCACCGCTGGGTGAGTATAATCTAACTTGTTTTTCTTATGTTTCAGGTTAGATCAGGGGCTTATCTACAGCATTGCAGAATGCTGTAGATAAGCCCCTGATGGCAGTGGCCGCAGTTTATAGGTGAAAATGGGGTAACAGATTCCCTTTAAAGGGAACCTGTCACCGCCCCCAGGGCGTTTTTAACTAAAAGAGCCACTTTGAGGAAGAAAATACAGCAAAACAAGGCAGAGATGCTTACCTGCCTAGGCCACCAAACAAATGCACTCTCAGGATGCAGTGGACCCATGTGATAGAAAAAACACAGGTGCAGCATAACCGATGAAGCAGCCACTCACAACCTACCAAATTAATGGAGGGGGTGGCTGCTTGGCACATTGCTGCACATAAAAGACTTGTATGCGGTGCTGTTCACACAATGGAGATGCACAGCATCCAGGCAGGCCTAGTAGTGACACCCTTCTATTAGATCAGGCGGGCCTGCCCAGCGCTATCCAAATGCACCCCATGTGAACAGACACCACAGTTTACAAGACAAAAATGGGCCCAACTGCACCCTGGAAAAAAAGTGCAAAAAACACATAAAAAAAAAATTCTATGTGAGGTGTTGGTTAATATTTTGGCCAAAATACGGAAGCTCATGACCCGCGTCAAGGGTCCCCACGCTCATGAGCATCGTGCATCTCCATTGTGTGAACAGCGCCGCATACAAGTCTTTTATGTGCAGCAATGTGCCAAGCAGCCACCCCCTCCATTAATTTGGTAGGTTGTGAGTGGCTGCTTCATCGGTTATGCTGCACCTGTGTTTTTTCTATCACATGGGTCCACTGCATCCTGAGAGTGCATTTGTTTGGTGGCCTAGGCAGGTAAGCATCTCTGCCTTGTTTTGCTGTATTTTCTATTTTTGGAGGATCTTTGAATCCTCTTTTTGTGCTTTTGCTGTTTAGAGTTACCACTTTGAGGAAGTCAACACGCAGCAGTCGCCACTGTGTTCTGCTGCGGCCCCGGCGCCTGTGCTGTAAGTTTGAAGGGCAGCGCCAACTGTGCATGCCCGAAATAAACCTACAGCGCAGGCGCCGGGGCCGCAGCAGAACACACGGGCGACTGCTGCTTGTTGACTTCCTCAAAGTGGTCACTGTTGCGGCTGCTGCTCCGACCACAGAAGGTCAACTGGGAAGTGAGGGAAGCACCGCGGTGGTCACTGACAAGGCGGTAAATCCGGGAGCCCCAGTGGGACGTTAATGAAGGCAGAGGAGGCGGAGCCCGGACGCAGAGTATTGAGTGACGGCTGGGAGGCGTTTGTGTCCGGGGGAAAAGACATGCCCCCAGGACTAATTTGAGGTATCGGGGACAAATTATAAAAAGATTATTTTAGCGTTGAAAGGGACCACAACTAAAAGAGTCACCTTGACAGAATGCAGCATTAGTGCTGCACAAGATGGCTCTTTTAGTTAAAAACGCCTGGGGGATGACAAGTTCCCTTTAAGGTAAAATACCCTAAGTAATATAGGTCATTTTCTGACACGGTTTCTATTAAACTAGTTAAGTCAGATTGCGTGATGCTAAGTTTGCTGTGTTATAGATATACAGTAGGTATACTAATAGATCACAGACTGAACATGAGTCAACAGTGTGATGCAGCAGCAAAAAAGGCAAATGCAGTTCTGGGATGTATTAACCCCTTAATGACAGCTAATACGTCTTTTAACTGACCTGAGATATAAGAGAATAGCCTCCCCATACAGGTGACAATCCCGCAGCTGTCAGTTGTGCACTATAGCTGACAATTTGCTGTATCAGCCACGATCAGTATTGGCACCGTACATATCTGTTTAACCCCTTAGATGCTGCTGTCAATAGTGACTACATCATTATAAATGGTTAACAGAGTGTGGGGGCTTCCTCTTTATCCCAATTGGTGCCCTCAGATCATGATTGTGTGGTCCTGATGTTTGCGATGGCAATTCATGACCAAATAGTGGCCTTAGAGTGTCGGCTGTTGTAACCTGTTCATAAGTTAGCGGCATTTAGGTGGTAAAAATACACATTTTCATTTCTGTCATACCACTTTGCATTAATTCCTGTAAAGCACCTGAAGGGTTAATAAACTACCTGACAGCAGTTTTCAGTATGTCAGGGGGTGCGCTTTTTAAAATGGTATCACATTTGGGGGTTTCCCAATATATGAGACCCCTAAAGTCACTTCAAACATGGATAGTTCCCAAAAAAAATAAATGTTGGAAATTTCCTTGAAAAAATGAAAAATTGCTGCTACATTTTAAACCTCCTAAAATGCTAACAAAATAAAATAACATTTTACAAATGGTGCTGATGTAAAGCCGACATGTGGAAATGTTATTTATTAATGGTTTGCTATGGTATGACCATCTGGATTAAAGGGATAATCATTCAAACTTTGAAAATTGCTAATTTTTTAACATTTTTCTAAAATTTTTGATATTTTTTATAAATAAACACAAAACATATTGACCTAAATTCACTATTATCATAAAGTATTATGTGTCACGAAAAAACAGTCTCAAAATCACTGGGATTTGTTGAAGCGTTGCAGAGTTATTACCACATAAATTGACACTGGTCAGATTTAAAAAATTTGGCTCCGTCACTAAGGGGTTAACAGAAGCATAGAGTCTAGATCACATGAAGTCATTATTGCCCTCTACTCCTCTTTGGTCAGACCTCATCTGGAATACTGTGTCCAGTTTTGGGCACCGCATTTTAAAAAAGACATCAACGAACTGGAGCAATTTCAGAGAAGAGCGACCAGAATGGTGACCGGTCTGCAAACCATGTCCTATGAGTAACAGTTACAGGATTTGGGAATGTTTAGCTTGCAAAAAAGAAGACTGAGAGGAGACTTAATAGCTGTCTACCAATATCTCAAGGGCTGTCACATTGTAGAATTATCATCTTTATTCTCATTTGCACAAGGAAAAACTAGAAGTAATGGGATGACATTGAATGGGAGGAGACACAGATAAGATTATTAGAAAAAACTTTTTGACAGTTAGGGTGATCAATGAGTGGAACAGGCGGCCGCGAGAGGTGGTGAGTTCTCCTTCAATGGAAGTCTACATACAGAGGCTGGACAGACATCTGTCTGGGCTGATTTAGTGAATCCTGCTTTGAGCAGGGGGTTGGACCAGATGACCCAGGAGGTTCCTTCCAACTCTACCATTCTATGATAGATCTGAATAAAGAAAAAACCTAGCACTCAACTGATGCTTATGTGCAAATTTTATTGTAGTACCCAAAAACAATATTGTCTCAGGGCACTTGTACCTGCAGCGTCTTGGCAGAACGCGTCTGACAGCAGCACATCACGCCTGATCCTCCACAGCATTCTATCCAGTACAGCGTTCTGCCAAGACGCTGCAGGTACAAGTGCCCTGAGACAATATTGTCTCTTATGCCCGAGCTTCAGTTTAGTACGTAACTGATGAAGGTCCGCTTGAGGGACCGAAACGTTTTTGGGTACTACAATAAAATTTGCACATAAGCATCAGTTGAGTGCTAGGTTTTTTCTTTATTTGGATAAAGGTGTGGGAACCTACCTTAGCACCATTTGACCAGTAGTGCACACGCTATTTTCTACTCTATGATAGATCTGGTGATTTTTTTCATGGTGGATACTTTCCTTTTTCTCTCACCAACTTTTCGTAGTCTTATATTAGACTGATTTGTGCTTCTTTCTCTAAGGACACAATGAGACGGCCGTATAGATCGGTCAGAATGCAACGCATGGGCTGGCTGCGGCTCTCCGACCCGAGCGTGGCAAATGTGTAGAAGTAGATGAAGCAGCCATTCTCGGGTCAGGAGAGCCGCCGGCCAGTCCATGCGCTACCTTCTGACCTCGCACTGTCTGACTGCTTCCTAAGCCACAACCATTTTTGAAAGTGCTTTAAAACTGTGTAGTAAGTCGAAAAAGCATCTACTACATATAAACGCGCCTGGTTGACAGCATGAACGCCACGTTTGGTTCCAGAATGAGCCAGAATTTTGGGACATTCATTTTTGTAAATCCCTTACATTTTTGTCTTTTTAGTTTGACTCTTCCCTGTATCTTTCAGACTGATTTTTGCAAACCACTAGTGCATTGTGCACTGTCTATATTTTATCTCTGGAAGTGTCTTTGTGGGGTTGGACATCTGGCAGAAGTTGACATTTGCTCTCCTCTGAGTGGTGTTGATGAGCATTAGCCACATTCTTCAGTATCTGGGATATTTCATGGGACAAGCCTCATTTCATTGTAGGTATGGAGGCTTCACTGTACAACCACAAGCTCAACCTAAAGAGAAGCAATTTGAAGAGTAACCTCCGTTTTTAACTTTTATTTCATGAACTAATAGCACACGTGAACATAATAATCAGAAAAATCTGATGCGTTCTCCTTCTCTACTGATATTTCACTCTCACTTCACAGGTAAATCTATTCAGTGAAGAGAGAATGTTCCATCACTGAGATAGAAGATGACAGTTGGTGCTGTTAAAATTCTATGGAGATGGAGGAGCTAGAGGAACACACAGACATTCTAGGTAGGAACTAGAGGAACACACAGAAATTCTAGAGAAGAGCTAGTAGAACACACAGATATTCTAGGGAGGAGCTAGAGGAACACACAGACATTCTAGGGAGGAGCTAGAGGAGCACACAGACATTCTAGGGAGGAGCTACAGGAACACATGGACATTCTAGGGAGGAGCTAGAGGAGCACACAGACATTGTAGGGAGGAACTAGAAGATCACACAGACATTCTATGGAGGAGCTAGAGGAGCACACAGACATTCTAGGGAAGAGCTACAGGAACACATAGACATTCTATAAAGGAGCTAGAAGAACACACAGACATTCTATGGAGGAGCTAGAGGAACACAGACATTCTAGGGAGGAGCTAGAGGAACACAGACATTCTAGGGAGGAGCTAGATGAACACATACATTCTAGGGAGCAGCTAGAGGAACACACAGACATTCTAGGGAGGAGCTAGAGGAACACACAGACATTCTAGGGAGGAGCTAGAGGAACACACGGACATTCTAGGGAGGAGCTAGAGGAACACACAGACATTCTAGGGAGGAGCTAGAGGAACACACAGACATTCTAGGGAGGAGCTAGAGGAGCACACAGACATTGTAGGGAGGAACTAGAAGATCACACAGACATTCTATGGAGGAGCTAGAGGAGCACATCGGCATTCTAAGGAGGAGCTAGAGGAACACAGACACTTTAGGGAAGAGCTAAAAGAACACACAGACATTCAAGTGAGAAGCTAGAGGAAAACACTGACATTCTAGGGAGGAGCTGAAAGAACACACATTCTAGGGAGGAGCTAGAGGAACACACAGACATTCTAGGGAGGAGCTAGAGGAACACACAGACATTCTAGGGAGGAGCTAGAGGAACACATACATACTAGGGAGGAGCTAGAGGAACACAGACATTCTAGGGAGGAGCTAGAGGAACACAGACATTCTAGGGAAGAGCTAGAGGAACACACACATTCTAGGTAGGAGCTAGGGGAACACACAGACACTGTCTGTTTTCCTCTAGCTCCTCCCTAGAATATCTGTGTGTTCTTCTAGCTCTTCTCTAGAATGTCTGTGTTCCTCTAGCTCCTCCCTACATTCTAGAGAAGAGCTAGAAGAACACACAGATATTCTAGGGAGGAGATAGAGGAACACACAGATATTCTAGGGAGGAGCTAGAGGAAAACACAGACATTCTAGGGAGGAGCTAGAAGAACACAGAAATTCTAGGGAGGAGCTAGAGGAACATACAGACATTCTAGGGAGGAGCTAGGGGAACACACAGACACTGTCTGTGTTCCTCTAGCTCCTCCCTAGAATATCTGTGTGTTCTTCTAGCTCTTCTCTAGAATGTCTGTGTTCCTCTAGCTCCTCCCTACATTCTAGAGAAGAGCTAGAAGAACACACAGATATTCTAGGGAGGAGATAGAGGAACACACAGACATTCTAGGGAGGAGCTAGAGGAACACAGAAATTCTAGAGAAGAGCTAGAAGAACACACAGATATTCTAGGGAGGAGCTAGAGGAAAACACAGACATTCTAGGGAGGAGCTAGAAGAACACAGAAATTCTAGGGAGGAGCTAGAGGAACATACAGACATTCTAGGGAGGAGCTAGAGGAACACACAGACATTCTAGGGAGGAGCTAGAGGAATGCACTGAAATTCTAGGGAAGAGCTAGAAGAACACACAGATATTCTAGGGAGGAGATAGAGGAACACACAGACATTCTAGGGAGGAGCTAGAGGAACACAGACATTCTAGTTAGGAGCTAGAGGAACACAGACATTCTAGGGAGGAGCTAAAATAACACACTTACATTCTAGGGAGGAGCTAAAAGAACACACAGACATTCTAGGGAGGAGCTAGAGGAACACAGACATTCTAGTGAGGGGCTAGCGGAACACAGACATTCTACTGCAAGTTCTCCTAAAACAGTTACAGTTCTCCATAGAACTTTATGAGTAACAACTGTCATCTCCTGTCTCAGTAATGGGAAAATTTGGATTAACTGAAGACAGATTGTACCATTGATTTGAGAATGTTGTGACTGAAATATCATTCCAGGAGGTGAAAGAAGCAGATTTCTCTAAGATACTGTTTATAACGAAATTTCTTATTTTCACATTTACTTTTTATTTATGGAAAAAAAAATTATAGTTACTCTTTGAAGGAATTTTTTCATTTTGTAAAGCTTTTGGAATATTGCTAGGATATGATCAGTTGGATTCAGACCTCTGAGAACTCCATTTATTTTGAGAGTGAAAGGTTTGCATTATAGATTTAGAACTGCAGCCCTATCACTTTCAGAAACGGGGTGGGTCCCAGAGGTCCTCCCCAGCCTTCTTCTCAAGAAACTTGAAGCGATGATGTGTCCTGGTATAGGAAAAGTCTTTAAAAGGTTTTCCCATTTTCATAAATGGCTATTATCAGATAGTTCTTGAAAAAAATACAATCAATTTTGCAATTTGCTGCTACTTAAAATTTTTAGCCTTTCTTGAGATGGTCACACTTTTCTTTTGTTTACAGCCTGTTACCTTGTACTTAGGTATCCAAGGCAACGAGCTGCAAACAAAAAAAAATGCGTTATCTCCAAAACTGCTGCAAATTTTAATAAGCAATAAATTGCTGGAGTGTTTGTATATATAAGCTCTATCCAACATTCTCTATCTATGAAAATGAGAGAACACTTTAAAGAGAATCTATCACTTGCTAAAAAAAATTAAATACCTTGTAACAATCCCTCAGCACTCCTGATTCTGACTCTTCTTTCCATTTTGGACTGCGTCGCTCCATTGCAGAGATATGCGCCTGGAGAGCAGCATGTGAAATCTCTGCATGTAGTTCAACGGGGTGTCTCTTCAGAGTCTTCTCTGTGGGCGTGCACTTACACCCTTCCCTCCCACACGCTGCCAATCACAGCTCAGTAGCATCTGAGACTGATCAATCAGCTGCCGAGCTGTGATTGACAGCTTTTGGGAGGTGAAAGCTCACACCCACAGAGAAGACTGTGACGAAATGCCCAGTTGGACTACATGCAGAGATTTCACATCCTGTGCTCCAGAAGAAACAAAAGTGAATATTTCTGCAATGGAGCGATGCAGCACAAAGCGGAAAAAAGAATCCGAACCAGAGGAGCTCAGGGATTTTTACAATATATGTAACTCCATTTTTTTTTAGCAAGTAACAAATCTTTAAGTAAAGTCATTGATTGTCTGCCTTGGCTAAACTGGTTTCAAAATGCAATGCCCCAAAAGATTGATCCTGTTTTTTTTTTATTAAATAGCCAAACAGTCAATACTTTTCCCCTTTGCTCCTGCACCGCATCACTACTTGGCTCAGTGATCATGCCAAGATAGACAGCACTGGGCTACTGAGTCTAGTGATTGGCTGCAGCAGTCATATGCTGCACTGGGGACATCACTGCTACAGTCATATCAATAACAATAGTCATGGGGTAAATAATGATACTTTTTTTTTAACTTCAAAAGGGGCATTTGATTTCTAATCCAGAAAAGCCTTTTCGGTTGTTATTATGCATTTTTTTATGGGGATTTTTCAGGCTGAAAAAATCCTCATCTAAAGGCCGCTTATGAAAAGACACACTTTTTTGGGCGCTGTTTTGATTTTTTTTTTTAATGTGAATTTTAAAATTTTATTATGTTATGTTCTGGATGTGATTTCTTAATTTTTATATTCATTTTTTTTTTCTTTTCTATGTGAAGGTAGCTGCCATCCTCCGACGGAGAAAATTAGATTACTACCTGTACAGACTGCTGCCCGAGCTCCTGAGGTCGACGTCCTTCTTAACTGCAAATGGAAGCCTGTATATTGCCTTTTTCTGTATACTAAGGTCAGTACTTATTGCTCGTTCTGGGACGCAGCCGTCCCTATTCATCCGCTGTGGAGCTTAGATTTTGTCACCAAAGTCTAGTGCGTCCTATCGGCTCCCTGTCTCCCATCCCTGCCCGCTATAAGTCAGCAGGACCACCAAGATCCGGCAATGTACGGAGCTCTCCTTTATTATTGAAAAATATTTCCCCGCACTTATCTCTGCCGGTCCACTCTTCCATCTGACGCCATGTTTCTCATCGCCGCCATCTTGGTCCTCCTGTGATGTCCAGTCTGTGGCTTTCTTCCTAGGAAATCGCCGTTTTCTCCATACGCAGCAACACCGTGGCATTGCAGTATATACAGCAAGCAGTCAAATGATCCAAGGTTCTAGTCCCATGAAGGGAATAAAAGATAAAACAAAAATGTTTTTGTAAAAATATTTATTTATATTGTATTTTATTATTGTTCTTAATACAAATATATATTTAGTCATATTATATATATTTATATATAATATATTTATAGTGTATATGCAGTTTGTACGGAAAGTATTCGGACCCCTTTAAATTTTTCACTCTTTGTTTCATTGCAGCCATTGGGTAAATTCAAAAAAGTTCATTTTTTTTCTCATTAATGTACACTCTGCACCCCGTCTTGACTGAAAAAAAAAAACAAATGTAGAAAGTTTTGCAAATTTATTAAAAAAGGAAAACTGAAATATCACATGGTCATAAGTCTTCAGACT
This sequence comes from Ranitomeya variabilis, assembly GCF_051348905.1. NCBI lineage: Eukaryota > Metazoa > Chordata > Amphibia > Anura > Dendrobatidae > Ranitomeya > Ranitomeya variabilis. The sequence goes on along the minus strand of NC_135234.1, from coordinate 751,092,989 downwards.
CTTTGCTCAGACACTCATATTTAAGTCCCATGATGTCCATTTCCTTGTGCTCCTCCTTGAGATGGTTCTACTCCTTCATTGGAGTCCAGCTGTGTGTAATTACACTGATAGGACTTGATTTGGAAAGGCGCACACCTGTCTATATAAGACCTCACAGCTCACAGTGCATGTCAGACCAAATGAGAAACATGAGCTCAAAGGAACTGGCCAAGGAGCTCAGAGACAGAATTGTGGCAAGGCACAGATCTGGCCAAGGTTACAACAGAATTTCTGCAGTACTCAAGGTTCCTAAGAGCACAGTGACCTCCATAATCCTTAAATGGAAGAAGTTCGGGACCACCAGAAGTCTTCCTAGACCTGGCCGTCCAGCCAAACTGAGCAATCGTGGGAGAAGAGCCTTGGTGAGAGAGGTGAAAAAGAACCCCAAGATCACTGTGGCTGAGCTCCAGAGATGCAGTAGGGAGATGGGAGAAAGTTCCACAAAGTCAACTATCACTGCAGCCCTCCACCAGTCAGTCACTTATGGCAGAGTGGCCCGACGGAAGCCTCTCCTCAGTGCAAGACATATGAAAGCCCGCATAGAGTTTGCTAAAAAACACATGAAGGACTCTCAGACTATGAGAAATAAGATTCTCTGGTCTGATGAGATGAAGATAGACCTTTTTGGTGATAATTCTAAGCAGTATGTGTGGAGAAAACCAGGCACTGCTCATCACCTGCCCAATACAATCCCAACAGTGAAACATGGTGGTGGCAGCATCATGCTATGGGGGTGTTTTTCAGCTGCAGGGACAGGACGACTGGTTGTCATTGAAGGAAACATGAATGCGGCCAAGTACAGAGATATCCTGGATGAAAACCTCTTCCAGAGTGCTCTGGACCTCAGACTTGGCCGAAGGTTCACCTTCCAACAAGACAATGACCCTAAGCACACAGCTAAAATAACAAAGGAGCGGCTTCAGAACAACTCTGTGACTATTCCTGACCGGCCCAGCCAGAGCCCTGACCTAAGCCCAACTGAGCATCTCTGGAGAGACCTGAAAATGGCATCCACCAATGTTCACCATCCAACCTGACGGAACTGGAGAGGATCTGCAAGGAAGAATGGCCGAGGATCCCCAAATCCAGGGGGGAAAAACTTGTTGCATCATTCCCAAGAAGACTCATGGCTGTACCAGCTCAAAAAGGGGCTTCTACTCAATACTGAGCAAAGGGGCTGAAGACTTATGACCATGGGAGATTTCAGATTTTCTTTTTAAATAAATTTGCAAAAATGTCTACATTTCTGGGTTTTTTGTTCGGTGAAGATGGGGTGCAGAGTGTACATTAATGAGGAAAAAAATAGAAAAAATGAACTTTTTTAATTTACCAAATGGCTGCAATGAAGCAGAGTGAAACATTTAAAGGGGTCTGAATACTTTCCGTACCCCCTGAATATATAATTATATATAATATATCTAATATATATACACACAGCTCTGGCAAAAATTAAGAGACCACTGCAAAATGTTCAGTTTGTCTGATTTTCCTCTTTATAGGTATATTTCTGAGTAAAATGTAAATAGTTCTTTTATTCTATAAACTTCTGACAACGTCTCCGAATTTCCAAGCAATAAACTTTGTATTTATTTTCTGAAAATGAGTAGTGATTAAAATAACAAAAAAATGCATTGCTTGCAAACCTCAAATAATGCAAAAAAAAAAGTTCATAATCATTTAGAAACAACAATACTAATGTTTTAACTCAGGCAGAGTTCAGAAATCAATATTTTGTGGAATAACCATGATTTTAATCACAGCTTTGGCAGCTTTTCACCAGTCTTTCACACTGCTTTTGGGTGACCTTATGCCACTCCTGGTACAAAAATGTAAGCAGTTCTTCTTTCTTTGATGGCTTGTGACTATCCATCTTCCTCTTGATGACATTCCAGAGGTTTTCACTGGGGTTCAGGTCTGGAGATTGGGCTGCCCATGACAGGGATTTGATGTGGTAGTCCTTCAGCCACACCTTGATTGACCTAGCTGTGTGGCATGGCGCATTGTCCTGCTGGAAAAAACCAGTCCTCAGAGTTGGGGACCATTGCCCGAGCAATGGTAAAAGAGAAAAAAGAAAAGTTGAAATGTCTGAACTGCTGTCCTTGGTCTCCGCATGTCGTATGTACGGCAATATGGTACCAATAAAAATGTTTGTTTGTCTCCCAAAAAGAAACAAGCCCTCACCCAGCTCTATCGATGAAAAATCTAAATGTTACGAGTCTCAGAAAATGGTGACACAAAGCAAAATTTATAAAAAAAACAAAAAAAACAAATCCCCCAAAAATCCACTGGCAGGATTGCATTCTTTTTTCATTTCACACTTGGAAATTTTTTTTCTCCATTATCCAGTACATAATACGATAAAATGAATGGTGTCATTAAAAACTAAAACTCTTCCGGCATAAATCGAGCCCTCATCCAGCTGTCGATGGTGTAGACTCTTTTTGGTACATAAATCCCTAGAGCAATTAATGTAGACGGAGCGGGTTGAGCCCGGGCACCGCACTGGCATTGAGCAGTCGGCCATTCTTTAGTTACACGCTCTTCTATTTTTGTGTTATTTTACCCCCTAAATATAACAAGAATCATTAGGTTTTTATACATGGAAGTAAACCACATTCCGTAGCTGCCATCGTGTCCACCGGCGTTAGTGGGCGCCCTGCGATCCTCCAGGGCCACAGATAACCCTTCTAACTCTTCCTTACTTATATATGTAATTAATATGATTTTTTTTTTTTTAGGCAACTAAATTAAACATAAAGAAATGTAATTAAAATCACCCTGTCTGGGGTCTTCCCCCGAGGGGCTCATTCATACAGATGCCGTATCTGGTCCTGGCGCTGTGTAATGCCAGCGTGTGCTGCGCCGGTGGATATAGATGTCTGACCTGCGGAGGTTTTCTTTTCCAGAGTTTGCTAGTAATAACTATAAAAAAATGCAATTTAAACAAGGTAATAGGCAATTTCCCATCGGCCTCCTGAAATCCCGCTCTGAAGGACGGGTTTGGTTACACCTGGAATCAATTATCCCAAAATTCAAATGAGGGGGATTTAAATTGGAGACGTGAGTGACCTCCGGTTTTCCGGCAAACCTTCTGGATATTTATACTGTACACTCCAGGTTAAGGGCTTATCTCAATAGAGATCACTTATTTAATAATTCAGCTGCCAGGGCAATCAACCTCTTGCACCTGAGACCTCCAATTCTATCCCCCAGCAGATGATTCGGGTGGGTGAAGCTTTAACCAGTCGGGCAAAAGACTAGCCATCCGTGTAATATAAGGCACTGTATGGAGTGGTTCACCGTTCTGCCTCCAGTAAGGCATGGTGGACTCCCCTCTTGTCCAAATTTCCTAATGGGGCATAGGAAAAGAGGTTGGAGAAAAGACAGGACAAGAGCGATTAATGCCAAAAGCCATTGGCCTTCCTAGTGATGAGGGAGTCAACTGGAGCATGTGCCTTTGGTGCAGAGTACCAGGTGGACTGCCATCTAGCTACTTAGGAAACTCTACCTAAACCCAAAGTGAAAGCCTGGCATTCACATTTTGAAGACTGGTTTGGAGGACTGTCCTCCAGCCCTTATTTTATTGCCAGTTGTGCAAAGTTTACAAACATGGCGGCTATCTGTTCTCATGGCCATGTGACAATATTCTCGGGATGCCTATGGCTTACCATACAAGATGGGTTTACTGAAGACTTCTTCCATGTGTGCCATCTATGAAACCCAATTATACAACTGGCTTCAATAATACAGTATTGCAGAGTATCGTAGAGGTGATAAGAGGTTCAGGTCCACTAAGGGCACTAATCAAAAAATGTAAAAAAAAAACCATGAAAAAGTAAAAGAAAAACAAAACATGAAACTAATAAAATGTCATAATAATTATAATATATATATATATATATATATATATATATATATATATATATATATATATTTTTTTTTTTTTACAGTATATAAGCCTGGTGCTTTTCCTGCCCAGGTATGGGAGCTCACTACACATGGTAGTACAAGAGCATCACATAACATTTAGCGGTATAATGATCTTTTTATAACTGTGGGGTGTCTATTATGTCTACAGAAAAGAAAGTTTCATCGTCATCATTCTAGAAGGATTCTTTAGGCTATGTGCACATGTTCCTGATTTTGATGCGTTTCCGCAGCGTTTTTGGATGCGCGGAATTACATCAAATCCGCAGTGTAGTGAACCACCAATGTTAGTCAATGAGAAATTGAGAATTGTGCACATGCTGCGGAAACAAACGCGGGGATTTGCAGTGTCAATTTTTTTTGAGGATCTGCAGCATTTCTGCACCCATTGACTTCCATTGTGTCATGCCAATCTGCAGCAAAACCGCAGGTTTAAAAAAGATCTGCAGATTTTCTGCGGAGTTGCCTGCGAGAAACACTGCAGATCGGGAGGAGGAAGAGTGTGTGGGCGGAGACTGTGTGTGTGCGGAGAAGATATGCGTGTCTGTGCGGGTGTTTGTGTGTGTCTGCGAGGGTGTGCGGGGATGTGTGTGCGGGGCTGTGTGTGTTTGGGGCTCTGTGTAGGCAGGCATCATCCGATGGGACTACTAGTCCCATCCGGCTATGCCTGCTACAGTGATAGCTAGCCGGATGATGGGACAGTAGTAGTCCCAACATCCGGCTACCGTGTTCAAGTGTATAAAAAAAACCCACATACACACACATACATATACATACAGTACATACAACACACAGTACATACTCACCAATCACCTAATCCCCGAAGCCCTCGATCACCTGTAAAAAAAAATAAAAATAATAAACCAGTAGTATACTCCCTGATCTGATGTAATCCATTTAATAACGAGCCATTGTGGGACACTCGTTATTATATGGACTGCGTCGGACCAGGGAGTATTTGTGTTGGTTTATTATTTTTTTCTTTTTTTGCAGGATACCGAGGGCATCGCATGGATTGGCAGAACTATAAAGATGGCAAAACTGTGTTGTGTTTTATTTCATTAAAATACTTTATTCTGGCTGTGTCTTTATTTAACCCTTTCACAAATATAGGATTAGTAATGGATAGGTATTTTATTGACGCCTCTCCATTACTAAGCCCGCTTGATGTCACCTTACAATTCAAAGGTGGCATCAACCCCCAACTATTACCCCATATGCCACCGCTACAGGACAGTTGAAAGAGAGAGGCAAAGTGTCGGAATTGGCACATCTGGTGTTTATAGCCTGGGGGGCTAATATCCATGGCCCCTTCCTAGTCTATGAATATCAGCCCGCAGCTGTCTGCGTAGCCCTTTCTGGCTGAAAATTAAATATTAAAATAGGGGGACCCCTCAAAACAAAAGAATGTGGGATCCCCCTATTTTAATAGCCAGTAAATGCTAAATATACAGCTGCGGGCTGATAATCATAGCCTGGGAAGTTCCATGGATATAAACCCCTTCCCAGGCTATGAAAATCAGCCCCCAGTCACTGACTTTCCCTCTCTGACGCAGAAAATTGCGCAGGAGCCCACTCCATTTTTTTTCATTTTTTTAAAATTAAACAGATATTGCGTTTAATGCCTGGGTCACACCTGGGAGAAACTCGCATGAGTCTTGCACCTCAATACCTGGCACTGCCGCCGGCACTCGGGACCAGAGTGTGTGGCTGCATGTATTTCTTTGCAGCTGAACGCTCCGGTCCCAGTGCTGGCGGCAGTGCCAGGTGTTGAGGTGCGAGACTCGTGTGACTTTCTCTCAAGTGTGGCCCCTGCCTAACATAGATTTTGTGTGTCTTTATTTAACTCTTTATGTACCATTTTATTATGTTTATTACTAAACATTGGGCTTGGTATTATCTATCTATCTATCTATCTATCTATAGATATATCTATCTCTATTTCAATCTATAGATAGATAGAAATATAGATAGATAGATATATAGATAGATAGATAGATAATAGATAGATGATAGATAAAAATATAGATAATCGATAGATAGATAGATAGATAGATAATAGATAGCTGATAGATAGATATGGGATAGATAGATGATAGATAGATAATACATAATAGATAGATAATAGATGATAGATAGATAGATGATATAGATAGTAGATAGATAGATATGGGAAAGATGGATAGATAGATAGATAGAAAGCTAGATAGATGATAGATAGATAGATATGGGATAGATAGAAATATAGATACAGTAGATAGACGATAGATAATAGATGATAGATAGATGATAGATAGATAATAGATGATAGATAGATAGATAGATAATAGATAGATAGATAGATAATAGATAGATAATAGATGATAGATAGATATGGGATAGATAGATGATAGATAGATCGATCTATCTATAGATCTATCATCTATCTATTATCTATCGATTTATCTATCTATTACATATAGATCTTTCTATCTATTATCTATCATCGCGTTATTATCCATCTATCTATCTATAGATCTTTTTATCTATTATCTATCTTTCTGTGTGTGTAAACATTATTCTTCAATGGCGTATGTAAATGGAGAGGTTGGACGAGAAATGACATCACAATTCTTTTTTTTTTGTTAAATAATAAATCTTTATTTAGCTTGAAAAAACGCATACAAATCTGCATGAAAAAAAAAACGCATGGAAATCCACATCAAAAAGGCGTGGATTTTTACGTTTTCTGCCAAGAGATGCAGAATCTGCGCAGAAAATTCCCCAGGCAAATCTGCAACGTGTGCACATACCCTTACTGTAAGAGCAGTGAGACTATCCTACTCCTTGTTACATGGTGTTGTGGTGTCCAAATAATTGACAAATCTGGATAATTGCCTTTTTTGCTCATACCAATAACCGTGACAAGGGATGTATCTACTAGGTCTAGAGCAAAGAAGATTTGCCCTCGCAGGCAAGATTGTGAGCCCTCGCGGGCAGGGTCCTCTCTCCTCCTGCACCAGTTGTGACTTGTATTGTTTAAGATTATTATACTTGTTTTTATTATGTATACCCCTCCTCACTTGTAAAGCGCCATGGAATAAATGGCTCTATAACAATAAATAATAATAATAATAATCGTTCTAAAAGGATTCTTTACTCTAAGAGCAGTGAGACTATCCTACTCCTTGCCACATGGTGTTGTGATGTTCACATAATTGAAAGATCTGTATATTGGACTTACTATACCTATACCTATAACCGTGACAATGGAGAAAAAAGGTTTCACCATCGTCCCAGACAGGATTCTTCACTGTAAGAGCAGCGAGTCTCTCTGCCATATGGTGTTGGGATGCTTCTGTAGGGGTCCGGATGTCTTACTTGAAAGTGATATTGATTGCTATGTTTGGGGTCTGTAGGGAAGTTTCCCACTGAATATACAGTAATTGGTAAGAACATCGTAGGGCTTTTGAGCCATTGTCTATTTTCAGTCTTACGCTAGGTGTTCAGGGACAGATGTCTGCCCGTAATCATGGCCGATCAATGTTGGTCATGTGGAAGGACTTTGACACAAGGTCCTTTCCCACAAGGCGATACAAACCGTACGAAGATGAATGATTGGTAAAACGATCCTTTGGTCCCTATACAGTTTCCTTGTTGGGGGCAGCTCATCTGGTTACATTGGGAGATGTGCTGCCGATAGTAAAGACTTTTAAGTTCTCACAATCCACTTAGCGTAAGAAGTAGCGTTCTGCTCATCCGTTGGCTGATCTGTTCCGTTTTTACAGGCCATTGATTATGATCTACTGGAGTCCTTCTGTTCTTGTTGTGTTTTTTGGCACGCGAGTTCGTACACTCACTTTTTTTTTCCGAGTGGACTCCATTCCGGATCTTGCCATGGAGCTTCACAATTACTTGTTGTGCGCTTCCTTCGCTGTATCTGTGCACGCAGCACATTCATCCTGCTACATACTCACCAATACATGTAATCCTGTACATGTGTCCCAATAACAAATTAAACCATAAATGTAGCTAATTGCAACCGTCTTTGTGTAATTTAGCAGTAGTAGAGGAGGACGACATTCCGTGAAGAGCCGGCAGCGTGTGTGCCGGTCAGAGCTCCGATACGCAACTGGATTGTTTCCCAATCCAGATACAAATAAACAGATCTGAGTACTGTACAGAACAGGCTCCCCGGAGCCATAACAATCAATTAACGGACTCCAAAGTATATCTCACGCAGAGCGAGGATTAGGATGAAGAAGCTCTAAGGCTTACTGAATATGTTACTAGCTATTTCAGCTTTTACAGAGTCTCCATCATGTTACTAAAGTGAGAGCTAACCTATAGGGATGGAGTAATGAACAGAAACGTAGGTAAGGCCATATTCACATTTATATTTCACATTATGGTTCAGAGGAAAACTCAGGTGAGCCTAAGGTTCGGAGGACATTCTTGCTGTCCTTGGTGGTTTGGAGGAATCTCTGGTGGATCTTAAGATATCCTTGTTGATCTGTTCGTTCAGAGGACATCTCTAGTGACCTTAAGGTTTGGAGGACATCACTGGTGACTAGGTGGTTTATTTATAGAACATTTCTGGTGACCCGGTGGTTTGAAAGACATCTCTGGTGACCCAACGGTTTGGAGGATTATCTGATGACCTGGTGGTTTGGAGGATATTTCTTTGGACCTGCTGGTTTGAGGTATATCTTTGGTGACCCAGTGGTTTGGAGAATATCCCTTGTGACCCGGTTCAGTGGTTTGGAGGATATACCTGGTGAATCGGTGGATCGAGATCTGTGGGTCACCACATCCTTGGTGATACATTGGTTCAGGGAACATCCCTGGTGTCCTGACACTTTGGAGGATATACCTGATGAATATTTATAGGACACTCCATGTGACCTGGTGGTGTGAAGGACATACCTAGTGATCCAATGGTGCGGAGGACATCCCTGGTGACCCAATGGTTTTCAAGAATCCCTGATGACCTGGTGTTTTAAAAAGCATCCCTGGTGACCCATTGGTTTTGGAGGCCAACTACTATGAACCATTTGTTCAGGGTAAATCTCTAGTGACCCAGTGGTTTGAAGGAAATTCTTGGTGACTTTGTGTTTTTAGAATATTACCAGTGACCCAATGGTTTGAAGGGCGTCCCTGGTGACCCAGTAGTTCAGGGAACATCCCCAGTGACCCATTGGTTCAGTGTAAATCCATGGTGACCCATTGGTTCAGGGGACATCCTTGGGTGACCCATTGGTTCAGAGGACATCCCTGGTCACCCATTGGTTCAGGAGATATCCTGGGTGACCGAAAGGTTTGGAGGACATCCCTGGTGACCCGGTAGCTTGGAGAACATCCCAAGTGACCCAAAGGTTTAGAGAACATCCCAGGTGACCCAAAGGTTTGGAGAACATCCCAAGTGACCCAAAGGTTTGGAGAACATTCCAGGTGACCCAAAGTTTAGGAGAGCATGCTTGGTGACCCAATTATTAATAGGATATCCCTTATTGACCCAATTGTAATAACAAATAGTTTGTGCAGGAATCAATCAACAAAAATTCATTCATTTGTCGCTGTTTTATGATCTGATCGCTAGTCGACATTACATCTCCTGCCCCTGCACACTGACCAATAAGCACGTTTGCTGTGTTAATTTTAGCTTTTTTATTAATTTCTAGGTTTAACGCCCCTTTAAGTCTTTGCAGATGAATGTGTAGCCTCTGGGATGTGCTACTCCTTTAATATAATGACTTCACCCATCAAGATCAAGTAATAAAAGTTAGACAAATCTTCCAGAAGTAGAAATCGTCCTGACCAGTGCCTTGTGCTGAAGCAGATGGTCAGGACGTGTCTTTTTTCCTAGTTACACAATGTAGAGCATGTTGATAAAACTGTAATTCTATGTTCTTCCTTTCACCAATAACCTCCATGTTCACAATCGGACAACGTCGTCCTTTGATCGATCGACATTTCTCAAATAATATAATAACCAATATCAGGATGGCCTGGAAACGGGGGAGCGATGGCGGAGCCTCGGGAAAATGGCTTCAAAATTCCTAGTAAAGTCTGCGGCTCAGCCCGTAATGAAGAGCAGCTGCCAAGGATTATGGCTTCTGCGTGCACGGAGACCTGTGGCGTGCCGGCACCTCTTTACTCAGACTGTTGGATTTCTCCCCGATCCATGGGAACTCGCTAGACTCTTCACAACCAACACCGCTTTCCTGTATTACGGTTATCCTTGCTCATTTTATTAAATCTGATAATATACCCCATTGTAACACGAGTTCAGTTACTCCTTCGGGTTTGTGTAACCCCTTCATTTTTTATGTTTTTTCCATTTCTTCTTCCCCGGACCACAACTTTTTTTTTTTTTTTTTTTGTGTTTTTTTTTTTACAGGATGAGTTGTATGGTAGTTTTGAATGACACCATTAATTTTACCATATAATGTCCTGGAAAAACAGTAAAAAAAATTCCAAATGGGGTGAAATAATGGGGGAAAAAAAACACAATTCTGATATTTTTTTGTTCTTTTTTTACAGCTTTCATTATGCTGTAAAATGACCTGGGAACATGATTCTTCAGGTCAGGGCTTTTACTTGTGTAGTTTTTTTTTTTTTTGTGTTTGTTTTTTTTAATTTTGGTGGCAAAAAACCCCCAAATAAAATAAAAACTTGTCGCACCATTTTTTTAAATTTCTTTTTGTCACTGGAGATGTGTGAGGGCTTGTTTTTTTTTTAATGTGGTGACCTGATGTTTGTGTTGATACCATTTTGGAGTACCTATAATGTTTTAACCACTTTGGAGGGGGACAGTGAATGCAACAACCAAAAACAGCAATTCTGGTGTTTAATTTTATTTTTTTTGGTTTACGGTCTTTTCCATTTGGGTTATTACGATTTGATATATCACTTTTACTGACCCGGTGATACCGAATCTGATTTATTTTTATAACTTTATTTTTGATAAGGGTAAAAGGAACGTGATTTTGAATTTTTATATATATATATATATATATATATATATATATATATATATATATATATATATATATATATATATATATATATTTTTTAATTTTCTTTTTAGTTATCTTTTTTTTATTCCATATAGGACTTGAACCTGCAATTGACTGATCGCTTGTTCTATTTACTGCAATATATGTTTTATATGAAGCTCCACCTGTTGCCATGGGGGTAGTCAGTAGTCTCTCGGCAGTCAAGGAAAGCCACCAACAACCTACGATCGTTTGCCGTATATGGTGCGTGCTCAGATCCTGAGCTCGGTCCATTTACTCGATACATGACATAATTGAATGTTGTGTAGCGGGAAGGAGTTAAGGTCAAGTCTTTCTGAAATTACGCTATGAGCAGTTCCTTAACGAGAGCCTAAAAACTATGCATGTATCCTTTTAGGAGAAATATCCCCTGTAAAAATTGCTCCATATTTCAGAAGTGGATTGCTCAGTGCACCCTTGGTGTGGCTAAGAGGCTAACTGGTTTTGCATGTCCCCACCTCGCTCACCGGTGATTGACAGCACTGCCTTGCCTGAAGTGAGCACTGTCTACAGACCAAGCTCAGGCGAGTGCTGTCAATCACCAATGAAGGAGGCGGGGACATGCGAAACAAGTGGAGGGGAACGTTGTACTGAGCCTCTTTTCCACACCGAGGGTGCACCGAGCATCTTCATTAGAATATTTGATTAGATTTCAGATTCTGCAGAACAGAGAGAGTGATTAGAACACTAAAGGTGTGATTTTTTTTTTTTATAGCGGCAATATCCCCTTCAAGGCTGAGTGCTTAGGTTATACCGTCAGTTTAGGTTGACAGACTCCCTTTAAAAGAAATAAAACATGGAAATGAATGACCTTCTATTAGAGACAGTGCGGCGGGGCTTCTGCTGTAGTGAGTTGTCTTACAACCAGAGATAAGATTGATCTCAATTTAGCCCTAATGAAGAGGGAAAATACCTGATTTCCAGGGAGAAATATAAAATTATTTGTGGATTTTCCACATTAAATATTCTTAAAAGTTTTTATCATAGCTTTTTAATACTAGTTATTTTAATTAATACAAGATATATTTCTATTTGATATATTATGTCTTCTTATGCACATTGTCTATTCAGAGAGGAAGAGGACTAGAACTCTAGTGCCACCTATAGGATGTAGCAATCCTAAAAGTCAGGATCGACTCTCCAAGGAGCCTTTTCACATGACTTAGGATAAAAACCAAAACCAGAATCTTAATTTGCAGACACTGTGTTTCGGGTTACTGCCCCTTGTCAGTGCAAAGTGTGAGATCTGATTTGGCTGGGTGAGAGGCGTCTGACTGGGATCCAAGGGGTAACGTTTCTATTTGCGGAGAATGACATTTCAAGCCTGACACGCCAAAGTGAGGAGACTCCTCTCACCCAGCCAAACCTGATCTCACACTTTGCACTGATGAGGGGCATTACCCCGAAACACTGTGTCTGCAAATTGAGATTCTGGTTTTGGCGTTTGTCCTAAGTCATGTGACAAGGCTCGTTAGAGAGCTAATATTGACTTTTAATATTGCTACTTCCTATAGGTGGTTCTCGTCCTCTTCCTCTTTGAATAGACAATGTGCATATATCCCAGAGAAGCATTGCAGCTTAAGTCTCCTCACCTCAGCATGTCAGGCTTGACATGTCACTCTCTGTAAGGACAAATGTTATTCCTTGGTCCCGGGTTTGCTTATATAACACCTACATATTCCTATTATCCTACTTGGGTCTCACAGTCTAAATTCCCTATAAGTACCGTATGTGTTTGGAGTGTGGGATGAAACTCAGGCAAACTCCATAAGAACATACAAACTTCACGTTGATGTGGGATTTGAACCCAGGACTCCAGTGTTGCAAAGCAACCGTGCTAACTACTGAGTCACTGTACATGTAGTAATGATGCCTACAGAGCAGATTGGGAGGGGAATGATTCTGATAAGGACTTTATATCAGGGGTTTGACTACAAATGGAGAGACTTGTGGGAAGTACTATCTGTACCTACATCATATATATGGAGAGAATGGAATGTAGTACTATCTGTGTCTTCATCGTTTACAAGGAGAGAAGAGGATGCAGTACTATCTGTCTCTTTTTCTCTCTGTATAAACCAAAAAAAAGGCCAGTGTTATACCTTCCTACATCATTTACATTTAGTGAAGGAAGTGTAGTACTAGCTGTACCTGTATAATTTACAAAGCAGGAAGGGGATGTGGTAATATCTGTGCCTTCATTATTTACAAGGAGAGAAGGGTATGCAGTACTACCTGGCTTTTCATGGTTTAGACAGAGAGAATAAGAGACTGTACTATCCATACTGACATCATTTACATGGAGAGAAGGGAAGGTTCTACTCTTTGTACCTGCATAATTTACAAAGAGAAGGGGATCCAGTACTATCTGTGCTTTCATCACTTACAAGGGGAAGCAGTACTATCTGTACACTGAGAGCAGGGAGACAGTGGTATTCATACTTACGTTATTTACATGGATTAAAGGGGGATAAAGTAGTATCTGTAATTTCATAGTTCAGAAAGAAGGATGAGGCAACAGTACTATCTGTACCCTTATCATTTAAAAGTAGCCGAGAGGGTATCACAATCTGTAACAAGGAGAGAAGAGGTGTCAGTACTATCTGTACCTATATTATTTAGAAGATGAAGAAAGGAGATTTTTAATTATGTCACTTACAGGAAGAGGAAAGCAGTACTGTCTGTACCTGCATCATTTACATCAGGAGAATGGAAGATAGTAGTACTATCAGCACCTAAATAATGTACAAGTGGAGTTGGAGAAGTACTGTCTGTGCCGTAATGATTTGCAGGAAGAGAGAGGAAATCGTTGCTACAAATGTGTACATAATTTACAACAAAGACAGAGTGGCAGTACTATCCTTATCTGCATAATTTAAGGAAGAGACATGGAGACAGTACTATCTGTGCCTCCTTATTTTTTTAGAAAGAGAGAGTGAGACAAATTTTCCTGTCCCATATTTTAAAGTCCCATTTAGAAACCGTCTTCACAGAGTCACATGCTGATATGTTACAGTATTATTACACTTGTCTTATGATTCAGCGTACCTATACATTGTGCTGTAATTACCGTTTTTATCTCTGCTCATTATTTACCCTTTGTAATCAAGAAACGCTGGCCCTTTAATAAACCTCCACCATTTCCTTCACAATGAAACGTTTCCATACTGAAGGAAGGATGGAGAACATAAAATGCACAGTGATTTGTACTGGGTCCAAGCCATAAGGAACCATGTTTACAGAGGTCGCTTCATACAAAGAGCCATTGTTTCGGGAGAAATGACCTGCATCCCTGTCCGACCCATGAAAACCAGTGTTCCATATGGTTTTTAACCAATTCATTGCCCCGTGTTCAGCCTCTGTGTATTGTAATGACATCTACCAGCTAGGCAATGAAGATGAGTGTTTTAATTTATTGCATTAATTTTAATTCTCTATTACAGGAAGATTCTGGGGAAATTTTACTTCTGGACGCCAGGGTTTGGTGCCGCTTTGCCCGCGTCGTATGTCGCTATCCTTATCGAAAGAAAAAGCAGGTATTGACGTAAATTACATTCAAAGTAATGCAATTTTACTTTCGGTAATTACATAAATGGCAAGAGTACCATCTCTATTTGCGGAATTACATATGGAAACAAGGACGCAGTACTATCTTTGACTACGTGTTGCCTAATTAAATGTGTCGACATTATTTACAGAAAAAGACAGGATAGTGGTACTAACTGTGTCCACATCATTTACAAGTAAATATAGCTGCAGTGTTATTTCTATATAAGTTACTTGCGTATGAAAAAAGAACACATCGTTTACAGAGTAAGACAAGGAGGTAGTACTATCCATGCCTGTATAATATACAGAGGGAGAGTCAGGGAAGTACGGTAATATTATTTACAGAGAAAAAAAAAGTGTCAGTAGTCTGTGTGTCTGCATAATGTACGTATAAAAACAGGGATTGCCCACATCATTTACAAACAAAGACAGGAGGTAGTACTATCTATGCCTATATAATTTATAAAATGATTCAAGAAAATAGTACTATCTGTGCCTACATTATTTACAGAGAAAAAAAAAAAGTGGCCGTAGTCTGTGTGTCTGTGTAATTTATATATAAAAACAGGGATTGCCCACATCATTTACAAAGAAAAACAGGGAGGTATATCATTTACAAAGAGAGTCCGGGAAGTAGTACTATCTGTGCCTACTTTATTAACAGAGAAAAGCACAGCCATAGTAGTCTATGGGTTTGTATAATTTACGTATAAAAACCGGGATTGCCCACATCATTTAGAGAGACAGGGAGGTAGTACTATTGGTGTCTACATCATTTACTGAATGAGACTGGAAAACAGTACTATCTGTGCTTACTTCATTTCCAGGGAAAACCAAAGGAGACAGTATTCTCTTTTTTTTTCGGCATAATTTCTGTACGGAAACAGGGATTGCCTACAGTATTGAAAGAGAGAGGGAAGCAGTACTATCTGTGCCTACATCATTTATAGGGAAAAACAAGGAGGCCGTACCCTATAGCTGCATAATTTATGTATGGGAACAGGGATTTCCTACATCAGAGAATCAGGACTATCTGTGACTATATCATTTAAAGGGGAAGGCGGGATGGCAGAAATATGTGTCTACATAATTTACAAAGACACAAAGCTCCATCTTTTACAGATATAGACAGGGAGGAGGTATTTTGTATGTCATTGTCAGTTATAGTGAAAGATAGGAAGGCGGTATTATCTTTACTTATTTATTTTTTAAGAAAAGACTAGGAGGCAGTACTATCTGTCTCTACGTCATTCACAAGGGAAGTAATGCGGACAGTACAATCTGTGCCTTTTAGATTTATAAGGATAGATAGCAAGGACGTACCATCTTTTCTACACCATTCACAAAGCATAGAGATGGAGAAAACGCTATCTGTGCCTATGGAATGTTCAAGGATAGATAGTGAGGCAGGAATATCGGGGCCAATATTATTTAAAGTGAAGTAGGGAAAGGCAGCACTATCTGTGCCCTTAATAATTATTTAAAAATGCAATTGGAAATTAAAAATAAAAACGTCTTTAAAAAGGTTTAACTGGGGATCACTGCAGGACATAACGTAGATTGCTAGGGAAGATTTCGGCACAGCTCCAGCATCTTCTCCTGCCTCGACCGCTCGTGATAGAATGTGAGGACGTAACAGGTGCTTCTTGTAATGTGGGAGCGGTTTCTCAAATCTCCCAGAGCAGCTAACTCAGCATTTCCCCACTCTTCCCAAGCGTGGGGTGCCTCTTTCATTAAGAATTTGGATCACTGTGATTACTTGGGAAAGACATCTGTCTCCCGTTACCACGTCCTGGTGGCATCTGCCTCTGGTCCACCAGCTGTAGCAGATAGCGAGCTGCTTAGTGTATGTGCATCGGCATGTGTTAATTTGTCCTCATAAATTGTCGTTATCTGCCTTTGACTTACTGGTTTGCAGCTGTCAATCATGGGAAGCCAATATAACAAAGACAAAATGTTTTACTCCGGAATTACCAGACCCCGTTCAAATCTGGACTATAAGATCGGTCACAAAATTTACCCGTGAAAGTAACTTATCTTTGAGAAGGCATCACGAAAAAGTTATGTTTTAGACTCAAAATTTCTAGACCAGTGGATAATGGATTTTGGGAATTTGGTAAATCCTGCAAATTTCCAGTAGTGTTCTGGATTCCTCCTTAGCTAGAACATAATGGACACTGGTCGTTAGCCTAGATGTTACTTTTGGGTGGGTTTTGGCTGCTTATCCTCCTTTTTGATGAAAAGATTCGGCTTTTCCCTTTCCAAATTAATCCAGATATTAAGGAAACCCGAGACCACTGACGTTCTTGGATGTATGTTTGAAGAACACAGGGGTCCAGGTTCCAAACCCAACGTAAGGATAAAACAATGTCTTAATTTATAGTCCAGTAAAAATACATACACATTGCACAAAATAGGGCTTCGACGCGTTTCAGACGCTCAACAAGTTCTTAATATATGCCGGGATTAGGAATGTTTTTAGCGTTCGAAACACATTGGTTTTATGGAGGTCTCTCCTTTCCCCCTACTATTTTTTGCAATGTGTATATATATTTTTGAAAGGACTATAAATAAAGACATGGTTTTATCCTTAACTTGATTATGGAAGCTGGACCCATGTTTTTTTTTTATCAAATCCAATTTTTTCCCCCAAAGCTTCTGAATCATGGTCAAACATCAAATACACAGTGTTAATCTATTGTATGTGGCCACCTTTAGACCCAAAGCTCTTAGTAGAATGTCTTATCATAGTTTAGCAAAACTTTTGAGAAGAATTCAAGTAAATGACCCTTTAAACTTTTTGGGTCAAACTTCGAAGTGCCAAAATACTGTCTACAGTAGAAGAAGTGAGTCCTACCCTTATAATGGTTCTGATGGGTATAGTTGACCATACACATTGGATAATTGTCATCCGCCATCTAACTTGTATGACGGAGTCCTGTCTTTCCAACGAGTGTGTATGTTGGGAGAACGAAGGATCAGTATGTTAGTATTCAGCATGTCCGATCCTTTCTTTTTTTATTTAATATAAACCATTGTCAGAGATATTTTGCAGTGGGTTACTCAACTTTATTGAGTCATGGTGAGGACCAGGAGTAATCCCTCTTGGACAGTTATAACTCTTCTGCCAGCAGCGATCTGACATTTATGACCAACTCTACGGCTGTATGTCAGCCATCTTGGCACTGCCATTAAGACTTACATGAGTGAGGAACATTTATGAAATATCAAAATTTTACCAGTGGTTAGAGATTGCCTAGTAATTGACTTTACATTGCCAATCAAAAGGTCAAAAGAAGTAAGTTCTAGTCTTTTTCTTGGTTCTTAACTTGGCAAATCCCATTATGTAGCTGTCAGATTAACCATTATTTCTCCAAATTTCCTGATAGACATGCAGTCAGGATGGCGGACCATGCGTGATTATTTAAAAGAAAATAGAGGGGTAAGTCGCTGCCAGACACCTTTTGGCAGCAGCTTATCAATCATTAGGGTAATCCGACATGCCAAACCATTACTTGCTCTATCAAACAATTTGGGGTACGTTCAGACTTACAGAAGGACCCATTGTTAACCTATGTGCTAATTCACGTGCTATTTTTTACACAGACCTTGGGTCCAAGTATAAAAGAAATCACAATATCTTCTCGTCTGGTCCGATTTATAGACTAGAGTATGTAAATAGCAGGCAGCTTCCATATCTATCCCGTATGTGGCTGGATACATGGAGCCAGTCATGAAAGCAATTTCTGGACATGACTGGTCCGATAAATTTAGCTGACTGTGTGAATGTAGGCTTAGGGTGAAATCTGGTGGCCTTCATACATCGTTGGCCAAACCCAATAAAATCAAATATGGACAGCTGTAGCAAAAGCTCCATAGAAATGTACCATGTATGCCTTCTCTGATCTTCTGAAAGGCTACGATGATTCCGAGAAGAGAAAAAGGACATATGCATTGTGTACTTGGACTGGCACCTCCTTGGTGGTTGGACTCCCCTTGTCATGGTGACACTGTAGTTTCTCTCACTGATTTGGCCACTTAAACTTAGACTCCGTGTAATAAAACCTTGGAATCCGTGCATAACACATGATTGCAGATGTTCCACCGCCCGGCGTGCATAGGAATTCATTTTAATAACGGTTTGCAGTATTTCATACGTCTAGTATAACATAGCGAGATGACCTGTTTATTATTTTTATTACATACTGCATTAATCTCTGCCATTTCCCCTCCTTTGATCATAACTTATTTTATCTCTTTCCATCGGTCTTCGCTCTCTTTCTTCCCCTGGAGCCGTGCTCTCATTGACTTTACAGGCTTTTTATGATCATCTCTGTCTTCTTCTTCCCGACGTTTTGTTTTTTTCTCAAACTTATCCTTCGCCTTCCCCTGTATCTTCTCCTCTCGGTGATGTCTCCTTTGTTCCACCTGATTTGTCCTCCAGCTGTCTCGATTCCTTCGCTTTATACTACTTATTGCTTCTTCTTTTTTTTCCACCGTCTGCTGATCTCTAATATTCCACAGAACATCTGTATCCTGTTCTTCCCACCTGTCTCTACTCTAAATCTCCGTAATACCTTTTTACATGAACTGAAATTAGCTCAAGTTTCGTTGTTGCCTACCTGCGCATTTCCCATACATGCTCTCTCTCCCCCTTAATCCTCGTGGTTGGACCAGATAGTTGGACTTCTTTTTTTTTTTATGCATTTTTTTTAAACATTCGAAAAAGGTGTTGGGTCTGTTAAATCGAGCTCTGTTCTGGACTATTTTAGTGCAGACTTGACGGCAGCAATTTTTTTTCCTGCACCTTTTCCTGTGCCAGATATGACCTAGACACTAGGAAATGTGAGACTCTGCCTCTTAGTCGGCAATGTAGAATAATAAATACTGATAATTGTGTCTGCCTCCGCTGCTTTGTATGTGAGAAAAAATTTTAGTTCTCAAAAAGACTTTGTAAAAACACCAAAGATGTTCTTAGATGATCAGCCTTGAGTTGGGTTAGGCATTAAATCTTTTCCAAGCTGCTCATACCTTCGTTTGGTCGACAGCTATTTCTCCCAACTCCCCAATGCCCTTGAATGTTCGGCTTTGCTTAGCATTTGTGTTTTCAAAGGGCATGGGGGAAAAAAAGAGAAGTGTCTCATGGTGTCCCTGAAAATAAAAGGATGACATCAACTACCTAATACTTATCTCCTTTGAAATCATCTGTTGAGCAAGCCGGGAAGCCACCATACGTATGAGATCTCAGCCAGTCTTTCCGATACCATTGGGTTTCACTGACTTTTATCTAATGTGTATAGCAGTGGTTCCCAACCTTTCTGACCTTGAGGGCCACATTCAGCTCTGCAAGAGGGTTGCGAGCCACATCCAGTTCCTGCTCCCCTCACAGTAGTGGTAACCAAAGCCCCCATTACGGGTATAATGATAACAAAAGCTTTTCTACACAAATCGCCCAGAAGCAGTATACCAAGATCCAGGGGTTCTCACCAAACCCCCATTCAGCATTCTTCCATTACGCACTCCCAATACACACAGTCACATCCAGCTTCAAGCTCATCCTCTGACTGGTAATATCATCCTGTCTCCAGCGTACCATACTTACATTATCTCTAAACACCCAAAACCAGTAGATGTGTACCCAGATCTGCTCTTCTGTGCAGGGCTACTCACCACAAAGTTCACCATTTTGAGATGTGCTCTTCATACCAATTTACTAAATCTGGAGCTAATGCACCAAGCTGGCAGACAGCCGCGAGCCACAGTTCATGGGACCACGAGCCACATGTGGCTCCCGAGCTACAGGTTGGGGACCCCTGGTGTATAGGGACCTTTAGGGTTCAAATAAGGTGTACATAAGGGTAAGGGGAGCCCCAAGCAAGAAGAAGGGTGTCCCTACTCCAGCTAATGGAGGAGTGAGCGCTTATAAATCTAGGTAGTGGGGAAAAACCTCCAAGCGTAAGATCGATTTCTTCAGCAGATTGCTCGTAGATACCTCCACATTGTCTAGCAGAAAGTTCTAAATATAGTCACCCTGGCAATGAACTGATCATCACTGGAGTCAAATATACACTTGGACTCCATCTTGCTCTGACATTATGCACAATCAATGTTAGATTCAGATGATTGGACAACTATGACACCAACCAATGCCGCAGAGAAGGAACCAATCTTTGCAGCTGCTCTCTATTCTAGTACTGGAGTAGTGGACTGGCCCTTAATAAAGTATTTTACTAGGACACATGGAAATGGGTTATCCTGATGCAAAAACTCCTTTCAATTATAACATCTTACAGATCTGATTACAGCTTGTGATCTCAGCCATTGGGAGTATAAGCGTGTTCGGAATACCTGCCGTGGACGCAATCGTCCTCCTCTGGTAACCAGACTGCTCCACTGGTCTGTTCTCACTGGGGGCAGAGCTATCACGCACTTGAGTGGTGCGGCTACACACGGTGGTGCCTCGTGTGTGGTAGTGGTGAGCGATGTGGGAACACGGGACACCGTGCTTTCCACTTGTTTTGCGGCCTTGGAGACATGGGATGCTGTGTCTCCTGGTTGCCAAGCAATGCTGGATGCTACATTGACTGGTGTTAGCCAATGGTGGGAATGTGTGCACCCTGCTGTACAGGTGAGCAGGGAGTGGCTCCCTGGACTTGACTGGGAGGAATGCATCACCTGATTGTGATCCTTAGATTTGGGATACCTATTTAAGGCCTGCTTCTGATACAGTCCAGTGCTTTTTATTCAGTTCCCTTGCGTTGTGGTATGGTGAGTGCTCCCTGGTTGGGTTCTAGTTGCTTCTCAGCAGTTGCTAATGGTCTTTTACTGGTTCTTCTTTATTAGCTATTGTCCCGGGGTTTCCCTTTGGTTTTCATTTGGGTTTTATTCTGCTCAATTTGGATTTACTCTTTATACCTGACTCTACATCGTCCAATTCACCAAACGCCAGCTGTCCTGCAACAGCATTCTGTGAAGGGCTCTGTGAAGCCCCCTTTCTCTTCGGGAGTGGGTGAAGAATATTTCTTCCCTTAAGGATTTGCCTAGCAGTGATCCTCTAGTTTAGGCTGGGATAACTCCAACTTGTGGTCCAGTTCAGAAATTTAGAAAAGCAAGGTTGTTAGTTGACTATCAAATGGCTAAAGGTGCCCCTGAACATTAGATCTATGATATGTTGAATGAACGCATCACCGGCTGACCATGGTGGTGTCACGATTCTGAAGCAGATAATGTCCTATAATTTTGTCCTATCATTTTTTTTTTCGTAAAAGATAAGACCGCACCAGACATGTTGGGCAGTGGATTATTCCCTTCTCTCATTTTAAAATACCTGTGCAAGCCATGTTTGTCAAGGAGTCAGTAATGATCTAAGCTGTATGGCCACCAACGATGGGAAATTCAATTTGTACTACCTTGGTCCAATGTCTGATGTTGCGGGGCCTAGCTAGTAACCATCAGGGACATTCGGGATGCCGGGTTGAGGATTCAGAGTTCAGAGGTGAAAATTAGCAGCCTTGGTGGACCGGACTGGACACCAGACCAGCGCAGTGGGTCTCAAATTTCTTGTCTTTAAGGGCTATCTCAACTTTTGCCCTTTTTTATAAAATTTTCTGTTTCATTGAAGTGACTTGCCCAGTTGACCCTAAGTGTTGGATCACGTCGATCTTGGCACTCTGAGAATTATTTTATTTCCTACTGCTTGCATTGAGTGGCACCGCTGGTTCATGCTAGGGGCATGTTACTGGAATTGTTTGCCTTCCTGTAAATATCCTTTTATTTCAGCATCATTGAACATAGGGAAAGCTATAAGGACTTCCAAACATCGGTACTGTGCATGAATACACCGCATTGACGTCTCTCGAGTGTGGTTCTCCATGACCTTCGATTCGTCTATGTACCGATGTAGCTCAATCACAGTATTTGACTAAGATAAGCTATTACAATTTTTTTATCACTGTGATTGTTACTATGTTTCTGACTCTTTTATCCTTTACTTAATATGAAAGTATTTGCAGTTGTGCCTCTTATATTTACCCAACCACTTTACTGTGAAGGCCAAGTTAGATATGGCTTTTACAAACTAAGTGATAGCGTTACAATGCTTTTACTACTGATTGATATATTTATTATTAATCTAATAAAAAAACAAAACGGAAATCCATCTTGATGAAATTCCCGGATGTGATTCCTAATCTTTGTGTACAAGTAAAGTGAGGAAACCTGGTCCAGACATGACCACTTGCTTGTTGCATTACTCTGTTTTGTTGAGCTTCCAACATTTAATGGAAGTATGAAGTAAAGAAAATTGGACTTCAGAGAACATTTTCAACAGATCTCATAGTCCTGTTCTGTAGAACCTAGATCAGAATCCAGCTCGTTGTGCGGCCAGAAAAAAAAGACTGTTTTTGTTGATGGTGGCCCTTGCCAACGCTCATCGAAAATTTATCACCTTGTGTTTTTGCACACAAAACATCATAAAGTTTTGATTAATTTCAGAAACGTTTGTTTTTAGTTTCCAGCAAATTCAGATTTGGCAAGAAGAGTTCGAGCTGCCTCTCATGTTTCTATATAATGTGATAAAAACAAGAGCTTGCTTCAGACTGGATCTAATTATGGTCCTAATGTGGATCGCGTTCATCTTTTCTTCAGAAATTACAAACCATTTAACATCAATAAGAGTAGCCAATGTTTATCTGACGAAATCCACAACATATGGTCATTTTTAATGGCGTTTCTTCAAGAAGTTGATCTTTCAAAAGAATATCAAAAAGAATCTGTTCTCTGCAGGGACCTCGATTGCTCTATTTCAGTGGATCAGTGTTCGAGCATCCGTTTTCCAACAGTCCAATGGCCATTGAAAGAAGTGGCAGAGCCCATGCTCGAACCGTGATCCATTCAAAGTGGGATTTGGGAGTTGGGACCCTTGTAGAGGTAGGTCTTTACTAAAGGCCTCCATAAATATTAACGTTAGCCAACTCCATTGATTTCGATAAACATCTGACTATCTAATATCTACGAAGGTCTCTTTTCCCCCACAGATGATGATGGGTTGGGCATTTTGAATTTGTGTCTGATAGTTTTCTTCTTGTGGGAGATAAGTCACCATCAGAGATACACTGAGCCTTCAGGTGACAGCTATCAGAGGTGTACAGACCCCTCTACATGTGATTATCACCTCTTCAATACTAAAAAAAATCCTGAAAACATCACCTGTTGGTGGCTCTTGAGGACCGGAGTTGGGGAACACTGCTGTAATATGACAAAAATGAGTCTTAAAGGTTTTTTTTAATATTTAAAGTTATCACCAATCCACAGAATAAGGCTCTGAAAATGTCTCATCAGAATCTCCTTCATTCTCTATGTAACTATCATAGATATATGTGTACAGCACTTGGCTATCTCCAGCAGTGCCATAGTGAATAGATGGAGCAGTGGTGCGCATGCGCAGACACCTATCAATTCCCATTTTTGGGATTGGTGTGGCCTGATTGCTTTGGATACGTGATAACTTTACATTTTTAGAATATTCTTTAAGAATAACTGCTAAAGTATATTTGTCATTGACAATTGATGAACCAATTGTTTTTATTCTTCGACACTGAATGGTGGAAAAGACCAATGGATCCCTCCTCCGCCATTATGTTCACCATTATTTGTATCCTGAAGATGCAGATACCTGTGAAATCAAGATGCTGGACGGTGGTGGGGAGGGTGGCCATGGCATGGGGCCCACAGGACACTTTTGCTGGCACAGTTCGTGGACCAGTTATGAACAACCAAAGAGGGCGGATGTAGCCCACAGGCCATAGTTTGCCCAGGCCTGCATTAGATTATTAATAAAGCCTGTTCATTTATTGTGTATGGATGTATATATATTAATGCAGTTGTGCCTTTCAATGAACAGTTCGGGTTTGGCTGGGTTTACACTTCTCAATTGTGCCTATTAAACTTCTGCTGATTGACTACATGCCAGGCTGATCGTCGTTCATTTAAAGGGAATCTGTCAAGAGGTTTTTGTCCAATGGAATCTAATAGCAGCATGATATAGTGGCAGAGTGCCTGATATGAAGACAGTTGAGGCATCATCGACTTTAATTTCTTCCATTGTTCATCTCCTATTGTTTAAAACCTAGACTTAATAGGACTACTCTTACATAGGTGACAAAAAGACTTTCTGACCAGCAGGACCATGTGTCCTATTCCGAAAGCTGCTGTTTTTTCCCGACTTTCCAACTTTCAACAGTGGTACGTAAGTATAAGGAACTTAGAAGCCTGAGAATGATAGCGTGAGCGATTCTCATATCCAGTTTCCAGTAAGGCTGGTCAATCACCATGGCAAGGTTTACAGTAAATATTCAAGAAGACCGGGGTGTAAAGTGCCAACAAATGCTCTCGTTAATGCAGATTGCAAGTGACAGCAGAGTGTCTTGCTTCGTCTTAAGAATGTCCTACAAGACCACAGCTGTCATTGAAGTGATACCGGGATTAATGAGGAACTTCATTGGACTGTAAGGGATATGGGCAAGAGGTCAGCAGTATGGCTACCAAGTCTGTTAAAAGATACCCTGGGAGAGAAGAAGGAACCAACTCCAAGCTGGTCAGCAAATCTCTCGGAATTTCCTTGACCTTCCTAAGAGTTTGCGTCTTCCATTGTAGGAGAATCAATGCTATCGATAAACTGAGTATTTGGTTTTTGTTTTTTTGCTTTTTTAATTCTAGATGAACAACCATTAGGCCATGTGCACACGTTCAGTATTTTTCGCATTTGTTTCGCGTTTTTTCGCTATAAAAACGCTTACATATGCCTCCCATTATGTTCATTGTATTCCGCATATCTTCTGCAAATGTTGCATTTTTTTTCCGCGAAAAAATCGCATCGCGGAAAAAAAAGCAACATGTTCATTAAATTTGCGGAATTGCGGGGATTCCGCACAACTAGGAGTGCATTGATCTGCTTACTTTACGCACGGGGCTATGCCCACCATGCGGGAAGTAAGCAGATTATGTGCGGTTGGTACCCAGGGTGGAGGAGAGGAGACTCTCCTCCACGGACTGGGCACCATATAATTGGTCAAAAAAAAAGAATTAAAATAAAAAATAGTCCTATACTCACCCTCGATGTCTTCCCGCCTCACCGTTGCATGCTGCCGCTTCGGTTCCTATAGCTGCTGTGCGGTGAAGGACCTGTGATGACGTCACTGTCTTGTGATTGGTCGTGAGCGGTCATGTGACCGCTCACGTGACCGCTCACATGACCGCGACGTCATGGAAGGTCCTCTTCGCACACACCAGCTATAGGAAGAGGAACGGACGCCGCTGATGAGATGTCTAGGTGAGTATAACCATTTTTTTTAATTTTTTTAATTATTTTTAAACATTCTATCTTTTACTATTGATGCTGCATAGGCTGCATCTATAGTAAAAAGTTGGTCACACTTGTCAAACAGTATGTTTGACAAGTGTGACCAACCTGTCAGTCAGTTTTTCAAGCGATGCTACAGATCGCTTGGAAAACTTTAGCATTCTGCAAGCTAATTACGCTTGCAGAATGCTAAAAAAAAACGCAAACAAAAAAAAAATGCGGATTTCTTGCAGAAAATTTCCGGTTTTCTTCAGGAAATTTCTGCAAGAAATCCGGACGTGTGCACATACCCTTACTGACAAGGGGTAAATTGTACAAATCCGGCTCCCGAGCCTCGCTCTATTTACTTTTAGTATAATCTCTTTTATGATAAGGGTGATTGTATTTCTGCAAAACTGTGACTACCGTCTGGTGGTTTTATCAGACGGTCCTGGTTGTTCTCACTTTGCTTGTTTATTTTTCCTAGAGCGCAAACTCCAGAGGAACCCGAAGCTGCAATTGTGTCAAATCAATGTATCACGGAACGTGCTAGGTTAGGAAGGGATCAAAGGAACCTGATGTACAAGACAAGCTTTTATGTTAGTATATATATATATATATATATATATATATATATATATATATATATCTAATATATAAAGCTGAATGTGTGTGTGTGTGTATGTATGTATGTATGTATGTATGTCCGGGATTGGCATCTGAACCGTAGCAGCTACAGCCACAAAATTTTGCACAGTCACACGTCTGGACCCCGAGAGCGTCATAGGCTATGTTGTGAGGTGAAATTTTAACCCCGCGCTTTCCAATTCACCAAACAATTTTGCCCCTATCTACATAATGGGGAAAAAGTGAAAGGAAAAGTGTTGGAGGCGTCGCAGCTACAGGCACAAAATTTTGCACAGTCACACGTCTGGACCCTGAGAGCGTCAAAGCTATATTGTGAGGTGAAATTTTAACCCCGCGCTTTCCAAGTCACCAAACAATTTTGCCCCTATCTACATAATGGGGAAAAAATGAAAGGAAAAGTGTTGGAGGCAAATTAACAGCTGCCAGATGTGAACAAGGGGGACTTAAAGAATGACAGCGATGGCACCAAAGAGTATATACTGTACAGTTGCTAAGGTGGGGCCCCAACATGGGATAATCACACCACCACGGGGATATGAACACACACACAAAATGCGCCACACACTACCACGTGCTCGAACACATATACCACCCTCAGTGCACATTTCACCACACATACACCAACCTCGCCACATAAAAGTAGAAACACAAAAGTCGCCGCTCAAAACTCGCCACGCGCAAAACTCTCCACATGCAAAACTCGCCACACGTGCAAAACTCGCCACACGCAAAACTTGCACACGCAGAAAAATTGCCACACGCAGAAAAATTGCCACATGCACAAAAGTTGCAACACATGCAAAAGTTGCCTCACACAAAACTTGCACATACTCAAAAGGCACCACACATAAAACTCGCCACGCGCAAAACTCGCCATGCGCAAAACTTGCTGCACACAACTTGCTACACTAACCTGTCACATGCAACTCGACACACAAAAAGTTGCTACACGCATGTCGCCACACAAAACTCATCTCACAAAAGTCCCTACATGCATGTCGCCACACGCAACTCAACACACACAACTTGACACACGAAACTCGCCCTAAAACACACACAAGTCTGGTATCCTTCAAAAATAAAAATCTGATTAATAAGCAGACAAACTACAAGAGCAACAAATGTACCATATAGGAATCCGGCAGCTGTCAGTCACATGACCAGTCTATTATGTGTATGTGTGAGCTAATATATACTGCCAGGGGGTGGGCTTACTGTTGGCTGGGGATTTATCAGGCTGCCATTTTAGCTTACAAATACTGAGGTAAAAATACTGACCAAATAACGTGTGAACGAGGGCTAATACAGGAGGAGATGGCATACAGCTATATACTATATACAGGAGATGACACACAGGTATATACTATTTACAGGGGAGATGACACACAGGTATATACTATATACAGGAGGAGATGACACACAGATATATACTATATACAGGAGAGATGACACACAGGTATATACTATATAGAGGAGGAGATGACATACAGGTACATACTACATACAGGAGGAGATGACATACAGGTATATACTATATACAGGAGGAGATGACACACAGGTATATACTATATACAGGAGCAGATTACCTACAGGTATATAGTATATACAGGAGGAGATGACACAGGTATATGCTATGTATAGGAGGAGATGACATACAGGTATATACTATATACAGGAGATGACACACAGATATATACTATATATAGGTGAGATGACACACAGGTATATACTATATACAGGAGATTACATACAGGTATATCTAATATATAAAGCTGAATGTGTGTATGTATGTATGTGTGTATGTCCGGGATTGGCATCTGTACCGTCGCAGCTACAGCCACAAAATTTTGCACAGTCACACGTCTGGACCCCGAGAGCGTCATAGGCTATGTTGTGAGGTGAAATTTTAACCCCGCGCGTTCCAATTCACCAAACAATTTTGCTCCTATCTACATAATGGGGAAAAAGTGAAGGGAAAAGTGTTGGAGGAAAATTGACAGCTGCCAGATGTGAACAATGAGGACTTAAAGAATGAGAGCGATGGCGACAAAGAGTATATACCGTACAGTTGCTAAGGTGGGGCCCCGACATGGGATACTCACCACACACGGGGATATGAACACAAACACAAAATGCGCCACACACTACCACGTGCTTGAACACATATACCACCCTCAGCACACATTTCACCACACACACACACCAACCTCGCCACATAAAAGTCGAAACACAAAAGTCACCACTCAAAACTCGCTACATGCAAAACTCGCCATATGCAAAACTAGGCTCACGCAAAACTCGCCACACGTGCAAAACTCACCTCATGGAAAACTCACCTCATGCAAAACTTGCACACACAGAAAAATTGCCACATGTACAAAAGTTGCACCACATGCAAAAGTTGCCTCACACAAAACTTGCACATACTCAAAATGCACCACACATAAAACTCGCCACGCGCAAAACTCGCCATGCACAAATCTTGCTGCACACAACTTGCTACACTAACCTGTCACATGCAACTCAACACACAAAATGTTGCTACACGCATGTCGCCACACAAAACTCATCTCACAAAAGTCGCTACATGCATGTCGCCACACGCAACTCAACACACACAACTTGACACATAAAACTCGCCCTAAAACACACACAAGTCTGGTATTGTCCTTCAAAAATAAAAATCTGATTAATAAGCAAACTACAAGAGCAACAAATGTACCATATAGGAAATACGGCAGCTGTCAGTCACATGACCTGTCTATTATGTGTATGTGTGAGCTAATATATACTGCCAGGGGGGAGGGCTTCCTGTTGGCTGGGGATTTATCAGGCTGCCAATAGCAACCAATCACAGCTCAGCTTCTATTTTGCTACAGTTAATTAACCTGAGCTCTGATTGGTTAATATAGGCAACAAAGACATTCTCAGTATAACAAAGCTAATATATGTTGTGAAATGCTTCTATTTGCTTAGTTTTTGCCTTTTAATAATTACATTTCTATCTATTTGTTTTGTGGTTTTTGTGTGCAGAATAAATTTTTGTTAACACATTCTATTTTGCTAACAGCAGTTATTACCCGGGCGAAGCCGGGTAGTACAGCTAGTATATATATATATATATAAACTATGTTCACACGCAACTTTTCTTGCAGATTTTTTTTTCTGCTGCTAAAACCTGCTCTCTGTTGACTGTAAAACTATGCATCCAAAACTCCAGGTTTTTCTGCGTCTTTGCTGCTTTTTTCGGTGCGTTTTTCAGCGTTGCTGATTACACGTGTGCTTTGACTATAGTACATGTTTAAACAGACTTTGTTTTATTCACCAAATCCAAAGCAAAAAATGCTGCAAAAGCGAGAAAAGCCTGTTTGCTGCATTTTTGCCCTTTCTCTTTGCGTTCTTCGGGTCAGGAGCACTGACCTGAACCGTGGACTGGGGTGGCACTAAGGCTACATTCACATTTGCGTTGTTGGGCGCAGCGTCGTCGACGCATGCGTCATGCGCCCCTATCTTTAACATGGGGGGCGCATGGACATGCGCCGGTATGCGTTGTACTGCGTTTTACGACACATGCGTTATATAGACGCACAAGACAGGGCGCAGGGGACGCTACTTGTAGCGTTTTCCCTGCGCCGAAAGTCCCGATCTGTAGGATCTTATGACAACGCATGTGTCGCAAAACGCTGCATTGTGTACATGCGTTGTTGGGTGCGTCGCGTCGCCGACGCTGCGCCCAACAACGCAAATGTGAACGTAGCCTAAGCGATCTGCACATCTCTAATGTTAGACATGTTTTTTTTACATTTTTTAGATTTTTTTTTTTAAATTTCCATTTTGATGTCTTTATTCAGAAAAGTATTGCATTGAGCCTCATATTTGGCTGAAACTGCCTGTTTTGTAAAGATCACTTTTCAGCAGTCATCTCATTATCATCACAGACAGGAGTATAGCGACAAGTAGCGCACTCACCAGCCACAATAGTTGATTTGGCTGATATTATATAATATATATATTCTTCTATGCTTCTTCAACTATGCCATTTTTTTTAATTCATGAGGTTTACTCACTTATATTAGTGCCATTAATTCCGCAGCGCTTTACATACATTATCGGCACTGTCCCCATTGGGACTCACAATCTAGATTCCATATCAGGATGTCTTTGGAGTGTGGGAAGAAACCGGAGAACTCGGAGGAAACCCACGCAAACATGGGGAGAACATACAAACTCCTTGCAGATGTGGGCCTTGATGGGATTTGGACCCAGGACCCCAGCACTACAGTGCTAACCACTGAGCCACCGTGCTGCCCTTATTACATAGATCTCTTAGCCCTGATGATGCTGGGGTAATTATTGTAAAATTCATGCTAGAATGGCCGTATAATCCTTTAATAGCATTCTGATAGGAAAGGTGGGAAGGGATTTTAAAAGTAGATTATATATTGGTTTCCAAAGCGAGTACACCAGTCTCAACTGGTCTAAGAGTTTTTAATGAATAATCCATACAGTTTGTATATTGAAAACTGGTGACAGATCCACTTTTTTTTAGGCTCTGATTTGGCTTACTTTGAAAATCTATATCAGACTAGCAGTATAATACTTTTACGAAAGTATAATACTTTTACGAAAGTATAAGCTCAGTCTCCCCCACTTGGCCTGATTAACAGCTCCCGAGTGTCCATCATCTCTGCTACTGAATCTACATCCACCTTTTCTAATTGTCAGCCCCTCAATGTCACTCCTCACTGCTGCTCAGTCTCCACTCACCTAGCCTGATTGACTGCTCCTCAGTGTCCCCATGCCCTGCTGCTGCCAGAATGAAGCTTTTCCATTTGAGCTATTCAGCTCTCTGGGCAGTTCCTTGCTAAGGCCGGAGACACACTGGTGCGAGATACGGCCGAGTCTCGCTGGTTAAAAGCAAGCTGTGGCACCTGCACTCTGGAGCGGAGCGTGCGGCTCCATAGCAATACATGGAGCTGCACGCTCAGCTCCGGAATGCAGGTGCCACAGCTTGCTTTTAACCAGCGAGACTCGGCCGTATCTCGCACCAGTGTGTCTCCGGCCTAATCCAGATACCAGCACCTGTGTTGTTCCTGAGTGGCTCCACCCAGTGTTATTCCCAAGTGGCTCTGCCCAGTGTTGTTCCCCAGTGGCTCTGCGCAGTGTTGTTCCCGAGTGGCTCTGCCTAGTGTTGTTCCCGAGTGGCTCTGCCGAGTGTTCTTCCCGAGTGGCTCTTCCCAGTGTTGTTCCTGAGTGGCTCCACCCTGTGTTGTTCCTGAGTGGCTCTGCCCAGTGTTGTTCCTGAGTGGCTCCACCCTATGTTGTTCCTGCGTGGCTCCACCCAGTGTTATTCCCAAGTGGCTCTGCCCGGTGTTGTTCCCGAGTGGCTCTGCACTGTATTGTTCCCAAGTGGCTCCCCCTGTGTTGTTCCTGAGTGGCTCCACCCTCTGTTGTTCCTGAACAGCTTCTTTCTGTGATTTCCTGATTGAACGCCCTATATAAACCTTGCCAGGCACCTCCTTCCTTGTGAGATTTTTGTGTTCCCAGCATCTAGTAAAGCGCTCTCACCTGCTCCTTCTCCATACCATACTGCTACCTCCTGTGTACTAACCTGTGGCTTCCTTTGACTGCACTATCAGCCTCTGCTCCCCCTAGTGGTTGCAATAGTAAAACCTCCAATCCAGGCTGGATCACAACACGCCTCTGCTGCCATATCTCCTGCCATTTAGCTAGATTGACAGCTCAGTGTACCTACCCTGCCACCAAATCTCCTCCCCTCTAGCCTGATTGACTGCTCCTTTCTGTCTCTCCTTCCTGCTGCTGAATTTTCCACCCTATTAATCCGATTGACAACTCCTCTGTATCCATTGTCCCTGAATCTACAATCATCTAGTCTGATTGTCAGCCTCTCAATGTCCCTTATCCTTGCTGCTGCCGAGTCTTCCCTCACCTTTCTTGATTTACAGCTCCTCAGTGTCCCTACCCCTGGTGCTGAATTCCCTCCCTTTTACCCTGATTGACAGCTCCTGTGTCCTTACACCTGGTGCTGAATCTTGTCCCATCCAGCCTGATTGGCAGCTCCTCAGTGTCCCTGCCCCCTGCTGCTTTGGAATCTCCTCCCATGTAGCCTGACTGACAGATCCTCCTTGTTTCCTTCCTGCTGCTGATTTTTTTTCCCAACTAATCTGATTGACAGCTCCTTGGTGTCTCCTAATGCTGGGTGGGCAGGGTATTGAATACTTTTGGACTCATGAGCTTTCACTAGAAGGTCTCGTTCATGTGACCGTATTTTTGAGTACTGTCGAAATCAAAAATAAAAACAGACCACCCTTGGACCCATGGTATCCAATGGGGCAGTGCAGATGAGCAATTTATTTTCACTGACTGAATCTACAAGTGAAAAGAATCGCAACGTAATTTGTTCCATAAATTGGATGAAACTGACCCATCCAAGTGCGTAAAGAAAGATCGGATGCCATAGGGGACCACAGTCTAGCATCTGATTTTTATAGATACATTGCAATTCTGTAGCATAGGAAACTAAGAATGGCCTTGTACATTTTTAATTGCTGCAAAAAAGACTTGATTACATATGGATGACTATTGAGAAAAAAATTGTCCAGCGTCTTATGTGCGTCTTAATCTCAGGACTATACTGCTTTTGTGCCATGGATTTTTATAGTGAGTACAGCAGCCTCATCAGGTCTGTGAGATCTGTTTAATAATGTATGGTGAAATCTGGTGACAGATACTGTTTACGGATGGAGAACTGAGTAGGAATTGTCGGAGTGTGGCCAAGAGTAAAAGTATAATAAATATAAATATATATAAGTCCGGGTATTATAGAGAGGTCCCGGAAGCCATTCTGTACCGCACCTGTTGTTATACGGAGGATCCGGGGATAATGTGCATTTCATTCATTCAGTTCTAATTGCAAATCTATTCCCTTACAAATAGCCCAATTGGTAAATCCATCAGGTGCGTCTGGGAGTTCTGAAGTAGGGAAAAGAAAGAACCGGCAGTCGGCTTAAGACGTCTTGAAGCTCATATTAATACTTGTCAAAAAGGGCTTACTGTCTAATATGTTTGTGCCCGGAGCACAGGAAGGGGAGATTTTGAGAGATCACAAGCTTAACGACCTGTAATTGGGTAATAGTTAGGTTAGCTTCCTTACTTCATGATTCAAGATGTGTGGAGCTCTGTGTTTTTCTTCCATGAATGCCATATTTTTTTATAAACTACATATGAGTAAGAATTGGTCGCTTTTGGATTCTTAGCCCCCTCTCGCCCCTATTCCTAATGGGATTGATACTAATTCTTCCTTTCATTGCAAAATCAACCTTTAAAAGGGAAATCCAAAGACCCATAAAAGGACTTTCATCTACTTTTTAGTAGTTTACTATTTACCAGCTTTCGGCTCGATCTCAAGCCATGGCAACTTGATGGATCTTGTAGGAAGATCGATCTTGCGTAAGCCTAGATAGGTCCACCAGGGTCTTCTCTGCCGTTATTTTGGTAGTATCAAGCCATCGAGTTCCTGGTCTTCTTCTTCCTTTTGTTCCTTCTATTCTTCCGACCATGATGTCCTTCTCTTCGTATGATGTGTCCAAAGTAGACATGTCGTAGCTTGGTGATCCTTGACGGTGATCCTTACCGGTTTGAAGATTGGCTGAAATCTCTTGGCTCTTTCTTTCATCTAAGATGGAACGTGAAAGCTGCAGCCAATCAGTCGTCATCTCTGGCAGCTAAGCATTGTACATTCTTTTTCATTTTGGGACCTACATCAGCCCATTTTTAACTAATAAGTAGTGGACAAATCCTTTAAGGAGATAGAACATCAATATTTGGTCAGTGGGATTTAATTTACCCCAGGATCCCTGTTGATCAGCAGAACGAAAAGTGGGCGATACACATTATTAGAATGATAGAATGGTAGAGTTGGACGGGACCTCCAGGGTCATCGCGTCCAACCCCCTGCTCAATGCAGGAGTCACTAAACCATCTCAGGCAGATGTCTGTCCAGCCTCTATTGAAGGAGAACTCACCACCTCTCGTGGCCGCCTGTTCCACTCATTTATCACCTTTACTATCAAAAAGTTTTTTCTAGACATTTTTTAGTTTTTTCTAACATTTGATAGCTGTTAGCCACTATATTTCCCGGCCACCCCATCCCACCCTCTTCACGTTTTCTCAGGAAAAGAGGAGTAGGGCTAAAAAAAAATATCGCCGATGTACCTGAAGCTCCTATTCGACGACTTATCTGGTCCTACTTGTCTCTACTTGTTGGTACCCGAAATAACCAAAAATGGCTACTCACTTAATCACTGACTGAAGCTGTTGCCCACCTTAGCCACTGATTAGCTGTGCAGACTTTTTCAGCCACTACCATTAGGGCACCGGGACAGGACCAAGAAGTAGAGACCAGCAAGACCAGGTAAGAACTAAAACCAGAGCTTCTTAGGAAAAAGGGGCTGAGTATTACTTTCATTTTTTTTTTAATTAGTTTGTACTCTTTCAAAAATATTTTTATCTGCTGGACAACCCCTTTAAGGGCAGCTACATTGTTCTGTCATTTGTAGGACAGGCTCAGCGCCGGGCATGTCAGTCTGGCTAAGTACCATTCACTTGAATGGGATTCTGCTGTGTTACAAGTTGCTGAAGTCGCTTCACTCTGTCGATCCTTAGGATTCGGCCTCATTGTCTGATTTCCGCCAAACCTTTTTAATAGAAGGATTAGCCCCGTTTCTGACCTGGCAGGAGAGATTTAAAGTTCTCTAACTCCCGGCCCCCAGTATACAACATATACAACATTTAGTATCCTCTTATCCAGCAGAGGAAACATTGCACTACACATTGGACATGGGTCCCACAGTTATTTCACAATCCTGATATAATAAACAGTGAAATCTCCGCACAGGTATAAAAGCAGAGTAATGACACAGTGCAGAGATAATGTACAGTGATCATAGTCACAGTATCAAAATATAATGTCCTCTCACAAATCAGGATACAAAATACAGTGATGTCACAGGACATAAATCATAAAGACGGAGTTAATACATTTATAATGTCAATTCTTATAGATTATGACCATGGTGATGTCACTGTGCATGAATAATATACACCGTGATGTCACAGTACAGGGATACTACACACAGCGATGTCACAATACATGAATAATACACACAGCGATGTCACAGTACAGGTATAATACACACAGTGGTGTCACAGTAAAGGGGTAATACACACAGCGATGTCACAGTACAGGAATAATACACACAGCGATGTCACAGTACAGGGATAATACACACAGCGATGTCACAGTACAGGAATAATACACACAGCGATGTCACAGTACAGGGATAATACACACAGCGATGTCACAGTACAAATAATAATAATAATAATAATAATTTTATTTATATAGCGCCAACATATTCCGCAGCGCTTTACAACTTATAGAGGGGACTTGTACAGACAATAGACATTACAGCATAACAGAAATCACAGTTCAAAACAGATACCAGGAGGAATGAGGGCCCTGCTGCTCGCAAGCTTACAATCTATGAGGAAAAGGGGAGACACGAGAGGTGGATGGTAACAATTGCTTTAGTTATTTGGACCAGCCATAGTGTAAGGCTCGGGTGTTCATGTAAAGCTGCATGAACCAGTTAACTGCCTAAGTATGTAACAGTACAGACACAGAGGCTATTAACTGCATAAAGTGTATGAGAACATGATGGAGGAACGTGATTATGTTGTTGTTTTTTATTAATAGGCCACACAGGGATAATTAGGTTAATGCGTTGAGGCGGTAGGCCAATCTGAACAAATGAGTTTTTAGTGCACGCTTAAAACTGTGGGGATTGGGGATTAATTGTATTAACCTAGGTAGTGCATTCCAAAGAATCGGCGCCACACGTGTAAAGTCTTGGAGACGGGAGTGGGAGGTTCTGATTATTGAGGATGCTAACCTGAGGTCATTAGCAGAGCGGAGGGCACGGGTAGGTTGGTAGACTGAGACCAGAGAGGAGATGTAGGGTGGTGCTGAGCCATGGAGTGCTTTGTGGATGAGGGTAGTAGTTTTGTACTGGATTCTGGAGTGGATGGGTAGCCAGTGTAATGACTGGCACAAGGTAGAGGCATCGGTGTAACGGTTGGTGAGGAATATGATCCTGGCAGCAGCATTCAGGACAGATTGGAGCGGGGAGAGTTTGGTAAGAGGGAGGCCAATTAGTAGAGAGTTACAATAGTCCAGACGAGAATGAATAAGTGAGACAGTAAGAGTTTTTGCAGAGTCGAAAGTAAGAAAAGGGCGAATTCTGGAAATGTTTTTGAGATGCAGATAAGAAGAGCGAGCCAGTGATCGGATGTGGGGGGTGAATGAAAGCTCGGAATCAAGGATGACTCCAAGGCAGCGGGCATGTTGCTTTGGAGTAATGGTGGAACCGCACACAGAGATGGCAATGTCGGGCAAAGGTAGGTTTGTAGAGGGAGAGAACACGAGGAGTTCAGTTTTTGACAGGTTCAGTCTCAGATAGAGGGAGGACATGATGTTAGAGACAGCGGTAAGACAATCACTGGTGTTTTCTAAAAAGGTCGGCGTGATAACAGGAGAAGAGGTGTATAACTGGGTATCGTCAGCATAGAGATGGTACTGGAAACCAAATCTACTGATTGTTTGTCCAATAGGGGCAGTATACAAAGAGAAGAGGAGGGGGCCTAGGACTGATCCTTGAGGAACCCCAACAGTAAGGGGAAGGTGAGAGGAGGAGGAACCAGCAAAACAAACAGTGAAGGATCGGCCAGAGAGATAGGAGGAGAACCAAGAGAGAACGGTGTCCTTGAGGCCGATGGAGCGGAGCATAGTGAGGAGGAGCTGATGATCCACAGTGTCGAATGCTGCGGAGAGATCCAAGAGAATTAGCATGGAATAGTGACCATTAGATTTAGCTGTTAGTAGGTCATTAGAGACTTTAGTGAGGGCAGTTTCAGTAGAGTGTAAAGAGCGGAAACCAGATTGAAGAGGGTCGAGAAGAGAATTATCTGAGAGATAGCGGGTAAGACGGGAGTGGACCAGGCGTTCCAGGAGTTTAGAGATGAAGGGAAGATTAGAGACAGGTCTATAATTAGCGGCACAATTTTGATCGAGGGAGGGCTTTTTAAGTAGTGGATGTATGATGGCATGCTTAAATGAGGAGGGAAAAATACCGGAAGTGAGGGAAAGGTTGAATATTTTTGTTAGGTGAGAGGTGACAGCCGGGGAAAGGGACTGGAGGAGATGCGACGGAATGGGGTCGCTGGTGCAAGTGGTCGGGCGAGAAGATGCAAGGAGCCTGCTTACTTCTTCTTCTGTAACTGGTTCAAAGTCAGAGAGTGAACTAGATGCAGTGGGGGAGGGAGGACAGTGCTTGGTATGAAGAGATTGGGAAATGATTTCCTGTCGAATGTGGTCAATTTTTTTTTTCTTTGAAGTACAGGAATAATACACACAGCGATGTCACAGTACAGGGATAATACACACAGTGATGTCACAGTACAGGGATAATACACACAGCGATGTCACAGTACAGGAATAATACACACAGTGATGTCACAGTACAGGGATAATACACACAGTGGTGTCACAGTACAGGGATACTACACACAGTGGTGTCACAGTACAGGGGTAATACACACAGCGATGTCACAGTACAGGAATAATACACACAGCGATGTCACAGTACAGGGATAATACACACAGCGATGTCACAGTACAGGAATAATACACACAGCGATGTCACAGTACAGGGATAATACACACAGTGATGTCACAGTACAGGGATAATACACACAGCGATGTCACAGTACAGGAATAATACACACAGTGATGTCACAGTACAGGGATAATACACACAGCGATGTCACAGTACAAGAATAATACACACAGTGATGTCACAGTACAGGGATAATACACACAGCGATGTCACAGTACAGGAATAATACACACAGCGATGTCACAGTACAGGGATAATACACACAGTGATGTCACAGTACAGGGATAATACACCCAGTGATGTAACAGTACAGGGATAATACACACAGTGATGTCACAGTACAGGAATAGTACACACAGTGATGTCACAATACAGGGATACTACACACAGTGATGTCACAGTACAGGGATAATACACAGTGATGTCACAGTACAGGGATAATACACACAGCGATGTCACAGTACAGGGATAATACACACAGTGATGTCACAGTACAGGGATAATAAACACAGCGATGTCACAGTACAGGGATAATACACACAGTGATGTCACAGTACAGGGATAATACACACAGCGATGTCACAGTACAGGGATAATTCACACAGCGATGTCACAGTACAGGGATAATACACAGTGATGTCACAGTACAGGGATAATACACACAGTGATGTCACAGTACAGGGATAATTCACACAGCGATGTCACAGTACAGAGATAATTCACACAGCGATGTCACAGTACAGGGATAATACACAGTGATGTCACAGTACAGGGATAATACACACAGTGATGTCACAGTACAGGGATAATTCACACAGCGATGTCACAGTACGGGATAATACACACAGTGGTGTCACAGTACAGGGATAATGCACACTGATGTCACAGTACAGGGATAATACACACAGTGATGTCACAGTACAAGGATAATACACACAGCGATGTCACAGTACAGGGATAATACACACAGCGATGTCACAGTACAGGAATAATACACAGCTATGTCACAGTACAGGGATAATACACATGGTGATGTCACAGTACAGGGATAATACACACAGCGATGTCACAGTACAGGGATAATACACACAGCGATGTCACAGTACAGGGATAATACACACGGTGATGTCAGTACAGGGATACTACACACAGTGATGTCACAGTACAGGGATAATACACACAGTGGTGTCACAGTACAGGGATAATACACATAGTGATGTCACAGTACAGGGATAATACACACAGTGATGTCACAGTACAGGGATAATACACACAGTGATGTCACAGTACAGGGATAATACACACAGTGGTGTCACAGTACAGGGATAATACACAGTGATGTCACAATACAGGGATAATACACACAGTGATGTCACAGTACAGGGATAATACACAGTGATGTCACAGTACAGGGATAATACACACAGTGATGTCACAGTACAGGGATAATTCACACAGCGATGTCACAGTACAGGGATAATACACACAGTGGTGTCACAGTACAGAGATAATACACACAGAGATGTCATAGTACAGGGATAATACACAGTGATGTCACAGTACAGGGATAATACACAGTGATGTCACAGTACAGGGATAATACACACAGTGATGTCACAGTACAGGGATAATTCACACAGCGATGTCACAGTACAGGGATAATACACACAGCGATGTCACAGTACAGGGATAATACACACAGTGATGTCACAGTACAGGGATAATGCAAACAGCGATGTCACAGTACAGGGATAATACACACAGTGATGTCACAGTACAGGGATAATACACACAGTGATGTCACAGTACAGGGATAATACACACAGTGATGTCACAGTACAAAGATAATACACACAGTGATGTCACAGTACAGAGATAATACACACAGTGATGTCACAGTACAGGGATAATACACACAGTGATGTCACAGTACAGGGATAATACACACGGTGATGTCAGTACAGGGATACTACACACAATGATGTCACAGTACAGGGATAATACACACAGTGGTGTCACAGTACAGGGATAATAAACACAGTGATGTCACAGTACAGGGATAATACACACAGTGATGTCACAGTACAGGGATAATACACACAGTGGTGTCACAGTACAGGGATAATACACACGGTGATGTCAGTACAGGGATACTACACACAGTGATGTCACAGTACAGGGATAATACACATAGTGATGTCACAGTACAGGGATAATAAACACAGTGATGTCACAGTACAGGGATAATACACACAGTGATGTCACAGTACAGGGATAATACACACAGTGGTGTCACAGTACAGGGATAATACACATAGTGATGTCACAGTACAGGGATAATAAACACAGTGATGTCACAGTACAGGGATAATACACACAGTGATGTCACAATACAGGGATAATAAACACAGCGATGTCACAGTACAGGGATAATACACAGTGATGTCACAGTACAGGGATAATACACACAGTGATGTCACAGTACAGGGATAATACACACAGTGATGTCACAGTACAGGGATAATACACACAGCGATGTCACAGTACAGGGATAATTCACACAGTGATGTCACAGTACAGGGATAATTCACACAGTGATGTCACAGTACAGGGATAATACACACAGTGATGTCACAGTACAGGGATAATACACACAGCGATGTCACAGTACAGGGATAATACACACAGCGATGTCACAGTACAGGGATAATACACACAGTGATGTCACAGTACAGGGATAATGCAAACAGCGATGTCACAGTACAGGGATAATACACACAGTGATGTCACAGTACAGGGATAATACACAGTGATGTCACAGTACAGGGATAATACACACAGCGATGTCACAGTACAGGGATAATACACACAGTGATGTCACAGTACAGGGATAATACACACGGTGATGTCAGTACAGGGATACTACACACAATGATGTCACAGTACAGGGATAATACACACAGTGATGTCACAGTACAGGGATAATACACACGGTGATGTCAGTACAGGGATAATACACACAGTGATGTCACAGTACAGGGATAATACACACAGTGATGTCACAGTACAGGGATAATACACACGGTGATGTCAGTACAGGGATACTACACACAATGATGTCACAGTACAGGGATAATACACATAGTGGTGTCACAGTACAGGGATAATACACACAGTGATGTCACAGTACAGGGATACTACACACAGTGATGTCACAGTACAGGGATAATACACACAGTGATGTCACAGTACAGGGATAATACACAGTGATATCACAGTACAGGGATAATACACACAGTGATGTCACAGTACAGGGATAATACACAGTGATG
This sequence comes from Ranitomeya variabilis, assembly GCF_051348905.1. Lineage (NCBI taxonomy): Eukaryota > Metazoa > Chordata > Amphibia > Anura > Dendrobatidae > Ranitomeya > Ranitomeya variabilis. The sequence goes on along the minus strand of NC_135234.1, from coordinate 751,051,363 downwards.
TCACAGTACAGGGATAATACACACAGTGATGTCACAGTACAGAGATAATACACACAGTGATGTCACAGTACAGGGATAATACACACAGTGATGTCACCATAAGTTATAATAAACCTAATGCAGACTGTGATGTCACTGAATAGGGAAACTAATCTGTGATGTGACAGTACAGCGTGTGCCCTTTATGTAGCAGGACATTGGTACCCTAGGTCGTCCTCTGCCTGCACCCCCTGCACTTCTTACACTAATCCCCCCTTATGATATCACTATGCCCATTGTCGCTGTACCCACATACGGTGCCACTAGAAGTTGTATTTGGAAAGTAACAATCCCAAGAAAACTCTCTAAGGCTACGTTCACATTTGCGTTGTGCACCGCAGCGTCGGGCGCTGCAGCGTCGCCGCATGCGTCATGCGCCCCTATATTTAACATGGTGGCGCATGGACATGCGTTGTGTTGCGTTTTGTGACGCATGCGTCTTTTTGGGCGCACGCGTCAGGGCGCAGAGGACGCAGCAAGTTGCATTTTTTTGCGTCCAAAATCATGGAAAAAAAGGACGCATGCGTCACAAAACAATGCGTTTTGCATGCGTTTTGCATGCGTTGTGCGTTGCGTCGCCGATGCGTCGCCCACGCAACAACGCAAATGTGAACGTAGCCTTAAAAAGTCCTGCCCAAACCTAGGAAAACGTTCTGCAATTTTCTCTCTTTTAAGGCCCGTATTTGCTGTCAGTGGATGTTTTGACTTCCTTTGCTTGGTCCTGCCCATGTCTGAGGGTTTGTCACAATGTATCCAGGCTAGATAATCCTGCATGAGTCATTGTGATTAGGAAAGTGGCGTTCTTCTGGAAGACTCCATGCACCTGGTGGATCCGATATTTGTGATGGAGCTGGTGGGGCAGGGGACAGGACAGAACACCTGTGCCTGATGGTCTCAAAGCACGCCGTCCCGTGACACTGTGCGCGTTTATGGCGGTCATACCGCCGATCGCTGCAGACACCGCAGGTAGAGAAGATTAGTAACACGAGACATGAGACGCCGTCACTAATACGTCTCCGATCTCCAGTGTGATGACTACAAGTGTCTGCTCAGGATGGTTTGGAACTTTCCCCCTATGTTCTTGGTGTCCGTCCTCTGTACCGAAACCAATGTACAGGGAATATACATTATATTATATTCACTTTCATGGCACCAACATACGACATTGTAAAGAGATCGTCATCACTGCCAATATACCCCAGGACGGGCGTCTGTTCTGTAGGCAGGGGATGCTGAGATGTCTGTACAATGAAGGGCAGTTACCTAATCTTACCACTTATCCACAGCTTACTGTACTGCTACGCTGTGTACAAACATTACATTACTCAGCTTATACTGATCTTCAGCTTTATATGTATATATGTTTATATTATACTCCAGAGCTGCACTCACTATTCTGCTGGTGCAGTCACTGTGCACATACATTACATTACTGATCCCGAGTTACATCCTGTATTAAACCCCAGAGCGGCACTCACTATTCTGCTGGTGCAGTCACTATTTACATACATTACATTACTGATCCCGAGTTACATCCTGTATTATACCCCAGAGCTGCACTCACTATTCTGCTGGTGCAGTCACAATTTACATACATTACATTACTGATCCTGAGTTACATCCTGTATTATACTCCAGAGCTGCACTCACTATTCTGCTGGTGCAGTCACAATTTACATACATTACATTACTGATCCTGAGTTACATCCTGTATTATACTCCAGAGCTGCACTCACTATTCTGCTGGTGCAGTCACTGTGCACATACATTACATTACTGATCCCGAGTTACATCCTGTATTAAACCCCAGAGCTGCACTCACTATTCTGCTGGTGCAGTCACAATTTACATACATTACATTACTGATCCTGAGTTACATCCTGTATTATACTCCAGAGCTGCACTCACTATTCTGCTGGTGCAGTCACTGTGTACATACATTACATTACTGATCCTGAGTTACATCCTGTATTATACTCCAGAGCTGCACTCACTATTCTGCTGGTGCAGTCACTGTGTACATACATTACATTACTGATCCCAAGTTACATCCTGTATTATACCCCAGAGCTGCACTCACTATTCTGCTGGTGCAGTCACTGTGCACATACATTACATTACTGATCCCGAGTTACATCCTGTATTAAACCCCAGAGCTGCACTCACTATTCTGCTGGTGCAGTCACTATTTACATACATTACATTACTGATCCTGAGTTACATCCTGTATTATACCCCAGAGCTGCACTCACTATTCTGCTGGTGCAGTCACTGTGTACATACATTACATTACTGATCCTGAGTTACATCCAGTGTTATGCTCCAGAGCTGCACTCACTATTCTGCTGGTGCAGTCACTGTGTACATACATTGCATTATTGATCCTGAGTTACATCCTGTATTATACCCCAGAGCTGCACTCGCTACTCTGCTGGTGCAGTCAGTGCCTTCTATGGATGAAAAACCTCTGAAAGAATCAATATTCTGCAGATTAATAAAACGCTGCTGTTTTTAAATTCAGTCAATAAAAAAGGAAACAATCCTCTGCTTGAAGATTTCTGGAATTTCATAGCTTTACAATTTGCATTAAAAACCCCCTGTAAAAACGTAACATGTGAACACAGCCTACAAGTTCAATTGTTTTTTTTCCCTCATGTCTGAGACTCTTTTAGAAAGTATAAACTTATTTCTTTTCCCTGTGTTTTCCTGCTACTCGGCCACGGAGGTGAAGTCTTACATTCCTTTACATCATCCATGTCATTCTCTTAAAGAAGAATTATTAAAAAAATTAAAAACATAAATATCCCTACGTGTTGGAACCTCGACCTCTGATGTTTTTTTTTCGTATCCAGTTGATTGTTTGGATTTGCGACGTTCACATTGTGATTCACTGGTGATTTGTTACATTGTGATATGGGAGCAGAGTTGATCTATATCCAAGACACAGGAAACCAGAGCCCCTCGGAGTGTGCGCAGAGGTCCCGCGGTCAGGTTACATCTGTCCCGGGCAGGAGCCAGTCTCCACAAGTCGGGAGAGCACAGGAACACAACTGATTGGATGTGTCACGTTATTTCCCCCCAGTCTCGGCTTTCAAAGGAAATTTGTCAATCTATTTCCGAGATCATATTTTGCTCTTCATGTAAGGAGCAGCGTTTGAGACTTAAAGGGGGTCTGCCGCCCCTAAAATCAATATTGATATTGGATATTGGTCTTTATAATAATTCATACCAGCATTGTACCGGTCACTGGTTCAGGGCCTGAGATCATAGGAAGGTTGCCAAGAGTTCAGTGCACGGTTAAGCCCCCTCATTTTACTTTTTGAGGGTCTTTGCGGTCTTCTCATTGATGGTGGTCAGTTAACAGAGTGAGCACTGTCCGAACTCTGTCCATGTGTGTGCGCATGCGCACTGACACGGCCTGAGCTCACCCGCGCACAGTGTTCGTGACGGAGAGCTCACCGTGTGGGCGAGCCCGCTCTCCTCCTCGACTCCTCTCTGTGGACACTGTTCACTACATTTGCGTGTGTCAGTGTAGTGAGTGACGTTTGCAGAGAGGAGCCAAGGAGAAAAACAAGCTCATCCACACTGTAAGCCAGAACGGACACTGTGTGTGGCTGTTCTCAGGCACCATCAATGTAACTGTTCTATCTGGCATCAGTTCTGAACAGTCACTGACCGCTCCTGCCGGCAATTCAGCTTCTCCACGTCTACAGGGCAGCTCCTTCTCTTCTGCTCTGCTCTGTTGATGGGGCGTGACTGCCAATGTCATGCTGATTGACAACTACCTCCCTGCAATTAGTCGACGGTCAAGCTAAACTGAATGTGCCTGGTCTCGTCGGATCGCAGCTGTCAGGTGGTTTAACGCTGTGCCAGTAGCAGCATGGGTGACTGTCTGGGAATCCCCAATTTCTCCCCACAGTTAGACAGCGGGTATCCGGCTGTCAATCAGCATGACGTCTGTAGTCACGCCCCATCAACAGAACAGAGCAGAAGAGAAGTCGCCGCTCTATTGATGTGATGTCAGCGTTAGCCATGGAATTGCCGGCAGGAGCGGTCTGTGGATCGCCATTGGGCACAACAGCCAGGAAGTTACCAAACTTTAAACATTAAACACAGAAAATTGATCAAAAATATACATATCCCAGCACATCCTCTGTACATTTTCCTTTCATTTGATCCTATTTTTCTCTCACATTGCACTTAATTCTGAGAAATATATCTTGTTTTTGTGTCTTAGCCATGTTTCTTCCTCCTTCTTTCTGTCTTGGTTGTGGCTGTAAGACACCTGACTGCAGCAGGAGCCTCCCCCCTCTGTGTCTTCTTTGAACATATTGGACCTGATGTTACAATTATATCCAGTCCTCTGTGAGTCATAAGGTCCAGAACGACAAGGCCGGGTGCACACGAACCGGACGTGGCAGCGCTTCGGACGCAGTGCAAAGCTCGCCTCTCCGCAAGAGAAATTGACATGCTGCGGTCTGGAAAGACGCGCCGCATGTCCATCTCCTCGGGTGATCCTCAGTCGTCTGTGCACGTATAGTGGATGTGGGATTTCTTGAAGTCCCATCCATTATGCTGTAACATCTGGACGCTGCGGGTTGTAAGCTGCACAAGTGCACAGCATCCAACCCACAGCAGCTTCGGATCGTGGGCACATACACTTAGTTTGCCATATGTCTGACCTACTTTTAGACCTGCACAGGTTTTCAGCCTTAAGACATGAACAAAATTGTTCCCTTTCACTGGCTACAAGCTCATATCTCGGAAATATTCAGGAAGTAAAACTTTTCCAATTTTATTAGAAATTTACAGAACATTTATTAATGATTTTAATTATTACTTTAAGCTTCATTTAGAACAGAAACCCTCATGTACAGACTTTTGGGTGAAGGTTCTCGTGTTTCTGCGGATTTTGCCTATTGCACAGTTGGCTTAGGACAGATCAGTTGTTTGGACGTGGTTTCCTTTACTCATATGAAATGTACAATCTCTTGAGTATTCAGTGGTTTTCTTGCCTGATGTACTTACTCTGGGAACTATTGCAGAGAGTTTTATTTTATTTACTTTTTTTAATTAAAGTAAGTTTCATTCAAGGAATGTTTCTCTTCCTTCACCCAAAATTGGATTTTTTTCTACACCTTCAAAACAATTTTTTGTTTAATTACTCCAATGTGTTTAATTAACGTGGTGTGTACAATTACTATATTCTTGCGTTTCCATGGTAACAGACAACAAGCAAAACTTGTAGTCTGATCCAGTAGTGGTATTGCCATTCACAGACGTGTCACTGCCACTGGATTTAACTGTGCAGGCTGGTATACTTTAATAAATGTATCTTAAACCGGAAAACATTAGTGTACTAATTGTTAAAATACTAATCAGAATGGCTGTACAATCCTGATGTTAGGATGAGCATTTTGAGCCCAGCTCATGCGTACAAGTGTAGTCATTTTCTTCCCAACCCAGCCTGAGTGACTGCTGCAGTTTGTATTGAGAGTTGTGGGATTTTAGCAACAGCAGGGAGGAGGGGAGCTGTCAATGAGGCTAGATGGGCAGAGATTCTAAAGCAGCAAAGAGGACGGGAAAATGAGGAGTTTTCAATCAGGCTAGGTGGGCAGAAATTTAGAAGCAGGGAGGGATGAGATTGAAGAGCTGCCAATCAGATTAGATAGGCAGAGATTCAGCTGCCAGGAGCAGGGACACTGAGGAGCTGTCAATCAGATTAGATAGGCAGAGATTCAGCTGCCAGGAGGGGGGACACTGAGGATCTGTCAATCAGATTAGATAGGCAGATATTCAGCAGCCAGGAGGGGGGACAATGAGGAGCTGTCAATCAGATTAGATAGGCAGAGATTCAGAGGCCAGAAGGGAGAACACTGAGGAGCTGTCAATCAGATTAAATGAGCAGATATTCAGTGGCAAGGAATGGGGACATTGAGAAGCTGTCAATCAGATTAGATATGCAGAGATTCAGAGGCGGGAGGGAGAACACTGAGGAGCTGTCAATCAGATTAGATGGGCAGATATTCAGTGGCAGGGAGTGGGGACATTGAGAAGCTGTCAGTCAGATTAGATGGGTAGATATTCAGTGGCAGGGAGTGGGGACATTGAGAAGCTGTCAGGTTGATTAGATGGGCAGATATTCAGTGGCAGGGAGTGGGGACATTGAGAAGCTGTCAATCAGATTAGATATGCAGAGATTCAGAGGCAGAGGTGGGGACATTGAGAAGCTGTCAGTCAGATTAGATATGCAGAGATTCAGAGGCAGGGGTGGGGACATTGAGAAGCTGTCAGTCAGATTAGATATGCAGAGATTCAGAGGCAGGAGGGAGAACACTGAGGAGCTGTCAATCATATTAGATGGGCAGATATTCAGTGGCAAGGAATGGGGACATTAAGAAGCTGTCAATCAGATTAGATATACACAGATTCAGAGGCCAGAAGGGAGAACACTGTCGAGCTGTCAATCAGATTAGATGGGCAGATATTCAGTGGCAAGGAATGGGGACATTGAGAAGCTGTCAATCAGATTAGATATGCAGAGATTCAGAGGCGGGAGGGAGAACACTGAGGAGCTGTCAATCAGATTAGATGGGCAGATATTCAGTGGCAAGGAATGGGGACATTGAGAAGCTGTCAATCAGATTAGATATGCAGAGATTCAGAGGCGGGAGGGAGAACACTGAGGAGCTGTTAATCAGATTAGATGGGCAGATATTCAGTGGCAAGGAATGGGGACATTGAGAAGCTGTCAATCAGATTAGATATGCAGAGATTCAGAGGCAGGAGGGAGAACACTGAGGAGCTGTCAATCATATTAGATGGGCAGATATTCAGTGGCAAGGAATGGGGACATTGAGAAGCTGTCAATCAGATTAGATATACACAGATTCAGAGGCCAGAAGGGAGAACACTGTCGAGCTGTCAATCAGATTAGATGGGCAGATATTCAGTGGCAAGGAATGGGGACATTGAGAAGCTGTCAATCAGATTAGATATGCAGAGATTCAGAGGCGGGAGGGAGAACACTGAGGAGCTGTCAATCAGATTAGATGGGCAGATATTCAGTGGCAGGGAGTGGGGACATTGAGAAGCTGTCAGTCAGATTAGATGGGTAGATATTCAGTGGCAGGGAGTGGGGACATTGAGAAGCTGTCAGGTTGATTAGATGGGCAGATATTCAGTGGCAGGGAGTGGGGACATTGAGAAGCTGTCAATCAGATTAGATATGCAGAGATTCAGAGGCGGGAGGGAGAACACTGAGGAGCTGTCAATCAGATTAGATGGGCAGATATTCAGTGGCAAGGAATGGGGACATTGAGAAGCTGTCAATCAGATTAGATATGCAGAGATTCAGAGGCGGGAGGGAGAACACTGAGGAGCTGTCAATCAGATTAGATGGGCAGATATTCAGTGGCAAGGAATGGGGACATTGAGAAGCTGTCAATCAGATTAGATATGCAGAGATTCAGAGGCAGGAGGGAGAACACTGAGGAGCTGTCAATCAGATTAGATGGGCAGATATTCAGTGGCAAGGAATGGGGACATTGAATCTGTGTATATCTAATCTGATTGAAAGCTTCTCAATGTCCCCACCCCCTGTCACTGAATATCTGCTCATCTAAACTGACTGACAGCTCCTCAGTGTTCTCCCTCTCGGCCTCTGAATCTCTGCATATCTAATCTGACTGACAGCTTCTCAATGTCCCCACCCCTGCCTCTGAATCTCTGCATATCTAATCTGATTGACAGCTTCTCAATGTCCCCACCCCCTGCCACTGAATATCTACCCATCTAATCTGACTGACAGCTTCTCAATGTCCCCACTCCCTGCCACTGAATATCTGCCCATCTAATCTGATTGACAGCTCGACAGTGTTCTCCCTTCTGGCCTCTGAATCTGTGTATATCTAATCTGATTGACAGCTTCTCAGAGGCCAGAAGGGAGAACACTGTCGAGCTGTCAATCAGATTAGATGGGCAGATATTCAGTGGCAGGGAGTGGGGACATTGAGAAGCTGTCAGTCAGATTAGATGGGTAGATATTCAGTGGCAGGGGGTGGGGACATTGAGAAGCTGTCAATCAGATTAGATATGCAGAGATTCAGAGGCAGGGGTGGGGACATTGAGAAGCTGTCAGTCAGATTAGATATGCAGAGATTCAGAGGCAGGGGTGGGGACATTGAGAAGCTGTCAGTCAGATTAGATATGCAGAGATTCAGAGGCCGAGAGGGAGAACACTGAGGAGCTGTCAGTCAGTTTAGATGAGCAGATATTCAGTGACAGGGGGTGGGGACATTGAGAAGCTGTCAATTAGATTTGATATGCAGAGATTCAGAGGCCGGGAGGGAGAACACTGAGGAGCTGTCAGTCAGATTAGATGGGCAGAGATTCAGTAGCAGGGAGTGGGGACATTGAGAAGCTGTCAATCAGAATAGATGGGCAGAGATTCAGCAGCAGGGATGAGGGACAATCAGACTAGCACACGAGCTGTCAATAAAACTAGTGGTGCAAACTCTCTGCAGCAGGAGCTTCTCCCCTCCGTCTTGTCTGCAGTAGGACAAAAGATCATTAAGTTGTACACGTTGGGTAAAAGACTTGGATTTAGCTCACACCAGTGAAAAAAAGGACCTAATAATCAGAAGATTAACCCATTCTGTTCTCTACAGGATTAGTATCAGTCTGTTGGTTTCCGGATCAAGCAAAAAAGATGTCAGAGTAATAAATAGCTCGGAAGACTAGATTTCTTGTTTATTGTAATATATATATTTTTTTTTTTAGATCCAGCCTTCCTTTTAGGACGCTGCCAGTTTCTTATTTTGTTGGTTCCTTGTAATACTGGCGCTACTTGCCGAGTTTAACCTACCCCTGCTGTCTATAGGGACGTCCCGCCGAGCCTCTGTATACATCCAGTAAGACATAACATTGAAATACAAACAACCCCCGCGGTGAACGGCCTCTTCATTATCCTTGTCTTCCTAGGAAAGCTAATCTACCCCTACTGCTTGGAGATGAACTTTTGCACCAATGTCTCCTAGCTGGAAACCCACTGTCAGAAGGAAATCGGTGGGTGGGAAAGATTGACTAATATTTAGACATCTCCGACACGGCCTTTGTTCTGTCAGTCACATTCGCAGATTCCTATCTTGCCTCTTTGCAATTTTTTTTGTATTTATTTTTACTGCTTGCTCATTTTTATGGGACAATCCATTGGTTATTATGACACATCTTGAGTTTTGCTGGTGACTGGTGTGTTGTAATAGAAGACGTCTTCCTGTTTTTCTTGCCTCCTGTATGTTTTGAATGGTGGGAAATACAATATTCAGTAACCACATAATATTGGCCAGTAATGAATTCAGAAAAAAGTATTCGGCTCTGTTTTTATACTCTGGTTTCTCTGGGGATTTTGCTGGTTTAGAACTTTGTCCCATTCTGTCAAGTTGTTAAAAGTTCTATTTGACCATTTTTTTGGCTAGAAGATCTTTTCAGTCTTGGAGTCAGATCACTACATGACTTGAAATCTCTGCCATTTACAAGTCTGTGAAAGCTGGTGATGAGCTGCCGGGTATATTGTTTGGGCAGTCAATGAAAGATAGAGCTAGACTTCTCCTTCCTTCACTTGATGTTCTCGCTGTGTCCCTACACCTTCATATCAAAGCCACCTGTAACTCTTTCAGCATTGTGTGCTACAGTCACTCTCTGATGAATCAGGTACCTTCACTTAGTACCACTTAGTTCACTTTTGGTATAGTGGCATGTAAAAGTTTGGGCACCCCTGGTCAAAATTGCTATTGTTGTGAACAGTTAAGCAAGTTGAAGATGAAATGATCTCTAAAAGGCCTGAAGGTTAAGATGACACATTTCCTTTGTCTCTAAGTCAAATATATATATACGAGATGGTGGCCCGATTCTAACGCATCGGGTATTCTAAAATATGTATGTAGTATATAGCACAGCCCACGTAGTATATAACACAGCCCACGTAGTATATAGCACAGCGAGGTAGTATATAACACAGGCCACGCAGTATATAACACAGCACACGTAGTATGTTGCACAGTCATGCAGTATATAACACAGGCCACGTAGTATATAGCACAGCGACATAGTATATAACACAGCCAATGCAGTATACAACACAGCCCACGCAGTATATAACAGCCACGTAATATATTGCACAGCCACGTAGTATATAACACTCCCCACGCAGTATATAACACAGCCAATACAGTATATAACACAGCTCACGCAGTACATAAAACAGCCCACGTAGTATATAGCAGCTACGCAGTATATAACACAGGCCATGTAATATATAACAAAGGCCACGTAGTATATAACAGCCCACATAGTATATAGCACAGCCCATGTAGTATATAGCACAGCCCACGTAGTATATAGCACAGCACATGTAGTATATAGCACAGCCCACGTAGTATATAGCACAGCCCACGTAGTATATAGCAGCCACGCAGTATATAACACAGGCCACATAGTATATAGCACAGCCCACGTAGTATATAGCAGCCACGTAGTATATAACACAGCCCATGCAGTATATAACACAAGCCACATAGTATATAGCACAGCCCACGTAGTATATAGCAGTGTGGGCACCATATCCCTGCTAAAAAACAATGAAAATAAAAAATAGTTATATACTCACCTTACGTCCCCTGGATCCAGCCCAGGCCTTTAGCAATGCTCCTCACGACGCTCCGTTCTCAGTAATGCCTTTGGCAGTCTCGCGAGACTGCTGCGTCATCATCTCGCGAAACCGCTACGTGATCTCGAGTCATTGCCGCAATGCATTCTTGGGACCAGAGCATCGTGAGGAGCGGGAGAAGGGTGCCGTGGATGCCGGAAGGTGAGAATATAATTTTTTTTTTATTATTATTTTTAACATTTATCTGTTTTTACTATTGATGCTGCATAGGCAGCATCAATAGTAAAAAATGAAGCGGTGTTTAACTCCCGCCCCAATATCGCTGATTGATTGCGGTCGGCTGGCCGCAACCAATCAGCGACCCGGGATTTCCGTTACGGAAGTTACAGACAAACAGACAGAAGTACCCCTTAGGCAATTATATATATAGATTTATATTTCAATCTTTTACACCTTAGGAATTACAAAAAGGAGGACTGGCCAATACAAAAGATGAGGCACCCTGTATGTTTAGTACCTAGTAGCACCCACTTTTGAAAGTATCACAGCTTGACAAATGCATTTTGTAGCCAGGCGAGTTATTCAATTTTTACTTGGAGAATTCTTCCAGTCCTGTGAGATTCCTGGGTCGTCTTGCATGCAGTACAATTTTGAGATCTAATCACAAATTTTCAATGATGTTCAGACCAAGGGACTGTGAGGGTCATTGTAAAACCTTCAGCTTGCGCCTTTTGAGGTCGTCTAGTGTGGATTTTGACGTGTGTTTAGGATCATTATCCATTTGTAGAAGCCATCCTATTTTCAACTTTAGCTTTTTTTTTTTTACAGATGGTGTTATATTTTCATCAAGAGCTCTATTTGAACATCATTGGTCCACAGGACTTGTTTACAAAATGCATCAGACTTGTTTAGATGTTCTTTTGCATATTTCTGACGCTGAATTTTATGGTGAGGAAACAGGAGAGGTTTTCTTCTGATGACTCTTCCATGAAGGCCATATTTCTGCAGGCGTCTCTGAACAGTAGAACAATGTACCATAACTCCAGAGTCTGCTAAATCTTTCTGAAGGGCTTTTACAGTCAAGCAGGGGTTCTGTTTTGCCTCTCTAGCAATCCTAGGAGCAGCTCTCACTAAAATTTTAACAATTTAATGGATTGCCAATAAATTGTGTTTAGCTTTCTACAAATTCTTGAGTTCCAAAATTCTAGACTTACATAACCCTAACAGGCTAATAAAGGTCTGAAACCTTGCTCGAAGTTATCTGAGCATACAAAACTCCAAGGGTGCCAAAACTTTTGCTTTGTTTCATTTTCCTTTTTGTAATTTTTAAAATGTCAAAGATGAAAATATACACTACCATTCAAAAGTTTAGGGTCACTTAGAAATGTCCTTATTTTGAAAGAAAGGCACAGTTTTTTCCAATGAAGCGAACATTAAATGATTCAGAAATACACTCTATACATTGTTAATTTGGTAAATGACTATTCTAGCTGCCAACATCTGGTTTGTAATGCAATATCTTCATAGGTGTATAGAGGCCCATTTCCAACAACCATCACTCAGGTGTTCTTATGGTACTTTGTGTGTGCTAACTGTGTAAGAAGGCTAATGGATGGTTAGAATACCCTTGAAAACCCTTGTGCAAGTATGTTAGCTCAGCTGAAAACAGTTTGGCTGATTAGAGAACCTATAAACGTGACCTTCCTTTGAGCTAGTTGAGAATTTGGAGCATTACATTTGTTGGTTCCATTAAACTCTCAAAATGGCCAGAAAAAAAGAACTGTCATGTGAAACTCCACAGTCTATTCTTGATCTTAGAAATAAAGGCTATTCCATGCGAGAAATTGCCAAGAAACTGAAGATTTCCTACAACGGTGTGTACTACTCCCTTCAGAGGAGAGCACAAACAGGCTCTAACCAGAGTAGAAAGAGAAGTAGGAGGCCCCGCTGAACACCTGAGCAACTAGAGAAGTACATTAGAGTCTGTAGTTTGTGAAATCGATGCCTCACAGGTCCTCAACTGGCAGCTTCAATAAATAGTACATGCAAAACGCCAGTGTCAACGTCTACAGTGAAGAGGCGACTCCGGGATGCTGGCCTTCAGGGCAGAGTGGCAAAGAAAAAGCCATATCTGAGACTGGCTAATAAAAGGAAAAGATTACTATGGGCAAAAGAACACAGACATTGGACAGAGGAAGAGTGAAAAAAAGTGTTATGGACAGACGAATCCAAGTTTGAGGTGTTTGGATCACACAGAAGAACATTTGTGAGATGCAGAACAACTGAAAAGATGATGCTGGAAGAATGTCTGACGCCATCTGTCAAGCATGGTGGAGGTCATGTGATGGTCTGGGGTTGCTTTGGTGCTGGTAAAAGGGATTTTGAATAAGGAAGGCTATCACTCCATTTTGCAACGCCATGCCTTACCCTGTCGACAGCGCTTGATTGGAGCCAATTTCATCCTACAACAGGACAATGACCCAAAGCACACCTCCAAATTATGCAAGAACTATTTAGGGAAGCAGCATGCAGCTGGTATCTATCTGTACTGGAGTGGCCAGCGCAGTCACCAGATCTCAACCCCATTGAGCTGTTGTGGGAGCAGCTTGACCGTATGGTGCAAAAAGTGCCCATCAAGCCAAACCAACTTGTGGGAGAGGCTTCTGGAAGCATGGGGTGAAATTTTTCCAGATTACCACAGCAAATTAACTGCTAGAATGCCAAAGGTCTACAATGCTGTAATTGCTGCAGAGGGAGCATTCTGTGACGAAAGCAAAGTTTGAAGGAGAAAATTATTATTTCAAATAAAAATCTTTTTTTTCCAACCTTGTCAATGTCTGGACTAGATTTTAAATTCATTTGCCAACTCATTTGATTAATAAAAGTATGAGTTTTCATGGAAAGCACAAAATTGTCTGGGTGACCCTAAACTTTTGAACAGTTGTGTATGTGTATATATATATTTGCAGAAAATAGAAAGGAAATGTGTCCTCCTTAACTTTAGCCCTTTTACAGATCATCTCATCTTCAACTTACTTAGCTGTTCACAATAACAGTAATTTTTACCAGGGGTGCTCAAACCTTTGCATGCCACTACATGTACTAACCACTGCATATTGATAGCACTCCTCAAAACATTGTCATATACCATGAACATCCCACAAGACCTGCTGTATACCGGGAGCACCCCACAAGACCCACCATATTCCGATAACACCATTCAAGACCTGCTATATACCAGGAATACTTCACAAGACCTGCCATATACTGAGAACACCCCACAGGATCTGCTTTATGCTGGGAACACACCACAAGACCTGCCATATACCATGAACACCGTATAAAACCTGCCGTATACCAGGAGTGTCCCACGAGACCTGCCGTTTACTAGGAACTCCCCACAAGACCTGCCATATACCGGGAACTCCCCACAAAACCTGCCATATACTGGGAACTCCCCACAAGACCTGCCCTATACTGGGAACTCCCCACAAGACCTGCCGTATACCGGGAACACCCCATAAGACTTGCCGTATACCAGGAACACCCCACAAGACCTGCCGTATACCAGGAGTGCCCCACAAGACCTGCCGTATATCTGGAGTACCTCACAAGACCTGCCATATACCGAGAACACCCCACAAGATCTGCTTTATACCGGGAACACCCCACAAGACCTGCTGTATACCAGGAGTACCTCACAAGACCTGCCGTATACCGGGAACACCCCACAAGACCTGCCGTATACCGGGAACACCCCACAAGACCTGCTGTATACCAGAAGTACCTCACAAGACCTGCCGTATACCAGGAGCACCCCACAAGATCTGCCATATACCGGGAACACCCCACAAGACCTGCCCTATACTGGGAACTCCCCACAAGACCTGCCGTATACCGGGAACACCCCATAAGACTTGCCGTATACCAGGAACACCCCACAAGACCTGCCGTATACCAGGAGTGCCCCACAAGACCTGCCGTATATCTGGAGTACCTCACAAGACCTGCCATATACCGAGAACACCCCACAAGATCTGCTTTATACCGGGAACACCCCACAAGACCTGCTGTATACCAGGAGTACCTCACAAGACCTGCCGTATACCGGGAACACCCCACAAGACCTGCCGTATACCGGGAACACCCCACAAGACCTGCTGTATACCAGAAGTACCTCACAAGACCTGCCGTATACCAGGAGCACCCCACAAGATCTGCCATATACCGGGAACACCCCACAAGACCTGCCATATACCGGGAACACCCCACAAGATCTGCCGTATACCGGGAACACCCCACAAGACCTGTATACCAGGAGTACCCCACAAGACCTGCCCGTATACCAGGAGTGCCCCACAAGACCTGTTGTATATCTGGAGTACCTCACAAGTCCTGCCATATACCGGGAATACCTCACAAGACCTGCCATATACCGGGAATACCTCACAAGACCTGCCATATACTGGTATCTCCCCACAAGACCTGCCATATACCGAAAGCACAGGAACACCCCACAAGACCTGCCGTATACCGGGAGTGCCCAACAAGACCTATCGTATATCTGGAGTACCTCACAAGACCTGCCGTATACTTGAAACACCCCACAAGACCTGCCGTATACCGGTAACTCCCCACAAGACCTGCCACATACCGGGAACACAGGAACACCCCCACAAGACATGCCGTATACCGGGAGTACCCCACAAGACCTGTTTTCATAAATGTAAAGCTCTTAGGCTGGCTTCTTGTATGATTTTTACAAGAAGAGCATTCTGAAAATAAAATGATCCCAACTCGTCCCACTACTTGGGTTCCTAGCGACCAGCTCCAATCTACAGGGACACCTGACGGCAAGTATTTAATTCCCTTCCAGCACACCCACAGGGGAAATTGGTCAACTTGCTAAGTTGTTTAAGAAGTGCTCAAAATCTCACTTATGCACAAGATTTTATTCCTTCCTTGGAGAGAAAACAGCGATGAGCATACGCGACTTCATTGCGCATGCTCAGCTAGGAAGGAAGTCTCCCGCATTTGTGAGATTACAAGAACTGAAATTAGTTGGAAAGTAAAGAGGTTGTCAATCACGCCCATTGGGGTTACTATCTCTGTGTACTCTAGGCCCGGCAGAGTCTGTTCTCTGTGTGACTCTGTACTGAAGGAGCCATACAGCTCATCTTAGTCCTTGGTCTAAGATCTACGCTAGACTCCGTAGAGACTCTACGCTAACATTCATGTGGATAAGACTTGTTGCTGCGTGCGGAGCACCTACATGTCTGAGGAATAATGACCCTATGAATCATTCCGGTCTTATGTCCTGTTTACTTAAACCCTATGCACAGGATATATAATTATACAGCTGTAATTACGTTGCTTTTTCGTGACTCTTGTTTGGAGTTCACTAAGGTTTGTAGGATTCAGAATCACATTTTCTGCATAGATCCATTAGCATCGGCCATTTTGTGGTAGAGCTCCCACCAACCGAGGTTGCCCTATACACCATACATAAAGATTTTCCAAAATTTTCTAATTTGTCTATATCTATTTCTCCCCTTTTGCAAGATGCCCTTTAACATTAGGGAAATCACCTCCAATCTATTGGGATTAGCTAACTATATCATGTGGATGAGGTTCTCTTGACTTCACCCAAGAACAAAGTGGGGGTAAAAAAAGGATCTAGCATGCTCTTTCCAGCGTTGAAAACACATGTACGCTCAGCCAAGCTGAGGGTGCATGTGTAGAAACGAGTCAGAAGAATACTGTAGCTGTCTAGCAAATTGACTTTCGTCCAGCACTTTGAAGGTATATGAGCACCTTTAGTGAAATTTTTAGGTGCTTGACAGATTAAGCAGCAAAATTCTTCCTTAATTCTAAAACAAGTCTGAAAGGGCATATGCCGTTACCTATTATTTAAATCGGGTTTTTATGTTTTCTATTTTTTAATGTTTGGCAATGTCCCTTTTCTTTTTTTTTTTTATATCACAATCTTTTTTTTTTTTTTTTTTTTTAAACATTTGTAATCTTACCGTTTTCACACTAGCCATTTGGGCCGTTTTACACTCATGCTGCTCTTTCAGTAAGAGTTTTCAGCAGGCTCATTATCATCAGAGGCAGGGTTACAATGAATGATAACTAATGATGGGCTCTGTGGATGTTCAAGTCCGGCAGGTTTGGCCAAACATTCTTGCAGGCTGCAACCATCAGCTGTCAGCTTTATCATGGCTGGTTATCAAGAATAGAGGAGTCCCCATGCCATGTCTTTCAATGATTTAAATAAATAATTAAAAAAAAAAAACGGCATGGGGACCCCCATTTCTGACAACCAGCCAAGCCAAAGTAGACATCTGGTGGCTGGTATTCTCAGTCTGGTAAGGAACCATGGATACTGGCCCCCACAGGCCTAAAAATAGCAGCCCACAACCACCCCAGTAAAGGCCCATCTATTCCTGCACTTTTTCCCCATCTCTTCCCACTGTGCCTGTGGCGTTGGTAAGTGTGGTTCATATTTGTGGGGTTGTTGTCACCTTTGTATTTTCAGGTGACATCAAGCCCAGCAGTTACTATATGTAACTATAAGATACCTCTCCATTACTAAGCCCATAGTCATATTATCAATAAAAAAACACCCAGAATAAAGTCCTTTATTTGGAATAAAAATTTACACTGTTTTACAAATGTATTTAGAAAAAAACAAACACAGTTATATTCACCTTACTCGCATTCCATTGAATCCCTGGTCCCATGTGAGAAAAAAAAAAAAACAGAAAATAATAAACAGCAAAAATACTCATCTAATGCCCATTACATTGAAGCCCTGGCCTACTGTAAAAGAAACAAAAATTAAAAACAACAATATCCCTCACCTGTCCGACATACTGTCCCACGACGTAATCGATATCTTTGATAACTGTTTTTCAACCTGCATCAGTGATTAGCTGTGACATCATCTAGGTTACTGCAGGTGACTAAGGCTGCGTTCCCAGCTAATTTCAGTGTGAGCTGGGCCGATGAACTGCGGTGACCTCAGTGAGTCTCATGGTGCAGCGCTGAGCTGAGCGAGTTCAGAGCAAATCACCATGAGAAATTTCTCAGATCAGAGCCGCTGATGTTTCTCGATCTGTCATGCAAATGACAGCATGGGAAACACCCAATGTTTGGGGTGCCAAATCCAAAGAGTAACATGGTATTCCTGGAGAAGTCCGTGTTCGGGATACGTTCCCGAACAGTAGGTGTTAGGTACGGACGTGAACATTACTGTTAAGGTTCGCCCATCACTATTGATAACATCTTTATACTCAAGTGTTTCCTTAAGATATACCTGTTTACTCCCACACTTGAAAGGCATACTGATGGGGAATTTCGATTGTAAGCCCCAGTGGGGATAGTGATAATGATTTCTGTAAATCACCTAAAAATAAGAGCAAGTATATCAGAGCTAACAGTGCTTTTAAAAGAGGAGAGCTTATAGAAGGGTTTGTAATGTGACACAGCTAAACTCAGCTACACTTTCTAATCATGCAGGAGATTAGACCAGGCGTTGTACCAGCGCTGTATCATTTACATCTCACACACTGAGAAGCCTAAGCAATTGCGGGGGCCATATTCTTTCTCTGCTGCTTATGATTGGGAAAATCATACAAGAAGTAGTACACGCCACCCCCAGTGAAAAATATCTGATAACACCACTTGAACTTACCAAAAATTAACTAATTAAATGCCAAATACTTTGCTGACATCTCAACAACAAAGAGACAAAATTGTATGGTAGTAGTAATGGTGGAATGATCATTGTCCAAAATTCTCATTACATGGGTGCAGGAGTTAACCGAAGGGTGAACAAAAAAGAAAGACCTTTGAAAATTCAAGACTGAGTGGAAAAGCTCTTCTCTGGAAAAAAAAAAGCATAAGGTTATGTTTGGTTGGCTGACATAAATGGAATGCTCTAAGAAGAGTCTCTTCTGATAAGGATTTCCTGGGGTGTGGACATTGCTAAAAACAACAGCCACACTGTGCAAACAGGGGACAAGAAAAGGTGCATCACACAAAAGACCCCATTAATTCTGGTCTTGCATTGTGTTCACATTGATGGAAAAGCTACAAAAATGTGGTGTAGTATAAACCTTTCCCCGGTGACGGGAGTGAACTTACACAAAGGGCTCTAAAACAATTCACTTTCTTACTTGAAAACCTCTGATCTTCAAAAGTGGTTTTGATGTTATTAAATTATTTTTTTTCACCTAAAATAAGGCTATTAGCATAAAAAAAATAACATTAAAAAAACTTCAACCAATGCTGAAAAATTAAGGGAATTTAGATTGTGAACCCCGATGAAGAAAGTGATGATGATGATTTCTGTAAAGCGCTGTGGAATATGATGGTGCTATGTATAATAAAAGTGGAGAATTCCCTTAAGGTGGCCATTACCCCCACAAAAACTGACTATTTAACCATGGGCTCCAAGTGTGGCACAGGGGGTAGGCAGCTGATAATGCTTTACTTGTCAAGTTCCGATTCACAGTTCCTCCAAGAACAAAAATGTTGCTTCTCACATAGATATGTGGCTCAGTGGTCTACCGGCCCACCCGCTATCAGGAAGGAGGAAATGGGGAGCATGTATTATTATAATTGAGAACACTTGGTATTGGTTGTGGTGAAGGGGGCAAATATTTTGTTCTTGCTTTCGATCATTCAGAAAAATCAGGAACCCAAGTGTTTGTGTGTAGGAGGTTAGAAGGTCCATCCTGAAACCTCTCCCTTGGACACTAATTAGGGTGGCAAAATTTCTCAATGTTGCCTTGCATCAGTGAGGTCCTGGGTTTGAGTCTGACCAAGAACAACATCTGCTTGGGATTCGGATGTTCTCCCTGTGTCTGCATGGATTTCCTCCAGGTATTCTCCTCCCCACACATGTATTTTGTGTGTTTGTCTAAAATAGAAAAAGTAGATTGTGAGTCCCTGGATACTACCTACAGATACAACCTCTGAACCGTTAAAGTAGTTTCCATGGCTAAGGAGTCCTTAAGATAGGTCATCAGTTTTAAATTGCTGGGGGGGTGTTCAGCAACCGGCACCACCACCACCGATTAACTGTCACTAGGTTCCACGTACACCGTGTACCAAGCTGGAACAGCAGAAGTTTGGAAACTGTGTCCTGCGACTGCCAGAAGTACACAGTGTATGGAGCTTGAACAGCACAGCTTTGTACACTCTGTCATGGTCCTGCACCTGCCAGAAGTACACAGTATATGGAGTATGGAGCTGGAACAGCAGAGCGTTGTACATTCTGTCTTGGTCCTGCGACTGCCAACAGTACACAGTGTATGGAGCTGGAACAGCAGAGCTTTGTACATTCTGTCCTGGTCCTGTGACTGCCAGAAGTACACAGTGTATGGAGGTGGAACAGCAGAGCTTTGTACACTATGTCCTGGTCCTGTGATTGCCAGAAGTGCACAGTGTATGGAGCTAGAACTTCACAGCTCTATACAACATGTAGTGGCCTTGTAGTGTTCTGAGTTGCTGTACCTGAGAATGGCCATTACACAGTGTACAGAGCTGGAACAGCAGCGCTTCCTACATTGTTTCCTCGTCCCGTTTCTGCCGGAAGTAAACCGTGTCTCTATACACCATGTAGTGGCCATTCTCGGGGACTGCAACTGAGCTCCTATTGATGTGAATGTGATCTGAGCTGCTCCAGCTTCACACACTATGCACTTCCGGCAGCCACAGACCCTGTTGACTGCTAATCAGTGGGGATACCGGTGGTCGGACCTCCGCCGATCGGTTATTGATGTCATATCCTAACAATAGATCTTTCTCCTGGACGTTCGCTACCTCTTCTAGCATCAAACATTGGTAGGGGGTTAGAAAGCTCCAAAATTAAATTGTAAAAAAATCACAAATTTTGAAAACAAAAAGAAAAAGGCGTTGTGCTTTCGAGTTACACGTTTCTATTTTTTCTTCACCAGTAAGCCGTAATTAGCCATCCAGACGGCAGGGGTTGATGTGAATAGTGGTTTCTCAGTGATTTTAAGCCTGCTGTTACATGCTACAGAACAAAAAGTCAGGCAGGAAGAGTTTGTTTTGTCATGCCGTGTCACTCGAGAAAAACAGCCGACTTCATGGGATTTACACAGTGACAATGTTTTTACAAGGACTTCAGCTCCAACCGGTTCAAGACAAAACAACAGTAACCTGAATGCAGACATTTCTGTTCAGTTTGTATAATCAGAACACTCGGGGGCCCACGGATGGGCCCCGTGTCATGGATACTGACACCTGTTTACAAATGCCGTATTGGCATCGACGCTAATTTACACAGGGCCCGAAATAATCCTCCTGTACACAAGACGTCGGGGATGGAGAAAAGCGACTCAACCACACTGTAATGTACACAGAGGAAGCCCTATGTAAACCCAAGTTATAGAAAGGGAAATGTCGTATCTGGGCCAAGTGATGTGTTTGGTAAACGGGCAAACGCTGACTGATATTCAGTGTCACTATAGACTTCCTGCGTGATCGGTGTCCGATAAAGACGTCCATGCTGGAATCATGATAACTCCATTGTGTATAAATCCAGGAAACGGGACCAGATGTGGAAGAGCTGAGTGTGTCAGGAGGTATTACTGGAGATGTGGCAGGGTGAAGTTTCTCATCTGTCACCGGAGTTATATTCTTGTACGTAGGGGCAGTATTATAGTAGTTATATTCTTGTACATAGGAGGCAGTATTATAGTAGTTATATTCCTGTACATAGGGGCAGTATTATAGTAGTTATATTCTTGTACATAGGAGGCAGTATTATAGTAGTTATATTCCTGTACATAGGAGGCAGTATTATAGTAGTTATATTCTTGTACATAGGGGCAGTATTATAGTAGTTACTAGATAGTGGCCCGATTCTAACGCATCGGGTATTCTAGAATATGCGTGTATGTATGTATATAGCAGCCACATAGTATATAGCACAGGCCATGTAGTATATAGGAGCCATGTAGCATATAGCAGACACGCAGTATATAATACAGCTACGTAGTATATAGCACAGCCCACGTAGAATATAACACAGCCCACACAGTATATAACACAGCCCACACAGTATATAACACAGGCCATGCAGTATATAACACAGCCCACACAGTATATAACACAGGCCAAGCAGTGTATAACACAGGCCACGCAGTGTATAACACAGGCCACACAGTATATAACACAGGCCACACAGTATATAACACAGGCCACGCAGTATATAACACAGGCCACGCAATATATAACACAGGCCATGCAGTATATAATACAGGCCATGCAGTATATAATACAGGCCACGCAGTGTATAACACAGGCCACGCAGTATATAACACTGCCCACGTGGTATTTAACACAGCCCACTCAGTATATAACACAGCCCACATAGTTTATAGCGGCCACGCAGTATATAACACAGGCCACGCAGTATATAATACAGGCCACGCAGTATATAACACAGGCCACGCAGTATATAATACAGGCCACGCAGTATATAACACAGGCCACGCAGTATATAACACAGCCCACGTAGTATATAGCAGCCACGCAGTATATAACACAGCCCACGTAGTATTTAGCAGTATGGGCACCATATCCCTGTTAAAAAAATAAAAAATAAATAAAAAATTAAAATAAAAAATAGTGTTATACTCACCCACCGGCGTCCAGCGAAGCTGTCCCCATGCGCGCGCTGCCGCCGCCAGCTTCCGTTCTCAGCGATGCATTGCGAAATTACCCAGATGACTTAGCGGTCTCGCGAGACCGCTAAGTCTTCTGGGTAATTTCGCAATGCATCTCTGGGAACAGAAGCTGGCGGCAGCCGTGCACGCATCGGCAGGAAGACAGAAGGTGAGAATAGCAGGTTTTTTGTTTTTTTTATTATTTTAAACATTAGATCTGTTTACTATTGATGCTGCATAGGCAGTAAAAACTTGGTCACACAGGGTTAATAGCAGCGTTAACGGAGTGCGTTACCCGCAGCATAACGCTGCCATTAACCCTGTGTGAGTGCTGACTGGACGGGAGTATGGAGCGGGCCCTGGGCACTGACTGGACGGAAGTAGGGAGGGACTAATTCTCGGCCGGACTCTGCCCGTCGCTGATTGGCGGCCGCAACCGATCAGCGACCCGGGATTTCCGTTACACACAGACAGATGGAAGTACCCCTTAGACAATTATATATATAGATATTCTTGTACATAGGGGCAGTATTATAGTAGTTATATTCTTGTACATGGGGCAGTATTATAGTAGTTATATTCTTGTATATACTGTAGGAGCAGTATTATAGTAGTTATATTCTAGTACATAAGGGCAGTATTATAGTAGTTATATTCTTGTACATAGGGGGCAGTATTATAGTAGTTATATTCTTGTGCATAGGAGCAGTATTATAGTAGTTATATTCTTGTACATGGGGCAGTATTATAGTAGTTATATTCTTGTATATACTGTAGGAGCAGTATTATAGTAGTTATATTCTTGTACATAAGGGCAGTATTATAGTAGTTATATTCTTGTACATAGGGACAGTATTATAGTAGTTATATTCTTGTACATAGGAGCAGTATTATAGTAGTTATATTTTTGTACATAGGGACAGTATTATAGCAGTTATATTCTTGTACATAGGGGCAGTATTATAGTAGTTATATCCTTGTACATAGGGGCAGTATTATAGTAGTTATATTCTTGTATATAGGAGCAGTATTATAGTAGTTATATTCTTGTACATAGAGGCAGTATTATAGTAGTTAAATTCTTGTATATAGGAGCAGTAGTATAGTAGTTATATTCTTGTACATAGAGACAGTATTATAGTAGTTATATTCTTGTACATAGAGACAGTATTATAGCAGTTATATTCTTGTACATAGTAGCATTATTATAGTAGTTATATTGTGCATAGGGGGCAGTATTATAGTAGTTATATTCATGTACATAGGAGCAGTATTATAGTAGTTACATTCTTGTTCATAGGGAGCAGTATTATAGTAGTTATATTCATGTACATAGGAGCAGTATTATAGTAGTTATATTCTTCTACATAGGGGCAGTATTATAGTAGTTATATTCTTGTATATAGGGCACAGTATTACAGTAGTTACATTCTTGTACATAGGAGCAGTATTATAGTAGTTATATTCTTGTATATAGGGGCAGTATTATAGTAGTTATATTCTTGTACGTAGGGGCAGTATTATAGTAGTTATATTCTTGTACATAGGAACAGTATTATAGTAGTTATATTCTTGTACATAGGGGCAGTATTATAGTAGTTATATTCTTGTACATAGGGGCAGTATTATAGTAGTTATATTCTTGTACATAGGGGCAGTATTATAGTAGTTATATTCTTGTACGTAGGTGGCAGTATTATAGTAGCTAACAATATTTATTAACTTTAAAGGGAATCTGTCACCCCATTTTTCGCCTATAAGCTAAAGGTACCTTCACACTCAGCAACTTTACAACGAGAACGACAACGATCCGTGACGTTGCAGCGTCCTGGATAGCGATCTCGTTGAGTTTGACACGCAGCAGCGATCTGGATCCCGCTGTGATATCGCTGGTCGGAGCTAGAAGTCCAGAACTTTATTTCTTCGTCAGGTCGGCGTGTATCGTTGTTGTTTGACAGCAAAAGCAACGATGCCAGCAATGTTTTACATGGAGCTAACGACCTGTGAGAACGATAAATGAGTCGCCGTTACGTCACAGGATCGCTCCTGCATCGTTCTGGAGCTGCTGTGTTTGAAGTCTCTACAGCGACCTAAACAGCGACGCTGCAGCGATCGGCTCGTTGTCTATATCGCTGCAGCGTCGCTGAGTGTGACGGTACCTTTAGGCCACCGCCATCAGGGGCTTATCTACAGCATTCTGTAATGCATTCTGCAATGCTGTAAGATAAGCCCCCAATGTAACCTGAAAGATAAGAAAAACAAGTTAGATTATACTCACCCAGGGGCGGTCCCGGTTCGGTTTGGGTCCGATGGGCATCGCGGTCCGGTTCCAGCACCTCCCATCTTCATGCAATGACGTCCTCTAATATGCTTCCTGTCGCGTCTCCGGCGCAGGCGTACTGATTTGCCCTTTTGAGGGCAGAGCAAAGTACTGCAGTGTGCAGGCGCCGGGAAAGGTCAGAGAGGCCCAGCGCCTGCACACTGCAGTATTTTACGCTGCCCTCAACAGGGCAAATCAGTACGCCTGCGCAGGAGACGCGACAGGAAGCATATTAGAGGACGTCATTGCATGAAGATGGGAGGTGCTGGAACCGGACCGCGATGCCCATCGGACCCAAACCGAACCGGGACCGCCCCTGGGTGAGTATAATCTAACTTTTTTTTCTTATCTTTCAGGTTACATTGGGGGCTTATCTTACAGCATTGCAGAATTCTGTAGATAAGACCCTGATGGCGGTGGCCGCAGCTTATAGGCAAAAAATGGGGTGACAGATTCCCTTTAATGAATTGATCTCTTGTTGTTTTCTTGGTAAATAACTTGTTTTACCCATCATTAAAAATAGGCAAAGACAAATTAAAGTTATATAAAGGTCAGGCTCCTAATAGTAGGCTATCTAAAAGTAGCAGTTGCTTTCAGGCCTTTGTAGCTGAGTAGGAGAAGACCCTTTCAGTATGTATGAAGAAAACAGTTTAAATCTGGTAATGGCTTATGATTTATTAGAGCAGATAGAGAGTAACCATATTTTATTTTTGTTTGCATGAATCAATGGTAAACTTGAAAATAATAAGCTCTGTAATACATCTTTTTAGATAAATCCCCTTTTTTATCCTCCTGGTCTGATCTTTCATTTTCAAAATTCTAAATCTAATATATAAAGCTGAATGTGTGTATGTATGTGTGTATGTATGTCCGGGATTGGCATCTG
This sequence comes from Ranitomeya variabilis, assembly GCF_051348905.1. Lineage (NCBI taxonomy): Eukaryota > Metazoa > Chordata > Amphibia > Anura > Dendrobatidae > Ranitomeya > Ranitomeya variabilis. Next base: position 751,025,750 of record NC_135234.1, on the reverse strand, counting down.
CACCGTCGCAGCTACAGCCACAAAATTTTGCACAGTCACACGTCTGGACCCTGAGAGCGTCATAGGCTATGTGGTGAGGCGAAATTTTAACCCCGCACGTTCCAATTCACCAAACAATTTTGCCCCTCTCTAAATAATGGGGAAAAAGTGAAAGGAAAAGTGTTGGAGGCAAATTGACAGCCAGGAGGAGATGGCATACAGGTATATACTATATACAGGGGAGATGATATACAGCTATATATTATAAACAGGAGGAGATAACATACAGGTATATACTATATACAGGGGAGATGATATACAGCTATATATTATATACAGGAGGAGATGACATACAGGTATATACTATATACAGGGGAGATGACATACACATATATACTATATACAGGAGGAGATGACATACAGATATATACTATATACAGGGAGATGACTTACAGGTATATCTAATATATAAAGCTGAATGTCTGTGTATGTGTGTATGTCCGGGATTGGCATCTGCACCATCGCAGTTACAGCCACAAAATTTTGCACAGTCACACGTCTGGACACTGAGAGCGTCATAGGCTATGTTGTGAGGCGAAATTTTAACCCCGCGTGTTCCAATTCACCGAACAATTTTGCCCCTATCTACATAATGGGGAAAAAGTGAGAGGAAAAATGTTGGAGGCAAATTGACAGCTGCCAGATGTGAAGAAGGGGGACTTAAAGAATGAGAGCGATGGCGCCAAAGAGTATATACCGTATAGTTGCTAAGGTGGGGCCCCGACATGGGATACTCACCACACACGGGGATATGAACACACACACAAAATGCGCCACACACTACCACGTGCTTGAACACATATACCACCCTCAGCGCACATTTCACCACATACACCAACCTCGCCACATAAAAGTCGAAACACAAAAGTCGCCGCTCAAAACTCGCCACGCGAAAAACTCTCCACATGCAAAACTCGCCACACGTGCAAAACTCACCTCATGGAAAACTCGCCACACGCAAAACTTGCACACGCGGAAAAATTGCCACATGCACAAAAGTTGCAACACACAAAACTTGCTGCACACAACTTGCTACATTAACCTGTCACATGCAACTCGACACACACAACTTTACACATGAAACTCGCCCTAAAACACACACAAGTCTGGTATTATCCTTCAAAAATAAAAATCTGATTAATAAGCAGACAAACTACAAGAGCAACAACTATGCCATATAGGAAATACGGCAGCTGTCAGTCACATGACCTATTATGTGTATGTGTGAGCTAATATATAGTGCCAGGGGGGAGGGCTTACTGTTGGCCAGGGATTTATCAGGCTGCCAATTTAGCTTACAAATACTGAGGTAAAAATACTGAGCAAATAACGTGTGAACGAGGTCCAATACAGGAGGAGATGACACACAGATATATACTATATACAGGAGGAGATGACATACAGGTACATACTATATACAGGGGAGATGACACACTGGTATATACTATATACAGGGGAGATGACACACAGGTATATACTATATACAGGAGGAGATGACATACAGGTACATACTATATACAGGGGAGATGACACACTGGTATATACTATATACAGGGGAGATGACACACAGGTATATACTATATACAGGAGGAGATGACATACAGGTACATACTATATACAGGGGAGATGACACACAGATATATACTATATACAGGAGGAGATGACACACAGGTATATACTATATACAGGAGGAGATGACACACAGGTATATACTATATACAGGGTTAGATGACACACAGGTATATACTATATAAAAGAGGAGATGACACATAGGTATATAGAGGAGGAAATGACATAAAGCAGGTATATACTATATACAGGGGAGATGACATACAGGTATATACTATATACAGGAGATGACATACAGGTATATACTATATATAGGAGGAGATGACATACAGGTACACTGTATATAGTATATACAGAAGAGATGACATACAGGTATATACTATATACAGGAGGAGATGACACATAGGTGTATACAATATACAGGAGGAGATGACATACAGCAGGTATATACTATTTACAGGGGCGATGACATACAGGTATATACTATATACAGGGGATGACATACAGGTGTATACTATATATGAGGGAGATGACAAACATGTATATACTGAGGGGAAAATGAGAGGTGTGAGGTGAAAATGAGGGGTGTGAGGTGAAAATGAAAAGGTGTGAGTGCAAAATGAGAGGAGTGAGGGAAAATAGTGGAGCGATCGGAAAATGACAGATGTTAGGTCTAAATGACAAGTGGTGTTAGGGGGGAATGAGAGGAGTGAGGGGGGAATGAGAGGAGTGAGGGGGGGAATGAGAGGAGTGAGGGGGGGGGAATGAGAGGTGTAAGGGAGAAAATGAGAGATGTGAGGAAGAAAATGAGAGTCGTGATAGGAAAATAAGAGAATTGAGGTGCTATAACTAGCCACAGATATTTACTATGCCCAGGCAAAGCCAGGCTCTTCAGCTAGTTCACAAATATAATCTGTCTTTGGTAAATACAGATATCTGTGTGTTCCTCTAGTTCCTCCCTAGAATGTCTGTGTGTTCCTCTAGCTCCTCCCTAGAATGTATGTGTTCATCTAGCTCCTCCCTAGAATGTCCGTGTGTTCCTCTAGCTCCTCCCTAGAATGTCTGTGTGTTCCTCTAGCTCCTCCCTAGAATGTCTGTGTTCCTCTAGCTCCTCCCTAGAATGTCTGTGTTCCTCTAGCTCCTCCCTAGAATGTCTGTGTGTTCTTCTAGCTCCTTTATAGAATGTCTGTGTTCCTGTAGCTCTTCCCTAGAATATCTGAGTGTTCCTCTAGCTCCTCCATAGAATGTCTGTGTGTTCTTCTAGCTCCTTTATAGAATGTCTATGTGTTCCTGTAGCTCTTCCCTAGAATGTCTGTGTGTTCCTCTAGCTCCTCACTAGAATGTCTGTGTGTTCCTCTAGTTCAGTGATTTTCAACCAGTGTTCTGCGGCACACTAGTGTGCCGCAACACATGGTCGGGTGTGCCGCGGGGAAAGTTCCCCAAACTATGGTGCCCCCTTTGTTTTGTTCCCCGGCGATGCGCAGTCACGGAATAACACATGTGCGAGCTTTGAACGCTCGCGCAACTTAATGACGTCACCGAGGCCGGCGCGTCATCCTGAGAGCGGAGAGACTCTCACATTTGCCCGCCGCCAAGGTAATGCCCGCCAATAATGCTGTGTATAATCATTATCCCCTTCCCGACCCATGACGCCACGTAGGCGTCATGAAAGTCGGTGCCAATCCGACCCATGACGCCTATGTGGCGTCATGGAAAGATCGCGTCCCTGCAGATCGGGTGAAAGGGTTAACTCCAATTTCACCCGATCTGCAGGGACAGGGGGAGTGGTACTTCAGCCCCCGTGGCTACGATCGCTCTGATTGGCTGTTGAAAGTGAAACAGCCAATCAGAGCGAATTGTAATATTTCACCTATGAAAATGGTGAAATATTACAATCCAGCCATGGCCGATGCTGCAATAGCATCTGCAATGGCTGGAGACCCCGATCTTCCCCCCCCCCCCACCGCCACCGATCGCCTCCCCAGTTGTCCTTTCTGCCCAGATCTCCTGTCCGCTCCCCTCCTCCCTCCTGTCCGCTCCCCCGGTCCTCCGATCCCCCCCCCGTGTTCCGATCCCACCCCCCCATACTTACCTAGCTCCGATGTCCCTCCCGGTGTCCGGCCGTCTTCTCCATGGGCACCGCCATCTTGGAAAATGGCGGGCGCATGCGCAGTGCGCCCGCTGAATCTGCTGGCCGGCAGATTCGTTCCTGTACATTTTGGTCGCTGTGATAAGTTCTATCACAGCGATCAAAATAAAAAAATTGTAAATAACCCCCCCCCCTTTATCACCCCCATAGGTAGGGACAATAATAAAATACAGAAAATATAATTATTTTTGTTTTTCCATTAGGGTTAGGGGTAGGGTAAGGGTAGGGTTAGGGTTGCACTTAGGGTTAGGGTTGCACTTAGGGTTGCACTTAGGGTTAGGGTTGCACTTACGGCTAGGGTTGCACTTAGGGTTGCACTTAGGGCTAGGGTTGCACTTAGGGCTAGGGTTGCACTTAGGCCCAGGTTTCACACTGAGTGAGTATAAATACATTTAGAATCTATATTATTAACTATATGTAGAATATGTACTGTTTTAGTGTCATTTTGTGCTATTTTGGTTGGTGGTGTGCCCCGGGATTTTTTAAGTATAAAAATTGTGCCGCGGCTCAAAAAAGGTTGAAAATCACTGCTTTAGTTCATCCCTAGAATGTCTGTGTGTTCCTCTAGCTCCTCCCTAGAATGTCCATGTGTTCCTGTAGCGCCTCCCTAGAATGTCCATGTGTTCCTGTAGCTCCTCCCTAGAATATCTTTGTGTTCCTCTAGCTCCTACCTAGAATGTCTGTGTGTTCCTGTAGCTCCTACCTAGAATGTCTGTGTGTTCCTCTAGCTCCTCCCTAGAATGTCTGTGTGTTCCTCTAGCTCCTCCCTAGAATGTCTGTGTTCCTCTAGCTCCTCCCTAGAATGTCTGTGTTCCTCTAGCTCCTACCTAGAATGTCCATGTGTTCCTGTAGCTCCTACCTAGAATGTCTGTGTGTTCCTCTAGCTCCTCCCTAGAATGTCTGTGTGTTCCTCTAGCTCCTCCCTAGAATGTCTGTGTGTTCCTCTAGCTCCTCCCTAGAATGTCTGTGTTCCTCTAGCTCCTACCTAGAATGTCTGTGTGTTCCTGTAGCTCTTCCCTAGAATGTCTGTGTGTTCCTCTAGCTCCTCCCTACAATGTCTGTGTGTTCCTCTAGCTCCTCCCTAGAATGTCTGTGTGTTCCTCTAGCTCCTCCCTAGAATGTCTGTGTTCCTCTAGCTCCTCCCTAGAATGTCCATGTGTTCCTCTAGCTCCTCCCTAGAATGTCTGTGTGTTCCTCTAGCTCCTACCTAGAATGTCTGTATCTGCTTCTAGCTCCTCCCCTCTCCATAGAATTTTGAAAGCACCAAATGTCTTCTGTATAATGGGAACATTTTTTTTACTCAATACAGATTTTTATCATGAATTTAGAGTGAATGTTGGTCTCGTTGCGCCGTGAATCCTGTGATTTTTGTTTCCTGGATCTCAGGATTGATCTTGATTGCTGTTCCACTTTTAATCAGTGGGTTCCAGTTTTGATAAGTTTTGAAGCTGATTGTGGCTTTTCCAAACAATCATAGTGAATCTCCTAAATTCAGCCACGCTTTGTAAGCCCGGTAATATCCGTTTGTTAGCTGACTCAGTCTCTTGTGTTCAGGACGTTGCTTTATGCCTGTTTTTTGGATCTCTTGTGTCACAAGGTAAAAAAAATACAAGAACATTTTTCACATCTACCTTTTCCTTTGTGTTGGCCTCTGACTTGCAGCTGTATCCTCTCTGACGGCCAAGTCTCTGCGTTTCTGCTGAAATATCTGCCGGGAAATAAACAGTAATAGGAAAAAAATGAAGCGCCTGAAACAAAGACTTCACTTAACCCTTTTTGTTCAATGCAAACTTTTAGAATATTGTCAAAAAGAACATGTAAGGGTTGTTGCTGTTAGTTTTTCTTCTTCCAGAAATATTTCTTAAATTTAAAGGGTTTAGCTGGTATCAAAAAATCTCCTGTCTCCCGGCTGCAATTCTTAAAAAAGAAAAAGTAACGGAGCTTTACTCACCCACCCCGTAGTGTGAATTCTGCCATAGCTGCTGAGCTCAATGATTGGCTGCAGTGCTGTCACCATGATGTCAGCACTGCAGACAGTAACAGACACCAGAAACGGCAGTGACAACTTAGTGCTAGATCAGGAGAGGGTGAAGTCGGAATACCCCTTTAATACTTGACTTTAGGTACTTTGAAGGTATTTTTGACACTTTTTCTTGGCTATGATGTGGGCTATGACTGGGTTATGGTACATGCAGTGTATCGGTGACTAATAATAATATGGCAATATTGCTCATAACAAATTTTCACATCGGGATAGGATTATATATGACTGTTTATTGATAGTATTTAAAGGGAATTGGTTAGTAAGATAAATCCCCCCAAACCTACACATATGGACATGCAGGTGTTTGAAAGCTATTCATTCAACACCTTTATATTTTTTATCTGTTGCTGTATTCCCAAGAAATCAGTATTTTTTAATCGTATGGAAATTAAGCCTTAAATTCTCTGGGCGTGACCGAGCATTTCCAGAGCCTCTGCCTCCTGAGGTTGTTTTCATGTCCATCTTCAGCCTCTTTAGCTTGATTGATAGCTTACTGTTTGTGTGACATCAGACACCAAACAAGAAAATCTGACTGAAATGGTTGGTGCTGGGTGGGAGAAAAACTTTGGGAGGCAGAAGTTTCGGAAGTGTTCTGTCATGCCCAAAGCACTTAAAATCTTATTTGCATATGAATGAAGATGCTAATTTATTGGGAATGCAGCAACAGATAGAATATATAAAAGTGATGATGAATTTAACTTTCAAAGAGCTATATTCAATTGTATGCAGTTTGAGAAGTGCTTTGGGATGTCTTCTCTCACGCCCAGAGCACTTAAAACCTCATTTGTGTATGAATGAAGATTCTAATTTTTCGGGAATGCAACAACAAATAGAAGATATAAAAGTGCTGATGAATTTAGCTTTCTAAGGCTACGTTCACATTTGCGTTGTGCGCCACAACGCAAACAAAAACGCAACAAAACACACGCTAAAACGCTGCGTTTTGCGACGCATGCGTCCTTTTTGGCCGAAAGTTGGACGCAAAAAAAATGCAACTTGCTGCGTTTTCTGCGCCCAACGCGTGCGGTCAAAAAAACGCATGCGTCGCAAAACGCAGCACAACGCATGTCCATGCGCCCCCATGTTAAATATAGGGGCGCATGACGCATGCGGCGACGCTGCGGCGCCGAACGCTAATGTGAACGTTACCAAAGACCTACATGCAATTGCATGCAGTTTGGGAGTGAAGGGTTGATCTTGCCAACAGATTACGAATAGTGATGAGCGAGTGTACTCGTTGCTCGGGTTTTCCCGAGCACCCTCTGGTCGTCTCCAAGTATTTGTAAGTGTTCGGAGATTTAGTTTTTGTCACCTCAGCTGAATGATTTACGGCTGCTTGCCAACCTGAGTACATGTGGGGGTTGCCTGGTTGCTAGGGAATTCCTACATGTGTTCAGCCTGTCTAGCAGCCATAAATCATGCAGCTGAGGTGACGAAAACTAAATCTCCGAGCACTAAAAAAATACTCGGACATCACCCGAGCGTGCTCGGGGAAAACCCGAGCAATGAGTATACTTGCTCATCACTAATTACGAACATAGGAAGTACTGGTACATCACATGTCGGCTCTCTGACTTTGATGTGGGCTCAGTTCCTGACCCCTCATCCTTGCCGACAGTTGACGGCTTTGTCATTCAGCCATCATCTGTATCCAACAGCCGCCGATGTAGTGGAACTGTTGATGTGTGAATTTACAGCACACGTTCTGTGGGGGGATATGCTGTTCTAAAGCGATGGCTTGTCATGATATCCAGGGGTCTGCTTAAGGCTACTTTCACACTTGCGTCGGTACAGGGCCGTCGCCATGCGTCGGCCCAACGTACCGACGCACGTTGTGAAATAAATGCACAACAGGGGCAGCGGATGCAGTTTTTCAATGCATCTGCTGCCCCATTGTAATGTCCCGGGAGGAGGGGGTGGAGTTCCGGCCGCGCATGCGCGGTCGAAAATGGAGGACGCGACGCACAAAAAAAGTTACATGGAACTTTTTTTGTGCCGACGGTCCACCAAAACACGACGTATGGCCACACGACGGATGCGACGTGTGGCCATACGTCGCAATGCGTCGCTAATGCAAGTCTATGGGAAAAAAACGCATCCTGTGAGCAACTTTGCAGGATGCGTTTTTTCTCCAAAACGACGCATTGCGACGTCCGTCACACGACGCTAGTGTGAAAGTAGCCTAAGACCCCCATGCCTGTCATGACTGGCTGGCATTCATGGGAGACCTTGCTTATTGCTAAAGTACTAAAGTATAATCAGCTGGTAGCGGACATGCGCTCCATTCAAAGGGGGCTTTACAAGATCATTAGGGGATTCCTGGTGATAAAATCTGACAAATAAATGGTGTCAAATTCCATTTTCTTCCCTACATATCTATGGGCCTCATTCAGCTGTCTAATAGTAAGACTGTCTTTAATGCCCATAGCAACCAATCAGAACTGAGCTTTCAATTCTTAAACTGCTGTAATAAAATGAAAGCTGTGTTCTGATTGGTTGCTATGGACAATTTTGAGAAGTGAGGCCTACAGAGTCTAGTGAAGCCTGAATGGCAGCTGTACATCTACAACAGCCTTTACCGTTGTGTGAATTGCCAGAGCAAGATTTTTTTATTTTTTACAGACAGAGGCCTCATTTATGAAAACTGTTTGTCGACAATTCCGAGCTTAGCTTTAATTTCTTAAGCTCCTCTGTAAAAATGTAAACTGGGCTCGGATTGGTTGCTAGGAGCAACAAAGACAGGTTTACTAAATGGGGACCATAATAACACTTTTCTGTGGTGGGAATGGGCTCTATATTGGATAGAGGGGCTGCCGGAGACTTTGTGGGATATCGGAAATTGGAAACGTACAAGGGTTATTCCCAACTGGACAAGTTGTCACTTTTCCACACCTTTCTGATCGCTGAGGCCCAGCCATGGGGACCCCCAATGATCACGATAATGAGGATCCCGTTAAAATGGAGCAGTGGCATTGCAAGTGCGACCCTGAATTGATGAGGGTCTCAGCGATCAGACCCTCAATAATCAGCACTTGTCCTGTGAAGCAGAGTTTTCTACCCATGGGTGGACCCTTTCTTTTTTTTTTAATTTATTATTTAAATGCATGTATTTGGGGCTAAAAATCGTTTTTGCATTTGGGTTGAATTAAAAAATGTTTGCACCGTTTGCTGCCTATAGCCTTTGTTGCACTGTTTATTGCTGGCTGCAGAATGAGTCAACCGTGAATCTGTCAGTGAGCTCCAGACAGTTTGGAACTTTTTTCAGTCTTTTGACCTCCTGAGCTGATTTCTGACCACAGACCACATCAAAGTGGAAAGTGTAGGGAAAAAAAGAGCCTGGAAAAGCCAAACGGTGCCAATGAAACCCAATTGCAAAAATGATTTCTACCTCCAAATATAAGCAATGAAGTAGGAAAAATATAGCATCAAAAGGTGGACAACCCCTATAAGGTTAATTGATTTAGCTTTTAGCTAGTAAATTAGAGGATGATTAAAAACAAATGTGATAATGTCACTTCTGGACTCTACAGTGAATATCCAAATTATGCAGTTGTTTGTAAAATTTGCTGAATTTTTGCAAGTTGTGATAAAATATAAAGTATATATTTTTTTTTTGTTGGGGGGTTTACAATAAATTTGTCATAATTTCAAAAATTCATTTTCAAAACTTTAACTTTGCGATTCTGTTTTAGGAGAGGATTGCTGACAATTTACATGGCCAATCAGGTAAGAAAAGAACTTGTTTTTAACGTTTTTCTTTTTCCATAATGTTTGGCGTGCAGAATAGTATATGTCTCTTACGTGACGCTTCTGTATAGGATCGTGAGACCGAGCATAGACTGCAAACAGTGTTAAATGTTGTAGACAATCGTGCACCATTTTTTAATATATATATATAATTTTTTTTTGTGTTCAATTATTTTTTGAGGTGATGCGGTTTATTTCCTTCATCATGTGAAAAGATTAAGAGCCTGATTCGATTCGTGTTTTATTTATTTATTTATTTTTTTTGTGGCATTTGTTGACTTTTGTGCAAAATTCTACGTGGTTCATGAATTTTGGGCAAACTTTAAAACACTCTATATTTTTGTCTTTTACCAAAAAGTTGCAATTCACACTAAAATGTCTTGACTCTTGACTTGAAAGTGGTATCTGAAAAGCACGAGTAGACTGACAAGACGAAAAAAAAAAAAATTATCTGGAAAGGAGGATCCTAGAACTACAGGGCTAAAAACAGTCTTCAATTTTCCTGCAGCGCCCCCCAAAAGGAAAATCATTAATAAATAAATGTATACTTTCGATAGTCAGGAACAGTGCTGGTGTTACAGGGCGTTCTAGTTTTTGGCCGCTGCTCTCTGCTATGTTCGGCTCGTCTCTCAGGAATATTTCACGCACGACAATATAACAGATATTTAGTTCTGATGAAAACTAGAAAAGTAAAAGTGAAGGCATAACATTTTCCATTCAGCAGAAATACCTTTTTCCTTTCTTTTTGTCTCCTGCCTCTTTCTATTTCACTGTTCTACTCTCCTGTCTTCTATCGCTTTTTTACTTTCCTCTCTCTTCTTCTTTCAATATTCTCCCTATATTTCTATATCTCTTTTTATCTCCCTCCCTCAGTCTTAGACCCTTTTTCTGATTCTTTCTTCTTTCTATTCCTCAGCTTACATTCCTTACTGCCCATCTGTCTATTCCTCTCTTCCCATCTTTTTGGGCACCCTTGGGCGCTGATAACTTGGACCAAGGTTTCAGACCTTAGTTAGCCTGTTGGGGTTATGGTTTGTTCACCATCATCGTTAGGAAAGGACAAGAGATGCAAATTTCCCAGCTTTATCAAAACCCAGCCCACTCTAACTTTGTGCCAAAAAAAAGCAGCCATGGGTTCTTGTAAGCAGCTGCCTAACACTCTGAAAATGGTAGATGCCCACAAAGCAGGAGAAGGCTATAAGAAGATAGCAAAGCTTTTTCAATTTGCCCTTTCCTCAGTTTAAAATGTAATTAAGAAATGGCAGCTAACAGGAACAGTGGAGGTCAAGATAAGGTCTGGAAGACCAAGCAATATTTCAGTGAGAGCTGCTCGTAGGATTGCTAGAGAGGCAAATCAGAACCCCTGCTTGACTGCAAAAGACTGTCAGAAAGATTTAGCAGACTCTGTAGTTGTGGTACAATGTTCTACTGTTCAGAGACACCTGCACAAATATGGCCTTCATTGTAGAGTCATCAGAAGAAAACCTCTCCTGTATCCTCACCATAAAATTCAGCGTCATAAGTATGCAAAAGAACATCTAAACAAGCCTGATGCATTCTGGAAATAAGTACTGTTTACCGATAAGGTTAAAATAGATCGCTTTGGCCACAATGATCAAAGTTATGTGTGGAGAAAAAAGGGCATAGAATTTCAGGAAAAGAACATCTCACCAACCATTAAGCATGGGGGAGGATCAATCATGCTTTGGGGTTGTGTTGCAGCCAATGGCACGGGGAACATTTCACTGGTAGAGGGAAGAATGGATTCAATTAAATTTCAACAAATTCTTGATGCAAACATAACATCATCTGTAAAAAAGCTGAAGTCGTATTCTGGGTTCCCACATCCAATGCTTCTATTGACTGGACATATGTTATGTCAAAGGGCACATCTCTTCTCGTCCATCCATTCTGCACGGGATTTGCATCCACTGCTTTCACACTGCTTTCACATAAGGCTGCTTTCACACTATCGTCGGCCCGACGTACCGACGCATACTGTGCAAAAAATGCCTGATGCCATTGCCAATGCAAAATGCCATTGCAAGGTCGAAAATAACGGTCTCGACGCACAAAAAAACGCGGCCACACTGTTGCGACGTGTGGCACTGCGTCGCAATGCGTCGCTAATAATAGTCTATGGAGAAAAAACGCATCCTGCGGGCAACTTTGCAGGATGCGTTTTTTATCCACAACGACGCATTGCGACGTGCAGTGCACGACGCTAGTGTGAAAGTAGCCTAACCTGGGCTGTTTTGGAAAGATGGATCTGCTGCCAATCACTACTCTGTGGCTACGTTATTGATACTGTACACCCAATCCAACCCGCTCCCACTGTAGTTCGCATGGGGTCACAAGATCCAGAAAATATGTAATTGGCAGGAAACGAGTGTGGCAGCCGAGTACTGAGTGCGGCATTCAGTCTTGTCATGACCGATGTGTAACAATGGTGTCCAAATGTGACATGAAGACGCCTTTCTCTCCGCCATCTGCATCTGTTTCCTGCTTTACAAGTCTCTTATCAGCCGCGGAGGCTCCTCTTCCTGAGGGCAAAAAGAGGAAAGTTTTCTAGGATTATTCTCCTGTGTCCTGTATGTGTTCATGGCCGAGGGTCCTGCACACAACAGAAGGGGGATGTAGGGCATACATAACGCTGCGTGGCCTCAGTGTATACCAGAAGTCATCACAATACCTCAGCTGCTGCAGAACCTCATAATACACCTCAGCTGCTGCAGAACCTCATAATACACCTCAGCTGCTGCAGAACCTCATGATACACCTCAGCTGCTGCAGAACCTCATAATACACCTCGGCTGCTGCAGAACCTCATAATACACCTCGACTGCTGCAAAACCTCAATACACCTCAGCTGCTGCAGAACCTCATAATACACCTCAGCTGCTGCAGAACCTCATGATACACCTCAGCTGCTGCAGAACCTCATGATACACCTCAGCTGCTGCAGAACCTCATAATACAGCTCAGCTGCTACCGAACCTCATAATACACCTCGGCTGCTGCAGAACCTCATAATGCACCTCCGCTGCTGCAGAACCTCATAATACACCTCAGCTGCTGCAGAACCTCATAATACACCTCAGCTGCTGCAGAACCTCATAATACACACCTCAGCTGATGCAGAACCTCATGATACACCTCAGCTGCTGCAGAACCTCATAATACAGCTCAGCTGCTACCGAACCTCATAATACACCTCGGCTGCTGCAGAACCTCATAATGCACCTCCGCTGCTGCAGAACCTCATAATACACCTCAGCTGCTGCAGAACCTCATAATACACCTCAGCTGCTGCAGAACCTCATAATACACACCTCAGCTGATGCAGAACCTCATAATACACCTCAGCTGCTGCAGAACTTCATAGTATGCACCTCAGCTGCTGCAGAACCTCATAGTATGCACCTCAGCTGCTGCAGAACCTCATAGCATGCACCTCAGCTGCTGCAGAACCTCATAGCACATGCCCCTGCTGCCATATATCTTGTATAAGGGCACTGTTGCATGCGTGTTGTGATGCTTTCTCCTGGTCAGACATAGCCATTCATTATCCAGAGGAGCTTACAATCGATTTTCGAGTCCTTTTTTCCTTGTGTTCTTCCTTCTCTTCGCGCTCACGATGGAGATGAATTTGGAGCGCGAGCCCACAGGTCAATGCCATTACTGCAGCCATAAATCACAGAAATGACACATTTTCCAATAGGAGACCATGTGAGTCTGGACGTTGTTAAGGCCCCTCTCCTTGTAACCAGTACAACAATGAATGGGGTCCCAGTGGCTGCATTTTGTGGTTTGACATGGCTAATTGGTCTTGGCATGCCAGCCCCAGGAAGCCTCATCCATCAGTCCGGAGCAGGAAGCCGGGCAGGAGTCGGGGAAACATTCAGGACTTTGTTTCTTGCTACATCTTCCACTGCTAAAAGGGCTCTTTGGGTTTACGTGCCCCATTCTGTGCAATAACCAGAGGCTAGAACTACTAATTTTTGTTAAATGCTAAAGGTGTGTATACTTATGTAACTTTTTTTTTTTTTTGCTGCATTTAAAATGAAACCAAAAACTTAAAAAAAAAAATCTTGTACCGTTTTGGGTACACAGGTCCTATGCAAACCTATGTTAGTGGCTCCTCCCCTTTTAAAGGACCCAATACACACTAAATATCTCAACTCTTCTCTGACAGATAATGGCGGGGAAGAGAAGGATTGGGCATTTGGAATTTCAATGCCGTTTCCTTTTCTTTTCAGGGGAGATAGCCACTGCCAGACACCCCTGCCAGCAGATTTTCCCCATCGAAAACATATAAACTCTCAGTTGAGGTGAGTGTATGAGGTAGTCGGGAGAGATTGCTGTCCGCAGCACGAGACTTCATCTAACAACCATCATGTATTTTTGGCTTAAAGGGGATCTCCGGTCAAAAGGTAAATTCAGCAGTGGGCAGCCCAGGGGATCAGAACAAAAAAATAATTCATACTCGCCCTGGTGCTTCGCCCCACAGCTTCAGCGGTCTCTGCTGGGCTAGGAGAGTGGTGACATCACCAATAGCCAGGGACTTCTGCAGCTGTTGATTGGCCGCAGGGTCAGAAGCAGCCAATTAGCAGCCCTTAGATCAAGCCACTGGCGGTCGGTGACATCACTACTCTGGGGCCAGCAGAGACCAACGGAGCAGCGGAGCTGAAGCGGGCAGCTGAGCACGGGGGGCAAGTACCGTATATATTTTTTTATTGTTTTACACCCCTTGCTGACCACTGCTGAATTTATCTTTCAATCAGAAAACCCCTTTAAAGGTTCCCTGCATATAGGTACTCCAGTCAGCTGACTGTGAGGGAACTGCAGCTGGCCCTATTCACTTGGAAGGAGACCTGCTTCGTGAAAAACAGTGAAGGGCCCATTCAGCGCTGCCACCCATTCATTCTCAGATGGGTTGAACCACCATAAAGTGATCATCTCTATGGACACCTCAGTTATTTTCTCAGTAGCCCTCACATGGGCCATTTGGACCTTTTAGACAACTCAGATACTAGCACCATAGCCTAAAGATCCTGAGTCGTAATACAAAATAGGCCCACCAGCTGCCATTTATATGTCTTCTTATGTGGCAGAGAGGGGCCTCTGAGCACCTTCAGACACTTGGGTCCTAGTATGGCCGCTCATCTGTAAACCCCTTAGTCATGACAATTCTCTGACATGTTCTGGAGGCTCCTGAAAACTAGGGGAGGTGTCCTGGACTCCTAGAATAGTTGACAAATCTGCCAAGCACTGCTGGAACCTCTCAGAAACCAACGCTTTCATAATATTTCCTGGATGTTGGGTTAAAATGCTTCAGACTAAGCACTGTCCTTCATACCCACACCCAGGGGGTGCAAACTAGCGTTGCCTGGAAATGGTGCATACTTTGCTTTCCATACTCGGGAACCTTTCGCAAAGCTATTTAGAAGCTTACAAATATGCCAGAAACCAATACATCCTCTTACATCCTAATTGTTACTCCCAAATATTTTTCAGGAGAGCAACGTCAATCCGTGATACGTTGACTATTTTTTAGGGTTCATGTTTTCTTTGAGAGGGTAGAGTTTCCACCAAAATGCTCTTTCAAGTTTTTTTTTTTAACAGTTATATATGTTAAACTATTTGCCCCTCGAAAAAAAAATCTTTTAATGGCCAGCTTGGGATAAAATGTGGATAACGATATTTGGCTTGGTCGATGGTCGCCATGGTTGATGTCCAGCAGAATGGAAAACATGTCAATAAAAAGTCCTCTGGAGCCCACACTGAACCCTACAAGCTCTAAAGCAAATTTAACTTGGGACATTTCTGTCTTCCATCACAATGGCCCGTTTGCTCGTAAAACCAGCTTTGTCTGGCACTCCCCCCAACTACAGATGACCTCTGGAGGTGGCATCTCACCCGGCTTTCTCCTCTCCAAGACTTTGCTCACAGACGCCTTGTTTTTACAGTCCTAAAACACACATTAATATTTTACAGCCTATAAACGAGCCTCCGTTAACGTTAATATTTTCAGGGGAAAGTTCCTTCGGCACAGAGCAGCGATTCATAGAACGTGAATTATCGTCCGAGGCGGCAGACACTTGTCCCATTCCTCAGCCTCTGTTTGTATGACACGGGGACAAAGGAAAGCCGCTCTCTATACATTTAGTGTGCAGCGGCCCTCAATACAAGATCATTAGGATTCCATATGTGGACAAAGCCACCATTGTCTGCTGCTGAGAATGGGAACGTTATGAGCCTTTTGATTGATCCTCCATTGGATTGTAACAAACCTTCCATTATTTCGACACTGACCACTTTTAAAGCTTGATCCCTCTGATTGATTGGGTGGGTGGTCTTCCCCTGGGGGACAGCAGGTACTGCGACTACGATTGCTTGACTCATTTAATATCCATTAGCCAAGTGCTTAGAAAGTGGAGATAACTGACTCGACAGTAAAATATGTCTACTATGTTTCCAGAAGGTGATGGTTAATACAATCATTTTTTATATTTAAAGGGTTTGTTCCTAAAATACAACTTACCACCGATCCACAAGGAAGGAGATGTTTGATCGCTGATACTCCCACGGATCACAAGAACTAGTCCCCTATCTGAATGGAACAGTACTGAGCATGGGTGACCACTAGGGTTGAGCGAAACGGATCGTTCATTTTCATAAGTCGCCGACTTTTGGTAAAGTCGGCGTCTCATGAAACCCGACCCGATCCCTGTGTGGGGTCGGCCATGCGGTACGCGATCTTGGCGCCAAAGTCGTGTTTCGTATGACGCGTGTAGCGCCATTTTTTCAGCCAATGAAGGAGCGTGGGCAGAGTGATGACATAGGGGTTAGGGCGTGCACGCCTATCATCATTTTATCGCTTGTGCGCACTAGCGATTTGGAATGTGTAAAACGAAATTTTCTGTGCTGGGACGGAGGGGAGAGAGGGAGAGGGAGAGAAAAAAAACCAAAAAAAAAACCCATTGACGTGCATAGGGTTTCGTGTTCCGGCCGATCCTCGACTTTGCGCAGTAATCGGCCGATTTCGCCCGACTCGACTTTTCCAACAGTCGGGTTTCGCGAAACATGACTCGACCCTAAAAAAGTCAAGGTCGCTCAACCCTAGTGACCACCATTCCAATTTATGGTTTGTAGAAGTGTCGGTCGCACATGCTCACTCCATTCACACAGGGTTTTTGGGCTATATCCTTGCACAGCAGTTAGCTGAAAGACTGTGAAGGGTCTGAAGAACTGAATCAGGGGTTCATCCCACTCAATGGAAACAGTGGCAGTGTTTCTCAGCTGGGAACACGACTAAATATATAAGGATTTGCAGTTTTTAAGCCCTGGTCTCAATGCTAGAGCACTCAAAATCAGTCACGGAGGCTAATGGATATGACAATTATCGTTCTCCACATATAATAAGTTGCCACTTTCTTGCTTCTACACATAATTGAAAAAAATGTCCTACTCTACATTCTACCCAGAAGATCTCGTAATTCAATAATATTTTGAGACCAAGGGTGAAGGCCTTCTAAAAAAGGTTGTAACCAGAACAGTGGTCTTTCTCTTCAAAGACATTACATTATGTTTTTTGGGGAGGTAAGTGGTTATACTGCCCCCACGCTGAGTTCCATCAGGTAGAGGTGGTGCCAAGAACCTTTTCTTTGAGGGCTTCTCTTAGATTTGTCTGTAAGCAGCTATTGTACAGCTATAGGAGGAAAAGGAAGGCGCTTCAGGGATCAAATTTATTGCAAATATATTTGGGTTAGGAAGAGGTTTTTTTGCTAAGTTTTCGAAGTAGAAACAGAGCAGAGCTGGCAAAAGAGTGCACTGTCAGCGTGCATTAAAAAAGAGAGAACACTAAAGCAGGGAGAACAGAGACCAGCTTCTGAAACGGACATCACTGATGATATCCCGTTTCCGAGCGGTGACATCATTTTCGTGGGTTGTGCTGATCTCTGTTCTCCCTGCTTGCCGCATTCTCTCCTTCTCAACTGCTGGTTCCTCACTACTGTAGAGATGACAATGGAGTGCACAGTCAGTGCCCATTCAAGTGAAAATAGAGCAGGCAGTGCAGACGGAACATGCGTCAGATGCCCAGCCCCTAAAACACATGTCACTGATGACACTTTCTTGCAGGATCGGAACAGCACGATGGCAATGACCACAGCCCCGGCCCCCTGATCACATCTCATTTGAGTATCCTAGACTGCACTGAAGACTCTCAAATAAAATGTCATTGCAAAAAGCATGTTTTCTTTGTTTTTTCTTGTTTTTTTTTTCTTGCATTTTTGCTGCGTTTTTTCACCACCCATTCATTTCAATGGGTGAAAAACACTGAAAAAACGCTGAAAGAAGTGACATGCTCCATTGTGCAAAAAACATTCAAAGAACAAATTCCTGGTGACAAAAAAAAACAAGCTGTGTGCATGAGCTTTCTGAAATCTCATAGACTTTGCTGGTACTATAAAACGCAGCTGAAAATTTGCATAAAAAAACACTGCAAAAGACACCTAGTGCAAGAGTTGGAAGGAACCTCCGGGTTCATCGTGTCCAAACCCTGCTAAATGTAGAATTCACTAAACCATCTTACACAGATGTCTGTCCAACCTCTGTTTGAAGACTTCCATTGAAGGAGAACTCAACACCTCTTGTGGCAGCCTGTTCCACTCATTGATCACCCTCACTGCTGGCTTTAGATGCTGCTGATTGACATTGTGCTGTTATTTAATTCATGACTTACAAAAGTGCCCTCAGAGGTTGTCTGTAATATATACACTGCTAAAAAAAATAAAGGGAACACTCAAATATCACATCCTAGATCTGAATGAATGAAATATTCTCATTGAATACTTTGTTCTGTGCAAAGTTGAATGTGCTGACAACAAAATCAAACAAAAATTATCAATGGAAATCAAATTTATTAACCAATGGAGGCCTGGATTTGGAACACTACTCAAAATCAAAGTAGAAAATCAAATTACAGGCTGATTCAACTTCAGTAGAAATGCCTCAAGACAAGGAAATGATGCTCAGTAGTGTGTGTGGCCTCCACGTGCCTATATGATTTCCCTACAATGCTTTGGCATGCTCCTGATGCAGCGGATGGTCTCCTTAGGGATCTCCTCCCAAACCTGGAGTAAAGCATCCGCCAACTCCTGGACAGTATGTGGTGCAATGTGACGTTGGTGGATGGTGCGAGACATGATGTCCCAGATGTGTTCAATCGGATTCAGGTCTGGGGAACGGGCGGGCCAGTCCATAGCTTCAATGCCTTCATCTTGCAGGAACTGCTGACACACTCCAGCCACATGAGGTCTGGCATTGTCCTGCATTACGCATTAACCCCTGAGCCCACAAGAAGAGAACCAAAAAAGAATTACCCTTAAAATGTCATATTTATTTTCAACCATTAAAATTCCAACAAGTATGGTACAAATACAAAAAACAGGCATACTTAATAAGTCACACTCATGTGGGCACAAATATTTGAGGTATATATTACCTCGTGGCTGTAAATGAGACAGAGCGATGGATCCAATAAAGCAATGGGTCCAATATCAGATGACTCCGGGTGATTCCGTGCTCCGCTGTCGCCCCGACGTGCGTTTCGCCCTTGGCTTCTTCCGGGGGCGCCTGATCAGGGCACTGTTTATATGTATATTACCCTTCTATCTTATGTGTTGGACAAACCAGGCAATAACTGAGTGGCTCAGAGCATTTAATACGTTTTATAAATTTCGGAATCTCCTCTTTTGCTATATTGGGCCATATACTATCATACAATATGCCAGGGTGTGTTCCTGCCCCCTGGGTGTTTTTTGTATTTGTACCATACTTGTTGGAATTTTAATGGTTGAAAATAAATATGACATTTTAAGGGTAATTCTTTTTTGGTTCTCTTCTTGTGGGCTCAGGGGTTAATGCGTACTGAGTTCCTCTATTGTTGATTAATATTGTTTGAAGTGCCAATTAGCATTCTGGGACATTTGGTTGAATAATTATTGTCCTGCATTAGGAGGAACCCAGGGCCAACTGCACCAGCAATATGGTCTCACAAGGGGTCTGAGGATCTTATCTCGGTACCTAAATGCAGTCAGGCTACCTCTGGCGAGCACATGGATGGCTGTGCGGCCCTCCAAAGAAATGCCACCCCACACCATTACTGACCCACTGCCAAACCGGTCATGCTGAAGGATGTTGCAGGCAGCAGATCGCTCTCCACGGCGTCTCCAGACTCTGTCACGTCTGTCACATGTGCTCAGTGTGAACCTGCTTTCATCTGTGAAGAGCACAGGGCGCCAGTGGCAAATTTGCCAATCCTGGTGTTTTGTGGCAAATGCCAAGCATCCTGCACGGTGTTGCACAACCCACATCTGTGGATGTCAGGCCCTCAGACCATCCTCATGGAGTCGGTTTCTAACCGTTTGTGCAGACACATGCACATTTGTGGCCTGCTGGAGGTCATTTTGCAGGGCTCTGGCAGTGCTCCTCCTGTTCCTCCTTGCACAAAGGCTGAGGTAGCGGTCCTGCTGGCTGGGTTGTTGCCCTCCTACGGCCTCCTCCACATCTCCTGGTGTACTAGCCTGTCTCCTGGTAGCGCCTCCAGCCTCTGGACACTACGCTGACAGACACAGCAAACCTTGCCACAGCTCGCATTGATGTACCATCCAGGATGAGCTGCACTACCTGAGCCACTTGTGTGGGTTGTAGAGTCCATCTCATGCTACCACGAGTGTGAAAGCACAACCAAAATTCAAAAGTGACCAAAACATCAGCCAGAAAGCATTGGTACTGAGAATGTGGTCTGTGGTCCCCACCTGCAGAACCACTCCTTTGAGTGTGTCTTGATAATTGCCAATAATTTCCATCTGTTGTCTAGCCATTTGCACAACACCAGGTGAAATTGATTGTCAATCAGTGTTGCTTCCTAAGTGGACAGTTTGATTTCACAGAAGTTTGATTTACTTGGAGTTATGTTCTGTTGTTTAAGTGTTCCCTTTAGTTTTTGAGCAGTGTGAGTATATATATATATATATATATATATATATATATATATATATATATTTATTTCTATTTTCTTTTGTGTATGCTGCTTTAATTGTCCATGCTAGCCTTGACAACTTTCATCAATTTTTTTGCACAGCTGTTTTTCAGCTTTTATCATCTTGAGTGAAACCAATATCAAAGATTTGAGCAACTGAGCACTATCTCTCGGGATTGAGTCTGAACCAGCCCCTCGAAGTACAGATAGGACCCTGATTTATTTTCTCCATGCAGTTTAGAGTGACATTCTAGTGGGACCTTAAAGAGAAAAGCAAAACGTTGAACCTCCCCCCTTCCGCCCTCAGCCACTAAGTGTCCATGTTATTCTAACCACTGACTATAAAATCTCCAACTTCATTTTTATTAGTAGAAGTTCCTACAATGAAATGACTCCTTGAACTCATCGGGGCCAAAGGGATTATGCAATTGGATCTCTTTGTCAGGTCCCTAAGCTGAGTAGGACAGCAATGATCAGAGTGATGGGAGAGAAGACTCGCAAAAGAATCTTGGTGTTTCGAAAGGAATGAAAATGTCGAAGAAAAGTATAGAATGTACAAATTATTTTCTTCTTTGAAATAGTAGAGACGTTTTCTTAAAAAACTTGACATCAGCCAAAGCCAATGATACCAACCAGGGTAGGACTGGGGGTTTCAAGGGCCCACTAGTAACATTGGCTCTGAAGGGGCCAACTGTTCAGCTTCAAGCAAACTCATTCACAAATTTACCTCTGCTTCTAAATAATATCAAACTGGGTAGTTTGTTGGGTAAATGATGAGATTCTGCTTTTGCATGTACATAGTGAATCAAATGTATTGGTTCAACTACTGTTGGGGGGGTAAGTGGCTTACTCCTGCAAAGGGGCCCACTGGAGGATTCACCTGTTTCCCCCGGTGGGCCAGTCTGAGTCTGATGCTAATTGATTTGGGGGGGGGGGGGTGTTGTGAATTCTGTTCTCGAGCTCCCTCCTGTGGTTTTGAATGGTACTTCGGCGAGTTCTGTTCATGGACTCCCTCTGGTGGCTGTGAGTGGAGCTGCTGGTTCTGAGGTTCCTTCTCCAGCTGATCTCGTTTAGGCCTTGGCTGGCTGCTCTATTTAACTCAAGTCAGATCGTTGCCTGATGCCAGCTGTCAATGTCCTAGTACTGGTTCAGTTTTCTTGGATCTTTCAGATGACCTGTCTACTTCAGCAAAAGCTAAGTCCCTGCTAGCTTATTTGTTACCATTATGTTTTTGTCCAGCTTGCTATTTTGATTTTGTCTTGTTAGCTGGAAGCTCTGGGATGCAGAGTGGCACCACCGCGCCGTGAGTCGGTGCGGTGCTCTCTTTTGCACACTCTGCGTGGTTTTTTGTTCGTTTTTTATGCTGACCTGTCATGATCTCAATGGCAAGAGAACATAGCATAAGCATATATAGGAACTAGCTCTTGGAAGATGGGAACTGAGCTGACCATGAACTAAACCTAACGCACAACTAGCAGTGGCCGGGTAGCATGCCTACGTTGATTCTAGATGCCCAGCACCAGCCGGAGGACTAAATAAAGCTAGCAGAGGAAAATATTAGTCCTAGCTCACCTCTAGAGAAATACCCCGAAAGGAGACAGAGGCCCCCCACATGTATTGGCGGTGAGTTGAGATGAAATAACAAACGTAGTATGAAAATAGGTTTAGCAAATTTGAGGTCCACTTACTACATAGCAGAAGACAGAAAGGACACTTTCATGGTCAGCTGAAAACCCTATCAAAAACACCATCCAGAAATTACTTTAAAACTCTGGCATTAACTCATAACACCAGAGTGGCAATTCCTGTTCACAAGAGCTTTCCAGACACAGTAACGAAACTACAGCTGTGAACTGGAACAAAATGCAAAAACAAACATGGACAAGAGTCCAACTTATCTAGTAGTTGTCTAGGAGCAGGAACAAGCACAGAGAGGCTTCTGATAACATTGTTGACCGGCAAGCAACTAACAGAGCAGCAAGGTTATATAGCGACTCCCACATCTTGATGGGAACAGGTGAACAGAGAAGATGAAGACACCAGTTCAATTCCACCAGTAGCCACCGGGGGAGCCCAGAATCCAAATTCACAACAGTACCCCCCCCTCAAGGAGGGGGCACCGAACCCTCACCAGAACCACCAGGGCGATCAGGATGGGCCCTATGAAAGGCACGAACCAGATCGGAGGCATGAACATCAGATGCATTCACCCAAGAATTATCCTCCTGGCCGTATCCCTTCCACTTGACCAGATACTGGAGTCTTCGTCTGGAAACACGAGAGTCCAAGATTTTCTCCACAACGTACTCCAACTCACCCTCAACCAACACCGGAGCAGGAGGCTCAACGGAAGGCACAACCGGTACCTCATACCTGCGCAATAATGACCGATGAAAAACGTTATGAATAGAAAAGGATGCAGGGAGGTCCAAACGGAAGGAAACAGGGTTAAGAATCTCTAATATCTTATACGGGCCGATAAACCGAGGCTTAAACTTAGGAGAAAAGACCCTCATAGGGACAAAACGAGAAGACAACCACACCAAATCCCCAACAGAAAGCCGAGGACCAACACGACGGTGGCGGTTGGCAAAAAGCTGAGTCTTCTCCTGGGACAACCTCAAATTGTCCACCACCTGCCCCCAGATCCGATGCAATCTCTCCACCACAGCATCCACTCCAGGACAATCCGAAGATTCCACCTGACCAGAGGAAAATCGAGGATGAAACCCCGAATTACAGAAAAACGGGGACACCAAAGTGGCAGAGCTGGCCCGATTATTGAGAGCGAACTCCGCCAATGGCAAAAAAGCAACCCAATCATCCTGGTCAGCAGACACAAAACACCTCAGATATGTCTCCAGGGTCTGATTAATCCGCTCGGTCTGGCCATTCGTCTGAGGATGGAAAGCGGACGAAAAAGATAAATCTATGCCCATCCTAGCACAGAATGCCCGCCAAAATCTAGACACGAATTGGGTCCCTCTGTCAGAAACGATATTCTCAGGAATACCATGCAAACGAACAACATTTTGAAAAAACAGAGGAACCAACTCGGAAGAAGAAGGTAACTTGGGCAGAGGAACCAAATGGACCATCTTAGAAAAACGGTCACACACCACCCAGATGACAGACATCTTCTGAGAAACAGGCAGATCTGAAATAAAATCCATCGAGATGTGCGTCCAAGGCCTCTTAGGAATAGGCAAGGGCAACAATAATCCACTAGCCCGAGAACAACAAGGCTTGGCCCGAGCACAAACGTCACAAGACTGCACAAAGCCTCGCACATCTCGTGACAGGGAAGGCCACCAGAAGGACCTTGCCACCAAATCCCTGGTACCAAAAATGCCAGGATGACCTGCCAACGCAGAAGAATGAACCTCAGAGATGACTCTACTGGTCCAATCATCAGGAACAAACAGTTTATCAGGTGGGCAACGATCAGGTCTATCCGCCTGAAACTCCTGCAAGGCCCGCCGCAGGTCTGGAGAAACGGCTGACAATACCACTCCATCCTTAAGGATACCTGTGGGCTCAGAGTTACCAGGCGAGTCAGGCTCAAAACTCCTAGAAAGGGCATCCGCCTTAACATTCTTAGAACCCGGTAGGTATGACACCACAAAATTAAACCGAGAGAAAAATAATGACCAGCGCGCCTGTCTAGGATTCAGGCGCCTGGCGGTCTCAAGATAAATCAAATTTTTGTGGTCAGTCAATACCACCACCTGATGTCTGGCCCCCTCAAGCCAATGGCGCCACTCCTCAAAAGCCCACTTCATGGCCAAAAGCTCCCGATTCCCAACATCATAATTCCGCTCAGCGGGCGAAAATTTACGGGAAAAGAAGGCACAAGGCCTCATCACGGAGCAGTCAGAACTTTTCTGCGACAACACTGCCCCAGCTCCGATCTCAGAAGCGTCGACCTCAACCTGAAAAGGTAGAGCAACATCAGGCTGACGCAACACAGGGGCAGAGGAAAAACGGCGCTTAAGCTCCCGAAAGGCCTCCACAGCATCAGGGGACCAATCAGCAACATCAGCACCCTTCTTAGTCAAATCGGTCAATGGCTTAGCAATATCCGAAAAACCAGCAATAAATCGACGATAAAAGTTAGCAAAGCCCAAAAATTTCTGAAGACTCTTAAGAGAAGAGGGCTGCGTCCAATCACAAATAGCTTGAACCTTGACAGGATCCATTTCAATGGAAGAGGGGGAAAAAATATATCCCAAAAAGGAAATCCTCTGTACCCCAAAAACACACTTAGAACCCTTCACACACAAAGAATTAGACCGCAAAACCTGAAAAACCCTCCTGACTTGCTGGACATGAGAGTCCCAGTCATCCGAAAAAATCAGAATATCATCCAGATACACAATCATAAATTTATCCAAATAATCGCGAAAAATATCATGCATAAAGGACTGGAAAACTGACGGAGCATTAGAAAGACCAAAAGGCATCACTAAATACTCAAAGTGGCCCTCGGGCGTATTAAATGCGGTTTTCCACTCATCCCCCTGCCTGATTCGCACCAAATTATACGCCCCACGAAGGTCAATCTTAGAGAACCACTTGGCCCCCTTTATGCGAGCAAACAAATCAGTCAGCAACGGCAATGGGTATTGATATTTAACAGTGATTTTATTCAAAAGCCGATAATCAATACATGGTCTCAAGGAGCCGTCTTTTTTTGACACAAAGAAAAAACCGGCTCCTAAGGGAGATGACGATGGACGAATATGTCCCTTTTCCAAGGACTCCTTTATATATTCTCGCATAGCAGCATGTTCAGGCACAGACAGATTAAATAAACGACCCTTTGGGTATTTACTACCCGGGATTAAATCTATGGCACAATCGCACTCTCGGTGCGGAGGTAACGAACCAAGCTTGGATTCTTCAAAGACGTCACGATAGTCAGACAGGAACTCAGGAATTTCAGAGGGAATGGATGATGAAATGGAAACCACAAGTACATCCCCATGAGCCCCCTTACATCCCCAGCTCAACACAGACATAGCTCTCCAGTCGAGGACTGGGTTGTGAGATTGCAGCCAAGGCAATCCTAGCACCAAATCATCATGTAGATTATACAGCACCAGAAAGCGAATAATCTCCTGGTGATCCGGATTAATACGCATAGTTACTTGTGTCCAGTATTGTGGTTTATTATTAGCCAATGGGGTGGAGTCAATCCCCTTCAGAGGAATAGGAGTCTCCAAAGGCTCTAAATCATACCCACAGCGTTTGGCAAAGGACCAATCTATAAGACTCAAAGCGGCACCAGAGTCGACATAGGCGTCCGTGGTAATAGATGACAAAGAGCAAATCAGGGTCACAGATAGAATAAATTTAGACGGTAAGGTGCAAATGGAAACAGATTTACCAAGCTTTTTAGTGCGCTTAGAGCATGCTGATATAACATGAGTAGAATCACCACAATAGAAACACAACCCATTTTTCCGTCTAAAATTCTGCCGCTCGCTTCGGGACAGAATTCTATCACACTGCATACTCTCTGGCGACTTCTCAGTGGACACCGCCAGATGGTGCACTGGTTTGCGCTCCCGCAAACGCCTATCGATCTGAATAGCCATTGTCATGGACTCATTCAGACCCGCAGGCACAGGGAACCCCACCATAACATCCTTAATGGCATCAGAGAGACCCTCTCTGAAAGTCGCCGCCAGGGCGCACTCATTCCACTGAGTAAGCACAGACCATTTACGGAATTTTTGGCAGTAAATTTCCGCTTCATCTTGCCCCTGAGATAGGGACATCAAAGTTTTTTCTGCCTGAAGCTCCAAATGAGGTTCGTCATAAAGCAACCCCAAGGCCAGAAAAAACGCATCCACATTGAGCAACGCAGGATCCCCTGGTGTCAATGAAAAAGCCCAGTCTTGAGGGTCGCCCCGGAGCAAGGAAATCACAATCCTGACCTGCTGTGCAGGGTCTCCGGCAGAGCGAGATTTCAGGGACAAAAATAATTTGCAATTATTTCGAAAATTCTGAAACCCGGATCTATTCCCCGAGAAAAATTCCGGCAAAGGAATTCTCGGCTCAGATACAGGTGCATGACAAACAAAATCTTGCAAATTTTGTACCTTCGTGGCGAGATTATTCAAACCTGCAGTTACACTCTGAAGATCCATTACAAACAGGTGGACACAGAGCCATTCAAGGGTTAAGAGGAGGTAAGAAGCAGCTAGACAGCAATTAAGGGCTAGGCAGCAAAACTCTGAGGGGGGGAAAAAAAAAAAAAAAAAAATTTCCCTTCAACACTTCTTTTTCTCCTGCTTCAGCCCAAACAATTAACACTTTGCTGGCCGGTCAAACTGTCATGATCTCAATGGCAAGAGAACATAGCATAAGCATATATAGGAACTAGCTCTTGGAAGATGGGAACTGAGCTGACCATGAACTAAACCTAACGCACAACTAGCAGTGGCCGGGTAGCATGCCTACGTTGATTCTAGATGCCCAGCACCAGCCGGAGGACTAAATAAAGCTAGCAGAGGAAAATATTAGTCCTAGCTCACCTCTAGAGAAATACCCCGAAAGGAGACAGAGGCCCCCCACATGTATTGGCGGTGAGTTGAGATGAAATAACAAACGTAGTATGAAAATAGGTTTAGCAAATTTGAGGTCCACTTACTACATAGCAGAAGACAGAAAGGACACTTTCATGGTCAGCTGAAAACCCTATCAAAAACACCATCCAGAAATTACTTTAAAACTCTGGCATTAACTCATAACACCAGAGTGGCAATTCCTGTTCACAAGAGCTTTCCAGACACAGTAACGAAACTACAGCTGTGAACTGGAACAAAATGCAAAAACAAACATGGACAAGAGTCCAACTTATCTAGTAGTTGTCTAGGAGCAGGAACAAGCACAGAGAGGCTTCTGATAACATTGTTGACCGGCAAGCAACTAACAGAGCAGCAAGGTTATATAGCGACTCCCACATCTTGATGGGAACAGGTGAACAGAGAAGATGAAGACACCAGTTCAATTCCACCAGTAGCCACCGGGGGAGCCCAGAATCCAAATTCACAACACTGACCGCAAAGATACCTTTTCTATCCTCAGTCTATTTAGTTAAGTCTGGCCTCGTTTGCTGAAACCTATTTCATTCCTGTGTTTGTGACTTCCATCTTAACTCACAGTCAATATATGTGGGGGGCTGCCTATTTCTTTCGGGAATTTCTCTGAGGCAAGGTAGGCTGTATTTTCTATCTTTAGGGGTAGTTAGCTCTTAGGCTGTGAAGAGGTGTCTAGGCAGAGTCAGGAATGCTCCACGGCTATTTCTAGTTGTTGTGATAGGATTAGGGGTTGCGGTCAGCAGAGCTCCCACTTCCCAGAGCTCGTCCTGTATTATTAGTTTGCTCATCTGGTCATTTCTAGTGCTCCTAACCACCAGTTCAATCATAACAGGGGGGTATGTAGCTTACTCCTGCAAAGAGGCCCACCAGGGGATTCACCTGTTCCCCCGGTGGGCCAGTCTACGCCTGATTCTAATGGATTTGGTGGTCGCTAACAGATGATGTCTCTCATAGAGAGCGCAGGAGACTATTGGAGAGTCAGGCAACATAGCTGCCAGGCAAACGATCAGCTGACATCTATAATTATAATAATAATAATTGGATTTAGGTAGCACCAACATATTCCTCAGCATTTTACAACTAAAACTGTACAAACTATCTAATGTGTATAGGGGCTTTAGACCACATTGCTGAACCAAACCCCAGAATTTTATGGCATATCAGTAGGGTACATCATAACACTTTCTTCCGTTAGAGTCTCACGTTTAGGACCCCGACTTATTCCGCTTCTCTCTTTTGGATAACAAAAACAAGAAAAAAAATATGTTACCCCTTTCCCACCCCCAATTTGATCTGTTTAATCTTCAATCATTGAACTACCTCTCCAAAGCTGGGTGGTCTTACTTCTTGAAAGCTTCTTGATCGACTAATTTAGGCAAGTGTGCGCTGTTTGTTTTCCATGTACAAATAGGTTTTTTTTCTTTTTGATCAACGGCTTTTAATTCTTAACTTTTTTTTTATATCCGAACAGTTGTTCCTTTCTTTAAAAATGGAGAGGATGGGGCGTCAGAGATCACTGGTGCTTAAGGAGACTATTCTTGACTGAGACATAAATTAAAGTTCCAAGGTCCTAAAGCAAAATTTGTTACAGCCCCTATCCCCCCACCATGTACGGTATATCCTATTAGTCCCATAATTCATGGCTTATAGGCCTTCTTTAGGTACTATCACCAAAAAAAGCATATCGATATGGCAGCCAATTCCAAATTTGGGTCTTGTGGACATTTTTGAAACAAAAATTCCGGCGTGTTTGAGCAAAAAAAAATCAGATAATCGCCTTGAAGCATTTAAGAAATTGTGCCAAACATCCTCCCCAAAGCCTGGCTCTGGAAGACGTTTCTCTCCCTATAGATACACTTGTTGCTTCATTTCACAGGAGTAATGTTTCCTTATCCTCCAGGATAGTTTCCAGATGATTAAGTACTTGAAAATCCCTGTACCTTTCTGCTTAATGAGAAGCAGGCAACAGTCTATTTGTCAGGCCCTGATGATAGATGATGATTTTTTTTTACTTTTTTTTGTTTGTGCCTCATTTTTCTGACTGAGAAAACAATGGGAATAACAGACGTTGTTTTGTTAGGTGCTTTACCGTCTGGGAGACTCTCTTGTACAAATAGGTGTTTTCTTTACTCTGAATCGGTTGATTTATTTTCTTTAATTAACAATGATAAAGAACATTTCCTCCCAAATTTATACAAACAATGGAAAAACTTGGAAATTCCAACCCCAATGTCCATGTTCCAAAAAAGTTATCTGAGTCTCCTACAGAGGAGATAAATCCTTGGCGAAAACAAGTGGTTCTTGGTCATGTAATCGTTTTCAAGGCCCAGAATTTTTCTCTTTTTGTTGTTTTCTTTAAAAATCTATACATTTGAAGATCTAACCACTTGTGAAGTTTGACGTCATGGACCCAAAACCTGAGGTTGCAATACTGAGAATATCTGGTTATAACATTTTCCCGTCTGATTTCCGTCCAGCGCGGCGTTGGATTGAAATCATTATCCACATCGACGTTCACGTACGTTTTCCAACCGTCCAAACCAGATGTAGATTTTGTATCTGGTGGTTATACGTTGACCAAATTGCCTAAGACCAAACAGATTTTCTTTATATGCTAGATCTGACAACTGACATTATTTTGATTTCTGCAGTTCTGATTCTTAATTTATATCAATGTGTTAAATCTTTTTTATGCAATTTGAAAAATTTGTAGTCAGCGAAAATTTGTGCAATCTACTTCCTACAGTAGAAACAGTTGTATAGACCATCACTGTAGATATTTTATCAATTGTTATTTTTACCCATGTTATGTGTAAAGCTGAATACATTGGGCCAAAGTTAATTGAACCTTCGAATGTAATGTGGCCAATTCATCAAACTTTTATGACTGAATTCTGGCATAAATATCTTTGAAGAGTCGCAAATTTTTGCCACAAGTTAAGGCTGTGCTAAGGTGTATCTACTTTTGGCTTTTTCACAGAGTTTTCACCCTGGTCCGACAAAGTAGTTGGAGCTTGGGCATGGCGACCACACAGCGTTTTCACCCAGGTCCAACAAAGTAGGTGGAGCTGGGGCATGGCGACCACACAGTGTTTTCACCCAGGTCCGACAAAGTAGGTGGATCTTGGGCATGGCGACCACACAGCGTTTTCACCCAGGTCCGACAAAGTAGGTGGAGCTGGGGCATGGCGACCACACAGTGTTTTCACCCAGGTCCGACAAAGTAGGTAGAGCTGGGGCATGGCGACCACACAGCGTTTTCACCCAGGTCCGACAAAGTAGGTGGAGCTGGGGCATGGTGACCACACAGTGTTTTCACCCAGGTCCGACAAAGTAGGTGGAGCTGGGGCATGGTGACCACACAGTGTTTTCACCCAGGTCCGACAAAGTAGGTGGAGCTGGGGCATGGTGACCACACAGTGTTTTCACCCATGTCCGACAAAGTAGATGGAGCTGGAGCATGGTGACCACCGCTTGTCAAATTCATGACTATCGGGCGCGTTCCCTGCACCATAAGTCCTAGTCCAGCAGGGACTGGAGTAAGATTTGTGGTGAGGCACACCCTGCACAGCAGACTATCTTAATAAATAAGGAACCTCACACTGCACCCCGACCCTCAATAATATCTGCTTAAAGATCGCCGGTTTTTACCAATTAGGGACCAAGTGTTCACAAAACAACAGAGACATGTTTATTTTTGATCCGAGTCATGGATGAAACTCACCCTTTCACATCAATGGGTCCATGAAAAAAAACGGACCTCACACAGACGCCATCCGTGTGTCATCTAAGTGCCATCATTTTTACTGTTTAATGGGTAGGATAAGCTTCGAACTTTTAATTTATTCATATATTATTTTTTTTTGTACTTACGAAATAAGCTAATGCCACATTAATAGTAAAAGCAAACCCACTTATCAAAACTGGATGAAAATTGGATAAAAGTGAAAAAGAGCAATTACCAGCTCGCATATGTTCCCCACTGGAGATTTTGGAGAGCATGGAGCAGATGCTGTCGGTAGGCTGTAGTGATGAGCGAGCGTGCTGGGATAAGGTGTTATCCGAGCATTCTCGTATCCTAGTCGAGCATTTTCAGCATGCTCTAAAAAAAAATGCTGTAGTCGCTGCGGCTCAATGTCTCGCGACTGTTCGACAGCCACAACACATGCAGGGTTTACTTGTTTGTTAGGCAATCCCTACATGTGTCGCGTCAGTCGAACAGTCGCGAGACATGCAGCCGTGGAGACTCGACCATATTTTTCGAGCACGCCGAAAATACTCGATTAGGACACGAGCACGCTCAGATAACGCTTTATACCAGCACGCTCGCTTCTCACTATTAGGCAGTGATCAACTAAAAACATAAAGAGGTGGGCTTGTCCAGCTCGATACAAATGATCGATCCATCATGATTAAGGATGCATCTAGAGTTTGAAACGCGTTGTCCTGCTTCCTTTCCTATGAATTTTCAATGTTTGAAATAAAGTGCTAATTTATTGGGATCGCGATGGACAAACCCACTGATTTTTTTTTTTTACTATGAAAATTGCATCCAGTACCAAAAATAATATATTTTTTTTTCTCCCTCCCCAAAACAAACTTCTGAATGAGGCTTTGCTCTTTTTGTTCTACGTGTCAACCATTTGCCTGGGCACAAAAAAAAACAACAAAAAAAAACATTTTGAAATGAAAGGAATGTGATCTCTCCATTAAGAGACATTTATTATAACTGTTCTACAGATTGACTTTATTTGATATGATATGCCTTTTTATGGCATTTTGTATAAAGACTTTGACACCTACGGTAATAACCTTTTTATATTTCTGCTTAGAATTTGATCTATCGCTAATGGTGTAATAATTAGACACAAATTTTCAAGCTGGGAACTCGGTTGTCCTTTGGACACCATATTAGATTCATCGCCCAGGAGTAAATAATTAACGGAAATTGCTTTAAAATACTGGCAATTATACTGACATCCTAGAAAATATAGAATTTATCCCCTGTTAATTGTGTTTGTGTCAATTAATGTGATTTAAAGGCTGTTGCTTAGTAATTTGGCAACGCGTTTTATGGCATTGTTAGTCTTTTGTCTGATAGTTTTCATGCAAACACTTCCCTCTTGAGTATTTCTTTTTTGCTAACGTGGACATTTGATCATATTCAATACTTGTATTTTCAATTGCTCACTATTTTATTTGTACTTGACCTTTATGCTTGGGGCAGTACAGTGGCTCAGTGGTTAGCACTGTTGTTTTGCAACGCTGGCCTCCTGGGATCACCAAGGACATCTGCAAGGAGTTTGTATGTTCTCCCCGTGTTTGCATGGGTTTCCTCCTGGTTCTCCGGTTTCCTCCCACATTCCAATGACTGATAGGGAATCTAGATTGTGAGCCCCAATGTGGACAGTGATGATAATGATTGTAAAGCGCCATGGCGCATGATTGCACTATATAAGGAAGACATAATAAAAATGATCGGGGTGAAATAAGAAATTGTTGGGGGTGCGAGATCATATACACACAGTGATATAATTGCATGTAAGGTGTACAATGTGAGATGTAACCTGCTCCATTGACAGCCATTTTCCAAAAACAGGATTGTCTGTTTCTTAGGTAATCCCTGCATGTGTTGCGGCTGTCAAAAAGCCATGACATGCAGACGTGAGGGGTTTGAGTATATTATTCGAGCGCGCCAAAGTCACTCCATTAGCATCCGAGCATGGTGGGATAACACCTTATCCCAGCACGTTCACTCATCACTAATATTGACTGATTGGTTTGTCTACTTATTAGAATGACGACTATCCTTATGTTTGGCTCTGGCAGTGGCCTTATTCCTCATCTGCTCCTTCGAAGGCTGCAACCTTACAATTACCATGATCTCTGACCGTGTGTTTGTCTGCTGTTCCTGTAATCAACCTACCACCAATCAGAAAGTGTCCAAAATAATAAAGTTTAAAAAATGCCTACTTCTGTCATCTTCCAATTGACCTTCAGCACTGCCCAGTTGACTGCTTTGTCTATATCTTGGAATGACAACTGTGTGACCTCTGGCCACATCACTGAATTCGTAGGTCTCTGATCTTGCGTATATCTGCCAGTTCCTGTAATGCAGTTGGCACAGCCAAGACACTATCCCGACGATAAATAAAGTAGGAAGAAGAAAAGGACAGAGGGCAACCTTAACCATCTTCCGAAGAGTTTGATGAAGCTTGAGCATGACTTAGTTGACTGCTTTGTCTATATCTCGGAATGACAACTGTGTGACCTCTGGCCACATCACTGATCTCATAGGCTGCCATTTGATATTTAGCATGTTCCCTGATCTTCCAAATATCTTCTGGTTCCTGAAATGCAGTTGCCACCAACAAGACACTATCACGGGGAAAAAAAGAAGAGCACTAGGGCAGAGGACCACCTTGACCATGTTTCGAAGACTTTAATGAAGCTTGAGCGCTGCCCAATTGACTGGCTGATTTGTCTATCCCTAAGGTTGACGAGTGTTTGACCCTTGGCCATGTCTGTGACCACTTTCTTCATCTGCTGATTTGCCGTCAAAACCCTTGACTAGGCTTCACATCAACCTCAAGGTTACCTTCCATTTGATGTTGCGTTTACCTGTTTGTTCCAATCAGAGATTATTGTGGGCAGTGTAGTAAGAAGGTATCTTCTCCATTGTCAGCAATGGACTGATAACCAATTTTGTCATCCTCCCAGGAGGAGAGGGCACGTGAGCTTGGTTTCTGCCCACTTGTCCAACAACTTTGTTTATCCCTTTGTGATGAATATAAAAATGAATTTTTAGTCAGCTACTCGATTGGTTGAGTACACCATGGCTCGTATGGAACTATATCTTTACTATGTATTGTATGTGTCATTTTCTTATAATATCATACTATTTATGTAGATTTAAGCCTCATTCTGTGCACTGCTCACAGTTCGCTGATTTTCACTTTTGCCTTCTTGACCCTTCAGCTGAATCCATCGCTGGATTAGATTAGTCTTGTGTCTGTTAGTAATTTCACAGCCAAGAATGAGTTACAATGCTCTTATTTAAAGGAGCAATAAAACAGTGCTAGCGCTTATTACTCAATTACCCTGAAATCCTAATCAAATAGGATATCTGACTACATTCGGATTACATCTAATTTTTTCGCAGCCTTAGGTTCCTAATTTATAATTGCAGATTTTACATCTAGTACGTGATCCTCTGCCAACAACTCCAGGAACAGCTGTTACTTTCATTGCAGACAGTGCACAAGTTTTTTTTTCCTCTCTTCTCCAGTGATATTCGAAATTGTGGTGAAAGAGCTTTCATAGTGACCTAGACATTAGACATCTAGGTCATAATCTCTGTATACAATATAAAGTTATGGGGCTGACTCGTAAAGAAAATCAGCGTCAGGGGGATATTGTCTTTCCTGCCAAATCCTCCAACTATTTTGTAATCAGCACAAAATGCAAGGGGCAGAAGTGTCAATCCACAGCTGACATTATCACTCTGCAATTTTGGGCAGATGCCAGGGTTTGGGAAGCCCATGGTGATCTGGATTAACCTGCCCAATGTTTTCTAGCAAAGGGTAGGATCACCTGAAATCTCATGTACGCCTGTAACCAACCCTACCATTAGTGTTTCCCCAAAAATAAAACCTACCGTGAAAAAAACTCCTAGCATGATTTTATAGGATTTTTGGAGTATGCTTGAAAAATTAAGCCCTACTCCCAAAATAAGCCCTAGTTACAGTCAGGGACAGCATTAGATGAGGGGGAAAAAAAGCTGGGCAATTTCCCAGGGTCCCCACTGTCTTAGGTGCCCCCAGCTTGTTTATTCCGAGGTTAAGACTGTCTAAGAACCTTTATTGACATCACGGTCATGTGACCATTCTCTCACCAAAGGTTCTTTAACTGCGTAAGTCTAGAAGAACTGAAGAGAAGACAGACTGGTATATACTGTGCTGTGTGTATTTACATGTAGTGTGTGTATATGCATGTGTGTATGTATATATACATGTGTATGTTCATTGTCTATTAGTGAGTGTATGTTTATACATGCTGTACTCAGGAACAGTCTCTTCACAAAGCTCTCCTTCTTGTAAAACCAGTAAGGGGCACCTTTAAGAAGGTGCAAACTATTTACAATACAGTTTGTGAACCATTCACCGTCCATGATTCAGCAGTCTTTATAACATTGTGGGACAAAAGCAAAAATGAAAACAAAAGTAAAAATGAAAAGCAATAGGGATCCCGGGTAAACAAAGGGATCCCTTTAAGAATAACCCTGGTCGGGTATTAGCAGCAAAAAGGCAGGGAAACAAACAGTTAACTATTTACATTTGCAGAGCATTAGGATCTTACTCTGGTTCTGGCGGCCATAGCTCCGCAGGCAGCAGTGGGCGGGGCCATCCACCCGGGTACCTGCGGCTACCAAGTGTTGCACCAGAAGCCCCCTCGCTCCAGTCAGGGGTCTGGGTACTCACAGTTTTAGATCCTGTGATGACCTGGGTACTGGTCATTACTGCGGCCAAGCTTCCGGCTACCACGGTGGTAGCAACAGTGCAGGTGGTGGTCTTAACGGTGCAGGTTGGAGTAACCACTGTGGTCTTTGTGGTAATAGTGGACCGGTCACAAGAGGGCACCTTCGCCACAGGGGACAGCTTCACCGGCACCGTGGTCGGGGGCACCGCGGGACCTCACCTCTTGTGGACATTCAAGGCAAACCACCCCTTTTCCCCAAAGTGCCGGGTGTAGGTGACTTCATCCCCTGGGTAGAGATCCCGATCTAGGTGGCCCTCCCTGAGGTGGGACTCGACATCCCTTCGGTTTACGAACACTTAGGCATACAGGCCCGGCTCCTTGATAAAGCCCCAGCCCCCACGGAGTTTAAAGGCGATAACAATGCCCTGCCGGCGCGGGGCCTGGCGAGTGGTGTGGTCCTTGCGGGCTCGGTCCTTCACCGCCTGGTCCTGCTGGTGATAGGCCTTCCACCCGGCCTGGGATTCTTTCTCCTTCTTCTCCCACTGTTGGTTTAGCTGGACCCGATATTCTTCCCAGCTAAGGGCCTCCACCATCTCTCCTTCCTGGGTCATCACCCCAGGGAACTCCATGAAGTTGGACCCTGGGTTCACCCAGTGGCAC
The DNA here is from genome assembly GCF_051348905.1 of Ranitomeya variabilis. Lineage (NCBI taxonomy): Eukaryota > Metazoa > Chordata > Amphibia > Anura > Dendrobatidae > Ranitomeya > Ranitomeya variabilis. The sequence continues at coordinate 750,989,409 of NC_135234.1, read as the reverse complement.
ACTGTGCGCTCTGCATAGACCTCGCCCGGCATGGTGGTTGGCAAGATCGGGGCCTTTAGGAGGTGCTCCATGCCCGTGGCCTGGTCCCAGGGAAAGAGGTGCTGGAGCCGATAGGTCCCCGGGGGAGGTGGGGCTGCAATTGGGCCTATCAGCAGGTCCACCGCTAGCGGGGCAGGGTTGGCGGGCTTACCGGCCGGTGCAACATCCTCCCGTGCAGCTGGCTCCGCTGGTGGTGACATCGGTGGAGACGTCGGCAGCAACTCGAGCAGCGGTGCAGGAACCGAGGTCAGGGGATCCTCCGCTGGTGTTTCCTGGGATGCGGCCTTGGCTTCCACCCGCAGCTGGAGAAGCTGTTCGATTAAGTCCTCCATCTCGAGTTGCAGGAGACCCACATCGGCTGTGGAGACGGGACCGCTACGCTCCTCCGGGTAGCTGGAGAGTTCTCCACTTCAACCCCACACTCTGGGTCTGAGCGGTCAGCCATCGCATCCTCCACGTGGGTCACTTCCTGGTCTTTTTCCCGCTCTCTCCTTTGTGGGCGGTTTCTTTTTCGTTGTCTCTGCCCTCCATTGAGGATTAGGAGGCGGATCTCGGCTGCTGACGGACACGTCCTCACGGTACAGAAATACTTAGACTGGGCGGCCATTGTCTTTCACGCTCTTCAGCTCGTCTACGCCCACTTCCACGCCCTTCTTCTTCTCCTGCGCTCCCCTTGGCGCTATAATGGCGGCGGTTTTGTCGGGAAGCGGAATACACAGTCTTTGCGATAAATCACAGTTCAAGCACAATTCAGACACAGTTCCAAGGCACACATGACCTGATTCTTCAGGCTTAAGTAGATCCTGTTCGTTGGAGCGCCCCCAGACGCAGGGCCGCGGGGCACTCGGTACCGGGCCTCTCTGTCTCGGTCTTGGGGTTGTCACGGTGGCTAGACCCGGTCCGTGACCCTGCTAAGGGGCGTCCAATGAAAGGTGTGATGATGGTGCGTGGTGCAGGTCACGATGAATAACGAGCACACAGGGTTGCAGTCTCTTTACCTCTTTACTGAAGGCTTCAGGATCCTCAATCCAGAGTACTGCTAACAGGGCTGGCTGAGACCGGCCGGTCCGAAGGCACATCCAGAGTTCCCTTTGCAGGTGGAAATCAGTGCCTACCTTTTAGCGCCTGTGTGTTGTAGTACCTCCCTGCTGAGCACCACGGGATAGTCCTCACAACTGTTGTGTCTGTGTCTGATGTTCTTTCCCACAACTCTCGTTTCTGTTCTGATGTTCTTCTCCGTCCCCCAGATGATATGGTTAGGACGCACCCGTATGACGGGTAGGCCTGGAGTTCTTCCGGGACCCTAGAGTCGCCCCTCTCCCACAATCGCCTCCTATGTCTGCTTAGGTGATTTAGGTGAGACAGCCAACCTATAATTAACTGTCCTGCCGCTGTTTGAAGTAATGCTTGGAGCCCAATACTTCCTCGGCGTTCCGGCTACGCGCCTCAGTAGGATGTTGCCTCGATCTTATGGCACGACTCCTACTGGTGTTATCTCCTTTTTGCTGTGATCTCGTTTCTCACTTCTCCACAATAAACCTCGCTTCTTGTCCTTTCTTGAGATACCGCCGCAATGTAGTGCAGGCGCGGTTCCTTAACATTCTATCTTGTTCGCTAGGCCTCTGTTAGGATCCCACCCCTGACAGGGACCCCCTGAATCTTCCCCCCGCAACACCCTCTGCCACAGCATGTTGCCTGGTTCCAATCCAGTCAGCTTCTGACTAACTTCCTATCCAACCCCCAGTTTTACCCGATTGTGAGGAGTGGCCTAATACATAGCACCCTTTGCTCCCCCTGGAGGCCAGACTGTGAAGTGTATTGGTGCCTGTAATACCTGGTCAGGTGAACTCCTTAAGTGCCATCAGACGTACCATCACTCCCCTTAGCGGCGGAGCATCAGTACTGCAACGACCAGGACTCTGGGGCGATGCATATCAAATACTTATTTTTCACAATGTACATGTGTATGTTTAGTGTGTATATATACATGTGTATGTGCAGGTATATCTATGTGCAGTGTGTATATATGCATGTGTGTGTATATATGCATGTGTGAGTGTGTATATATACATGTGTATGTGCGGTGTGTGTATATGTATCTATATTATTATTATTATTTATTGTTATAGCGCCATATATTCCATGGCGCTTTACATGTGAGGAGGGGTATATATAATAAAAACAAGTACAATAATCTTAAACAATACAAGTCATAACTGGTACAGGAGGAGTGAGGACCCTGCCCGCGAGGGCTCACAATCTACAAGGGATGGGTGAGAATACAGTAGGTGAGGATAGAGCTGGTCATGCAGCGGTTTGGTCGATCGGTGGTTACTGCAGGTTGTAGGCTTGTCGGAAGAGGTAGGTCTTCAGGTTCTTTTTGAAGATTTTGATGGTAGGCGAGAGTCTGATGTGTTGTGGTAGAGGGTTCCAGAGTAGGGGTAATACGCGAGAGAAATCTTGTATACGATTGTGGGAAGAGGAGATAAGAGGGGAGTAGAGAAGGAGATCTTGTGAGGATCGGAGGTTGCGTGTAGGTAAGTACCGGGAGACGAGGTCACAGATGTATGGAGGAGACAGGTTGTGGATGGCTTTGTACGTCACGGTTAGGGTTTTGTAGTGGAGTCTGGGCAATGGGGAGCCAGTGAAGGGATTGACAGAGGGGAGAGGCCGGGGAATAGCGGGGGGACAGGTGGATTAGTCGGGCAGCAGAGTTTAGAATAGATTGGAGGGGTGCGAGAGTGTTCGAGGGGAGGCCACAGAGCAGGAGGTTGCAGTAGTCAAGGTGAGAGATGATGAGGGCATGGACTAGGGTTTTTGCAGATTCTTGGTTGAGGAATGAACGGATTCGTGAAATATTTTTGAGTTGAAGTCGGCAGGAAGTGGAAAGGGCTTGGATATGTGGTTTGAAGGAGAGATCAGCGTCAAGGATTACCCCGAGGCAGCGAGCTTGTGGGACTGGGGAGAGTGGGCAGCCATTTACTGTAATGGTTAGGTTCGTTTGGGGGTCGCGTGAGATGGGGGAAAGATGATGAATTCTGTTTTGTCCATGTTAAGTTTCAGAAATCTAGCGGAGAAGAAGGATGAAATAGTGGACAGACATTGAGGGATTCTGGTTAGTAGGGAGGTGATATCTGGTCCAGAGATGTAGATCTGTGTGTCATCAGCATAGAGCTGATACTGAAAGCCATGAGATTCTATGAGCTGTCCCAGGCCAAAGGTGTAAATGGAGAAGAGCAGGGGCCCAAGGACTGAACCTTGCGGGACTCCGACAGATAGGGGGCGAGGTGAGGAGGTGGTGTGTGAGTGGGAGACTCTGAATGTCCGATCTGTTAGGTATGATGAGATCCAGGATAGGGCCAAGTCTGTGATGCCAAGGGATGAGAGGGTCTGTAATAATAGGGAATGGTCCACTGTGTCAAAGGCAGCCGACAGGTTGAGGAGGACAGAGTAGTGTCGCTTGCTCTTGGCGGTTAAGAGGTCGTTGGTGACCTTAGTTAGGGCAGTTTCAGTGGAATGGTGTGACTGGAAGCCAGATTGTAAGCGGTCAGAGAGGGAGCAAGAAGAGAGATGGGAGGACAGTTCAATGTAAACGTGTTGTTCAAGGAGTTTGGAGGCATAAGGGAGAAGTGATATAGGGCGATAGCTAGATACAGAGGATGGGTCAAGAGAGCTTTTTGAGGATAGGTGTGATGGAGGCATGTTTAAATCTTGAAGGGAAAACACCAGTAGTTAGTGATAGGTTGAAATGATGGGTTAGGGTTGGGATGAAGACTGTGGTGAGGTTTGGGATGAGGTGGGATGGGAGCGGGTCAAGTGCACAGGTGGTGAGATGCAATCTTGAGAGTAGAGTGGAGAGTTGATCTTCTGTAATGGTAGAGAAGTTGGTTTTGGAGGTGGAGGGCTGGGAAGACGGGAGGAAGGGCTCTGGGGGTTGTTGACCAAAACTGTCTCTGATGCTATCAATCTTCTGCTTGAAAAATGAGGCAAAGTCTTCAGCGGAGATAAGTGGGGAGGGAGGAGGTGCTGGGGGATGGAGGAGAGAATTGAAGGTGTTGAATAACTGTTTAGGGTTGTGAGACAGGGAGGATATGAGAGATGAGAAGTAGGTTTGTTTAGCTGTGGCGAGTATGGTCTTGAAAGTAGTGAGGGACTGTTTGAATACGATGAAGTGCTCGTTGGAGTGGGATCTTTTCCATCTGCGCTAAGCAGCCCTGGATGCTCGCCTCAGTTCTTTGGTCAGGCTGGTGTGCCAGGGCTGTCTGTTGATTTTGCGAGCTTTGGTATGTGTAAGTGGGGCAGCAGATTCCAAAGCTACAGCTATTGTGGTGTTATATAGAGCGGCAGCGTCATCCGCATTGTGTAAGGAATTTATATCTGTGAGAAGGGAGGAGGGATTCAGAGAATGAATGTAAGTCAAGGTGTTTAAGATTTCTGCAAGGGTGTGAAAGTTTGTGGGGTGGGGATTGTAGACATGGAGTGGAGAGAGATGAGAATGTGAGAAGGTTGTGGTCAGAGAGTGGAAGAGGTGAGTTAGAGAGGTTAGATAGGGAGCAGAGGCGGGTGAAGATGAGGTCCAGTGTGTGACCATCTTTGTGAGTGGCTGCAGAAGACCATTGAGTGAGGCCGAAGGAGGAAGTGAGAGATAGAAGTTTAGTGGCAGCTGAGAGGGAAGTGTCAATGGGGATGTTGAAATCGCGCATGATGATAGTGGGGATGTCCGCAGAAAGGAAATGAAGTAGCCAGGTGGTGATGTGGTCAAAGAAGGTTGTGGCTGGCCCTGGGGGGTGGTAAATGGCAGCCAGTTGGAGTTTGGAGGGGGAGTAGATGCGCACAGAGTGCACCTCAAAGGAAGGGAGGGTAACAGAAGGTGGCAGTGGGATTGGGGTGAAGGAGCAGTTATCTGACAGGAGAAAACCAACTCCTCCGCCATGCTTGCTACTAGGGCGGGGTGTGTGAGAAAGGTGGAAGCCACCGTAAGAGAGTGCAGCAGGGGAGGCTGTGTCAGAAGGGGTGAGCCAGGTTTCGGTGATGGCGAGGAATGAAAGTTTGATAGTAACAAAAAGATCATGGATGTAGGAAAGCTTGTTGCAGACAGAGCGAGCGTTCCACAGAGCTCCTGTTAGTGGGACAGGGGAAGCGGTGGCTGGGCGAATGGGTATAAGGTTAGAGAGGTTACGGAAGTTTGTGATAGAGCGTGGATGGGAGGTAGAAATGACTGTGGGAATATGGTGAGGAGGACCAGGATTTGGAGAGATATCACCAGCAGTGAGAAGGAACAGAGATAGTGTTAGCAGGTGGGAGCAGGAGGATTGTATGTTAAGGAACAGTTCTGAGGAGGAGGTGATATGGATAGATGGGGAGGATTGAAGAGGAGATGAACAGTTCCTTACTTGGTGTGGGGATTGGGGGAGGTAGCAGAAAGTGAAAGATTATAGGGGTAAAAGTGAAAACACATGCATGTGTATGTGCAGTGTGTATATCTGCTTGTGTGAGTATGTGTATATACATGTCTATGTGCAGTGTGTGTGATAACATGATTATATTTTAATAAATGTTGATTTTCTTTGTTCAAGAATAAATGTGGATTTTTGTTTATGGAAAAAAAATGACATCCCCTGAAAATAAACCCTAATCCATCTTTTGGACCAAAAAATAATATAAGACTTTTTCTTATTTTTGTGGAAACGAAGTAGCACTTTATCAGACGACTGCTCCTGTCACTACAAGAATATAGAGATTTACGGTAATTGCCCCTGCCTGTTACCAGGTAGCCATCTAAATGACTTTGGGTTCTGACCTGCTTTCATTTAGGAATCTAAAGGACACCCTAATGAGTATGTACAATGTGAAATGGCAGTATATCATTCCAAAGCCCATCTGAAATTCCATTTCCGGCACATGGTCTTCCATTTCCGGCACATGGTCTTCCATTTCTGGCGCATGCGCTGTGAAGCCTGCGTTGCCGACCAGCTGGGATCCTCTGTAGACACATCTCTGGGTTCCAGTGCATGCACAGTGCAACGATGAGGCTACGGGGCGAGTACACCATGCTTGAAAATGTGTGGACTATTAGACCATTATATCCATATGTGATTATTAGTAACCAGGCTGTGTATGCCAATCAAAGCTGTAGAGCAAAAATGTTCTATGGTGATCGGAAGTCCATGACCTAGGCTCAGCTTAGAAGTCAAGTGTTCACATACTTTAGGGTCAGACTTCGAGTTTGCGATTGGTCCCTAAAGCCCCCGTCTCACTAAGCGAGATCGCTGCTGAGTCACAAGTTTTGTGACGCAACAGCGACCTCAGTAGCGATCTCGCTATGTGTGACACGTAGCAGCGACCAGGCCCCTGCTGTGAGATCGCTGGTCGTGTCGGAATGGCCTGGACCTTTTTTTGATTGTTGAGGTCCCGCTGGGTAGCACACATCGCTGTGTTTGACACCTTACCAACGACCTCGTTGACGACTCAGACACTGAATCGTCATAATAGCTCCCATGTGACATCGTTGTACAGGTCGCTACAGGTCGCTGGTGAGATGTCAAACAGTGAGATCGCAGCTGCGATCGTTGGAGATCTCACTGTTTGACATCTCACCAGCGACCACATAGCGACGCAGCAACGATCCCTGACAGGTCGTATCGTTGTCGGGATCGCTTTAGCGTCGCTAAGTGAGACGGGGCCTTTAGAGACAGAGCGACCAGCTCTAGAAAACCTCTCGGTCGGTGTCCAGAAGGTGGGAATTGTCCCAAGAGTCATCTAATGGATGGGAGGAGAAAACAAACACAAAGTCCTTCCATCTCAAGGGTCAAAACCCGGCACCATAATGGGGAGCCCATTTTGAACATTATCTTTCGAGATTCAATATTTCCAATATATAGAAGGTGGACTGACAGGCTACATCGACATATCTGAAAAAATGTACTGGGAGTGCCCATGATATAGCTTGCCGAAGCTCTCCACCATCTTGAAAACCTCCTACTTGCGTGAAACTTTAGTCCTTCAGATACGGCAAAGTCTTGTGACTTACGGCTGAGTTGGAAGGTTTTGGGATATGTTGAGGTTTGGCAGCATAACTTACCATACGTCACATCTATTTTCTGTGGAAAGATTTCTACATGAACATTTTTTACCAAAAAAACATTATTTTCTTGAAATATTTGCCTTTTTTTTCCTTACCCAAAACTATTTGCTGCATCTGCAACTAAATTGCATAGTCATCAACATGTGGAACGTGGGAACGAGCCTTTCCACCGAATTCACTATTCTGTGATAGAGGAAGAACCAACTGCAGATCATCTCATTGGTATTTAGTGGGAGCTTCTGGAACGAAACTTATGACCTGATCCTTGTGTCTTTAATAAGGTTAAAAACTGGAGGAAAACGGCCTCTCGCGCAGCTTGTAAATGTCATCCTGATGAAAGGCAGATCCGAGAAAGAAAAGGTGCAAAGATAGCTCCGTGACGCTATCCCATAATCTCCTTCATATTCAGCATGCTTAACCAATTCTTTTAGAACTTGCTGATCGTTTAAAGGGGTATTCCCATCTCCAAGACCCTATACAAATATGTAGTAAGTGTAACAATAATAATAGTATTAGCAAATACCTCCAATTAGAAATGTAGTATAGTTCTTCTGATTCGCTGTGCCACTAACCTCAGGTGCCAGGCATTGAAGTAGCTTAGGTATCCATGGTTACAACCACTCATATAGTGACAGTTAGTTGTTAGTGGTTGTAACCATGGATCTCTAAGCTACTGCAATGCCCTGCACATGGGGTATGTGACATAGTGAATCAGAAGAACTATATTACGTCTTTAATTTGAGGTATTTGCTAATATTATTATTATTACACCTACTAGATATTGGGATTTGTACATTTTTAGCGCATAGATTAAAAGGTTAGCAAATGCCTCCAGGTTAGCAGATAACTCCAAAATACAGGAGGACACCGCTGCTTCTAAAAGGTTAATCTGAAAAAGAAGGAATCGACTGCCTGTAAACAGTGTCTAACTACATTTTGTAACACAGACAGCCACAACACACTCAAGAGAAGGCCATAACAGGCTTTACCTCAATTAATTACTACATCCAGCATGAAACTCTAAGTTAACGGTACAGATCTCCCGTGTTCACCCCCTACGTGATGGTATCTCCCAGCTTAGAAACCAGAAGTCTCACAGGTGAATAGTGAGACAGCGAAGAACCCAAAATCAGTCTCTCTTTCTTAAAGGGATGCAGCTATTTTACCTAAATTAGGATTTTTTAAAAGTTTTCCTAATTCTGTATACATACAGTTGATCAATATTTTTCATTTTGGTCCCTTTTTAGTTACCGTATTTTGCGGTTTATAAGACGCACCCCAATTTTGGAGGAGAAAAATAGGTAAAAAAAAGTTTTTTTAATAAAATCTTGGTGCTTCTTACAATCCATGTGTCTTACTGGTGATGGAGGCTGCAGTGTAGCGGGGTCCCAGGGTTGCTGCTGGCAGAGGCAGGAGTGGGGCTATGCTGCGGACACCAGACTAGGAGAAAGGGGTGTTCGGCTGTGCGATGCTGTGGGTGTTTGGTGGTGCTGGGGCTCCGCCGACATTTTGTAAAGGCACCGGAGCCCCCATGCTTCCATGGTTTACTTTGCGGTGGACTGCGCACCACCGAACACCTGCAGTGTTGCATCTCCCAACACCCCCTCATCCCAGCCTGCAGCAACGCGCCACTCTTGCCTCCTCTAGCAATGACCCTGGGACCCCACTTTACTGCGGCCGGTAAGGTATATTCGAATTATAAGACGCACTCCCATTTTCCCCCAAAGTTTTGGGGAAAAAAAGTGTCTTATAATCCGAAAAATACGGTAATTAAATGAGTAATCCCATCTTCAAGATCCTATCCCTATATGTGGTAGGTGTAATATTAATAATATTTGCAAATACCTCCAATTAGAAATGTTATATAGTTCTTCTGATTCACTATGTTGCTTACCCCATGTGCAAAGCATTGCAGCAGCTTGGGTATCATATGGCGACAATTAGTTGTTAGTGGTCGTAACCAGGGATCTCTAAGCTACTGCAATGCCCTGCACATGGGGAACGTGACACAGCGAATCAAAATAATTATGTTACGTTTCTAATTTGAGGAGTATTTTTAATATTATTATTTTTACTCCTTCTCCGTACTGGCATATGATCTTGAAGATAGGAACACCCCTTTAATAAAGTAAAAAGGGACCAAATGAAAAATATTGATCAAATATCTACTGTATATATTATTAGGAAAACTTAAAAAAATCCTAATTTAGGGAAAATGGCTCCAGTCTTTTAAGAAAGATAGACTGATTTGGGGCTCTCTGCTGTCTCACTATTCATCTGTTTCCGAGCTGGGAGGTATCACCATGTGGGGGTAGACTGGATGTGTGCAGCATGTAAACACGGGAGATCTGTGCTGTTAACATAGAGCTTCATGCTGGATGTAGGTAATTGTAATATTAAGGTAAGTCCTGGCATTGCTTTCTTATGAGTGTTTTGTGGGTTTCTGTGTTAGGAAATGTAGTTAGAGACTCTTTATAGGCAGCTAATTCCTTCTTTTGCAGACTAACCTTTTAGAAGCAGCTGTGTCTTCTTGCTGTATTTTGGATACATTAAGCACAGAGTTATTTTATTGCATCGCTGATAAATAAAAAATATCCTGTATGTAGTTCAGGCTTCAAGTTGGAATAAAAGTAAATTTTTGCCTGATCTGCATCTTCTCAATTAATTGTTAATGTATTAGTTTAGCACTTTTGCACTTCTCTTTAGGTATGGAAAGTGTTATAATTCCATCTACTATAATTTTCTGTGTTTTACTCATAACTGAAAATTCCCCTTTAGGCTATGTGCACACGTTCAGGATTTTTCGCCTTTTTTCGGCCATTTTCCACGGAAAAAACGCTAAAAAAACGCATACATAAGCATCCCATAATTTTTAATGCATTCCGCAATTTTTGTGCACATGCTGCGTTTTTTTCCCGCGAAAAAATGCATCGCAGTAAAAACGCATCATGTTCATTAATTTTGCTGATTTTTCGCAAAAAAAAAGGCGAAAAATCCACACAAAACAAAAAACAAGCAAAAAACGCGATAAAAACGTGAAAAAACCACATGCGGATTTCCTGCAAAAAAAAATCCGATTTTGTTCAGGAAAATTCTGCACACTTTCCTGGACATGTGCACATAGCCTTAAAGTCCTTATAATGCAAGCAAGATATTGCTTGTTCCTTATAAATACTGATGTATCATGTTTTAACATTACTTTAGCCATCACCCATACAATGTGGAGCTTTCCTGGATGTCGTACAAAACAAAGTGGAAAAACTAACACAATTTTTGCCCTAGGCACAATAGTATGGTAAACTGGTCCTAAAACAGATAATTACCAAATTGCATTTGAAGATCACAACAACATCTCAAGACCTAAGACCACACTCGCTGCTGCCTTTTGAAGACCAAAAGAAGAGGAAAACAATTTGTTATCATTTGCCTTGAAGTTGGAAAAAACAAAAGTCCAGAATCCTTACGTTAAACCATTGAGCCTATTATTCTTCCTGTTCAGGTTGATCAGTCACCACGATGTATGTGGCCTCATGGTGCCTGGAGCAAAGGACGCTTTAATTACATTCATCTGATGGTCTTCGTTTTCCATCGAATGACTTCTTCCATTGGGGAGAATATAATCCATTTTCTACTTCTTCTGTTTAGGTTGATGTCATCTTTGGAGGCTTTGAAGTAGAAGCAATGATTGACATTCTGTTTGTAACTCGTGATACCCTTTTGGGATCAACTTCAATTCTCTTGGATTTTTTTCACGGATGTTTTGAACCAATTTCACAGAAATTTGGTTTGTAAATATTATTTTTATGCATAAACAGGATGTAGGGTGGAAGAACAATCAATGTCAGGATATATAAGCTACAGAACCAAAAAAAAAAAAAGTGATGTGTACATGTTTACATACAAATAGCCCCAGTATGGTTCATATACCGAGGAGGCAATAGTAGTGGAGCCTCATCTTACTGAGCCTTAGTTTCTCGGTAAAGGATGTTGTCCTGAGGAACTTCTCTCGTGGTGTAGTTGTAGGATTACCAACCTGAACAAATAAATTGAGGTAAAAAAATTAAGTATAGCCCTACATTTTTTAACCTGATCATTCTTTACAATGCCACAGACCTAGAACCCCCAGTACAATGAACTTGAAGAGCAAGTTGAGTCCTCAGACTTCAGACCTCCAAGTGAATTCAAATGCAGCTTTCACAGCCAAAATTTATACAGACCGTCAACTTCTTACCCAAATTTTCATTCAGGAAAGTGTTTCTTGAGACTTGAATGGCAGGATTTGACCAGTGATGGTGATGCCAGGAAAACAAAAAGGTCAATTGAGGGGGAAGGAGTGTTTGCAGATAGTCAGAACTTGAACTTTCAGAGCAATCAATCCCCAGCAGAGTTGGTGCAAATCAACGCACATCCCATTTTATCAGCTACAACAGTGTCTCCACCACAGAAGCGGGAGAACCCCCTCTTACCGTGCCTTCTCCTTGACTCTTCTTTTGATTAGCCGGCCTGGCACAATGTCACATGTTTGTCACGGTACAACAATGTCTTCGAGTTAGACTGGCTATTGAAAAGAAGCAGCGGCAATGACTACAGGTAAGTGGTGGTTCTCTGTCTCCTGTGCCGCCTCGTGGCTGATGGAACAGGACATGTGAATAAATTCGCACCAACGCTATCACTACCTTCTCTCTCTTTACCTTGCGTAGCCCTCATCTATTTACACTGTATGGATGTTGAATTGGGCAACTGGACGTTGGATACGTAAAAAAAAAATACAAGATGGCAGACAAAACATCCTGGTTTTGCAAACTTTAACTTTATAGATGTTGGTAACCATAATTACCTATCAGGCCTACCTGAACCTGAGAAGAACTTTTACATATCCACCAGATAATGCTATGACCATAGCTACGATATATTTTGGAAAACATTCTGTAACATTGGAAATACACACGTGATAGCTGTTGGACGAACGCTCATTTGGCCGACAGATATCCCTCCCGACTTCCCCATTCACATAAACCTTCACTTGAACGAGCGGACATTTTAGTTCACAGTGCGTGATCCTTCCTTTCCCTGACATACATTGTTTGTGGAGAGTTTGGAACCTCCCGTACACATTAGATTGTCAACCAAATTGATAACTTCTAGTTCTGCCAATTTGGATCTAATGTGTGTAGGCATCTTAAAGATTTATCCAGGACTTTTATTATTTTTGTGCATTGAGCTAAGAACTTACAAGCAGATAGTTGCTAACTACTAGTTTGTTTTGTACTCTGCCAACTCACCCGGTCATTCTAGTTCTTCAGTTCACCACTCATCAACAGAGCAGCTCTTCCTCTTCTGGTCTGCACTGTCAATGGGGCGTCACTGCCGACGTCATTCTGATTAACCGCCGGCTTTCCACAGTTAGCCAGCGGGGAGCCGGCTGTCAATCATCATGACTTTGACAGTGACATCCGTCAATAGAGCGGAAGAGAAAATGCTGCTCTGCTGACGTTACGACAGCGGAAAGCACAGAATCACCTGCTGGAGCAATCTGTGATCGCTCTGAGCCCACAGAGATCTGCATTGGGCAGATCAGTCAAGTGGTTAACAACTACCTGCCTGTAAGTTCTTAGCCCCAAAGTGACAAATAAGCAAAATCCCAGATAACCTCTTTAAGGCTGTTGCCAAAAAAACCTAGTCTCCCCAGTCATCAAAGATCTGTGTCTGGTGTTATCTGGTTTTCAATACACTTTTGTCCATGAAATATTAAGGAGAATATGGAAATCTCTTGTCCAAGCCATGAAGGTCCCATAAATCGAGGCTAGCGTCTTGTTACTGGTTAAACTTGTAAAACCTTTATTTAATTTTTAAGAATTATTCCTTTTTTTTTCCCAACAAAGTCATTTGTTCTTCGTCCTGCTTGGCGTCTATTCGCAGTGACATCATCGGGTATGTCAACACTTCAGGAAACGGAGTAGATGTCTTTGGATGTTTCCGAGCAGCACATTCTGCTGTGCACACACTGACATCACCCACTTTTATACTGTTACTCGGGTCATCGCGAATGTGGCCAGATATTTTTTCGTTTTTATAACCTCATGTGAAAAATTTGGAAAATTTTGCTTGTTCTTTCCATTCAGTACTTTACGTGCCTAAAATGTGGATAAAAGTGAGGTCATTGTAAATTGGATTCACAGTAAGACATTTTCCAGACATATAGGGGAACTTCCACGTTATAGTGGATGATGATGTGACAAGAAAACAGTGCACACCATTATGGCTTCAGAGCGCTGCTCTGACTTATTTTCTTAAGCATTATTCCACTTTTGAACAACATTTCCAAACATTTTATAATCTAAATGTTTCCATTTTGTAGTTCAACCTCTCCTTGTACTACAGCATACGTTTACGGTACGGGAAGGAATGCCATACATTTACGGCAGTGCCATAGATTCTACATGCTTGTCCACCACTCAGTTCAATTTCCTAGCTGTGGTCTTACAGCTGGTGCGAAAAAAGGACCTAACGCCAAAAATCGATTTCCACTGAAGGCTCCAGCTGTTAAACGCAATCCACTTAGCATTTATCATGTATTCAGAGGATTTTTGATATATACCTCATGGTGGAATATCTGTTTAACAGGTTCAGAACCGCTCGGAAACTTTAAACATCAAGGTTATGTCGCTTCTACTCTGTAGCAAAGTTCTAAAACATCATTGCATAGTAGTGGAGCTATACACGATCGTGTAGCTGTGGGAGCGAGGACTGCCCATTGAGAAGGCAGAGGTGTTTTTTTTACCATTTGTGCCTTCTTGATCGCTGTATACCCAGCGTTAAACAAGTGCTGTGTATGCAGTAATACTAAGTATTCATGGCGTTCTCCTCTACCCAGAGTGGTCATGTAATAGCTGCTGGGTCATAGGAGATAGGACAACAGACAGAGAAGCTGAGCATGAATCACCAGTGAAATGCAGATCCAGGTATGAGGGAAATGTAGATGTATAGACAATCCAAAATTTGCAGCAGGCAAGTGGTTAATAGAGGAGATTTAACAGTAAACCAGTTCTAGCTTGTGGACATGTTGTTGCACTCAGGTAACAGATGAATAGGCAAGCTGGTAACTTGCTTGCAGAATTAGAGATGGGTTACCTTGATTGCAGAAACTGAAGTGTGAACAGGTGTAACAAGAAGTTGGTAATCTGGAAACTTGATTGCAGAATGGAATGAGAGGTGTGGTTTACAGCTGGATAAACTGGACTGAGGTTGAAAAATGCACTGATAATTGAATGTGGTTGAGGAGTGGCCAAAGATAATTAGACATTTGGTGGAAGGTGAGCTAAGCAGCAAATGAAGCAGATCCTGACAAAGGTTAACTAAGAGCAATGTTTTTTTCAATACTGAGACAAGCACATTGCTGCATAAGATGTCCATAAAAGTCCTTGGGTGATGTCAGAAATGTTTGCTCGGTTGCCACAATAACCTAGCATTGACACCACATAGAGGGATGACCATAGGGGAAGGGAGCAAATCTCTATTACCTGTAATATTGAGTTTACAAACTCCGCTTTGACACCATTCAGATAAATTATACTCAGCATTTCTGAGATCCTATCTGTTGGATAACTTTTAATTTTGGGAAAATCCCTAAGTGATACCACCTACTGGGAAGGCTAGTGCAAAAAGCTTGTTGATGAAATCGGCAGGAGTACACAGGCCCCCATCAACCAATTTGCACTCCTAAAAATCAATTGTAAGACAACCCTTTAAGACCCCCATACACCTGAATCTTGACTGCCCCATATACGTGATCAACCAAGTTTGTGTTCAAGTGTTTTCTATGGGAAGAGCGGAGTACCAAAAGAACCAAAAGAATCGGCTTTGAATTGATGATGCTCATCTCTCCCGACTTCATCTGTGAGGAGATCGTCAGTAGGCTCCCATATACTTTAGATGGTTGACCAATATTGGTGGATTGGCCAACTATAATCTGATGAGTATAGGGGGTATTTATTAAAATAGCTCACCGAAGGGTGACCTCTCTAGAATTTTTTTTATAAACAGTCCTCACATTATATGTGCTCATATTCCTAATTAAAATATAATTAATCTCAAGTAATTTTATTATTTTCCCAATTCGTGACTAGAGGACTCTGAAAACACCGAGCAGCTGTCTAAACTTTCCTCGGCCACTATTTACATACCCATCGGGGATTAAGAAAATTCATATTTTTTACACTTTACATTCTCGTTTGGCTCCATCTAATCTGGGAGTTCTGCATGATTCATTTTTCTACTTCTATCCTATAGGCGCCAGGATAATTTATCATGAGCGCAATTCATGGCCTGATCTAGGAGACATCAGTTCTCACAGTTTGTTGACTTAAGGTATATTTACGTCAATTAAAATGAAATATGGCCCCTTCCGAGGGAACATTCCTAAAATCCAAGCCGGTAGTTAAATAAGAAATAGGAATACCTGATGTTTTAGGACCATTCACGGGGAATTAACTCTTCGTCTCTCCTTCCTTTCACAGCCATTCTTTGTAGAGTCCAGACTGAATTAAAGCTAATTATATTACGTTGATTGGTGCCTTTAGGACAGGAGTATCGGATGGCCAAGCTAGCATTAGCAAAGGCAACTTCATTTCAGCCCTGTTTATTTTTGAAATGGGCCAAACAGAACAAGTAGAGCGGATCACCAGTTCTTTTTCGGTGAAAACCGCACAGACTTTGCAAGCCATTTCAACGGAGAGAGAGGCTGTTATTGATTCTTCTGGTTCTTCCCCATGTGTTTCCAATTCATATTTTAATCAGAATATGGAAGTGATTAGCCTGACATCTGAAACTGAAGTAGCGATAAAAAAAATTATCACAAACAAGACAGACGCAAATGATCGTGTTTATAGCTGGGTGGCCCCTCTGAAACGACCCTAGAACGTAATGCGTTCCAGAAACGGTAATGTAAATGTATCCCTATGACTGAGAACATCATTAATCCATATTTTATGGTGATGTTGCTGAATATTCGGATCCTCTGGTGGAGTCAATGTTGAGGATTAATTAACACCTTATTTTTCGGAGACTTTGTGTCTTTACCTAAAGGCCCATATTTTTCGGCTCTGTAAGCAGGCACCGATCCACTACATACAAGTCGATCTTGGCTCCCTTAATGACCTGTTCCCACTGACTTTTATAAAGGTGTTCCTGATTATTAGGATCTTCTGATAGTCAATGTTGAGGATTAATTAACACCTTATTTTTCAGAGACTTCATGTCTTAACTCGAAGCCCATTTATTCAGACTCCGTAAACCGGCACCGATCCACTACATACAAGTCAATCTTGGCTCCCTTAATGACCTGTTCCGACTGACTTTTATAAAGGTGTTCCTAATTATTAGGATCTTCTGGTAGAGTCAATTTTGAGAATTAATTAACACCTTATTTCTTGGACACTTCATGTATTAACTAAAGGCCCATTGACTTAAGCTCCATAAACGAGCACCGATCTACTACATACAAGTCAATCTCCGCTCCCTTAATGACCCGTTCTTACAGACTTCTATGGAGGTGTTCCAGATTATTAGGATCCTCTGGCGCAGTCAATGTTGAGGATTAACACCTTATTTTTTGGACACTTCATGTCTTAACTAAAGGCCAATTTACTCAAGCTACATAAACGAGCAACGATCTACTACATACAAGTCAATCTCAGCTCCCCTAATGACCCATTCCCTAGGGCGTTTGGGAACAAAGCGAACATTAATTTGACCGTTCTGTCCTCTTGCATCATACATGTTACAAACATCAAACTGTCAGTCAGGTTAGGTGGGTGGAGATACAGCTGTAGGAGGGGATCTGAGGAGCTGTCCAGCTAGGTGGGTGGAGATACAGCTGTAAGATGGGATCTGAGGAGCTGTCAGTCAGGCTAGGTGGGTGGAGATACAGCTGTAGGAGGGGATCTGAGGAGCTGTCCAGCTAGGTGGGTGGAGATTCAGCTGTAGGAGGGGATCTGAGGAACTGTCAGTCAGGTTAGGTGGGTGGAGATACAGCTGTAGGATGGGATCTGAGGAGCTGTCAGTCAGGCTAGGTGGGTGGAGATTCAGCTGTAGGAGGGGCTCTGAAGAGCTGTCAGACTAGGTGGGTGCAGATTGGGTTAAATTTTAACAAAGGATTATACAGTCATTTTGAAATGGATGTTCAAAGTAATTACACCAGTATTATAAAGTCTAATAGATCTAATTAATAATGTATGCTATTTGTATAGTGAAATCTGTTGATCAATTGGTTTTCTTAGCAACTATCCCCCAATACTGTAATGTCTGTATATTTACTAAATGCAGCTATCATTGATATCCTAAATCCTGCAGGTCTTAGTCTACATTTGACATGCATTGAGATTTTCACATTTCATTTGACTACTATTAGGTGTAGTACCGTACTTAAAATAGTAAATTTATTGCTTTTCATCATGAGACTACATGGACTGCTCTATACTCTAAACCTATTTTTGGGACCATAAAACACATTCGCACAATCCACAATTCAGCATCTCGAAATAAACCCCCCTTGTACACAGATGGCATATTACAGAGCCTTATAAAATGTCTCCGCGTTCGCATTCTGCTTGGAATTTCTTTACACACGGAGAAAAATGTCGTCCAAAGTATACTGTTCACCTAAGGCTTTGTTGGGTGTCCTAGCTTTACCCGTCTTGTGGTTTTATACCATACTTATGGCATTTACTGCAGTCCTTGCTGTTCATTTTTTTAAAATCTCCACCAAAAAATAGACTGGGAGGTCTAGAGATTAAGGTATTATCTACCAATAGGAAAGGGAATACAGTAAGTTATTGATTTCTGGGGGTCTAACCACTGGGACCTCTTGCAATCCTAAAATCAGGGCTTAGATACCTATGTACAGAGCTTTTCAGAGTCCTGTCTTGAATTGAGTTGACGTGCACCTCGTAAACCTCCCCTCTTTTCTTTGTCTATGGGAATGCTGGAGAAAGCCGAGTACAGCACTCCAATATTTTGGGCAGTCCCATAGACGATGAATGAAGCAGATGTCTTGAGGCGCACCTCTGCTCCATTCGAGATGGGGAACCCTCATCATTTGTTCTAAAACGCTGATCTCAGTGGTTCTCAGCAGCCGGACCCTTGATAAGTCAGATATCACATAGATGAGGTACAACTTAAAAAGGACCAGTCACAATGAGGCAACTTTTGCTCTTATTTTCTTGCAGCTGCTCCTGAGTGTTCTGTGTTTTTTGTTTATTTTCACCTTATGGGCCTTTATATTTAGTGATAATGTCTATTTACTGGTTTAATTTAATGGTTTTTACTAAGTGGGCATGGCTCATGGACTACTAATGCAGAGCAACCTAAAGACACGCCTCGGAAGATCCTGTGAACCACGCCCTATTGCGCAGACCATAAAAATTAGCACTTAGTAAAAAAGGACCATATCTGGAACTGTATAGCGTATTTTAAAAAAAGTAAAATAAAAGCCTAATACTCTGGAGCAGCAGGAATAAAATAAAGGAAATAAAGGCAAAAACTGGTGACTTTTGAGCTGGTGACTCGTCATCTTTAATATTTCAGGAGTATTCTTTAAATGGTATGATTCCCAATATGTTTCTAAGATAAGTCCAACACTGGACATTGTTGGACCTCTTAGATTGCTTCCTTTGTACATACACCATCGTTATGGCACACAATGACCCATCTTTCATTTTCTTGACGAGATATGAAATATTCTAAAGGCCCATTTATAGATTCTGCCTATACTTGAGCACCGATCCATTAATACATAAAAGCATCACCCTGTTGGCAGCATATCCCCAGTTTACACAGGAGATGTGCTCCCGACAAAAATAACAATTAGTCCACGTTCAGTATTTGGTCACTATTTTATATCAGTATTTGTAAGCCAAAACAAGGTGAGGAACAATCAGAGAAGAAGTATAATAGAAACACGTCACCACTCCTGTATTTATCACCCACTCCTGGTTTTGGCTTCCAAATACTGATGTGAAATACTGACCAAATACCGATAGTGTGACCGTAGCCTTATGATTAATTGCCCTCGTGGATGATCCAATGAGTTGAAGAATGAGTGTTTTGAATGTTCATTAATTGATCGGCCCTATGAATGCTCGCTTGCCGATTATCGGCTGACGTTAATAGACCTTGACTTGCCTATTGCTCTTTGAGTCAAAGAAGGTCACTAAAATCATTGTCTACCCATTCTGGGCCATCCAAAAGTTGGGCATAGACGTGAATGCCCTACTGTCAAACCCCTCCAATACCATGTCTAGGCATGGCTCCATTTTTGGGTCATAATTACGCTCTACATCTTCTGTCATGTTGAGGTCTTGCTACATTGGTTTTGGTCTTTCTGGTAGTTAGTCCTTGAGAGTACCACTTTTCTTGCCACCCATCTTACTGTTTGGAGATTACGTTTAATTCTTCATTGTGTGTAGAGCCTAAAACGTGATTTGAGGATGTATCTGACATCGTCTCAAAATTCCAATAGAAATCAATTTTGCAAACAGCCTAGACGAAGGATTTTTGTGCACATGGCTGTATTATGGATCAGTGTTTTGTAAAGTTGTAATAGAACTGAGAGGAAAAAAATGTGCAGAAGTATTCTGCCCTAGGAGCATGTGTATGGAGACACTTGGAGGCTGAACAACATGCTAACAGAACGTACCGCCTGGGTAAACTGATATGGGGATTCTGCGCACTGCCGTACAGATCTGGTGCATTGCTGTACAGCCTCCACTCGATTTGGCGTAAGCCCCATTGACACATAGCATGATCGATTTTGCTCAATCCTCTGAAAATACATTTTCTTACCTAAACTCTGCAAATCATCCTATATTTGTAAAGTAAATGCTTGATAAAGTTCAGCCTATCTACTGAATGTTTGCATTGAATTCCAAAGCTTGGAGGCCTTTCTGTGTATCCTAGCATTCCCTCAATTGCCTACTCTAGTTATTTGAGGTTATGTGGGTTGAAGCTGGAAAATAAGAGGTCTCTGTCAGTCATTACTAATGGAACAGTTCTCAGCCGGAATCAATGATGGGATGTTTATTGCCCGCTATCTGTGGAATCTAACCCAGATGTCCACAAACCTATGCATTTCTTTAAAGAATCAGCAGTGATTAAAATGACCATAGTGCTGGAAATACTTTAGGGTAAGCTTAATTTATAACTACTTTAATACTGCTCCTATGCACAAGAATATAACTACTATACTACTGCTCCTATGTACAAGAATATAACGACTATAATCCTGCATCTATGTACAAGAATATAACTACTATACTACTGTCCCTATGTACAAGAATATGACTACTATAATACTGCTCCTATGTACAAGAATATAACGACTATAATACTGCTCCTATGTACAAGAATATAACGACTATAATACTGCATCTATGTACAAGAATATGACTACTATAATACTTCTCCTATGTACAGGAATATAACTACTATAATACTGCTCCTATGTACAAGAATATAACTGCTATAATACTGCTCCTATGTACAAGAATATAACTACTATAATACTGCTCCTATGTACAAGAATATAACTACTATAATACTGCTCCTATGTACAGGAATATAACTACTATAATACTGCCCCTATGTACAAGAATACAACTACTATAATACTGCTCCTATGTACAAGAATATAACTGCTATAATACTGCCCCCTATGTACAAGAATATAACTACTATAATACTGCCCCTATGTACAAGAATATAACTACTATAATACTGCTCCTATGTACAAAAATATAACTACTATAATACTGCTCCTATGTACAAAAATATAACTGCTATAATACTGCCCCTATGTACAAGAATATAACTACTATAATACTGCCCCTATGTACAAGAATATAACTACTATAATACTGCTCCTATGTACAAGAATATAACTACTATAATACTGCTCCTATGTACAAAAATATAACTACTATAATACTGCTCCTATGTACAAGAATATAACTGCTATAATACTGCCCCTATGTACAAGAATATAACTACTGTAATACTGCCTCTATGTACAAGAGTATTACTACTTGTAGTATAGTGACCCCTGTGGCAGCTCGGGGGCGCTGTGTGTGCTCCTTGGGATATGCATGGAGGCATATTTGTCATTATAATCGTAGTGAAACAGTGACTAGCAGTGTTGTGAATGGCCGATATGTGTCGCAGAGGGAGTCTGCGTGGTAAGTCTGATGCAATGTTGTTGTTCTGGGACCTGTAGTCTCTCAAGAGTGTGTATATCTATATGGTGTAGTTGTAAGGGAGACTTATTAGACTAGTTGTGTGAGATGGGCGGGACAAACTAGCCACACAAACGCACTCCCATCTAGGGGAGTGGTTGGTAGCATATAATGTGACTGAGGTTTGGTCACATGGGCTCTGGGTGTGGACCTGAATGGTCTATGCCGGAAGGTCCTGGAAGCCTGTGCTGGAAGATCCTGGAGAGAGCCCCATGTGTTGGGAGTGGCGGCTCCCTGGAGAGCACATGGCAGGGGCTCTGGACCTCGCACAGACCAGGCTGTGGAACGGATGGAGATCCGTGTTGTACTGACCGGGGTCAGAGTGAGAATGTCGGAAGGATGCCTCTGGTGAAGAGAGGTATCCGAGAACCTGTGCGGCAATGGCAGGTAACGAATGGAGATTCGTGTTGTACTGACCGGGGTCAGAGAAAAGGAAAGACTGAGTGTGAACGTCTGAAGGATGCCTCTGGTGAAGAGAGGTATCCGAGAACCTGTGCGGCACCCACAGGTAACAGGAAGGAACCGTGTTGTACTGACCGGGGTCAGAGTGAGAGTCATTGTGTATGGGGCACCTCTGAGGCCAAGAGGTGTCCAGGAACCCGTGAAGGTTGCCAACGGGTAATGGTCTGAAAACCGTGTGTAATGCTGACCGGGGTAAAGGACGAACTGTGGTAAAGTTGAATATGTCCAGATACTGTTCAAGCTGTTACTAAGTTCCTGTGGATGTGGTTTATGTTGTGCGAAATAAACCTAAGAGACTGTGTTTTTGATAGAAAACCGTGCCTGAGTGCATTAATCCCGTGCCAAGCGAGTGTCACCCAAGACACGTAGTAGGCGCTATGCTACATACTATAATACTGCCCCTATGTACAAGAATTGTCATGATTCTCAATGGCGAGAGAACATAGCCCAGCATATATGAGAACTAGCTCTTGGAAGATGGAAACTATACTGACCATGAACTAAACCTGCCGCACAACTAGAAGTGGCCGGGTAGCATGCCTACGTTTTTTAACCCTAGATGCCCAGCGCCAGCCGGAGAACTACCTAATCCTAGCAGAGGAAAAGACAGTCCTGGCTCACCTCTAGAGAAATTTTCCCAAAAGGCAGACAGAGGCCCCCACATATATTGGTGGTGATTTTAGATGAAATGACAAACGTAGTATGAAAATAGGTTTAGCAAAATCGAGGTCCGCTTTCTAGATAGCAGGAAGACAGAAAGGGCACTTTCATGGTCAGCAGAAAACCCTATCAAAACACCATCCAGAAATTCCTTTAAGACTCTAGCATTAACTCATAACACCAGAGTGGCAATTTCCGATCACAAGAGCTTTCCAGACACAGTAACGAAACAGCAGCTGTGAACAGGAACAAAATGCAAAAACACACAAGGACAAAAGTCCAACTTAGCTGGGAGTTGTCTAGTAGCAGGAATAAGCACAGAAGGCTTCTGATTACATTGTTGACCGGCAAGAAACTGACAGAGGAGCAAGGTTATATAGCGACTCCCACATCCTAATAGGAGCAGGTGAACAGAGGGGATGATGCACACAAGTTCAATTCCACAAGTGGCCACCGGGGGAGCCCAGAATCCAATTTCACAACAGTACCCCCCCCTCAAGGAGGGGGCACCGAACCCTCACCAGAACCACCAGGGCGATCAGGATGAGCCCTATGAAAGGCACGGACAAGATCGGAGGCATGAACATCAGAGGCAGTGACCCAAGAATTATCCTCCTGACCGTATCCCTTCCATTTGACCAGATACTGGAGTCTCCGTCTGGAAACACGAGAGTCTAAGATCTTTTCCACAACGTACTCCAACTCACCCTCAACCAACCCCGGAGCAGGAGGCTCAACGGAAGGCACAACCGGTACCTCATACCTGCGCAACAATGACCGATGAAAAACATTATGAATTGAAAAGGATGCAGGGAGGTCCAAACGGAAGGACACAGGGTTAAGAATCTCCAATATCTTGTACGGGCCGATGAACCGAGGCTTAAACTTAGGAGAAGAAACCCTCATAGGGACAAAACGAGAAGACAACCACACCAAGTCCCCAACACAAAGCCGAGGACCAACACGACGACGGCGGTTGGCAAAAAGCTGAGTCTTCTCCTGGGACAACTTCAAATTGTCCACCACCTGCCCCCAAATCTGATGCAACCTCTCCACCACAGCATCCACTCCAGGACAATCTGAAGATTCCACTTGACCGGAGGAAAATCGAGGATGAAACCCCAAATTACAGAAAAACGGGGACACCAAGGTGGCAGAGCTGGCCCGATTATTGAGGGCGAACTCCGCCAAAGGCAAAAAAGCAACCCAATCATCCTGATCCGCAGACAAAAAACACCTCAAATATGTCTCCAAGGTCTGATTAGTCCGCTCGGTCTGGCCATTAGTCTGAGGATGGAAAGCAGACGAAAAAGACAAATCTATGCCCATCCTAGCACAGAATGCCCGCCAAAATCTAGACACGAATTGGGTCCCTCTGTCAGAAACGATATTCTCAGGAATACCATGCAAACGAACAACATTTTGAAAAAACAGAGGAACCAACTCGGAAGAAGAAGGCAACTTAGGCAAGGGAACCAGATGGACCATCTTAGAGAAACGGTCACACACCACCCAGATGACAGACATCTTCTGAGAAACAGGCAGATCCGAAATAAAATCCATCGAGATGTGCGTCCAAGGCCTCTTCGGGATAGGCAAGGGCAACAACAATCCACTAGCCCGAGAACAACAAGGCTTGGCCCGAGCACAAACGTCACAAGACTGCACAAAGCCTCGCACATCTCGTGACAGGGAAGGCCACCAGAAGGACCTTGCCACCAAATCCCTGGTACCAAAGATTCCAGGATGACCTGCCAACGCAGAAGAATGAACCTCAGAGATGACTCTACTGGTCCAATCATCAGGAACAAACAGTCTACCAGGTGGGCAACGATCAGGTCTATCCGCCTGAAACTCCT
The DNA here is from genome assembly GCF_051348905.1 of Ranitomeya variabilis. Classification (NCBI taxonomy): domain Eukaryota; kingdom Metazoa; phylum Chordata; class Amphibia; order Anura; family Dendrobatidae; genus Ranitomeya; species Ranitomeya variabilis. The sequence goes on along the minus strand of NC_135234.1, from coordinate 750,965,020 downwards.
GCAAGGCCCGCCGCAGGTCTGGAGAAACGGCAGACAATATCACTCCATCTTTAAGGATACCTGTGGGCTCAGAATTACCAGGGGAGTCAGGCTCAAAACTCCTAGAAAGGGCATCCGCCTTAACATTCTTAGAACCCGGTAGGTACGACACCACAAAATTAAACCGAGAGAAAAACAACGACCAGCGCGCCTGTCTAGGATTCAGGCGCCTGGCAGACTCAAGGTAAATTAAATTTTTGTGGTCAGTCAATACCACCACCTGATGTCTGGCCCCCTCAAGCCAGTGACGCCACTCCTCAAAAGCCCACTTCATGGCCAAAAGCTCCCGATTCCCAATATCATAATTCCGCTCGGCGGGCGAAAATTTACGGGAAAAAAAAGCACAAGGTCTCATCACGGAGCAGTCGGAACTTCTCTGCGACAACACCGCCCCAGCTCCGATTTCAGAAGCGTCGACCTCAACCTGAAAAGGAAGAGCAACATCAGGCTGACGCAACACTGGGGCGGAAGAAAAGCGGCGCTTGAGCTCCCGAAAGGCCTCCACGGCATCAGGGGACCAATCAGCAACATCAGCACCCTTCTTAGTCAAATCAGTCAATGGTTTTACAACATCAGAAAAACCAGCAATAAATCGACGATAAAAGTTAGCAAAGCCCAAAAATTTCTGAAGACTCTTAAGAGAAGAGGGTTGCGTCCAATCACCAATAGCCTGAACCTTGACAGGATCCATCTCGATGGAAGAGGGGGAAAAAATGTATCCCAAGAAAGAAATCTTTTGAACCCCAAAAACACACTTAGAACCCTTCACACACAAGGAATTAGACCGCAAAACCTGAAAAACCCTCCTGACCTGCTGGACATGAGAGTCCCAGTCATCCGAAAAAATCAGAATATCATCCAGATACACAATCATAAATTTATCCAAATAATCGCGGAAAATGTCATGCATAAAGGACTGGAAGACTGAAGGGGCATTTGAAAGACCAAAAGGCATCACCAAATACTCAAAATGGCCCTCGGGCGTATTAAATGCGGTTTTCCACTCATCCCCCTGCTTGATTCGCACCAAATTATACGCCCCACGGAGATCAATCTTAGAGAACCACTTGGCCCCCTTTATACGAGCAAACAAATCAGTAAGCAGTGGTAACGGATATTGATATTTAACCGTGATTTTATTCAAAAGTCGATAATCAATACACGGCCTCAAAGAGCCGTCTTTCTTAGACACAAAGAAAAAACCGGCTCCTAAGGGAGATGACGAAGGACGAATATGTCCCTTTTCCAAGGACTCCTTTATATATTCTCGCATAGCAGCGTGTTCAGGCACAGACAGATTAAATAAACGACCCTTAGGGTATTTACTACCCGGAATCAAGTCTATGGCACAATCGCACTCCCGGTGCGGAGGTAGTGAACCAACCTTGGGTTCTTCAAAAACGTCACGAAAGTCAGACAAGAATTCAGGAATCTCAGAGGGAATAGATGATGAAATGGAAACCAAAGGTACGTCCCCATGAGTTCCTTTACATCCCCAGCTTAACACAGACATAGCTCTCCAGTCGAGGACTGGGTTATGAGATTGCAGCCATGGCAATCCCAGCACCAAAACATCATGTAGATTATACAGCACCAGAAAGCGAATAACCTCCTGGTGATCCGGATTAACACGCATAGTCACTTGTGTCCAGTATTGTGGTTTATTACTAGCCAATGGGGTGGAGTCAATCCCTTTCAGAGGTATCGGAGCCTCCAGTGGCTCCAAATCATACCCACAGCGTTTGGCAAAGGACCAATCCATAAGACTCAAAGCAGCGCCAGAGTCGACATAGGCGTCCGCGGTAATAGATGACAAAGAACAAATCAGGGTCACAGATAGAATAAACTTAGACTGTAAAGTGCTAATTGAAACAGACTTGTCAGGCTTCTTAGTACGCTTAAAGCATGCTGATATAACATGAGTTGAATCACCACAATAGAAGCACAACCCATTTTTTCGTCTAAAATTCTGCCGCTCGCTTCTGGACAGAATTCTATCACATTGCATATTTTCTGGCGTTTTCTCAGTAGACACCGCCAAATGGTGCACAGGTTTGCGCTCCCGCAGACGCCTATCGATCTGAATAGCCATCGTCATGGACTCATTCAGACTCGCAGGCACAGGGAACCCCACCATAACATCCTTAATGGCATCAGAGAGACCTTCTCTGAAAATCGCCGCCAGGGCGCACTCATTCCACTGAGTAAGCACAGACCATTTGCGGAATTTTTGGCAGTATATTTCAGCTTCATCTTGCCCCTGAGACAAGGACATCAAGGCCTTTTCCGCCTGAAGCTCTAAATGAGGTTCCTCATAAAGCAACCCCAAGGCCAGAAAAAACGCATCCACATTGAGCAACGCAGGATCCCCTGGTGCCAATGCAAAAGCCCAGTCTTGAGGGTCGCCCCGGAGCAAGGAAATTACAATCCTGACCTGCTGTGCAGGGTCTCCGGCAGAGCGAGACTTCAGGGACAAAAACAATTTGCAATTATTTTTAAAATTTTGAAAGTGAGATCTATTCCCCGAGAAGAATTCAGGCAAAGGAATTCTAGGCTCAGACATAGGTGCATGAACAACAAAATCTTGCAAATTTTGTACCTTTGTGGCGAGATTATTCAAACCTGCAGCTACACTCTGAAGATCCATTTGAAACAGGTGAACACAGAGCCATTCAAGGATTAGAAGGAGAGAAAGAGAGGAAGGCTGCAGTATAGGCAGACTAGCAAGTGATTCAATTAAGAGCACACTCAGAACTAGAGGAAAAAAAAAAAAAAATTGTAGCAGACTTCTTTTTTCTCTCCTTTCTCAGCCAGTAATTTAACCCTTTTTTGGGCCGGTCAAACTGTCATGATTCTCAATGGCGAGAGAACATAGCCCAGCATATATGAGAACTAGCTCTTGGAAGATGGAAACTATACTGACCATGAACTAAACCTGCCGCACAACTAGAAGTGGCCGGGTAGCATGCCTACGTTTTTTAACCCTAGATGCCCAGCGCCAGCCGGAGAACTACCTAATCCTAGCAGAGGAAAAGACAGTCCTGGCTCACCTCTAGAGAAATTTTCCCAAAAGGCAGACAGAGGCCCCCACATATATTGGCGGTGATTTTAGATGAAATGACAAACGTAGTATGAAAATAGGTTTAGCAAAATCGAGGTCCGCTTTCTAGATAGCAGGAAGACAGAAAGGGCACTTTCATGGTCAGCAGAAAACCCTATCAAAACACCATCCAGAAATTCCTTTAAGACTCTAGCATTAACTCATAACACCAGAGTGGCAATTTCCGATCACAAGAGCTTTCCAGACACAGTAACGAAACAGCAGCTGTGAACAGGAACAAAATGCAAAAACACACAAGGACAAAAGTCCAACTTAGCTGGGAGTTGTCTAGTAGCAGGAACAAGCACAGAAGGCTTCTGATTACATTGTTGACCGGCAAGAAACTGACAGAGGAGCAAGGTTATATAGCGACTCCCACATCCTAATAGGAGCAGGTGAACAGAGGGGATGATGCACACAAGTTCAATTCCACAAGTGGCCACCGGGGGAGCCCAGAATCCAATTTCACAACAAAGAATATAACTACTTAACTACTATAATACTGTTCCCATGTAGAAAAATATAACTACTATAATACTGCTCCTATGTACAGTACAAGAATATAACTACTATAATACTCCCCCTGTGTACAAGAATATAACTACTATAATACTGCCTCTTAGTATAAGAATATAGGTAGTATAATACTGCCCCTATGTACAAGAATATAACTACTATAATACTGCTCCTATGTACAAGAATATAAATACTAAAATACTGCTCCTATGTACAAGAATATATCTAATATAATACTGCCCCTATGTACAAGAATATAACTACTATAATACGGTTCCCATGTATAAAAATATAACTACTATAATACTGCTCTTATGTACAAGAATATAACTACTATAATACTGTTGCTATGTGCAAGAATATAACTACTATAATACTGCCCCTTTGGGCAAGAATATAACTACTATAATACTGCCCCTATGTACAAGAATATAACTGCAATACTACCCCTATGTACAAGAATATAACTACTGTAATACTGCCTCTATGTACAAGAATATAACAACTATAATACTGCTCCCTATGTACAAGAATATAACTACTATAATACGGTTCCCATGTAGAAAAATATAACTACTATAATACTGCTCACATGTAGAAAAATATAACTACTATAATACTGCCCCTATGTACAAGAATATAACTACTATAATACTGCCCCTATGTACAAGAATGTAACTACTATAATACTGCTCACATGTAGAAAAATATAACTACTATAATACTGCTCCTATGTACAAGAATATAACTACTATAATACTGCTCCTATGTACAAGAATATAACTACTATAATACTGCTCCTATGTACAAGAATATAACTACTATAATACTGCTCCTATGTATAAGAATATAACTACTATAATACTGCTCCTATGTACAAGAATATAACTACTATAATACTGCCCCCTATGTACAAGAATATAACTACTATAATACTGCCCCTATGTACAAGAATATAACTACTATAATACTGCTCCCTATGTACAAGAATATATAACTACTATACTACTGCTCCCTATGTACAAGAATATAACAACTATAATACTGCTCCTATGTACAAGAATGTAACTACTATAATACTGCTCCTATGTACAAGAATATAAGTACTATAATACTGCCCCTATGTACAAGAATATAACTACTATAATACTGCCCCTGTGTACAAGAATATAACTACTATAATACTGCTCCTATGTACTATAATACTGCTTTTATGTATAAGAATATAACTGCAATAATTTGGCCTCTCTAGAAAATTCTGTTTTCATTGCATGCTATTTTACCATACTATTCTATTCTTGCTTTCAGGGCCTATACAATAACGCTGTGTTAATATAACTGGAGAAACTGCAGGCCGTCATTAGTATTAGGGACACAGTTAATTATCGTGGATTTTATAACAGTCTAAAGCTAATAAATTCTCTAACCTAGTGATTGCTGGATCCACCGTGGTCTGTCTTTCGTTTCTTTAATTGGAGGAAGCTGGTATTTATTTTCTACTTAATAATGCAGAATACAATGTGGGACATTCTGCACTTGGATCTGGTGTTGTTAAAACAAGGTTTATTATGTGAGCACAATGTTGGGCTTTGTGAGACTACAGGAATCATGTTGATTTTCTTTAACCCAGAAATGCAGTGTACATGGGCATGCATATATATATAGATAGATAGATAGATAGATAGTTGCATTCTGGTCCTTATCACCAAAGACACCTCTGTCACAAAAGAAATCACTATTCATTTCATATAAATAATTTATGGCTGTCCCAGGTTTTTTATGTTTTACATACTGTGCTTAAACGGCATCTCTCAGTATGATCTACCCTTCTAAGCCATCTATATAGGTATATAGGTCATAGAAAGTTGAATAAAATGATACCTTGTTTTCTTCGATCCAATATTTTTTTCCAGAAAAATCCACTTTTTTATTAATATGTAAATGAGCTGTTAAGATCTATGGGCCGGACATGGATCTCTTTGAGAATCTGCCTCCAGAGATTATTATAAATGAAAGGAGTAGTTACAGTATGAGATGTAGATCAGGAGAGCAGACTGTCAGTCATTACATGTCTCACACTGGTAACTCCCCCTTTCATTTATAATAAGCTCTGGAGGCAGATTCTCAGGGAGATCTGTTGTGAACTCTGTTTTTGGGCTCCCTCTAGTGGTCACAAGCGGTACTGTGTAGTGTTGTCTTTCTGCAGGTTGGCAGCATCAGCTGGTTCGTTATCCTTGGTGGGTTTCCTATTTAGCTCACCTGGATACTCAGTTCCTTGCCTGCTCTCAATGTATTCAGTGCTCTTCAGATTCCTTGTGACTACCTTGCTCCCAGTCTCTCCAAGACAAGCTAAGTTTTTGTTTGATCATTTTTTGATTATCAGCATTTATTATGTTTTTAGTCCAGCTCGCTAAAATGTGATTTCCTCGCTTGCTGGTTGCTCTAGGGGACTGAGTTTCTCCCCCCACACCGTTAGTTGGTGCGGGGGTTCTTGAAATCTCAGTGTGGATATTTTGTAAGGGTTTTTTACTGACCGCACAGACCCCTTTACTATTTTCTGCTATCTAGTATTAGTGGGCCTCATTTGCTAAATCTGTTTTCACCCCTGTGTATGTGCCTTCCTCTTACCTCACCGTTATTATATGTTGGGGGCGTCTATATCTTTGGGGATTATTTCTCTGGAGGCAAGAGAGGTCTTTCTTTCTCTCTAGGGGTAGTTAGTTCCTCAGGCTGGCTCGAGACGTCTAGGATTTTTAGGCACGTTCACCGGCTACTTCTAGTGTGTTTGGATAGGTTCAGATTTGCGGTCAGTCCAGTTTGCCACCTCCCTAGAGCTTGTCCTATGTATGTTACTTAGTTGGAGTGGAGTAATTTGTGATCCTCAACCACTAAGGATCATAACAGTAGAGCAGGCCTAAAAGTGTTTAATGCATCGCAGAAATGGGATAAAAAGAAGACCTGAGTACATTTTTTTTTTCTCCTCCCGCTTTTCCTTTGCTGCAGTCTGTTTAGCTTCTTTCGTCCCCTTGAACTCTGGGTGGTTTTGAGCTCAGCTGCAGACATGAATGTTCAGACTCTGACTTCTAGTGTGGATCATCTGACTGCACGGGTGCAAAGTATTCAGGATTTTGTTATTCATAGCCCTATGTCAGAGCCTAAGATACCCATTCCTGAGTTGTTTTCTGGTGATAGATCTAGGTTTCTAAACTTTAAGAATAATTGTAAGTTATTTCTATCTCTGAGACCTCGTTCCTCTGGTGATTCCGCTCAGCAAGTTAAAATTGTTATCTCCTTGTTGCGTGGTGACCCTCAAGATTGGGCTTTTTCTCTGGAGCCAGGAGATCCTGCATTGCTTAATGTAGATGCATTTTTTCTGGCTCTTGGACTGCTTTATGAGGAGCCTAATCTTGAGAATCGCGCAGAAAAGGCGTTGCTGGCTATCTCTCAAGGTCAGGATGAAGCAGAGGTGTATTGTCAAAAATTTCGGAAATGGTCGGTGCTTACTCAATGGAATGAGTATGCCCTGGCTGCAAATTTCAGAGAAGGTCTTTCTGAGGCCGTTAAGAATGTTATGGTGGGGTTTCCCACCCCTACAAGTCTGAGTGATTCTATGGCTTTAGCCATTCAGGTTGATCAGCGTTTGCGGGAGCGCAAATCTGCTCATCCTTTGGCGGTATTTTCTGAACAGAGACCTGAGTCTATGCAATGTGACCGAACTCTGACCAGAATTGAGCGACAAAGTCATAGACGTCAAAATGGGTTGTGCTTTTACTGTGGTGATTCTACTCATGTTATCTCAGCATGCTCTAAACGCTTAAAAAAAATCGCTAAACCTGTCACCATTGGTACTATGCAGCCTAAATTTATTTTGTCTGTTACTTTGATTTGTTCTTTGTCATCCTACCCGGTTATGGCTTTTGTGGATTCGGGTGCTGCCCTGAATCTGATGGATTTGTCGTTTGCCAGGCGCTGTGGTTTTGTCCTGGAGCCTTTGGAATTTCCTATTCCTCTGAGGGGAATTGATGCTACGCCATTGGCTGAGAATAAGCCTCAGTATTGGACGCAAATGACCATGTGCATGACTCCCGTACATCAGGAGGTGATTCGCTTTCTTGTTCTGCATAATTTGCATGATGTTGTCGTTTTGGGTCTGCCATGGCTGCAGGCTCATAATCCAGTTTTAGATTGGAAAGCTATGTCTGTGTCAAGTTGGGGTTGTCAGGGAATTCATGGCGATGCTCCGTTGGTGTCTATTGCTTCTTCCACTCCTTCTGAGGTCCCTGAGTTTTTGTCTGACTACCAGGATGTATTTGATGAACCCAGGTCCAGTGCCCTGCCCCCTCATAGGGATTGTGACTGTGCTATAAATTTAATTCCTGGTAGTAAATTCCCTAAGAGACGACTTTTTAATCTGTCTATACCAGAGCATGCCGCGATGCAGAGTTATATAAAGGAGTCTTTGGAGAAGGGACATATTCGCCCATCCTCTTCCCCTCTTGGTGCAGGATTTTTTTTTGTGGCCAAGAAGGACGGTTCTTTGAGACCTTGTATAGATTATCGTCTTCTGAATAAGATCACAGTCAAATTTCAGTATCCTTTACCACTATTGTCTGATTTGTTTGCTCGGATTAAGGGTGCCAGTTGGTTCACCAAGATAGATCTCCGTGGTGCGTATAACCTTGTGCGCATTAAGCAGGGAGATGAATGGAAAACAGCATTTAATACGCCTGAAGGCCATTTTGAGTACTTGGTGATGCCTTTTGGACTCTCTAATGCTCCTTCTGTGTTTCAGTCTTTCATGCATGACATCTTCCGAGAGTATCTGGATAAATTTATGATTGTTTATCTGGATGACATTTTGGTCTTTTCTGATGATTGGGAGTCCCATGTGAAGCAGGTCAGGATGGTGTTTCAGGTCCTGCGTGCTAATGCTTTATTTGTGAAGGGCTCAAAATGCCTCTTCGGAGTACAGAAGGTCTCCTTTTTGGGTTTTATTTTTTCTCCTTCTACTGTGGAGATGGACCCAGTCAAGGTCCAGGCTATTCATGACTGGATTCAGCCCACGTCTGTTAAGAGTCTTCAGAAGTTCTTGGGTTTTGCTAATTTTTACCGTCGTTTCATCGCTAATTTTTCTAGCGTGGTTAAACCTTTGACGGATTTGACCAAGAAGGGTTCTGATGTGACTAATTGGTCTCCTGCGGCCGTGGAGGCCTTTCGGGAGCTGAAGCACCGGTTTTCTTCAGCTCCAGTCTTATGTCAGCCAGATGTCTCTCTCCCCTTCCAGGTCGAGGTTGATGCTTCTGAGATTGGAGCAGGGGCTGTTTTGTCGCAGAGAAGCTCTGATGGCTCTGTGATGAAACCATGTGCTTTCTTTTCAAGAAAGTTTTCGCCTGCCGAGCGGAATTATGATGTTGGTAATCGGGAGTTGTTGGCTATGAAGTGGGCATTTGAGGAGTGGCGACATTGGCTCGAAGGAGCTAAACATCGTGTGGTGGTCTTGACTGATCACAAAAATCTGATTTACCTTGAATCTGCCAAGCGCCTGAATCCTAGACAGGCTCGTTGGTCGTTGTTTTTCTCCCGTTTCAACTTTGTGGTCTCATATCTGCCTGGTTCGAAGAACGTGAAAGCTGATGCACTTTCTAGGAGTTTTGTGCCTGACTCTCCGGGAGTTTCTGAGCCGGCTGGTATTCTCAGAGAGGGAGTGATTTTGTCTGCCATTTCCCCAGATTTGCGACGAGTGCTGCAGAAATTTCAGGCGGATAGACCTGACCGTTGTCCACCAGGGAGACTGTTTGTCCCGGATAGATGGACCAGCAGAGTTATTTCCGAGGTTCATTCTTTGGTGTTGGCGGGTCATCCTGGGATTTTCGGTACCAGAGATTTGGTGGCTAGGTCCTTCTGGTGGCCTTCCTTGTCGCGGGATGTGCTTTCCTTTGTGCAGTCTTGTGGGATTTGTGCTCGGGCTAAGCCTTGCTGTTCTCGTGCCAGCGGTTTGCTTTTGCCTTTGCCTATTCCGAAAAGGCCTTGGATGCACATTTCCATGGATTTTATTTCGGATCTTCTGGTATCTCAGAAAATGTCTGTCATCTGGGTGGTGTGTGATCGTTTTTCCAAGATGGTCCATTTGGTGCCCTTGCCTAAGTTGCCTTCTTCCTCCGATTTGGTTCCTCTATTTTTTCAGAATGTGGTTCGCTTGCACGGCATTCCTGAAAATATTGTGTCTGATAGAGGATCCCAGTTTGTGTCCAGGTTTTGGCGGACTTTTTGTGCTAAGATGGGCATTGATTTGTCTTTTTCGTCGGCCTTCCATCCTCAGACTAATGGCCAAACCGAGCGAACTAATCAGACGTTGGAGGCTTATTTGAGATGTTTTGTTTCTGCTGATCAGGATGATTGGGTGACTTTTTTGCCGTTGGCCGAGTTTGCCCTTAATAATCGGGCTAGTTCTGCTACTTTGGTTTCGCCTTTTTTCTGCAATTCTGGTTTCCATCCTCGTTTTTCCTCGGGTCAGGTTGAGCCTTCTGACTGTCCTGGGGTGGATTCTGTGGTGGATAGGTTGCAGCAGATTTGAAACCATGTGGTGGAGAATTTGAGGTTGTCATAAGAGAAGGCTCAGCGCTTTGCCAACCGCCGCCGCGGTGTGGGTCCCCGACTTCGTGTTGGGGATTTGGTGTGGCTGTCTTCTCGGTATGTTCCTATGAAGGTCTCCTCTCCTAAATTCAAGCCTCGCTTCATCGGTCCATATAAGATCTTGGAGATCCTTAACCCGGTGTCTTTTCGTTTGGATCTCCCAGCATCGTTTGCCATTCATAATGTGTTCCATAGGTCTTTGTTGCGGAGGTATGTGGTACCTGTGGTTCCTTCTGTTGAGCCTCCTGCTCCGGTGCTGGTCGAGGGCGAATTGGAGTACGTGGTGGAGAAGATTTTGGATTCTCGTATCTCTAGACGGAGGCTTCAGTATTTGGTGAAGTGGAAGGGCTATGGTCAGGAGGATAATTCCTGGGTTGTCGCCTCTGATGTTCATGCGGCCGATTTGGTTCGTGCCTTCCACGCGGCTCGTCCTGATCGCCCTGGGGGTCTTGATGAGGGTTCGGTGACCCCTCCTCAAGGGGGGGGTACTGTTGTGAACTCTGTTTTTGGGCTCCCTCTAGTGGTCACAAGCGGTACTGTGTAGTGTTGTCTTTCTGCAGGTTGGCAGCATCAGCTGGTTCGTTATCCTTGGTGGGTTTACTATTTAGCTCACCTGGATACTCAGTTCCTTGCCTGCTCTCAATGTATTCAGTGCTCTTCAGATTCCTTGTGACTACCTTGCTCCCAGTCTCTCCAAGACAAGCTAAGTTTTTGTTTGATCATTTTTTGATTATCAGCATTTATTATGTTTTTAGTCCAGCTCGCTAAAATGTGATTTCCTCGCTTGCTGGTTGCTCTAGGGGACTGAGTTTCTCCCCCCACACCGTTAGTTGGTGCGGGGGTTCTTGAAATCTCAGTGTGGATATTTTGTAAGGGTTTTTTACTGACCGCACAGACCCCTTTACTATTTTCTGCTATCTAGTATTAGTGGGCCTCATTTGCTAAATCTGTTTTCACCCCTGTGTATGTGCCTTCCTCTTACCTCACCGTTATTATATGTTGGGGGCGTCTATATCTTTGGGGATTATTTCTCTGGAGGCAAGAGAGGTCTTTATTTCTCTCTAGGGGTAGTTAGTTCCTCAGGCTGGCTCGAGACGTCTAGAATTTTTAGGCACGTTCACCGGCTACTTCTAGTGTGTTTGGATAGGTTCAGATTTGCGGTCAGTCCAGTTTGCCACCTCCCTAGAGCTTGTCCTATGTATGTTACTTAGCTGGAGTAATTTGTGATCCTCAACCACTAAGGATCATAACAGAGATCTATACCTGGCTCATAGATCTTAACAGCTCATTTACATATTAAGAAAAATGTGGATTTCTCTGGAACGAGACTTTGGATCGCAGATATCAAGGTATTGTATTTTCAACTTTCTATGACTTGCATGTCCACATAGACGAATTAAGAGTATTGATTCTACTGACAGCTTCCCTTTAAAGGGATTCTGTCAGTAGGTGTACGGTAACCAAACTAAGGACAGTATAAAATATGGGCAGAGACCTTGTTTCCGGCAGTGTCTCTCACTGGCTTCTTGCTCTACTTTTGATAAATCAGTGTTTCAACTTCTGCAGCTCTACAAGTCCTCTCAATGATGATTCATTGAAAGCGTTCCTCTTACACTTTGGCAGAATGCTGACAATCAGTGTTTGGTCCAGGATAGCCAGAGCTTATGAACATGTGTTTATTAAATTTGTTTTCTCAAACTTTTTTGTTGTTGTTGTGAGCAATGTTTTTCTTTTTTACAATAAAGTGAAGTACTTGTCAGATCACTTAATGATCTGGTGTCTGAGCCTTGATGGTGATCCCAATACTCCAACTTCCTCGTGACTGTGACATCATCTTATTTTGGTTACATGGTCATCCCCTTCAGTAGAAGTCTCTCAATGTCCAAAGTGTCCTCAATCAACTCGCTTACATATGGCTGTGCTATCTGCTGTTGCTACTGCGTTTGCACCATGGTAGCACCGTTACATGCTCCATGACGATTCACTGGAACCAATCCTGTGGTCATAGGCAGCATATCAACAATCGCATCCCGTATGTGTGGAGGTCAAACAAAGAGGTTTGGTAGATTCAGATGACAAGAAGTGGAAGGGGTGGGGTGATTTTTTTTAAAGCTTGTTAAGTAAGCAATTTGGTGTGTTTCACCCATGTTTGAGGAAGACCCCTGCAACGGTCAAAACGTTGGATCAGTTGTGTGGCACGTGGGAAACCTCTTGCCTACACTGAAGCCGTGACACTTTTTTTTAAATTTGAGATCTAAAATCTGAATGATTCTTTTACATCGTATATTTTACATCCACGGTTCTCTAGTTTTTTTGTATGTACCGCTGGTATCATGTTGTTTTATTTTGGTCTCGCGGTGATGGTTAGCGGTCCTTTGCTTTGGGAATCGGTGACTGCTCCTCAAGCTTTCTCAGACCCTTCTTCAGGCCTTTTAGTATTAAGTATTTGCATCCAGACAAAATGTTTTTTGACATGTTGCCGTGGAGCAGAAATACATTTACGTAGTGATATTTATCAGTCCATTCTTTACCAGCGTTCTAGGACGTCATGTTTTTGTGTTGGATTCCTTCCTGCTACTTGTCTGTCTTCGGGGGTGAGAGGGTGGACCCTTCGCTGGCGTCTTACTTATTCACTGTAAGGGTTCATTCCCTTTACTGTCCTAACTTCCGCAAGACTGTCAGAATCATTTATCAGCCAAAGCTTCAGCAGTGCTAAATCACTCAGGGGCATCTTGTAAGTAATTAATGTGAATGTTCAGGAAATCTGAGCTGCCGGCCTTGTGGTGTATAGTAACAACTCCGCTGAATGAAGTTGTACAAACCAGCCATGAATCATCCCATTGTCTTTAGCCAGGAATTATATATATATTTATATATATCTGTAGACAGAGTTAAACTTGCCTGATTCTGTTTATTAAAGGGAGTCTGTAAGTAGGATCAACTCTCCTAAGCCGTCCATATGGGCATATAGGTCATAGGAAGCCGAGTAAAATGATACCTTGATATCTGCTAACCGATTTCTTATTCCTAAGAAATCCACATTTTTCCTAATATGTAAATGAGCTGTTAAGACCTATGGGCCGGACATAGATCTCACTGAGAATCTGCCTCCAGAGATTATTGTAAATGAAAGGAGGGAGTTCCCAGTTTGAGACATGAAGATCAGGAGAGCAGATTGTCAGTCGTTAATGTCTTTCACTGGTAACGCCTCTTTTCGTTTACAATAATCTCTGGAGGCAGATTCTCAAAGAGATCTATGTCCGGCCCATTCAAGTAGGGGACACGAGTACATTTGTGAAACAAATTTGGCAACTTTTTGATAAAGTCTCAAATGATAAATCACTGAAAGACACCTGGGAACACTAAAGCTCTGCTCACAGAATCCCTCTCAAAAACAAACAAAAAAAAATGCGAACAAGAAAAAATATAATCTGAAAGTGACTTCAATTGGAAAGATGAATTTGGTGCAAATATAAAGAAAAGGCCCAAACCACCAAAAAAACAGGCACAAGTACAATATTGTATTGCACCCTATATATATGAGGTAGCTGAAAACCTTAAAGATTCTACAAACTAAAGGATCCAAAGTGAACCTCCACCCAAAAAGGAAAACCTTCACGATGCTTATGGAACCATGTTTATTATTCAAGGATCAACCCTTTGCTACAAAAAAACCCTTCTTAATCCAGAAGGAGCAAGTGTTTATTTTATTAGCGATAATGATGCAAAGGAAGGCAAATTTGACATAATTTCACACAAAACCCCAAAAATTGGCTTGACGAAATAGTTGGCACTTTAACAAAAGTGGGTAAACAACTTTGTTTCAAGCATGTGATGCTCAGTCAGACTCGCCTGTGGCAAGTAACAGGTGTGGGCAATATGAAAATCACAATTGAAAACAAATAAAAAGGGGAGAAGTTGCACCAATCTTTGCATTGTGTGTCTGTGCTTGCCACACTAAACACGGAGAACAAAAAGGGTGCCATGGGTTGTAAACGTCTTACCGGGCAGCACGGTGGCTCAGTGGTTAGCACTGCAGCCTTGCAGCGCTGGAATCCTGGGTTCAAATCCCCCCAAGGACAACATCTGCAAGGAGTTTGTATATTCTCCCATGTTTGCGTGGGTTTCCTCCGGGTTCTCCGGTTTCCTCCCACATTCCAAAGACATACTGATAGGGAATCTAGATTGTGGGCCCTGTGTTTGCGTGGGCATCCTTGAAATTGTTCCAGAAAATGAAGTATTTCTTCCAGAAAATGTTCACAATTACACATGTTTTGTTATGAAGAACAGAAAAAGGAGAAACGGTCTGAGGACTTGAGAGCCTAAATTGTTGAAAAATATCAACAATCTTGCCGGGAGTATGTATAACTCATAACATATCCTCCGATCCCAACTTAGAAACCTGCGAACCCCCGCAGCACACAGTGTGTCAGAGTGACTGTAGACTTATCAGTTTTGACCGGACAACCCCTTTAAAGAGTTAAATAAGAATAGTTAAAAGTTGTAAACTTTTGCCTATATATGTCAGGTGCCAAAATTGGAGACTTTTTTTTCCAAAAGTGACATAAAGCTGTTAATAAATTCACCTCCAAAGGTGTAATGGTTAGTATATTGGAAGGGACACATTTTTGGACACTGTTCCATCTAGTGTTCATTTCCATGGAAGTCCCAGTGAGGGACTGAAGGCTCGGAGGGACCTCTCGCCTCTAAACTCTTCCATGTACGTTCACTATCTTTCCAAGAACTTTTTTTCTTCAGCTTAGGAAGTGAAACCATCTGTGTTGGATTCGCAAATAAATGATCATCTAGGGGCCCAACAATTTTTTTTTTATGTTCTAGAGACCTGTATTTAGCTTCATTTAGACCTGCACAATGTGTTCCAAGTACGCTACACTGTAAATACTGCAGTATATGGCTCGTTGAAGGACATTTGGGAATACTCTCTTGGCTCATGTATTTTCTCATCTAAAATGACTTAAGAAAATATCCACAAACTTGAATGACTTCATGGGCATGTTCGAGATATGGGTTTACAGCGTTCGTTTTGCCTGAATTAAAATGGCCTCAACTCTAGTGATTATTCAATCCTAAGTCACTAAGTCATAGTTAGCTGTGCCCAATCTTGAGGGTCCGTCAACATTTTTTTGTGGACAGTCCTTGATACTACTTTTGAAGCTTGTAATTAAAGCTCTGTGTCATCAGTTTGTAATGGAGCCAGTATCAATAAAAAAAAAAATGTTTTTTTTACAAACGGCGCAAAAATGTATGCACACATTGATTTCCATTTTGATAGGTTTTTTTTTTTACTACAGGTATCTCCAAGCTCATCTAGTTTTTCTGGGCATCCGCAATGCTTAAAGCATTGATCCATTAATCATTGACATAACGGATGACTATCTGTTTCCCATAAACATAAGGATGAATGACCTCGGGGAGATCAAAACATCCAACATCGCGGAGACACCATCACGTGTTTCTCAACGCAGTGATCCAGAACACTGCCCCCATCCCTAAAGGGAAATATGCAAATGCATGTAGAAAAGCCGAGGAGACACCATCATGTGTTTCTCAACGCAAGCAATGAATAGCCAGGTCTTTCACCGGGAAGGAACAACCACGGGAAGGGCAGCATCCAATAAAGGAAAACCACCTATGCCAAAACATGGTATCCATCCACAGACAGCTGTTTCGGGGTATTGGCCCCTCATCAGTGTGGAGTAGGAAACTGGCTATTAGGAGCAGTGCTTAGTGAAAAGACTATAAACATGAGGATGAATGACCTCGGGGAGATCAAAAGATCCAACCCGGCGGAGACACCATCACGTGTTTCTCAACGCAGTGATCCAGAACACTGCCCCCATCCCTAAAGGGAAATATGCAAATACATGTAGAAAAGCCGCGGAGACACCATCACGTGTTTCTCAACGCAAGCAATGAATGCCTGGTTGCTAGGAAATCCCCACATGTAATCAAGCTGGCTAGTAGCTGTAAATCAGTCAACTGCCGTGATGAAAACTAAATCTCCGAGCAGTCATAAATACTCGGAGATCACCCGAGCGTGCTCGGGAAAACCCGAGCAAAGAGTACACTCGCTCATCACTAATGGCTACCAAAGAAATAATCCCCATGGCATCCATCATTGCTTCAGAACCTACAAGTTAGGTAGCCATTTAGCTGATCTGACCTCTATAAGCTGTTGTCTAAGGCCTCTTTCACACTTCAGTTGTTTGGCGTCAGTCTAAAACTGTCATTTTCCTCAAAAAACGGATCCGTTTTTTTTTCGACGGATCCTTTTTTTTCCCCATAGACTTGCATTAGCGACGGATTGTGACGGATGGTCGTCCGTTCCATCCGTCATGCGACGGATCCGTCAAAATTTGGCGGACGTCATCTAGACATTGACGGTCATTGCAACGTTTTTTGTCTGCGTTGAAATGGCGGATCGCGACGGATCCGTCGCGTCCGTCATTCCATAGAATGGCCGCCTATGGGCGACCGTCATTTCGGCGGATCCGTCGCCCCAATCCGTTTTTTCAATTGCGCATGCTCCAAAAAGTATATACAATCCCCGAGTAACGGATCCGTCAAAAAAACGGATCCGTTACATCCGTTTTTTCAACAATTGTGACGGATCTGTTGATCTGTCACTATGTCGGAAGTGACTGACGCCAAACGACTGAAGTGTGAAAGAAGCCTAAGGGGTAACATTTCTCCTTGTGGAGAGTGACATGCCTGATATTGTAGGGAGACTTATAGGCCATGCATTACGCCTCTGGGAAATTAAATATGCTAATTGCTTCTTTAGCGAGGAAGAAGACTTGGACTCTAGCACCACCTATTGAATGTAACAATCCTAAAAGTCAATATGGACCCTTGAACGAGCCTTGCTACATAACTTAGTATAAAAGCGAAACCAGAATCTCAATTTGCTGACACGTGTTTTCAGGGTGCTGCCCCTCATCAGTGCATAGCATCAGATCTGATTTAGCCGTATGAGAGGCTCTCTCTATAAACGTTCATGCTTGGCCATGTGTGTATGTTTTTTTCAATGTTATAGGCTTGGGTTTTTTTGCCTTATTTGGCTCACACTTTTTTTAAAAGTTTAACTCCTTTACGACTTTGGACTTAAAGGTACGTCCAAGGTAGCCTCCGGGACTTTGATGTGGGCTCCGGCACTGAGCCTGCTTTTTTCCTGACCCATAACAGTTGATTTGATCTGCAGTCATGTGACTCTAACATCCAAGGGTGGAATTGCAATTCTCCCGCTGCTAACATGTTGAATGCAGCTGTCAATCTCTGAAAGCGGCATTTAACTCGAGCATGCGGGAAGTGAGTAATAAAATCCGCCAATCGGCGCCACTATCACGTGATTACGGGTGTCATAACAGTTGGGGGTCTGTAGAAGCCCCCTGTGTCTATCATTATAAATCTCCTATGAAAGCCGGCTCGTGGCCGACGTTCATAGGAGATGGTGATCGAACGATTGCTGCTTCAAGTCTCCTAGTGGGACTAGTAAAAGCAAGTAAAAAGTACAAAAAAAAAGAAAAGTTTTAAAAATATAAAAGTTCAAATCATCCCCTTTTGTCCCATTCAAAATAAAACCATAAAAAAAATAAAAATAAAAATATTTGGTATCGCTGCTTTCAGATTGTCTGATTTTTCAAAATATAAAAAGAATTAATCCGATCACTAAACGACGTAGTGAAAGAAAAAATACCATAATTATAGTATAAAATGCAATAACAGGTGATCAAAAGATCGTATCTAACACAAAATGCTATCAATAAAAGTGTCAGCTGTGCGTGCAAAAAATAAGGCCTCACCCAACCCCAGATCGTGAAAAATTGAGACTCTACCGGTCTCGGAAAATGTCTCAATTTTATTTTTCTCTTGCAAATTTCGGAACTTTATTCACCAGTTAAATAAAAAAGAACCTAGACATGTTTGGTATCTACGAACTCCGAATGACTTGGAGAATCATAACAACAGGTCAGTTTTGGCTTTTAGTGAACATGGTAAATAAAAAAACAAGCAAAAAAAAAAACAATTCTGGATTTGCACTTGTTACAATTTCACCGCACTTGGAATTTTGTGTAGCTCTACTTTCCCCCAGAATTGGTCACTGGAGCCTTTTGAGTGTCCTCGTACATATAAGACTGTTGGCTAATCCTTCCAAAATCAGATATTTTTTAATAATTAGCGGAGCTGAAATGAGACTCATTATGGGTGTTGAATCACACGGAGCTGCTAACTACTTGGAGTATGAATGTTGGGCAGAATAATGGCCTTCTGCTTCATTTGTTTCCTATGTAAGGAAGTGGAACACAATATATAAATGACTTGGCACCTTGAAAGCCAAAGGCCAAATTTGCCTTTTTTTCCCAGAGGATTTCTGCAGACGAGGTAACCTTAGCTGCTGCAGCGTATGCTATGTGTCACATTTCAGAGAGAGACTTTTACACTCTCTGTGAACTGTGTAAACAGCCGGCTCCTGCTATTTTTTAAACTTTTTTTTATAGTTTGCAATTAAAGTTGTTTGTCTTCTACATGAGCTATTGTGGTATTTTATATGTTGTGCCTGATTTGTGGTTCCCAGTAAATGGGCCGCTCTACTTTGTCCTCTAGTGCCATTGCAAAATAATGATTTGTTGTAGGGTCTGGTTTTTATTTCATACTTAGATTATAATTCATTTACCATGAAGATGTATTAGATTTTCAGCAAATAAAACACATTCATTGTATAATGAAAAGTTATGCAGCGTTATATACTTTATGTATCAATCGCTTGTGGTTTTCAAGACCTCTGTTTACTGTCATTGCTTGAAATCTTTCATTACTTCCAGAAGATGAAAAACTGTCTTCTATCTAACTAATACCTGTACAGGACTATAACTACTACAATATTAACGCTATGTACAAAAATATAACTGCTATAATACTGCCCCTATGTACAAGTATATACATACTATAATACTGCCCCTATGTACAAGAATATAACTACTATAATACTGCTCCTATGTACAACAATATAACTACTATAATACTACTCCTATGTACAAGAATATAACTGCTATAATACTGCCCCTATGTACAAGAATATAACTACTATAATACTGCCCCTATGTACAACCATATAACTACTATAATACTACTCCTATGTACAATAATATAACTACTATAATACTGCTCCTATGTACAAGAATATAACTACTATATCTCAGCCTTTTGGTTTGTACTAGAAATATTTAATTATTTCTGACTAATTAAGAAATATACTGTATATATTGCTACAATAATCCACTCTTCCTGGTGACTCTCAGGCCTTTTTGTTGTAGTCCGCTCCGTTAACGCTAGCATTTTGGTTCATGCTTTGATTCTTACTGACTTACCTAGTGACCTGATGAGAGCAGAGGCAACAACTGAGAGACCTGACACTTCTGTGACACTACAGCTACATAATTTAGATGTACAATACTTTCCTCTAATTTGATGGAAACAGTGATGAAGTAGAAAGTTGTCTTCTTCACAGGGTTTGGTAAATCCTACAAACCCCGCTGGCCCTAATCCTCCTTGTACATTTCATGTAGATCAAAAGGTTGAACAATTCTCTCCAGTGCACTATTCTCCCTGAGACAATGTCAGGATTATTCTTGCTGAGATGTGGAGAAGGGTCTTATCGAGATGAGAAACTTCTAATATACTAGAAGGAAGCTCCGTCATCTCTCGAAAAGAAACCAACGCTACACAATAAGGCGAGAGGGTCGTGAATTGGATGTAATCCTCCAAGGTCTCTGATCTGATTGTAGCACGTGGGAAAGGCTGCCCAGTTTAGACTAGACTTGTGTGAAGTTTCCTTTAGGGTTAGAGATATATGGTTAGAGAGAAACTCATCGAGTCCTCATCATGTCATATGAATTCTCTTCATACCTAAATTGACAACCCAGGAAGATAATGACCTTATGGGTTGTCTAATGGTTTGGTTTAATCTAATGGGAACCTACCAGGAAGAATTAAAGGTGTGGGAATGTTCAGATTCTTCGATATCTTGTAGGGTCTGGCCATGTGAACCCTACAAAATCAAGGGGCACAAAATGGTATAATACTCCTGCTCAAGATCTCTGCTTTTCAAAGAGTACCCCTATACCAAAATCAAAAATGTGACGCTAGTCTCACAATTGATTCCCACCGCTGTAGATCATTTCTCAAAAACGGTAGCTAGACTTTGAGCTGCTTTCTTATCTTTTGACTTCTAATATGGCAATACTTGAGTATCATAAGAAGTTTGCTCAAGTGAACACCAAAAATAATAATAAAAAAATAGAGTCCACCTAAGAGGGTGTCTTTTATTGGGGTCGGCCGCATTTATGATAGGTATACCCTTGGCTTGATATAAGAAGAAACTTAGCCCATTTATTTCACCGCATTGTTCACACTCCTAATTACCTCTCTTGATACAACCTGCCTGATGAAAGGTCTCTTGACCCAACACATTATGTTTTAAGAATAAGAATGAGAAAAGTTGTGTTTTTATGTGGTCTGGAATATTTCAATAAATCTAAGGTAGAAGGAAACTTTTAAGACTCAGGTCTTTAGTTCTATTTTTCTCTACATACGGTAAGTGAAATAAATATTGAACACATCGCCAATTTTTTAAGTACGGTACATTTTTTTCTAATGTGCTCTTGATATGAAGTTCTCACCAGATGTTGGTAACAACCTATCCAGTCCACACAGTCCAAGAAATCCAACTATAGATGTCCATAAATTACCGTATGTGTAATAACAAGAAATAACAGGGAAAAAGTATTGCACACGGATACTTAAATGTATTTACCGTATATACTCGAGTATAAGCCGAGGCACCTAATTTTACTACTAAAACTGGGAAAACTTATTGACTCGAGTATAAGCCGGGTATGCATTGTCCCCCTCATCTCTATCCTGGTATGCATGGCCCCTCATCCCTATCATTGTATGCATGGCTCCTCATCCCTATCCTGGTCTGCATGACTCCTCATCCCCATCCTTGTATGCATGGATCCTTATCAAACACTGCTCATTGGAACCTTCAGTAATTTAGAAATTCTGTTAATGCATTCAGTATGTTTTGCAACAATAAGGTTGCGAAGGTCTTGAGACAGCTCAATGGTTTTACCCATCATGAGCTATTTCTTGTGTGCTCTCTTGATAATGAGACACCTTTTTATAGCCCATCATTTGAACCAGCTGATATTATTTTTCTCTAAGTGGCAGGATTGCTTTCTAATTACTGATAGATTTCAGCTAATGTCTTAACTTTCCATGGCTTTTTTCACCTCTCTTGCTTCATGTTTTCAATTCTTTTTCCCTGTGTCTATTGTCATTATTACACATAACTTAATTTATAGACATCTGTGGTTTGACTTCTTTGCCTGTGTGGCTTGGATGGGTTGTTATCGACATCTGGTGAGAATTTCATGTCAAGAGCAACTTTAGAAATATATTTACTCAGATAATTGGTGACGTGTTCAGAAAATTGGTGACGTGTTCGAGGGGTTGTCAGCTCACCTAGATCATGCTCCCATTTCCCATCTTCTACTAAGGTGTTGTGCTGCTTGAATTTGTACCACATATCAATTGGCCCATCTTGTGTCTTTGTCGTCAAAGACCCAATGGTTGCATTTTGAGAAAATAAATATCTAACAGGATGGTGTTATCATGTCTGGTTCCAGTGCACAATGTGTCCCTCAGCCAATTCTACTCTTCTACTGTACCGGTACAAAATACAATTGAAAATTTATTTCGCCACACGTTTTAAATGCATAAAACGGTCTAGAGTACGGCAACGTCAAAAGTGATAGATCTAGGTCCCTCACTAAAAAGGGCTTTCTCTTGGGGTCCGTCTGCCGTGAGGCCAAGCAATATTTTGAATATGGCTACAAAACTCAGATATGATCCTTTTCTTCAGTGAAGTGGAAGTATGTGTTCTCAGGTTCTGCTCCATTAATCGCCTTTGGACTCCCGGAGAAAAGAGTGCAGTGCTCGGCTATGTCTTCCAATCCCATAAGCAGCGAATGGAGCGGAGGATGAGCATGAACCTCCACTCCATTCACCGCAACTCCAGGTCCCTGTTTTTGAGATCACTGGGGTTCGTCTCTGTGGTTAGAAACCCGCAATTAGCAAGCTATGGAAAATCCCTTTATGACTGGTGTCTATTAGCTTGAGTGTTGAGAGCCTACAAAGAGGGCCTCTCACTTTGAATGACCTGACCCTCTCCTGCATTACACAGTTATCCTGTTGATTTCGTTGAGCGCAATGCAGATCTTAACTTCTCCTGTGATGGTGCTATAGATGAATTCAGCATTGCCTGCCTGATTAGGTTAGAGCTAATTGTTGGGATTGTGTTATTTTTGCCTGAACCCTTCCAACATAGAGGATCCAAAGTGTACAACCCCTATTTGTTTTTCTGGATCGTGGGAGTGAGAGAAGTGAATGAGTCTAATTATGAAATGCGGAGGACGCCTCCACGAACCCTGAGAATGGTGGCGTGCTTGCTACATTTTAATAAATTCTTGATAATTAGTTGCATATGCCCAACTTGTTCTGATTGTGTTCCTATTATGACACTCCCTGGAAACTTGTATTTAATTGTGGCTACTGAGTGGTGTTATGTAGACCGGTAGCACATCATAAATCTGAGGCTCCTAGAACAATACGGGGAAAAATCTAGCATCTCCACTATTTACTCAAAATGTGTGACCGGTAGCGAGTGAGGACATCTGTATCATATAAAATCCTCCATGTTTCCAGAAATGTTTTATTTCTATGGATTGACCTTAGTGTTACAGCATTGCCAAAACATTTTACATACAGATAATGTATGTCAAACATGCTGCATAATGCGAGAGGGGGAGGAAGTTGGGTGGAGGGAAAATTCCTTATTATTAATTTTTTACATAGATAAGAACTTGTTCTCATCCATAGTCATCTCTTTCCATTATACTTAATCGAGGAATAGACCTATCAACTGGATAAAGAGGAATTTTTAGACCAGTTGAGGGTTCCACTGGAGTCCCCAACCATTGCCGGAGCGATGGACTTGTGTTCCCCGTTCTCTCCTGGCTGCAAGACCACAGGGTGGGAAGTTGAGTAGAGTAGCTGGTTGGGCGGGCATTATTAGCTTTATGGCATTGATAAACGTTTAAACGTTTTGGTACCATTGACCCAGAGTGGAACGACAGGAATGATGTATGATCATCCGATCCATTCAACTTCTCCTGGTCGCAAAACTAGAGGAGTTAGGGAGAAATAGGTCCCTCTTTCTGGCCATAAGTGGGAGTCCTGATCGGCCAATTATCACCTTTTCAGCGGATAGGTTTTATCTCATCTTGTCCCCTAGATGTAATGGGGTTGAAACATTCGTCAGGGTCTGAGGTGGGGCTGATGTGGTGACACATTCTAGTTTTAGTTTTGAGTATGTCTATAGTGCATCTTTATCTCTTTACTATTGAGTTAGTCACCTCTTTTGGATGTTAATAGGCCCTAATAGGGTTTATAGAATGTCCATAATGATTCAGCTCCACTTATCTCTTCCCTCATCTGGGACTACCCCCTCATCCATGCTCTCTATTCTACAAATGACTTTTAAGGCCCCGTCTCACATAGCGAGATCGCTAGCGAGATCGCTGCTGAGTCACAAGTTTTGTGACGCAACAGCGACCTCAGTAGCGATCTCGCTATGTGTGACACGTACCAGCGATCAGGCCCCTGCTGCGAGATCGCTGGTCGTGTCAGAATGGCCTGGACCTTTTTTTGGTCGTTGAGGTCCCGCTGACATCGCTGAATCGGTGTGTGTGACACCGATCCAGCGATGTCTTCACTGGTAACCAGGGTAAACATCGGGTTACTAAGCGCAAGGCCGCG
Organism: Ranitomeya variabilis; assembly: GCF_051348905.1. NCBI lineage: Eukaryota > Metazoa > Chordata > Amphibia > Anura > Dendrobatidae > Ranitomeya > Ranitomeya variabilis. The sequence continues at coordinate 750,940,830 of NC_135234.1, read as the reverse complement.
CTTAGTAACCCGATGTTTACCCTGGTTACCAGCGTAAATGTAAAAAAAAACAAACAGTACATACTCACCATCTGTTGCCCGTCAGGTCCCCCGGCGTCTGCTTCCTGCTCTGACTGAGCCGCCGTAAAGTGAGAGCAGAGCACAGCAGTGACGTCACCGCTGCGCTCAACTCTCACTGTACGGCGGCTCAGTCAGAGCAGGAAGCAGACGGCAAGGGACCTGACGGGCAACAGATGGTGAGTATGTAGTGTTTGTTTTTTTTACATTTACGCTGGTAACCACGGTAAACATCGGGTTACTAAGCGCGGCCCTGCGCTTAGTAACCCGATGTTTACCCTGGTTACCCGGGTGCTGCAGGGGGACTTCGGCATCGTTGAAGACAGTTTCAACGATGCCGAAGTCGTTCCCCTGATCGTTGGTCGCTGGAGAGAGCTGTCTGTGTGACAGCTCCCCAGCGACCACACAGCGACGCTGCAGCAATCAGCATCGTTGTCTGTATCGCTGCAGCGTCGCTGTGTGAGACGGGGCCTTTAGACTTTCAAGACTTACAGAACTTCTTGCATAATTAGAACATCCTATTCCCATCTTTTAGACTTTTCTCGTGCTTCACCAGTTCTCCGGAATGCGCTACCCTAGACATTCAAATTAATTCCCAATCTATGCAGTTTAGGCACACCTTAAAAATACATGTTTTTGGCGATTTTATTACATTCCCTAACCGGACTTCTTTTTTCTTAGTCAATTATTTGGGGCCTAAGGGTTTCATGTTATATGTCCACAAGGTTCCCAGGCTTTTGTTAATGTTTTTGGGAATTGAATGCCCTACGACAGTAATGGATATAACTGTAGATCTTGGCGTATGATATATTTATCACTTATGATTTATTTGACACTTACATGTATAGTTCTGCCTCGCAAGCTGCAAGATGTATACGTCCATTCAGAAAGGCTTGACCTGAAAATAATTTGCTTTGTACCCCATGGTGTAGTACATGGAAATACAGCTGCCTCTTCCCCGTCCTTTTTGTTTGCATACCAAAAAAGCAATCATTTGGAAGCTTTAAGATTGTCAATTAGCGAGTAGCTCCAGGTGGCCCGCCGTAGCCATGTTCTCCCTCCCCGCCATTGTCAAGCCGGTCTTGTAGTGTTAATCTTCTTAGTGGCACTCCACACATGTAGAGTGGAGGTCCCATCGAGAAATACATAGGGTTTAGATTTACAAGCTCTCGAAAACTTGCTTTATGTCATGAATGGCTTTGACATCTGGCGGTAACTGTGGTGCTGCGAAGAGGGGAATTAAGAGATCTCCCGGCTAGTCAAGGTGAAAAGAAGGTTATACACCCCAGTGGGTTTCTATAGGCACAAAGAAAGCCGAGCTGTATTGACACAGTACTCGGTTAGACTGAAACATCCTTAAAATGTTCAGAGGGAAGAGCCGATGAAAGGAGTTGTGCTCCCCTTCATTCTGCTCTTGGAGGCCATGTAATAGAATCACATCTTAACATGGTGGCCGATGGAAAGACGAACAGGTCAACGCTCTTACCACCACCACATTGTAGTCCGCGCTGGTACAAATAACCATGTAAATTCTACTCAAATGACCCGCTTACCCAGACCATTTACCCTAGACAATGAAGAGGAATGTTTCACTCTTTCTGGAATGTTCTAGTGCTGACTAAAGTCTTAGATGAGTCCTGCAATCTTCCCCATGCATCATGTTTTGTGGTCTTTCCAGCAAGAAACTTTATTATAGGTTTCAGCCCAGCTCCAAACAAGACTTGCATTGTGTATACACAATTAGGCATAATGAAGACGTTGGACGGACCATTAAAGGACAAGTGCACCTCTTATATGACATTATGTACATTAATATTAGGTAAAAATGCAATTTTTTTATTTTTTATCTTCTATTGAACCTGATTGTTACATGTAATATGCTCCAGAGCTGCACTCACTATTCTGCTGGTGCAGTCACTGTGTACATGCATTACATTACTGATCCTGAGTTACATCCTGTATTATACTCCAGAGCTGCACTCACTATTCTGCTGGTGCAGTCACTGTATACATACATTACATTACTGATCCTGAGTTACATCCTGTATTATACCCCAGAGCTGCACTCACTATTGTGCTGGTGCAGTCGCTGTGTACATACATTACATTACTGATCCTGTACTGATCCTGAGTTACATCCTGTATTATACTCCAGAGCTGCACTCACTATTCTGCTGGTGCAGTCACTGTATACATACATTACATTACTGATCCTGAGTTACATCCTGTATTGTACTCCAGAGCTGCACTCACTATTCTGCTGGTGCAGTCACTGTATACATACATTACATTACTGATCCTGAGTTACATCCTGTATTATACCCCAGAGCTGCACTCACTATTGTGCTGGTGCAGTCGCTGTGTACATACATTACATTACTGATCCTGTACTGATCCTGAGTTACATCCTGTATTATACTCCTGAGCTGCACTCACTATTCTGCTGGTGCAGTCACTGTGTACTTACATTACTTTACTGATCCTGAGTTACATCCTGTATTATACTCCAGAGCTGCACTCACTATTCTGCTGGTGCAATCATTGTGTGCATACATTACATTACACAGTGACTCCACCAGCAGAATAGTGAGTGCAGCTCTGGAGTATAATACAAGATTTATTTTGATTCAGCCTTATATATTGGTTAATTCTATAAAGAAGAATGGTGTTCACGGCTAGACATCCCCTTTAATGTTATGACTTTGTATTACAATGTTAAATATAAAACTGTGTTTCTATGATTATTCATTTATTCATATATTATTTGATCATTTATTATTACTCATTGCTATTTTTTATGCTTTTCCAACAGGCCTCCGAGACGCTGTTCCGCATGGGTGTGACCAGAGGTTATCTGAAGCCTATTAGACACGGGGAGGTAAGCGATCTCGTGATGATACATTTATCATACAGTTACATTCCGTCACAAGACGAGGTGATGTAGAAAACAAGCAAAATGTTTCTAGTCTGGTTACGTCTGGAGGACACCTACTGCTCAAGACGAGCTGCGTCAGTGTCAGATGCAATCCATGACTTCTCAACTGCAAGTGATAAACCAAGATGTCAGAAGGTAGAAGGCTTCTTCAAGGAAGTTCTTCTAACATTATTCCTCCAGTAGTCATTGCCTTGAGTTATGGGAATAGCTGGTAATAAGCCTGGGCTGGACTGTGACTTTTGTCTTTAGATCTGTGACATTAGAAGGTTAAGTTTTTTGAGTTGTTAGGTGAAATTTTCATTAAAGTTAGCAAATTACAGGTTTATTCCCCCTAGAACTTCCCAGCAAATTTGGGGCTCTATAAACCTTGTAAGGGTTTTCCATGATTTTACCGTAGAGACATGCTGGTGGCATAGACGATCAGTGGTGGCAGAAACCGCCCATCAACACTAGGATTGGCAATCAGTATTAAATATGGCCGTACAGATTAGACTGACGGTGACCAAACCCAATGAACCCTACAGCTTGGTCCATGTGTGCAGTTGTCACGACTTTCAGTGGAATTTGTTTGGGTCAGGGCTTATTTGGTAAGTGCTATATCTTGCCGAATAAGCCCTGACCGAATCAAACTGGCTCATCTCTAGAAAGAAGGATTGGGCCTGTTGCATTTGAAAGTGCACAATCCCTTTTACTCAACATAGATAAGCTGCTGCCAGAGACATCTGTCGATTACTTTTTTTATTGCCTTTGAAGACACAAGAGTGCTTGTGTATGCGGGATGGAGTTTCGTGAGGACTAACCTTTGGTCGAAATGAAGTTTTTGGCCACCTTTCGAACGTTTAACTCCTCTGTCTTCATGAATTTTGGCTTTGTGACAAATTAACTCAGTAGCTGTATTTTTTGGAAATTTTTGTGGCTAATGTAATAAAGGGAGGCTTGGTGAATTCCCTTCCACCCACTCCCTCCTAACCGCTGACAATATGATGCCCATGTTCAGCACGATACGTGCCGCCACCTTAGGCTTCTTTCACACTTCCGTCTTCCAAATCTGCACAGGATCCGACAAGATGTTGAAATGACGGATCCTGTGCAGATTGTGGAAAACATGTGCACTGGGCCCGTCTTTCTGACGGACCCATCGAGGCTATGTGCACCTGTTGTGTATGCGTCTTCGCAGCGGTTTTCCACTGCGAAAATGCATACACAACACAAACCAGGTTAAAAAAAAAAAAAATCGCAGTATTCTCACCTACCGGCGTTCCCGCGCAGCGATGCTCCCGGCAGCTAGCGTTCCTAGTACTAACATTGCGAAATCTTGCGAAACCACGACTTCTCGCGAGATTTCGCAATGTATTACTAGGAACGCTAGCTGCCGGAAGCATCGGTGACGCTATGTGGGACGCCGGTAGGTGAGAATACTGCTATTTTCTATTTTTTGAAATTATTTTTCACATTATATCTTGTTACTATTGATGCTGCATAGGCAGCATCAATAGTAAAAAGAGAAGAGAGCGAGCGAGAATTTCCCTGATGGGAAATTCTTCCACGCATGCTCTCTTTGAAAAGATGGCATCCGTCGCTGGATTCCTGCTTTTCACAGTCAACGACGCATCCTGCACCCATAGGCTTCCATTGTAGCCAACGACGGGCAGCGCGGGATGCCGTCGCTAACCGATTTTCCGACATGCAGAAAAAACGTTCCTCTGTGCGTTTTCTCTGCCCGACGGACTGGTTTTTTTTTTACACAGGATCCAGTGCACGATGGATGAAACGTATGGCCATCTGTCACAATCCGTCGCTATTACAAGTCTATGGGAAAATGCCAATTTTTTTGCAGGATCCTGCATTCTCAAAAATCGACGGATTGTGATGGGAGCTGAAAGACGGAAGTGTGAAAGAGGCCAAAGGCTTCTTTCACACTTCCATTGTTTGGCCACCGTCGCAATGCGTCGTTTTGGAGAAAAAATGCATCCTGCAAAGTTGCCCGCAGGCCCCTTTTTTTCCCCATAGACTTGCATTAGCGACACATTGTGACGTATGGCCATACATTGCATGCGCCGTCCACTGGATGCGTCTGGTTTTGGCATCCTGTCGTTTCAAAAAAACGTTCAAGGGAACGATTTTTCGTACGTTATATCCTGTAATTTGGAGTGCGCATGCCCGGGCGGAGATCGCTATCTCCTCCCCAGGACTTTAGAAGTTGAAAAACTGCATCCGTTGCTCACGTTTGGCACAATTTCACCCACGTCCGTCAGTACGTCGCGCCGACGCTTTGTGACAGCCGAGTACCGACGGAAGTATGAAAGAAGCCTAAGCCATGGTGATGGCCGCCTCTGTAGTGCCGCAAGGTGCATACATTTTCTTCCGACTTTGATGCTACGTACCCTGCAGAATATTTATGAGCGTCCAGTCGTCCCCGCCACGCTGGCGGTGAGATCTTATCTCGCTGGTTGCACATGGGTTACACTCCTGCGGCAGTGGTCCTGACATAGGAGCACGTATGGACGGTGCCAAGAATCAATTATATCAGCCAGGTTGGCAAAGCCTCTCGTATAGCTTCCTCTCTAACCACAAAGGGAGGATTATGCGAAGCATCATGAAAACGGAATTGTTTGATGGTAACTGCAGGATTCACATGAAAGAAACAGTGTTTAGTGATACAAGTACAATGCCACTTGAGATCCGGACCTAATTATTGAAATGATACAGCCTCTAATAACAGCATGTGACCGGGCAGGAATTCTGTAGACTGAGGATGCTCCGCTGCTCTTGTATTCAGGACAGAAAGTAAACCAGTTACGATGTCTCTTGCCAAATTTTATTAGACCATTTAAGTTAAAGCATACGTGTCGTTTTAGATGACTTTTTAGAATAAATTCAGAGGCATCCGCAGTAGCATGGAAGATATCATGCAGCAGTACTGAGCAGTGTAGCTGTAAATCCAGCTCTAGGGTGAGATAAACACTTACTAGAAAGTAGCAACAAGCACTTATCGTTGTCAGACGAAACAACGCAAAGGGAATGATCAGCAACCCGATGGCTTGATGTTATTAAGACATCGATGGAGAAGACCCTGATGGACCTATCTTGGCTCAAGATCATTCTCCCTACAGATCGTTCATCCATCAAGTCTCCATGGATCGAGATCGAGACAAAGGTAGTGGGAAAAAAAGCAGCACTTGTGCCTCTTCTCCCTCTTCCTCCCCCTCTCTTATCCATAGACTTCAATAGGCAGCTGTAATCTGATCTCTCAGTTTGCTGACATTCATGTTCTTTAGCAGGAGGGATTTTTAGCAGATTTTTCAATCCTGTGTCTTATGTACTGAAATTTTTTGGCCACCCCTAGTTAGCCCTTGAGTATAGCGGGCAGGTACAGCCAGTCTCTGTAAGGCAAGCATAAGCATGGGCCACACATAGCTTGATGCTTCATATGGTTATTCGCACCTCGGCAAGTCATCAGATAGGTAACCGGATAGGTAATAACTTGCTGATTGCTGGGGTCTCACTGTTGGGATCCCCACTGATCCCAAAAACAAGGCTCTAAAATGCCTCAATTACATGGTGCAGGGCATTTGGACCACTGCTGTCTTCATTGTCTATGGGAGTGCTGCAGGGCCACAATCCCATAGACCGTGAATGACAGTGTTGGGCATATGTGGTCATTGCTCCAATTAAATGGGGCATTTCAGAGCCCAATTATTGAGAATGCTGGGGTATGTAGTGATCACCCCCATAGTGATCAGTACAGGATCACCTATCCTGTGGATATCATGACATGGGTGCGATATGGTACCCCACAAAGCTGGTTAGATGGGGTGAGGAGGAGTATGATATAGGGAAGTGTTTTGACACCAGTTTGTTTATGCTTCATAGTTTCATCGTTTTAAAGTAGAAAAAGGGCACAAATTCAATCTATACCCTAGGCCTACCATGTCAAACAAGAGGAAGGCAGAAGCCTCATGAGACAGATGCTAATTGCCCCATATTAAGGAAAAAATTCCATAGGTCACTCGGACTAGTTCCCTGGATCAAGGTCCCATCTTCAAAATGTAATATTTATATCCTGTAATTTTCATTTTTTCCCAAGAAAGACATCCAGACCCTCCTTGAACTTTTTTTTTAGTGAATTGTCCATTACATGTTTTAGCAGTGATAAAATCCACAGTCTCACAGCTCACACAGTAAAAAATGAATAGTCTCACTGCTGTACAGTAAAGAACCCATAGTCTCACTGCTCATACAGAAAAGAATCCATAGTCTCACTGCTCATACAGTAAAGAATATATAGTCGCACTGCTCATACATTGAAGAATCCATAGTCTTACTGCTCATACAGTAAAGAATCCATAGTCTCACTGCTCATACATTGAAGAATCCATAGTCTCACTGCTCGTACATTAAAGAATTCATAGTCTCACTGCTCATACATTGAAGAATCCATAGTCTTACTGCTCATACAGTAAAGAATCCATAGACTCACTGCTCGTACAGTAAAGAATCCATAGTCTCACTGCTCGTACAGTAAAGAATCCATAGTCTCACTGCTCGTACAGTAAAGCATCCATAGACTCACTGCTCGTACAGTAAAGAATCCATAGACTCACTGCTCGTACAGTAAAGAATCCATAGTCTTACTGCTCATACAGTAAAGAATCCATAGACTCACTGCTCGTACAGTAAAGAATCCATAGTCTCACTGCTCGTACAGTAAAGAATCCATAGACTCACTGCTCGTACAGTAAAGAATCCATAGTCTCACTGCTCGTACAGTAAAGCATCCATAGTCTCACTGCTCATACAATTAAGAATTCATAGTCTCACTGCTCATACAGTAAAGAATCCAGAGTCTCACTGCTCGTACAATAAAGTATTCCTTGTCTCACTGCTCATACAGTAAAGAATCCATAGTCTCACAGCTCATACATTGAAGAATCCATAGTCTCACAGCTCATACATTGAAGAATCCACAGTCTCACTGCTCGTACAATAAAGAATCCATAGTCTCACTGCTCGTACAGTAAAGAATCCATAGACTCACTGCTCGTACAGTAAAGAATCCATAGTCTCACTGCTCGTACAGTAAAGCATCCATAGTCTCACTGCTCATACAATTAAGAATTCATAGTCTCACTGCTCATACAGTAAAGAATCCAGAGTCTCACTGCTCGTACAATAAAGTATTCCTTGTCTCACTGCTCATACAGTAAAGAATCCATAGTCTCACAGCTCATACATTGAAGAATCCATAGTCTCACAGCTCATACATTGAAGAATCCACAGTCTCACTGCTCGTACAATAAAGAATCCATAGTCTCACTGCTCGTACAATAAAGAATCCATAGTATCACAGCTCATACAGTAAAGAATCCAGTCTCAGTTCTCATACAGTAAAGAATCCATAATCTCACTAATCATGCAGTAAAGAATCCATAGTCTCACAGTTCCCACAATGAATTTCTCAACAGTACCCTCCACACGCTTGGTATGGTGACCCCACGCAGTATGACACCCCAATTGTGATCCCCACACTGCCTTCCATATAGTGTAATGAGACCCACATAGTCATCCATACAGTATAATGGCCCCACATAGTCTTCTATATAGAATAATGCCCCACATAGTCCTCCATACAGTATAATGACTGCACATAGTCATCCATATAGAATAATGGCCCTCACATAGTTCTCCATGTAGTATAATGGGCCGCACATAGCCCTCCCTAAAGTATAATAGCTCCGCATAGTCCTCCATACAGTATAATAGGCCTATCAGGGTAGACTTACAAGAAGTGATCGGTGCGACCCAGTGTGATCCAACTTAGAAAAGCTGTGACAGATGCAGCACTGAATATAGGGGCAAAAGACGGGTGTTACTTTGGGTGCTGCCCAATCTTTGCAGACCAGTTTGAGTATCAGATGGTCCCTATCAAGAACCTCTCAGAGTTGGAGGTGCAAATAAGTTTGTTCTGTAGCCATGAATAGTTCTGTACCAGGCGTGTTGTGTAACCCCGCCGTGGAGTCGGAGAGCCCCCTTACATGGAGACTTCTACAGCTTTCTACTATAAGTTCTCGCTTGTTAACATATTTGCTCCCTGTCAGAGAATGGTAACGCCTGGGCCTGTCCATGACTAGTCCTGCTCTCAGCTGTCACTCACTGATAACAAGCCAAAATCTTGCAAAATGTTGGTGAATTTAATCTTAACATAAATTACAGGGCGGTATAAGGTCACCTATGATGTAATTATGGGGCTGTAAGGAAGGCGCTGCGTGCAGGATTTCTGACCTCTCGGTTGACTGTGAGCTCGGTGTATGCAGCACAGGCAGTGGCGGTGTCCGTGTATCTATTGGTTCCCGCAATCATGTGATTACCGCGAGACTGGTCATGTGATCAAGCAGTTGGATCTTAATCAACGCATTTGCCATGTTATTTAAAGAACAAGGAAGAAAATGTACCGCTCAGCTGCTGCAGCACCTCTTTTCACATAGTGTTCCTGTAAACACAAAATCTCTATTTTAGTTCCAGTGCCACCATATACCCCTTTCCTAGTTGCTGCAGAACCTCTTCTTATAGACATAGGGTTAATCCTTACACTATATGGCAGCTGCTGCAGAACCTTATTACTAGTACAGGGCCAGCTTATTCCCCCTAGCTGCTGCAGAACTACTTCTTATAGACATAGAGCTAGCTGCTGCTCTATTAGTAATGCTAGTACCAGTAAATACCCCCTTGCTGCTGGAGAACCTCTAGTCTTATACAATGCATGCCAACTGTTGCAGAACCTCTTTTAGTAGTGCTAGTACCAGCATATACCACCTAGCTGCTGCAGAACCTCTTATGCAGTGCATTACAAATGCTGCAGAACCTCTTTTAATAGTGCTAGTACCAGCATGCTAGCTGCTGCAGAATCACTTTTCATAGTACTGTGCCAGCAAATACCCCCTAGCTGCTGCATAACCTCATCTATAGACCTATGATCAGTCTATACAGTACATGCTAGCTGCTGCAGAGCCTCTTTTAGTAGTACAAGGACCAGCATATACCCCCTAGCTGCTGCAGAACTTCTTCTCATACAGTGTTCCAGTTGCTGTAGATTCTTTTCGTAGTACTAAGACCAGCATATACCCCCTAGCTGCTGCAGAACCTCTTACGCAGTTCATGCCAGCTGTTGCAGAACCTCTTTTTGTAATAGCAGGGCAAGCATATGCCTCCTAGCTGCTGCAGAACATCTTCTTATAGACACAGGGTCAGCACATTCAGTACAGCATATGCCAGTTGCTGCAGAACCTCTTCCTAAAGAGCGATGTTGCTATATGCACCATAGCACCTGCGAACCTCTTCTTAAAGCGCCAGGACCACTATATCCACCTTGGCAGCTGCACAACCTCTCTTTAAGGATCAGGTCCAGAGAAACTAAAATTAGTCATCCGACTAATGAATGTAGGATGGAGCTCATGCAAAGTGGTTTTGGGGGTCTTCCCGTCTTAGCTGCGGGTAGGATTTTACGGCCCCCTCGATTCCAGATGTTTGGATGTGAACCTGTAGCGCCGATTCTGAATAATCCTCCGGTCCCATTTGAAAAACCGTCAGTAAAATATTGTCCTTTGCTGTGGATTACATAATCCTAATAATCCAGGGAAGGGGGTGATGGCCGACCCCAGACCTATCCGCAGCGCGCCCGTTTATGGGTCACGTCTTGTTATACATTATTTTGCTTCTGCCCTTCACCCAGTGTGAATCCCGGTGTAACAGGCCAGATTATACCCCCAGGCCAGACTATACCCGGGGTTAAAGTGGCCTAGGCTAGATTATACCCCGGGTATACTTTGGCCTAGGCCAAACTATACCCCGGGGTATAAAATAGCCTAGGCCAAAGTATACCCCTCCAGGCCAGATTATACCCCCCAGGGTAAGCTGAGGGAAAGCTGCTCATTCTTCTAGGTCACAGCTCCCCCTCCCATCGGGCACTGCTCCTTTTCAAGCTCCTCCACCTCTGGTGACGCCAGGGATCTCCCTTTCTAAGCCCCACCCCCTCCCTATAGTCACATGTGACATGAAATCTTCAGCCCTGCTCGTGCCAGCTCGTTGTCTTGGCGCCTTGGATATGCTTGGAAAAGGGCTTTGTATACCTAGGGGGCACTGACGAGCACTGAGGGGTGGGTGGGGAACCCCTTTACTGGTTGCTATGGGATATAGCATGATCACTCTATCCTAGCAACACCTTGGATACGCTTGGAAAAGGGGTTTATCTATCTTGGGGGCACCATTGCAGCACTGCGGGTGGGTGGGGAAACCTTTTACTGGTTGCTATGGGATTTTACATGATCACTCTATCCTAGCAACGCCTTGAATACGCTTGAAAAAGGGGTTTATCTACCTTGGGGGCACTCTCGCAGCACTTAAGGATAGGTGGTTAACCCCTTAGGTGGTTGCTATGGGATTTTACATGACCACTTTATCCTAGCAACGGCTTGTATACGCTTGGAAAAGGGGTTTATCTACCTTGGGGGCACCCTTGCAGCACTGTGGGGAAGCCGGGGAACCCTTTTACTGGTTGCTATGGGATTTTACATGGCCACTTTATCCTAGCAACGCCCTGGATACGGTTGGAAAAGGGGTTTATCTACCTTGGGGGCACCCTCACAGCACTGCGGGGAAGCCGGGGAACCCTTTTACTGGTTGCTATGGGATTTTACATGACCAATTTATCCTAGCAACGCCTTGTATACGCTTGGAAAAGGGGTTAATCTACCTTGGGGGCACCCTCACAGCACTGCGGGGTGGGTGGGGAACCCTTTTACTGGTTGCTATGGGATTTTACATGGCCATTCTATCCTAGCAACGCCTTGGATACGCTTAAAAAATGGGTTTATCTACCATGGGGGCACCCTCGCAGCACTGCGGGGAAGCCGGGGAACCCTTTTACTGAGGAAGGAAACAGCACAAAAATTCAAAAGCTGACTTAGGCCATAGTATACCCCCGGGGGATAAACTTTATACCAGGGGGTATAAAATAGTTTTTATAGTATTTCTCTAGGCCATAATGTTATCACTTCACTGTTTTTCTCACCCTATTGCTTATTTGTTGAAAAGTGTGCAGATCTGAACTGACAGTAGATGGCGCTGTCCTGTCAGTGCATAGTTAATGATAACTTGTTTTGTATGTTCTCTATGACACCTCTCTGCTCTCTATGACACCAAATCTTTTCCAATTTTGACAACCATGGAAGATCAATTGTATGACCAGCTTTTGAGATTCTACACTGCAACAGAACAAAGGTACCCTCAGTATACCTACGATCTACCTCCTGAGAAACGTGCAAATGCCAAGTCCCAGTTTAGACAAACAGCAAAGCCATATCGAGCCCAAGGAGGAATTGTTTATCATAGGGAAAAGGAGGTTCTTACTAAAAGTCGACTGCCAAATATCCTGAAGGCCTGTCATGACAACCCAATATCTGGGGGCCATTTTGGCAGAGATAAAACTTTAGCCAAAATCTCTGACCGGTTTTACTGGAAGGGAATGAAAAATGACGTTCACCAGTATGTGAAAGCCTGTCAAAAATGTTTTGTTATAAATCCCAAAATCACAAAGGAAGCTCCACCACTCAACAGTATATCAGTGCCTGGAAAAGTATGGAGCTTAGTTGGGATTGATATGATTGGCCCTCTTCAGGAAACATCAAATGGCAACAAATATATAGTTGCTGCCACTGATCATTTCTCCAAATGGACTGAAGCAACAGCTGTCCCAGATAAGAGTGCCAAGTCAGTGGCAAATTTTTTGTACTCCGTTATCTGTCGCCTTGGCTGTATGGAGACTCTGATTAGCGACCAGGGACGAGAGTTTGTAAACTCGATCATTGACAACCTGATGGAACATTTTCAAACAGATCACCGTATTTCATCTGCATACCACCCACAAACAAATGGCCAGCGGGAACGTGATAATCGGACACTTAAAGAAGCTCTTAGTAAGCTTGTCAATGACCAAGGAAACAACTGGGATCAATTCATCCCTGGTGTTCTGTTTGCCTATCACACATCTGTGCATGCTTCAACCAAGGTTACTCCATTTGAGGTCATGTATGGACGGAAGGCCAAGCTTCCCATGGACCTTAATCCCTCAAAAGATGATACGGTGGATCCCATGCCCATTTCAGATCATGCCACCCCTGATGTGCTAAATACACTGTCAAGCATTCTTAAAAAGCTGCACTCAGACGTCAGTACCAACATCCACTCTGCTCAAGAACACCAGAAGTGTGCCTTTGATCGCCGACACAAAAGCAACAAAGAAATCACTGCTGGTACCATAGTTTATATCAAGAATCAGCGCCGTATTCAACGCATAGGTTCAAAGATGGAACCACGCTGGATTGGACCTTATTTAGTTGTGGAATCCTTGACCAAGGGACGAGTAAAACTTAAGAACAACAAAACTGGCAAGATATTAAGCAACACATACCACACCAGCAACCTAAAGATTTACCAGGATAAAGAGGCTTCTCCACCATCCGATGATGATTATTCCAGTGACTCTGCCACACAGAAAAATAAGCAAACTAAGGCTTTCAACCTACTACCAAGTTCAAGAAGGAAGTATCTTAGCACCACTCTTGGCCTTACGTTTAGTAAGGTTGTATACTGTGGATGCAGACGAGACCTTGAACAACCACGGCGTACATATAAAACCAAAGGTGATGGAAACTGCTTCTTCCGGGCCATCAGCTACATCTTGACAGGAACAGAGGACAACCATTCCCTTCTCAGAGATAAAGTCATCCACCATATGAAAACTGACTTGACAAAAAAACTACAGGACTACTTGAACCAAAATGTGAATGAATATGTGAACATCTCTGGAATCTCTCGTGATGGAGTCTGGGCAACTGATGCAGAGATCATGACCACGGCGAATCTGTTGAGTTGCGACATAATAATCTACACAAACGTCGGTGACTCCATGGATTGGTTGACATATCCTGCAAGCTTCAATCTGCAGTCAACAACTGAACATGCACTGTATCTTGAAAATAAGCACGATCATTTCAATGTTGTTATCAGTGTTTAGCTTTAAACGTTAATTTGGTAGCAAGGACATGCTAGACTAAATGTCATAATACACAGAATGACTGTTGGGCGATTTGTTGCCCCAGATAATTGCATTGCATGATAAGTGACTTATAGCTAATGAGAAATTATTGCCCCCCCTCCCACCGCTAGGTGGTGCTGGCTCTGCTTCTACAAGCTCCAACGGCACTAGCCAGGTGCCGCTCTCCTCTATGGCGCCTGGCTGTGACGTCGGCGCATGGAGAGGCAGCGCCACCTAGCGGCAGGAGGGGGACCCCGTCTACCAGGAGACGGGCAGCGGCGGTTAGCGAGGGGGGGTAATCGGGCAGCCCCCCTAAGGTAACTATAAAATGGGGGGGTATTTGTAATGCATATGCATTACAAATACCCCCCTTTACAACTACTTTTGCCATGGGCAAAAGTTTTGTATAGTGGGAGGTACTCTTTAAGAATTGTCAGTTTGGTTTCTCAATAAAATGTTGAAGCATTAAGTAATTCTTGTGTATATCACTCAATGCAAATGATTTCATTGGGGTATAATATGAGCTGAGAGGTATAAATTGGGCTAGGCAACTTTAACCCCAGATTAGTTACATAATCTGGCCTGGAGGGGTATAGTTTGGCCTAGGCTATTTTACACCCCGGGGTATAGTTTGGCCTAGGCCAGTTTATGCCCGGGTATACTCTGGCATAGACCAAATTATACCCGGGGTTAATCTGGGACAGGGTTACTTTGGCCTGTTACACCGAGGAACCCTTTTACTGGTTGCTATGGGATTTTACATGACCACTTTATCCTAGCAATGCCTTGTATATGCTTGGAAAAGGGGTTTATCTACCTTGGGGGCACCCTGCTTGCTATAGGGTTTTACATGGTGTAAGTACCTTAGATTGATCATTTGAAATCGCTTAGCAACCAGGAAAAGAGTTCCCCAGCCTCCATGCAATGCTGCGACAGTGCCCCCAAGGTAGATAAGCCCCTTTTCCAAGCGTATCCAAGGCGTTGCTAGGATAAAGTGGCCATGTAAAATCCCATAGCAACCAGTAAAAGGGTTCCCCGGCTTCCCCGCAGTGCTGTGAGGGTGCCCCCAAGGTAGATAAACCCCTTTTCCAACCGTATCCAGGGCGTTGCTAGGATAAAGTGGCCATGTAAAATCCCATAGCAACCAGTAAAAGGGATCCCCACCCACCCCGCAGTGCTGTGAGGGTGCCCCCAAGGTAGATTAACCCCTTTTCCAAGCGTATACAAGGCGTTGCTAGGATAAATTGGTCATGTAAAATCCCATAGCAACCAGTAAAAGGGTTCCCCGGCTTCCCCGCAGTGCTGTGAGGGTGCCCCCAAGGTAGATAAACCCCTTTTCCAACCGTATCCAGGGCGTTGCTAGGATAAAGTGGCCATGTAAAATCCCATAGCAACCAGTAAAAGGGATCCCCACCCACCCCGCAGTGCTGTGAGGGTGCCCCCAAGGTAGATTAACCCCTTTTCCAAGCGTATACAAGGCGTTGCTAGGATAAATTGGTCATGTAAAATCCCATAGCAACCAGTAAAAGGGTTCCCCGGCTTCCCCGCAGTGCTGTGAGGGTGCCCCCAAGGTAGATAAACCCCTTTTCCAACCGTATCCAGGGCGTTGCTAGGATAAAGTGGCCATGTAAAATCCCATAGCAACCAGTAAAAGGGATCCCCACCCACCCCGCAGTGCTGTGAGGGTGCCCCCAAGGTAGATTAACCCCTTTTCCAAGCGTATACAAGGCGTTGCTAGGATAAATTGGTCATGTAAAATCCCATAGCAACCAGTAAAAGGGTTCCCCGGCTTCCCCGCAGTGCTGTGAGGGTGCCCCCAAGGTAGATAAACCCCTTTTCCAACCGTATCCAGGGCGTTGCTAGGATAAAGTGGCCATGTAAAATCCCATAGCAACCAGTAAAAGGCTATAGTCTGGCCTGAGGGTATAGTGTGGCCTGTTATAGTTTGGCCTAGGCTGTTTTACATCCTTAGGTATAGTTTGGCCTAGGCCAAAATATACCCAGGGTTAAATGTAGCCTAGGCCACTTTAACCCTGGGGGGTATAATGTGGCCTGGAGGGGTATAGTTTGGCCTAGGCTATTTTACACCCCGGGGTATAGTTTGGCCTAGGCCATTTTATGCCTGGGTATAGTTTGGCCTAGGCCAGTTTATACCCCGGGGTATACTCTGGCCTAGGCCAAATTATACCCGGGGTTAATCTGGGACGGGGTTACTTTGGCCTGTTACACCGGCTTTTCTGTGTTAAATTTGGCCTTAGGCCGTGGAGCGTAGATGGATTTTCTGTGAGAATAACCAGAAGGGCCGGAAGGCTTGGAGGCCTGAGAGACCGCAATGTTTTTTTTTGGAGGGGAAAGTTCTCTAGTGAAAGGTTACCCCGCTGTAGGAAAGCAGAGACGTAATCCCTCCAGGATAGCATTTTATTATTAATCAGCCCGGGCGTACAGGTCACAGGTATTTGCGTGCAGATGTGTGTTTTCCCTCCGTCTGACTTCGTGTAATATATTCTCTGGCCTGCGCTGCCACATTTCATTGGGTTGTTCTGTTCCTAAGACTGTAAAATGAAAACCTCGTGAATTGTCCATATACTTGTTTTCAGCGGTTGCAACTAAAACTCCCAGCATGCCTTGATAGCCCAATAACAACATGCACTTTACATTGGTATATTACTGAACATTATACAGCAGTTGGAAGATTATTAGTCATCTCGTAATTCGTTTTTACAGGCATTAGATATGTTAA
Organism: Ranitomeya variabilis; assembly: GCF_051348905.1. Taxonomy (NCBI): domain Eukaryota; kingdom Metazoa; phylum Chordata; class Amphibia; order Anura; family Dendrobatidae; genus Ranitomeya; species Ranitomeya variabilis. The sequence goes on along the minus strand of NC_135234.1, from coordinate 750,924,006 downwards.
AGTGGACCTGTGAATCATCATTAGTTTGGCTTTATTTTTACCTGGGATAAATGCTGCTGTTCTCCTGAATCTGACTTTGTTTTTTCCTTTTTTTCCTGCGCCTCTCCATTCCCAAAATATTCCCCTTCTTCCTTGTACACTCACCGGCCACTTTATTAGGTACACCATGCTAGTAACGGGTTGGACCCCCTTTTGCCTTCAGAACTGCCTCAATTCTTCGTGGCATAGATTCAACAAGGTGCTGGAAGCATTCCTCAGAGATTTTGGTCCATATTGACATGATGGCATCACACAGTTGCCGCAGATTTGTCGGCTGCACATCCCAAAGATGCTCCATACAAGGCAGGATGGATCCATGCTTTCATGTTGTTTACGCCAAATTCTGACCCTACCATCCGAATGTCGCAGCAGAAATCGAGACTCATCAGACCAAGCAACGTTTTTCCAATCTTCTACTGTCCAATTTCGATGAGCTTGTACAAATTGTAGCCTCAGTTTCCTGTTCTTAGCTGAAAGGAGTGGTACCCGGTGTGGTCTTCTGCTGCTGTAGCCCATCTGCCTCAAAGTTCGACGCACTGTGCGTTCAGAGATGCTCTTAGGCCTACCTTGGTTGTAACGGGTGGCGATTTGAGTCACTGTTGCCTTTCTATCAGCTCGAACCAGTCTGCCCATTCTCCTCTGACCTCTGGCATCAACAAGGCATTTCCGCCCACAGAACTGCCGCTCACTGGATTTTTTTTCTTTTTCGGACCATTCTCTGTAAACCCTAGAGATGGTTGTGCATGAAAATCCCAGTAGATCAGCAGTTTCTGAAATACTCAGACCAGCCCTTCTGGCACCAACAACCATGCCACGTTCAAAGGCACGCAAATCACCTTTCTTCCCCATACTGATGCTCGGTTTGAACTGCAGGAGATTGTCTTGACCATGTCTACATGCCTAAATGCACTGAGTTGCCGCCATGTGATTGGCTGATTAGAAATTAAGTGTTAACAAGAAGTTGGACAGGTGTACCTAATAAAGTGGCCAGTGAGTGTATATATGAAGATCTTTTTGTAGATCTGAAGCCTCTGTCACTCCCGCTCTTTTCCCTGCCTCCTGCTTGACTGACTGACTGCTCCTTTGCCTGAAGTCACACAAAATAGAAGCTGTCAGTCAAGCAGGAGGCGACAGCACTGGGCGGGGAATAGAGCTGGAGCGACAGAAGCTTCATATCTACCATAGTCATTTGCATACTAAATGAAAAGCTAATTTCAGTAACGAAGGAACAGACCTGTCATGTAAAGGTTTTGCTGGGCTCTGAAATAGCTACATGCGCATATAAATAGTTTAGGGTTTGGGGGAGATTCACTTTAAAGCCAAGCGGGCATGGTCCTTAACTTCTGTGTGAATGTCTTTTTGAGGACTGCGCCCAGTTTTCTCACAAGTCTATAGGGAAAAGGGGGTATAAACATATATAGATAAACAAAAAATGTGTATGAGACTGAAATCAAAATGAAAGGGTTCTTAGACTTCAGCAAAATTTTATTCAGTGGCTGCAGTTAAAACCAGGGAGGCCCCAGTTTGAGCAGAAAGGAACCAAAGAGGTCCAAGATTTTAGCACAAAAGAACCTAAGAGGTCCAAGATTTTAGCAGGATGGGACCAAAGAGATCCAAGATTTTAGCAGAAAAAGACCAAAGAGGTCCAAGATTTTAGCAGTAAGTAACAAAAAGGTCCAAGATTTTAACAGAAAGGAACCTAAAAAGTCCAAGATTTTAGCATAAAGGAATCAATGAAGTCCAAGATTTTAACAGCAAGGAACCAAAGAGGTCCAACATTTTAGCAGAAAGGAAAGAAATTGGTCCAAGATTTTAGCAGAAAGGAACCAAAAAAGTCCGAAATTTTAGCAGAAAGGAAACAAATTGGTCAAAGATTTTAGCAGAAAGGAACCAAAAGCTCCAAGATTTTAGCAGAAAGGAACCAATGAGGTCCCAGATTTTAGCAAAAAGGAACCAATGAGGTCCAAGATTTTAGCAGAAAAGAACCTAAGAGGTCCAAGATTTTAGCAGAATAACACCAAAGAGGTCCAAGATTTTAGCAGCAAGGAACCAAAGAGGTCTAAGATTTTAGCAGAAAGGAACCAAAAGGTCCAAGATTTTAGCAGAAAGGGACCAAAGAGGTCCAAGATTTTAGCAGAAAGCGACCAAAGAGGTCAAAGACTTTAGCAGTAAGTAACCAAAAGGTCAATGATTTTAACAGAAAGGAACCTAAGAAGTCCAAGATTGTAGCATAAAGGAACCAAAGAGGTCCAAGATTTTAGCAGAAAGGAACCAAAAGGTCCAAGATTTTAGCAGAAAGGAACCAATGAGGTCTAAGATTTTAGCAGAAAGGAACCAAAAGGTCCAAGATTTTAGCAGAAAAGAACAAACCGGTCCAAGATTTTAGCAGAAAGGAACCAAAGAGGTCCAAGATTTTAGCAAAAGGAACCAAAAGGTCCAAGATTTTAGCAGAAAGGAGCCAATGAGGTCCAAGATTTTAGCTGAAAGGAACCAATGAGGTCCAAGATTTTAGCACTAAGTAACAAAAAGGTCCAAGATTTTAACAGAAAGGAACCAAAGAGGTCCAAAATTTTAGCAGCAAGGAACCAAAAAGGTCCAAAATTTTATCAGAAAAGAAAGAAATTGGTCCAAGATTTTAGCAGAAAAGGACCAAAGAGGTTGGAAATTTTAGCACAAAGGGACCAAAGAGGTCTAAGGTTTTAGCAGAAAGGAACCAAAATGGTCCAAGATTTTAGCAGAAAGGAACCAATAAGGTCCAAGATTTTAGCAGAAAGGAACCAAAGAGGTCCAAGACTTTAGCAGTAAGTAACCAAAAGGTCCAAGATTTTAGCAGAAAGGAACCTAATAATCCAAGATTTTAGCAGAAAGGAACCAATGAGGTCCAAGATTTTAGCAGAAAAGAACCAAATGGTCCAAGATTTTAGCATAAAGGAACCAAAGAGGTCCAAGATTTTAGCAGAAAGGAACCAAAGCTGACCAAGAATTCAGCAGCAAGGAGCCAAAGCGGTCCAAGATTTTAGCAGAAAGGAACCAGAGGTCCAAGATTTTAGCAGAAAGGAACCAAAAGGTCCAAAATTTTAGCATAAAGGAACCAATGAGGTCTGTCATGGTTCTCAATGGCAAGAGAACATAGTAAAGCATACAAAAAGGACTAGCTCTTGGAAGATGGGAACTAGAGCTGACTGTGAGCTAAACCTACCGCACAACTAACAGTGGCCGGGTAGCGTGCCTACGTTTTATCCCTAGACGCCCAGCGCCAGCCGGAGAACTGACTGACCCTAGCAGAGGAAAATACAGACCTGGCTTACCTCTAGAGAAATTTTCCCCAAAAGGCAGACAGTAGCCCCCACATATATTGTCGGTGATTTCAGAGGAAATTGACATACGAAGTATGAAGATAGGTTTAGCAAATTGAGGTCCGCTTACTAGATAGTAGGAAGACAGAAAAGGGAACTTCACAGTCAGCTGAAAACCCCTTTCAAAACACCATCCTGAAATTACTTTAAGACTCTAATATCAACTCATGACACCAGAGTGGCAATTTCAGCTCACAAGAGCTTCCAGCCTCAGAAATAATCAATCACAGAGTACTGGAACAAAAATGCAAAACAAACTTAGGACTACAAGTCCAACTTAGCTGATAGTAGTCTAGGAGCAGGAACATGCAACAGAAAGGCTTCTGGTAACATTGTTGGCCGGCATAGAAATGACTGAGGAGCAAGGTTAAATAGAAAACTCCCACATCCTGATGGAAACAGGTGAACAGAGGAGATGAAGCACACAAGTGCAGTACCACCAGAAACCACCGGGGGAGCCCAGAAACCAAATTCACAACAGAGGTCCAAGATTTTAGCAGAAAGGAACCAAAAGGTCCAAAATTTTAGCAGAAAGGAACCAAAAGGTCCAAGATTTTAGCAAAAAGGAACCAATGAGGTCCAAGATTTTAGCAGAAAGGAACCAGTGAGGTCCAAGATTTTAGCAGCAAGGAACCAAAGAGGTCTAAGATTTTAGCAGAAAGGAAACAAATTGGTCAAACATTTTAGCAGAAAGGAACCAAAGAGGTCCAAGATTTAAGCAGAAAGGGATCAAAGAGGTTTAAGATTTTAGCAGAAAGGGACCAAAGAGGTCTAAGATTTTAGCAGAAAGGAAAAAAATTGGTCAAAGATTTTAGCAGAAAGGAACCAAAGAGGTCCAAGATTTTAGCAGAAAGGGACAAAAGAGGTCAAAGACTTTAGCATTAAGTAACCAAAAGGTCAATGATTTTAACAGAAAGGAACCTAAGAAGTCCAAGATTGTAGCATGAAGGAACCAAAGAGGTCCAAGATTTTAGCAGAAAGGAACCAAAAGGTCCAAGATTTTAGCAGAAAGGAACCAATGAGGTCCAAGATTTTAGCAGAATAGAACCAATGAGGTCCAAGATTTTAGCAGAAAGGAACCAAAAGGTCCAAGATTTTAGCAGAAAAGAACAAAGCGGTCCAAAATTTTAGCAGAAAGGAACCAAAGAGGTCCAAGATTTTAGCAGAAAGGAACCAAAAGGTCCAAGATTTTAGCAGAAAGGAACCAATGAGGTCCAAGATTTTAGCAGAAAGGAACCAAAAGGTCCAAGATTTTAGCAGAATAGAACAAAGCGGTCCAAGATTTTAGCAGAAAGGAACCAATGAGGTCCAAGATTTTAGCAGAAAGGAACCAATGAGGTCCAAGATTTTAGCAGAAAGAGACCAAAGAGGTCCAAGATTTTAGTAGTAAGTAACCAAAAGGTCCAATATTTTAGCAGAAAGAAACTTAATAGATCCAAGAAATCGTGTCTTCATCAAGTGCTGAGAGAGAAGCTGTAGCCTAATGTTAGTGATACTTCATACACTGCCCATAGCCAATCACAGAGCAACGAAGCTTTGTTATTAAAGTAACCATACTGTGGGAGAATTACGAGAGTTATCCCACCTTCCAAGAATATTTTACAAAAAGAAATAGGCACTGTAAATACATTATCTTTTACGGATTCTCAGTTACATCCTGTATTATACCCCAGAGCTGTGCTCACTATTTTGCTGGTGGAGTCACTGTGTACATACATTACATTACTGATCCTGAGTTACATCCTGTATTATACCCCAGAGCTGTGCTCACTATTTTGCTGGTGGAGTCACTGTGTACATACATTACATTACTGATCCTGAGTTACATCCTGTATTATACCCCAGAGCTGCACTCACTATTCTGCTGGTGCAGTCACTGTGTACATACATTACATTACTGATCCTGAGTTACATCCTGTATTATACCCCAGAGCTGCACTCACTATTCTGCTGGTGGAGTCACTGTGTACATACATTACGTTACTGATCATGAGTTACCTCCTGTATTATACCCCACAGCTGTACTCACTATTCTGCTGGTGCAGTCACTGTGTACATACATTACATTACTGATCCTGAGTTACATCCTGTATTATACCCCAGAGCTGCACTCACTATTCTGCTGGTGCAGTCACTGTGTACATACATTACATTACTGATCCTGAGTTACATCCTGTATTATACTCCAGAGCTGCACTCACTATTCTGCTGGTGCAGTCACTGTGTACATACATTACATTACTGATCCTGAGTTACATCCTGTATTATACCCCAGAGCTGCAGTCACTATTCTGCTGGTGCAGTCACTGTGCACATACATTACATTACTGATCCTGAGTTACATCCTGTATTATATACCAGAGCTGCACTCACTATTCTGCTGGTGCAGTCACTGTGTACATACATTACATTACTGATCATGAGTTACATCCTGTATTATACCCCAGAGCTGCACTCACTATTCTGCTGGTGCAGTCACTGTGTACATTCATTACATTACTGATCCTGAGTTACATCCTGTATTATACCCCAGAGCTGCAGTCACTATTCTGCTGGTGCAGTCACTGTGCACATACATTACATTACTGATCCTGAGTTACATCCTGTATTATATACCAGAGCTGCACTCACTATTCTGCTGGTGCAGTCACTGTGTACATACATTACATTACTGATCATGAGTTACATCCTGTATTATACCCCAGAGCTGCACTCACTATTCTGCTGGTGCAGTCACTGTGCACATACATTACATTACTGATCCTGAGTTACATCCTGTATTATATACCAGAGCTGCACTCCCTATTCTGCTGGTGCAGTCACTGTGCACATACATTACATTACTGATCCTGAGTTACATCCTGTAAGTTGTGCCGTTGGAGGAGACTTATCCCTTCTGTTTAGTGTTATGTGTCAGATCTCGCAGGCACTGAATGCCTTGGCTCATGTGAGCAGTTCTTAAACTATTTCAGATATGCTTATTAGTTCCTGTAATCAGGATAAAGACCTTTTCAAGTGCAGACCTTGAAATTAGGCACATAAAACACAAGTAATGTCAGTGAAATAACACGACTCCCCGAGAACCGGCTGGAACGAGATTTCTCTCCAATGAATATGAATGCCCTCGCTCATTTATCACAATTCTGCCTCCAATATGCAGCATTCCTGGATCACCGCACATCCTCCAACTTTAATTGAGGCATAATTGACTTAAAAATATTTATTCAGCTTGGAGTGGAACCAGTGTAGAGTTTAGTGTTGGGCCATGTTACATCATTCTTACTTTACATCGATGGGGCACTGTTTTACCTTGTGACACCTGCCAAGCTGCTCTAGGAAACGTATACGCCCTCCAATGATCCTTGGGAAAAAAGGTATGCAAATTAGCTCTACTCCTGGAAGAAGAAAGCTTTCTGTCTATTGCAGGTATCTACCCTATAACTAGTCTTGCCAAACTAAAGCCCTTTCCAAGAGGAAAAGACACCCATCTGTAGACAGCTGTTTCGGAGCTCCTGCTCCTCACTAGTGCAGAGCAAGATAGTGTATTGATGAAGGTGTAGACCATATGGTTTTACCTTTTGGGGACATTTTAGTAAACGTCCTCCAAGAGGAATAAACTGGCTCTCCTAAAAGTCAATAAGAAAGAAAGCTGTTTCATACTTATTGCCCCTCATTAGTGCAGGGCACGGTACTGCATTGAAGGCGTTTTATAGGATATTGTTTCTCCTTGCGAATACCTTCAATTACAGGAAGACTTAGGCCAGACATGGCTTCTTGGAAAAAAAGATATGCAAAATACCATAGGTCTCGTCCAAGAGGAGCAAAGTGGTTCTCCGAAGCTACTTATTAGAGATAGCTAACCTATAAGTCAATATCTTCCCGGAATCTGATGACATCATTAGCTTTCTTCCTCTTGGAGCAGAAGTAATATGCACACCACTTTCCATCTGTCTTGTTGGAGACTCTGTAGACCAGAGAGCGTGCTGTAGATCGGCCCCCTTGTAAAATTTAAAGGGATAGTCTTCTATTCGAAAATGTCAAGTATTGGAACGAAGCTGGTAAATTGCGGTGCTGGTGCTGTAATTCCAATAAAATCCAGAGACAGTGAGCAGTTACCTTTCAACCTTTTATTCTTTGGATAACACCATTTTGCGCTTGTATTGTCCCTCTATCTTTCTTCTGTTAAAAAATAGTGGACTTAAAAAAAGCATGGCCACCCTTGTTTTATAATCTATCTCTTGTTGGAGGATGAGATCCTATTGTATGAAATTGGACTATAAAAAATAGTTCTTCATTTTGACATTAACCACTAGTCAAGTTGTTGTGCTTTTCGTAGATATTCCCTCTGACAATAAACTGCTTGAACTACAAATATCAGCTGTACGCTGTGTGTGAACCTCTAGGTAAAGCCGGTTTCACATGTCTGACATTCACGATCTGAGTATGGACCTCAGTGTCCAAACCAGTAGAAAGTCTCCTGACATGAGCTGGTAGAGAGTCTCCTGACCTGAGCCTTTAAAGATTCTCCTGACCTCCCGAGCCTTTAAAAAGTCTCCTGACCTCCTGAGCCTTTAAAGAGTCTCCTGACCTGAGCCTTTAAAGAGTCTCCTGACCTGAGCCTTCAAAGTGTCTCCTGGCCTGAGCCCGGGGAGAGTCTCCTGACCTGAGCCAGGGGAGAGTCTCCAGACCTGAACCAGGGGAGAGTCTCCTGCCCTGAGCCTTTAATGAGTCTCCTGACCTGAGCCTTTAAAGAGTCTCCTGACCTTCCGAGCCTTTAAAAAGTCTCCTGACCTCCTGAGCCTTTAAAGAGTCTCCTGACCTGAGCCTTTAAAGAGTCTCCTGACCTGAGCCTTCAAAGTGTCTCCTGGCCTGAGCCCGGGGAGAGTCTACTGGCCTGAGCCCGGGGAGAGTCTCCTGCCCTGAGCCTTTAATGAGTCTCCTGACCTGAGCCTTTAAAGAGTCTCCTGACCTTCCGAGCCTTTAAAAAGTCTCCTGACCTCCTGAGCCTTTAAAGAGTCTCCTGACCTGAGCCTTTAAAGAGTCTCCTGACCTGAGCCTTCAAAGTGTCTCCTGGCCTGAGCCCGGGGAGAGTCTACTGGCCTGAGCCCGGGGAGAGTCTCCTGACCTGAACCAGGGGAGAGTCTCCTGCCCTGAGCCTTTAATGAGTCTCCTGACCTGAGCCTTTAAAGAGTCTCCTGACCTTCCGAGCCTTTAAAAAGTCTCCTGACCTCCTGAGCCTTTAAAGAGTCTCCTGACCTGAGCCTTTAAAGAGTCTCCTGACCTGAGCCGGGGGAGAGTCTCCTGACCTGAGCCGGGGGAGAGTCTCCAGACCTGAGCCGGGGGAGAGTCTCCTGACCTGAGCCAGGGGAGAGTCTCCTGACCTGGGTCGGGGGAGATTCTCCTGACCAGAGTTGGTAGAGAGTTTCCATCCCTGAGTCGGTTACCTTAGCCAGTAATTTGACAATAAGTGTTTATTTCCCCTATAGCGCCACCAGTGGTGAAATGAAGTATTATACATTTACCATTGAAATCTTGGCTGCTGCTGTTCTTCCAGAGAAAAACGCTCTTTGTAGCCTTTGTAGCTGCTCTGGCAAATAGATGAGGATCATCGCAAGCCCAACTGACCTTCTGTATAGCCCATATTTCCCTAATAGGATATTTAAAACATGGATTTCCATACCAGATCCACCCTTTTAAATGAGATCAAATTTATGTTTATGTTTAATTTAAAAAGTAATAATTTTTGGACGCGGTGCAAATTCTAATATATTTTCTCATTATGCTAAAATGTACAGTGCTCGCTGTATAAATATTCAGACGTCTGTTCCCATATTTGTGTGGGAAATTGTCCCCACCAATTTCTAATGTTATTTTTGGCCAATGTCGTTTCTGTGACATCTGCTCTGGCATATGGGTTTTTTGGATTGCCTTCACAAGTTCTGTACCGTTCATTCATAGTATGGACGAATTTAATAGGCATTTATTAAATTTGGCATTATTCGATACTAATGATTGGGGTAAATGGAAATAAAATGCGTAAGGGAGAAGAAAGGCTATTTTTTTAGGATCAGGTAGATAGATCTCAGTTTAAGGGTGCAGTCAGACGAACGTATTACTCGTGTGAGGATCGCATCGGACTGGCCGATGACAGCTGCATAGAAATACAGGCCATCACGCTCAAGTCAGGAGAGCCGATGGCCAGTCCGAGGATTGTGATGCGTTCCCTGTCCGAGTTGCAGGGCGAGTCCAAAGGCACTGTGCTGTGCACTTTTTCTACAGCAAATCAGAAGAAATTTGCTAATTTAAAAAAAAGGAAATTAAAATCTTTAGTTAGAATTCACACTTCATTACCTCCATAATTTGCTAGTAAAATTTGTCCTTTTTCATAACCGATAACGGACAAAATCCTCAATAAATTTGTGCTCAGAATTCACATACTTTAAATAAAAAAAATTGACGTGCAGGTCAGTTTCCACACAGAGAAAGTCCACAGCTTCATCTTACAGAGTTCTTAACCTCAGGCTGAGGGCCTCTCAGACGAAAGCTTGCCTGCCATATAAGATAGTTGGAAGCATGCATGGTATTTCTTTGGAGGCAGTATCAGTTTTAAGACTCCTTTGACACCACCTAACTTGAGGAACGCAATGTCGGGTTGTGTTCATATGCAACCTGCCTGTTTACAGCTTCTTTCCTGGGAGGCGCGGAGAGCTGTTGAGTTGTCAACATAACCGTGTGGTCAGCCATCAATCATGTATATGTCCAGACAGCGATTAAAATGTTTCGAGGCTAGGTAGAAGACCTGCCTGAAATAGAACAACCTCCATGGTCTCGAATTTCACAACCATGAAATGGTGGAATTATTTATTTCTATGAATGTGGGATGTGAGATTGGAGTTGAGTAACCCTATCATCCTAAAAATGTGAATGCTAATTTCTCCAATTATGGCCAAACTGATCAATCACAAAATATGGAGTGTCCCGAATTTTTCCCACCGTAAATGATCGGTAGAAGAAGAAAGAAAGGGCATGACAAAAGTCAACATTCCCAGTCCTTTGTTCTTACAGTAGATATGCCACCAGAGGATGTGTCCATCAGCATCTTCTCGGTTTTAACACGATCATGTTAGCCTGGATGTATATTGCAGGCACTGGTGATTTAACCCTTGAGATCAGGTTGGTATTAGTGCATGATGACATAGGTAAACATGGGGGAAAGTTAACATAGATGCACCATTGATTTTAAAGGTTCCCTCCGTAAATTTCCCAAAACTTCTATAGCAAGCAAACCATTACCGACCCACCACCATGGAAGGTATTGTGGTCTTTAATTTTCTGGACAATGTAAATATTCCTAAAAATATATTCAGTATATAACCCCCATAAAGAATATATAGTGCTGTTCTCATTGTTTCCAGATAATAACACAATAGGTAAGAAGGGCTGGTTGTGAGAGTCAGCAGTCTATAGAGAGTTGCCTGGGACATCCGATGCTTCGCTCTATCCATCTCCTGGTTACAATGACAATGATGGCTTTATTATTGAGGGTTCAAAAGTTCTGCTCTCACAGATCGCCATCACATCTCTGATTTCCTTTTTCTTTTTTGTACAAAACGTGAACTTTCCTCATCACTGTAATGATACTGAAAATGACCGTGTTGTGGAAATGTTAAACTATCGCGCTAAGGATTTGTAATAGTAGACACAAGTAATTACCCCATCCGAAAATATGTACGATATATAGAGAAGAATTACAGCTTATTGCAAAAAAATACACATGCTCATTAAATAAATGGCTAACCGGTTGGGTTTTTTTGCCATACAAGACCATTCAACATCTACATGGAGATGTTTTTGGGTCTGTTTTGAAGTCCTTGGAAGTTCAGTGCTACAGTATCTCATGTGTATCCCATGTTCCATTGTATGTTGTCTTTTATGGCACCATATTATGGGATTATTCTCCCATAAAACAAGGCTTCTTGGTGCGAAGAATCCCTTAAACAATACCTGTGGTTTACACTAATTTTGACATGTCGGAGATTTTATTCGAAAAAAAATGCTGCTGGATAAAAGAGCGCAATAGGGTCTTATCTGAGATACAATTGATTAGATAGATCAGATTCTACTCACCAATTTAAGCCGAAGGAAAGGCTCATAGATATATCCTGCTGCAGCAGATCCACCGGTCCACGTGTGACCAACAGAGGTAAAAAAAAAGGGGGTAAAATGTGGATTTAAACTGCGCTGCTGAATGATTCAAGGTCCAAATGTGTAGCCATTAGGTCATGGATTTATTAAACGCGTTTCAAAGTACAAGACTTCATCAGGACACCACAATATCGAGATTTTATTCGGAAAGAGTCCAGTTGCCAAGACCTCCATCGATTACTAAATCAAAGGGACAGAAGCCCTTAGCTTGAGCACTGTTCCTCTTTGGCTTTGATTGACTTTGGCTTGCCCAGTTCTTCTCTTATTACTCAAACAAGGGGTGTATGGATTTATAGAAAGGATTGAGTCATTACACACTGCATGCTTCTTTTGGGGCTTATGGACATCCTACGGGGCTGTCTTCTACTTTGGCCAGCCTTTTGTGGACTATTTAGCCATCCATTTTTGCATGCGCGAGATAAATGGTTCTAGGTTCTTCTGTGATTTTATTTACAGTTTGATCAGAGTTTCATAAGTGTTATTTATCCGAACTTCATCCGAGTTTGTTCTGAGTTTCATTAGTTTTTCTCTGATGAGGTGTAAAAAAGAAAATGTTTCTCCACCTTCTTCTGTCTAGCAGTCTGTGAAAAATGGACAGCACTTGGACAGCTGTCAAATTTTTTTCAGACTCATAGACTTGCGGTGGCAACACTTTGATCAATATCAGACATGGCCCCACAATTTTGCATGGACCACTTGGTCCGTAAAATAAAATCATAAGTGTGAACAGTCCCACAGACAGGTGCGAGTTCGATCTGTGAGAATCAAGGATAGAAATCATACAGAAAAAAAAGACATGTGAATGAGCCTATAGAGTCAAAATGGAACATCGAATGACTTAGAGCGGTTCCCAGTTTAGCAGAAAAGATCCATCCATGCATTATATGGTCAGCCATTTACTTGAATAACTGTATGTTGGAAATTCTTAGACATAAAGTCCGTAGATAGGTCTTCTTGACCAGAGACCGTGATTTATTCAGACATGCAACGGAGCAGATCTTGACCATACTACAATGTTAGACCAGATGCGACTTTTCAATGGTGGATACATCCGATTAATGAAACCCATGGTATTGGATGATCTCCAGGTAGATTTATTTTTAAAAAAGGGGTCATTTTCATCTTCAAAACAATTAGGTCAGGTCCTGACCCATAGTGTCAAGTCTCCATAATTCTTACTAGTTGTAGTGTGAGGTGCATACCTAACTATTTAATTGGTGAGACAGAGGAAGACTTTTTGTAACCTCATCAAGATAATTTTACAAAATTGTTCCGTAGCTCATCATGTCTTTCCATTCCATCTCTCATTGAGAGGATTGATTTCCCTCTTAATTCGTAGATATTTTTTAAAATTTGCTTATTTCTCCACTTTCCATTCGAGGATATGAAAACACCTGCCTAAGGAGCGTCCAGTCTTTACTCCGAGAGGAGACGATATCTTTTAGCTTTCCTTGTGCAGTCTGTTTGTTTCTGTTGGAATTACAACACAGTGTTTCTTTTTCCCATTTGAGTTTATCTGTACTAAAATATTTTCCAAATATTGTCTTGGAAGTATTCACCACCACTCCCGTCTCGAATTCCCTGGCCCCGCTCCCAGGACATACACTAAAACAAGAATATAAGATTCTGAGTTCCGAATAAAACCAAATTGTAAAGTTGGCTCCATGTCCATCGTGTTGATTGCATCACCTGATGGGACCGTTACATTGAACCTTTCTCCCCAATATGGCTAGATATTGTTATTAGACTTGGCATGACTGTGTTAGAAACTGAAGGTTTTGTTTTTCTGAAGTTCAGATGAGCAACAAAATGACCCAAACACGAGATGTGAGATGATATCATTTCATCCAGATGTGAGATGTTCATCTATTGATAGAGAACGTTTCTCTTCTGGTTGCCAGTAAAGCACTTCAGTCTCTTTTATTCCCATCGCAAACTTTTCACGGTAATTACATGTCGTTTTGGAAACATCCTTCTAGTTGGCCGCCCTTTCCCAGAACCGTAGCAGCCTCTTGACATCTTTGACTTTCTCTTGATAACATTTCTACGTCTTGCTGGACAACTTGGTGGCTTAGCCATTAGATCTGCTGTCACGGAGACTTATGCTGTGGATTGAAAGCAGATCCGTCATCAGATTTCACAATACAAACTGTATACTTTGGAAAATAAGTCTCCTAGATCTGTTGAGGCTGGTGTATTTACTTAAAAAATAAAAAAACGTGTCAGAATGAACGGTTGTGTGACCCTGGAATGAAGATGAGCATTTTATGAGTTTAGCTGGAACTTGACTCTTATAAACATATTTTATTCACAAGAGAAAGTAGAACACAGATCAGAAGGTGAACGTTAGACATTTTTCCATTTTATTTGAAAAAAACTAACTCAGGAAATGAAGGCAGCGACAAATTAGTATGTGTTTTACAAATTGTCTTGCTCATGATTAAGCGAGCTTAGTCTCCAGAAACGCGTTGAGATTCTTACCCATATGGTTTGTGCTGAAGTTTGTATCCTCCATGTTTAAGTTTGTGAATAAAGATAACTTTTTTTCACGGATTCGGTGAAGCTGGACATTTTCTTTTCTTGCTGAAATAGGCAAGGCCTTCTGTGAAATAGACATTGTCTGGTTGGGACTGTGTGTGTTCACAGACAATGATTTCTGGAATTATTCGTGAGCCCATGCAGTGACTCATGCCTGTTTACAATGTAACTAGGCCTAACGGCCGGTTGATCACGAGCATCCATTTTTGTCTCTTGGGCACATGGATTTATTTAAAATCTTTATATGACATTATGTACTGTAGACAGTGGGATATTCAAAGTCTTTGCAGTTTTATGTTGAGGAACATTTTTCTGAAATTCTTCCACAATTTTTAGATGCAGTTGGTGGACCTCCGACCATCTTCACTTCTGGGAGACTCTGCCTCTCTAACTTTTTTTTTTTTTTTTTGCACAGATATGTGAATGAGTTGCAAAATTGCCCCTCCAGCTATTTTTCCATTACTACCACTTACTTTTAAAGCCTTTTTGCTAACCCTGCCCCGACTTTTTTTTTAGATGCGTTGCTTCCATCAGTTTTTATATGAGTTACATTTTTTAAAATATCCAACGTTCAGCGTGAGATCTGTGCTCTATGTTCTGTTGTGTAAAAAAATATGGCTGTAAGAGATTTACAAATAATTGTATTCTTGTTTTCTTTACGTTTTACACAGCGTCCAAACTTTTCGGGGGAATTGGGGTTGTAATATAAGCAGCTCGTATTGTGAAATCTGGTGACCGATCCACTGAAAAGCCATTAATGACAATATCTGGATGATGTTTGTATCTCCTCCGACTCGTACTGCCTGTAGAAGTATTACAGGTCTTTTGTTTCCCTAAACATATACTTATGATAATCTATGAAATTGATGGTTTTTGTACTGACTTTTAGATGATTTTACAGTAACTAAAGTACGGTATGTGGTTTTCTTCAAGTTGTACATAGTGATTATGGTGTTGTATGATTATGGCATAATGTTCTCTTAATCGGGTAGATTACATGTAACAGGAAAATATGGATTTGTTTTGTTTTTAAGTCGTTTATTTTTCTTGACGGCTTATCTAGATCTTGGTGTTACTTGTGATGATTCCCCCTACTGTTTTTCTTTTTTTTTGTTTGTACTTTCTCTTGGAACGTCCTCCTTATGTCCAGTGCTGGTGAGAAGAAGCAGCTTCTACTACTAATTTTTATTATCTGGCTGTACAGTAGCAGTAAATACTGTGCTACGGTGTTCGTATCCAAGAAGGTCCACAGGGTGGGACTAAGCTATTGAGCATGTGTGACCACCGGCAGTGGACGTTATGAGATGGAATAAAATTTACTCAAGAGGACACTATAACGTGTGTAACAAAAAAAAAAAGTTCTCATACTTTGCACTGATGAGTGGGCAATACCCTGGAACACTGTCTCTGAAAATTGAGATTCTGATTTGGCTTTTATCCCAAGTCATATTGCAAGGCTTGTTAAAGGGTACATAGTAACTTGTAGCATTGCGGCTTCCAACAGGTGGCGGTATAGATTTCAAGTCCTCTTCGTCTCTGAAGAGGCAGTTTGCATATTTAATTTCCCAGAAGAGCACTGAATGTCGAATAGGCCTCCTTACCTTGGCTTGCCAGATCCGGTATGTCACACTCCACAAGGAGTTAGACAAAAAATACCTGCACTCCAGCGCACTTTATAACCAGTTCATGACCCGGATTAGTTTCCCGTAGTATGGTCAATCACTATTTTTTTTTTTTTTTTAGTTTGAAAGCATCAATGTTTATCTCATTAATTTATTACAATTGTTTTGGTCTTTTTTTCCATTTTACTTTTACACCATTTTAATTTCTTTTGTTAAAAACATTTTAAAAATGTAGAAAAATTTGGTAAAATTATGTCAAGTCTCTTTTTCTTTGTACATTATTTTTTATTATTTTAAAAGCCAGACACTCTAGTAATATTTATTTATCGCTTGTGTTCCTGTTTATTGTTATTTTTGTGCAGTTTTGGGTTGCTCTGGGGCAGGACTACAGCTGTTGCAGAGGCGTAGCTAGGGTTTTCGTTCAGGGTGGGTGAAACTTCTCAGTGGGCCCCTAACCAGGTAACCTTGATTACAACTGGGTGACGCACCCTAATAGTGGAGGAGAACCTCAGCAGATGACAATGCTATTAATGAAAATAATCTCTATATAAAGACCAACATGGATATTAACGCCATATGGTCAGTGGTAAATTACCAGCCCTACAAAACATATAAGAGATCACAGCACAGTTACAGATAGTGACTTACCGCTGACGTTCTTTATGATGGAATCATTCACTTTCCCGTCTTTTCCATCTAGCCCAGACCGACATGACAACTTCTTCCAGCCAGGACTCAGCTGCAGAAAATACAACAAAGACACATTTCACTTCTCACATTCCAGCCATCACCATCTATTCCCAACCTGCACAAACTCCTCATCCTGCTGATACCCCAATACTGAGCCGCTGCTGCCGTATGTGTCCCTATTACTGCTCCTGATACCCCAATACTGAGCCGCTGCTGCCGTATGTGTCCCTATTACTGCCCCTGATATCCCAATGCTGAGCCGCTGCTGCCGTATGTGTCCCTATTACTGCACCTGATACCCCAATACTGAGCCGCTGCTGCCGTATGTGTCCCTATTACTGCACCTGATACCCCAATACTGAGCCGCTGCTGCCGTATGTGTCCCTATTACTGCACCTGATACCCCAATACTGAGCCGCTGCTGCCGTATGTGTCCCTATTACTGCACCTGATACCCCAATACTGAGCCACTGTTGCCGTATGTGTCCCTATTACTGCACCTGATACCCCAATACTGAGCCGCTGCTGCCATATGTGTCCCTATTACTGCACCTGATACCCCAATACTGAGCCACTGCTGCCGTATGTGTCCCTATTACTGCACCTGATACCCCAATACTGAGCCGCTGCTGCCGTATGTGTCCCTATTACTGCACCTGATACCCCAATACTGAGCCGCTGCTGCCATATGTGTCCCTATTACTGCACCTGATACCCCAATACTGAGCCGCTGCTGCCGTATGTGTCCCTATTACTACCCCTGATACCCCAATACTGAGCCGCTGCTGCCGTATGTGACCCTATTACTGCACCTGATACCCCAATACTGAGCCGCTGCTGCCGTATGTGTCCCTATTACTACCCCTGATACCCCAATACTGAGCCGCTGCTGCCGTATGTGACCCTATTACTGCACCTGATACCCCAATACTGAGCCGCTGCTGCCGTATGTGTCCCTATTACTGCACCTGATACCCCAATACTGAGCCGCTGCTGCTGTATGTGTCCTTATTACTGCACCTGATACCCCAATACTGAGCCGCTGCTGCCGTATGTGTCCCTATTACTGCACCTGATACCCCAATACTGAGCCGCTGCTGCCGTATGTGTCCCTATTACTGCACCTGTGTGTGATTCTCTGTGCCCTCTAAATTCTAAAGCACCCCTCTATAATATAGTAATGCCGGGTGCAAGTGCCCTAGAAAACAGTGCCCACATTTTGCCCCCTAGAAAGTAATATTGCCCTGTGTGCCCCTTTAATAGTCACAGTAACCTGAGTTCCCCTATAACAATAAGTGCCCACTTCACATTGAATAATGTCCCGAGTCTCCCCCCCCTGTACAGCTCCCCTATACACAGTATGATGCTCTCTTATACATACCATGATGCCTCCTCACTATACTGACCCCTTAGTAGCCCCCAAACTGTTTGATGGCTCCAGCACTGTATGATGGCCCCTTTACTGTAATCCCCACACTGTACGATGGCTCCCTCACCGTAATCCCCACACTTTACAATGGCCCACTAGATGGCCTCCATATGGTATAATGCACCAGATAGTCCTCAACATAGTATAATGCACTCCCCATAGGCAGACTCTATAGCACAAGGCAGCACCCATGGGCAGACTCTATAGCACAACGCAGCACCCCATAGACAGACTCTGTAGTATAAGACAGCACCCCCATAGGCAGACCCTGTAGTATAAGACAGCACCCCTTAGGCAGACCCTGTAAGTATAAGACAATACCCCCATAGGCAGACCCTGTAGTATAAGACAGTACCCCTATAGGCAGACCCTGTAAGTATAAGACTGTACCCCCATAGGCAGACCCTGTAGTATAAGGCAGTACTCCCATATGCAGACCCTGTAGTATAAGACAGTACTCCATAGGCAGACCCTGTAGTATAAGACAGTACCCCCATAGGCAGACCCTGTAGTATAAGACATTACCCCATAGGCAGACCCTGTAGTATAAGACAGTACTCCATAGGCAGACCCTGTAGTATAAGACAGTACTCCCATAGGCAGAGCTTGTAGTATAAGACAGTACTCAATAGGCAGACCCTGTAGTATAAGACAGTACTCCATAGGCAGTCCCTGTAGTAAAAGCCAGTACCCCCATAGGCAGACCCTGTAGTATAAGACAGTACCCCCATAGGCAGACCCTGTAGTATAAGACAGTACCCCCATAGGCAGACCCTGTAGTATAAGGCAGCCTGTTGTGGATTCTGTTTTTGGGCTCCCTCTGGTGGTTACAACTGGTACTGGGTGACTTTGGTGGGTTGCGGGCTCTGGTTTCCACCTGTCCATCAGTGGCTGGGTGTTTCCTATTTAACCTGGCTTTCCTGTCTTTCCCTTGCCGGCTATCAATGTATCAGTGTGTGTCTCTGTTACCTGCTCCTAGGCCTTCAAGACAAGCTAAAGGTACCGTCACATTAAGCGACGCTGCAGCGATAGCGACAGCGATGCCGATCGCTGCAGCGTCGCTGTTTGGTCGCTGGAGAGCTGTCACACAGACCGCTCTCCAGCGACCAACGATGCCGAGGTCCCCGGGTAACCAGGGTAAGCATCGGGTTGCTAAGCGCAGGGCCGCGCTTAGTAACCCGATGTTTACCCTGGTTACCAGCGTAAAAGTTAAAAAAACAAACAGCACATACTCACCAGCGCGTCCCCCAGCCTCTGCTTCCTGACACTGACTGAGCTCCGGCCCTAACAGCACAGCGGTGACGTCACCGCTGTGCTTTCACTTTCAGTTTAGGGCCGGCGCTCAGTCAGTGTCAGGAAGCAGAGGCTGGGGTACGCGCTGGTGAGTATGTACTGTTTGTTTTTTTAACTTTTACGCTGGTAACCAGGGTAAACATCGGGTTACTAAGCGCGGCCCTGCGCTTAGTAACCCGATGTTTACCCTGGTTACCAGTGTAAAATATCGCTGGTATCCTTGCTTTTGCTGTCAAACACGGCGATACACGGCGACCTAGCGACCAAATAAAGTGCAGACCTTCTAGCAGCGACCAGCAATTTCACAGCGGGATCCAGATCGCTGCTGCGTGTCAAATACAGCGATATCGCTATCCAGGTCGCTGCAACGTCACGGATCGCTGGCGATATCGCCTAGTGTGACGGTACCTTTAGTCTGTATTTCCCTGTTTCATGATTGCTTTCATGTTTTTTAGTCCAGCTTGCAGATATGTAATTCTCTGCTGCTGGTTGCTCTAGTGGGCTGAAATTACCACTCATGTACCATGAGTTGGCACATGAGTTCAAGTAATTTCAGGATGGTATTTTGAAGGGTTTTTCAGCTGACCGCGCAGTTCACCTTTTGTATCCTCTGCTATCTAGCTTAAGCGGGCCTCATTTTGCTGAATCTGTTTTCATAACTACGTTTGTGCCTTCCTCTCATTTCACCGTCATTATATGTGGGAGGCTGCTATCTCTGTGGGAATATTTCTCTGGAGGCAAGTGAGGTCTGTTATTCTTCTGATACAGGAAGCTAGATCTCCGGCTGGCGCGAGACGTCTAGGGGCCCCCCAGGAACGTCCCCCGGCTACTGTTAGTTGAGTGTTGAGGTTCAGGATCGCGGTCAGCTCAGGTTCCATCACCCTAGAGCTCGTCCTGTTTTGCCCGTGTTATGTTGACAAATTCCCTGCCATTGGGAATCATGACAGTATAGCCGGCCCACAAAGTGTTAATTGTTTGGGCTGAAGCAGGAGAAAAAGAAGTGTTGAAGGGAAATTTTATTTTTTTTTTTTTCCCCTCAGAGTTTTGCTGCCTAGCCCTTAATTGCTGTCTAGCTGTTTCTTACCTCCTCTTAACCCTTGAATGGCTCTGACCTTAGCTGTTTAACATGGATGTCCAGAGTTTGGCTTCCAGCCTGAATAATCTTGCTGTAAAAGTTCAAAATATACAGGATTTTGTTGTTCACACTCGTATGTCTGAACCTAGAATTCCTATTCCAGAGTTTTTTTCTGGAGATAGATCTACCTTCCTGAATTTCAGGAACAATTGCAAATTGTTTCTTTCTTTGAAATCTCGCTCCTCTGGAGACCCTGCTCAGCAGGTCAAGATTGTAATATCTTTCCTGCGGGGCGACCCTCAGAATTGGGCATTTGCATTGGCACCAGGGGATCCTGCATTGCTCAGTGTGGATGCGTTTTTTCTGGCACTGGGATTGCTCTATGAGGAACCTAACCTGGAGATTCAGGCTGAAAAGGCTTTATTAGCCCTCTCTCAGGGGCATGATGAAGCGGAAGTATATTGTCAAAAATTTCGGAAATGGTCGGTGCTTACTCAGTGGAATGAGTGCGCCCTGGCTGCAAACTTCAGAGATGGTCTTTCTGAGGCCATTAAGGATATTATGGTGGGGTTCCCTGCGCCTACAGGTCTGAATGAGTCTATGACTATGGCCATTCAGATTGATCGGCGTTTACGGGAGCGCAAACCTGTGCACCAGTTGGCGGTGTCTTCTGAACAGGCACCTGAGACTATGCAATGTGATAGAATTCAGTCCAGAAGTGAACGGCAAAATTATAGGCGGAAAAATGGATTGTGTTTTTATTGTGGTGATTCAGCTCATGTTATATCAGCATGCTCTAAACGCACAAAAAAGGTTGATAAATCTTTTGCCGTTAGTACTCTGCAGTCTAAGTTCATTTTGTCTGTAACTCTGATTTGTTCACTGTCATCCATTTCCGTCGATGCCTATGTGGATTCGGGCGCTGCCCTGAGTCTTATGGATTGGTCTTTTGCCAAACGCTGCGGTTTTAGTCTGGAGCCTCTGGAAGTTCCTATTCCTTTGAAGGGAATTGACTCTACACCATTGGCTATGAATAAACCGCAGTACTGGACACAAGTGACCATGCGCATGACTCCCGTTCATCAGGAGGTGATTCGCTTCCTTGTACTGTATAATTTACATGATGTACTAGTGCTTGGTCTGCCATGGTTACAAACTCATAATCCAGTCCTGGATTGGAAAACAATGTCTGTGTTAAGCTGGGGATGTCAGGGGGTTCATGATGATGCACCTCTGATTTCAATTGCTTCATCTACTCCTTCTGAGGTCCCTGCGTTTTTGTCTGACTATCGGGATGTTTTTGAGGAGCCTAAGCTCAATTCGCTCCCTCCTCATAGGGATTGTGACTGTGCTATAGAATTAATTCCTGGCAGTAAGTTCCCTAAGGGTCGTTTATTTAATCTGTCAGTGCCAGAGCATACTGCTATGCGGAATTATATTAAGGAGTCCTTGGAAAAGGGACATATTCGTCCATCTTCGTCTCCTCTGGGAGCAGGATTTTTTTTCGTGGCTAAAAAAGACGGTTCCCTGAGGCCTTGTATAGATTATCGCCTTCTGAATAAGATTACAGTCAAATATCAGTATCCATTGCCATTATTGACTGATTTGTTTGCTCGCATTAAGGGGGCTAGGTGGTTCACTAAGATAGATCTTCGCGGTGCGTATAATCTTGTGCGGATAAAGCAGGGTGATGAGTGGAAAACCGCATTTAATACGCCTGAGGGCCATTTTGAGTATTTGGTAATGCCTTTTGGACTTTCTAATGCTCCTTCAGTCTTTCAGTCCTTTATGCACAATATTTTCCGTGAATATCTGGATAAGTTTATGATTGTGTATTTGGATGATATTTTGGTGTTTTCTGATGACTGGGAGTCTCATGTTCTACAGGTCAGGAAGGTGTTTCAAGTCCTGC
This sequence comes from Ranitomeya variabilis, assembly GCF_051348905.1. NCBI lineage: Eukaryota > Metazoa > Chordata > Amphibia > Anura > Dendrobatidae > Ranitomeya > Ranitomeya variabilis. The sequence continues at coordinate 750,901,847 of NC_135234.1, read as the reverse complement.
GGGCCAATTCTCTGTTTGTGAAGGGCTCAAAATGTCTCTTCGGAGTCCAGAAGATTTCTTTTTTGGGGTACATTTTTTCTCCTTCTACTATTGAGATGGATCCCGTCAAGGTTCAGGCGATTTGTGACTGGACACAACCTACATCTGTTAAGAGTCTTCAGAAGTTCTTGGGTTTTGCTAATTTTTATCGTCGGTTCATTTCTAATTTTTCCAGTGTTGTTAAACCTTTGACTGATTTGACTAAAAAGGGTGCTGATGTTGCTAATTGGTCTCCTGCGGCTGTGGAGGCCTTTCAGGAACTTAAGCGCCGGTTTTCTTCTGCTCCTGTGTTATGTCAACCAGATGTTTCACTTCCTTTTCAAGTTGAGGTTGATGCTTCCGAGATTGGAGCGGGGGCGGTTTTGTCACAGAGAAGTTCCGATGGCTCGGTGATGAAGCCATGTGCGTTCTTTTCTAGAAAATTGTCGCCCGCCGAGCGCAATTATGATGTGGGTAATCGGGAGCTTTTGGCCATGAAGTGGGCATTTGAGGAGTGGTGTCATTGGCTTGAGGGTGCTAGACATCGTGTGGTGGTCTTGACTGATCACAAAAATCTGATTTACCTTGAGTCTGCCAGGCGTTTGAATCCTAGACAGGCTCGTTGGTCGTTGTTTTTTTCTCGTTTCAATTTTGTGGTTTCATACTTGCCAGGTTCAAAGAATGTGAAGGCAGATGCTCTTTCCAGGAGTTTTGTGCCTGACTCTCCTGGAGACTCTGGGCCTACTGGCATCCTTAGGGATGGGGTAATATTGTCCGCCGTCTCCCCAGACTTGCGACGTGCATTGCAGGAGTTTCAGGCGGATAAACCTGATCGGTGTCCACCAGAAAGACTGTTTGTTCCGGATGATTGGACCAGTAGAGTCATCTCCGAGGTCCATTCTTCTGTGTTGGCTGGTCATCCTGGAATATTTGGTACTAGAGACTTGGTGGCCAGGTCTTTTTGGTGGCCTTCCTTGTCAAGGGATGTGCGCACCTTTGTGCAGTCTTGTGAAGTGTGTGCTCGGGCTAAGCCTTGCTGTTCTCGGGCCAGTGGGTTGTTGTTATCCTTGCCTATTCCGAAGAGGCCTTGGACGCACATTTCCATGGATTTTATTTCAGATCTCCCTGTCTCACAGAAAATGTCCGTTATCTGGGTTGTGTGTGACCGCTTTTCTAAGATGGTTCATTTGGTACCCTTGCCTAAGTTGCCTTCCTCCTCTGAGTTGGTCCCTTTGTTTTTTCAGAACGTGGTTCGTTTGCATGGGATTCCGGAGAATATCGTTTCGGACAGGGGATCCCAGTTTGTGTCTAGATTTTGGCGGACGTTTTGTGCTAAGATGGGCATTAATTTGTGTTTCTCGTCTGCATTCCATCCTCAGACGAATGGCCAGACGGAGCGAACTAATCAGACCTTGGAAACTTATTTAAGGTGTTTTGTTTCTGCTGATCAAGATGACTGGGTTGCCTTTTTGCCACTGGCCGAATTTCCCCTTAATAATCGGGCTAGTTCTGCTACTTTGGTTTCTCCTTTCTTTTGTAATTCGGGGTTTCATCCTCGTTTTTCCTCTGGTCAGGTGGAGCCTTCGGATTGTCCTGGAGTGGACGTGGTGGTGGATAGGTTACATCAGATTTGGAATCAGGTGGTGGACAATTTGAAGTTGTCTCAGGAGAAGGCCCAGCAGTTTGCTAATCGTCGTCGCCGCGTGGGTCCCCGACTTCGTGTTGGGGACTTGGTGTGGTTGTCTTCTCGTTTTGTCCCTATGAAGGTCTCTTCTCCCAAGTTTAAGCCTCGGTTCATCGGTCCTTATAAGATCTTGGAGATTCTTAACCCTGTATCTTTTCGTTTGGATCTCCCAGCATCGTTTGCTATTCATAATGTGTTCCATCGGTCGTTATTGCGGAGGTATGAGGTGCCCGTTGTTCCTTCGGTTGAGCCTCCTGCTCCGGTGCTGGTGGAGGGAGAATTGGAGTATGTTGTTGAGAAGATCTTGGATTCTCGTGTTTCCAGACGTAAACTCCAGTATTTGGTTAAGTGGAAGGGTTATGGTCAGGAGGATAATTCCTGGGTGGTCGCCTCTGATGTTCATGCGACTGATTTGGTCCGCGCCTTCCATAGAGCTCATCCTGATTGCCCTGGGGGTTCTCGTGAGGGTTCGGTGACCCCTCCTCAAGGGGGGGGTACTGTTGTGGATTCTGTTTTTGGGCTCCCTATGGTGGTTACAACTGGTACTGGGTGACTTTGGAGGGTTGCGGGCTCTGGTTTCCACCTGTCCATCAGTGGCTGGGTGTTTCCTATTTAACCTGGCTTTCCTGTCTTTCCCTTGCTGGCTATCAATGTATCAGTGTGTGTCTCTGTTACCTGCTCCTAGGCCTTCAAGACAAGCTAAGTCTGTATTTCCCTGTTTCATGATTGCTTTCATGTTTTTTAGTCCAGCTTGCAGATATGTAATTCTCTGCTGCTGGTTGCTCTAGTGGGCTGAAATTACCACTCATGTACCATGAGTTGGCACATGAGTTCAAGTAATTTCAGGATGGTATTTTGAAGGGTTTTTCAGCTGACCGCGCAGTTCACCTTTTGTATCCTCTGCTATCTAGCTTAAGCGGGCCTCATTTTGCTGAATCTGTTTTCATAACTACGTTTGTGCCTTCCTCTCATTTCACCGTCATTATATGTGGGAGGCTGCTATCTCTGTGGGAATATTTCTCTGGAGGCAAGTGAGGTCTGTTATTCTTCTGATAGGGGAAGCTAGATCTCCGGCTGGCGCGAGACATCTAGGGGCCCCCCAGGAACGTCCCCCGGCTACTGTTAGTTGAGTGTTGAGGTTCAGGATCGTGGTCAGCTCAGGTTCCATCACCCTAGAGCTCGTCCTGTTTTGCCCGTGTTATGTTGACAAATTCCCTGCCATTGGGAATCATGACAGCAGCCCCCGTAAAAAAAACAATAAATAAATACCTTTCTTCCTCCTGGACAGCGCTGCTCCGAACTCCCGCTCATTTCCTGACAGCGGGCGCCGGGTGGTTACAGTAGCATAGCTCCAGGTCGGCCCCCTCTGAGCTCCAGGCCCGGGGCGACCGCACCCTCTGCCCCCCGGTAGCTACGCTACTGAGCTGTTGTATTGGCTACTTATATGCTTTTTATTTTTTAAATTATTTTTACATTTCTTATTTCCACTATAAGGCTAGGATCAAACGACGGTTTAAAAAATTGGCCGGATTTTCATCCCCAAAAAAGACTATTTTTTTTCTCACTTGTCATCCATATGCAATCCATTTTTTTTTGACCATTCACAGTTTCCAATGTTACAGAATTGCAATGCATCTGTAAATATCGGATCTAGACTGTGGTTCCTCATGGTATCCAATTCACATCCATAGACTTGAATGGGAGAGAGTCATCCGGTTGTAGGAGGAAAATGGTGCATGCTGCGAACACTTAAATGTTTCAAATCTGCAAGGAAAAAATAAGCAGCACGTGTATGTGATTTCAGAAACTTTATTCACTTTGCTAGTATTATAAAACGCAAGTGGATGGGACGTGTTTAGATTTTGGGAGGTCCTGGTCCTGGGTGGCTCCATACATCCTTCTCCATGTTGGTGCCAGCCTGGCCTTTACACATGGCCGATATTCCACGTTTCCACCCCTCCTGGATCCCTCGACTATCACCTTCCCCTTTAGCCTTGTCGCACATTTTCGAGCACGTAACACATTATTTCCTGCAGCTATCTATTCTTTCCTCCACAACACCCGATACTTCCTTCGTGTTCCATTGTCCTGGGTGTAATCTGGTTGACACAAAGGTCGTTGCCTTTAGCTTTACAAGTTTTCCTTATTTTTTCCCACAGTCTCTCATTCCACGTTATCTAATACACTGCTTCTTTTTAACTTTTTGTACAAATGATACTGCAATAAGTGCGACAGCGCGAGCTTCAGGTAAAGTCCTGGACTACCGGAAATCCATGGTGCGGACAACATGTTCAAAGCCTAAAGATTTAGTTGTGACTGCAGTGAAATAGGTTCCCAGGACACTGACGGCCATTCCTTGGTGTACGTCATCTATGTTTAATTGTGGGGTCAAAGCTTTTCCGAACACTTTCCAATTCGGGCAATAAATGGGTTTGTCACTACTGTAAGGGTCATATTCACTGCTTATCAGATCCTCATAATCAAACTTTACTGGCCTCCTGCTAACAAGTTCTCTTAAAAATGGTGAATCACTTTATTACATTACTGATCCTGAGTTACATCCTGTATTATACCTCAGAGCATAATACAGAATATAACTCAGGATCAGTACAGGATCAGTAATGTAATGTACGTACACAGTGACTGCACCAGCAGAATAGTGAGTGCAGCTCTGGGGTATAATACAGGATGTAACTCAGGATCAGTAATGTAATGTATGTACACAGTGACTGCACCAGCAGAATAGTGAGTGCAGCTCTGGGGTATAATACAGGATGTAACTCAGGATCAGTAATGTAATGTATGTACACAGTGACTGCACCAGCAGAATAGTGAGTGCAGCTCTGGAGTATAATATAGGATGTAACTCAGGATCAGTAATGTAATGTATGTACACAGTGACTGCACCAGCAGAATAGTGAGTGCAGCTCTGGGGTATAATACAGGATGTAACTCAGGATCAGTAATGTAATGTATGTACACAGTGACTGCACCAGCAGAATAGTGAGTGCAGCTCTGGGGTATAATACAGGATGTAACTCAGGATCAGTAATGTAATGTATGTACACAGTGACTGCACCAGCAGAATAGTGAGTGCAGCTCTGGAGTATAATATAGGATGTAACTCAGGATCAGTAATGTAATGTATGTACACAGTGACTGCACCAGCAGAATAGTGAGTGCAGCTCTGGGGTATAATACAGGATGTAACTCAGGATCAGTAATGTAATATATGTACCGAGTGACTGCACCAGCAGAATAGTGAGTGCAGCTCTGGGGTATAATACAGGATGTAACTCAGGATCAGTAATGTAATATATGTACACAGTGACTGCACCAGCAGAATAGTGAGTGCAGCTCTGGGGTATAATACAGGGTGTAACTCAGGATCAGTAATGTAATATATGTACCGAGTGACTGCACCAGCAGAATAGTGAGTGCAGCTCTGGGGTATAATACAGGATGTAATTCAGGATCAGTACAGGATCAGTAATGTAATGTATGTACACAGTGACTGCACCAGCAGAATAGTGAGTGCAGCTCTGAAGTATAATACAGGATGTAACTCAGGATCAGTACAGGATCAGTAATGTAATGTATGTACACAGTGACTGCACCAGCAGAATAGTGAGTGGAGCTCTGGGGTATAATACAGGATGTAACTCAGGATCAGTAATGTAATGTATGTACACAGTGACTGCACCAGCAGAATAGTGAGTGCAGCTCTGGAGTATAATACAGGATGTAACTCGGGATCAGTACAGGATCAGTAATGTAATGTATGTACAGAGTGACTGCACCAGCAGAATAGTGAGTGCAGCTCTGGGGTATAATACAGGATGTAACTCAGGATCAGTAATAAAATGTACGTACGCAGTGACTGCACCAGCAGAATAGTGAGTGCAGCTCTGGGGTATAATACAGGATGTAACTCAGGATCAGTAATGAAATGTACGTACACAGTGACTGCACCAGCAGAATAGTGAGTGCAGCTCTGGGGTATAATACAGGATGTAACTCAGGATCAGTAATGTAATGTATGTACACAGTGACTGCACCAGCAGAATAGTGAGTGCAGCTCTGGGGTATAATACAGGATGTAACTCAGGATCAGTAATGTAATATATGTACCGAGTGACTGCACCAGCAGAATAGTGAGTGCAGCTCTGGGGTATAATACAGGATGTAACTCAGGATCAGTAATGTAATATATGTACACAGTGACTGCACCAGCAGAATAGTGAGTGCAGCTCTGGGGTATAATACAGGGTGTAACTCAGGATCAGTAATGTAATATATGTACCGAGTGACTGCACCAGCAGAATAGTGAGTGCAGCTCTGGGGTATAATACAGGATGTAATTCAGGATCAGTACAGGATCAGTAATGTAATGTATGTACACAGTGACTGCACCAGCAGAATAGTGAGTGCAGCTCTGAAGTATAATACAGGATGTAACTCAGGATCAGTACAGGATCAGTAATGTAATGTATGTACACAGTGACTGCACCAGCAGAATAGTGAGTGGAGCTCTGGGGTATAATACAGGATGTAACTCAGGATCAGTAATGTAATGTATGTACACAGTGACTGCACCAGCAGAATAGTGAGTGCAGCTCTGGAGTATAATACAGGATGTAACTCGGGATCAGTACAGGATCAGTAATGTAATGTATGTACAGAGTGACTGCACCAGCAGAATAGTGAGTGCAGCTCTGGGGTATAATACAGGATGTAACTCAGGATCAGTAATAAAATGTACGTACGCAGTGACTGCACCAGCAGAATAGTGAGTGCAGCTCTGGGGTATAATACAGGATGTAACTCAGGATCAGTAATGAAATGTACGTACACAGTGACTGCACCAGCAGAATAGTGAGTGCAGCTCTGGGGTATAATACAGGATGTAACTCAGGATCAGTAATGAAATGTACGTACACAGTGACTGCACCAGCAGAATAGTGAGTGCAGCTCTGGGGTATAATACAGGATGTAACTCAGGATCAGTAATGTAATGTATGTACACAGTGACTGCACCAGCAGAATAGTGAGTGCAGCTCTGGGGTACAATACAGGATGTAATTCTGCCTGAACATACTTTCCAACTGTCCCCATTTGTAGTCTTGTCTACCATTTGACTTAGCCAAAAAATGGGCTTGTCTTGGGAAAAATTTATTTCTCTTTTACAGGATAGTTGACAATTTACCTGTTCTTCGGGTTCCAACACTGGGACTCGCACCAATCTGTAGAATGAGGAATTTGACTGGGCATTTTTATCTTCGTTGCACAGTGAATGCTTGACCACCACTCTAATCATTCTCTATGGGGCAGCTGGAAAAAGTTTGACACAGCGCTTGGCAGCCCTTTATGCAATTAATTGCACATGGGCTCCATTCTAATGGAGATAAGTTTCCTCTCCTGCCTATTGGTGCCGATCCCTGTGGTGGGACCCCGACCATGCAGTGGGTAGATGATAACTTCCTTTCACCGGACAACCCCTTCAAATGTCCTAAGTTTTGTGTTGTAAATGATGCCTGTAGCTGCATAGAGGGAAACTCTGTAGACACGTGTACTGTATACAGATACAACCGGACATACCTGATGTGTGCACACCCCAAAATTACGTGGACCACGTACTTCCTCTCGATGCCTCGATGCTCTCACCTCACTCAGCTAGCGATACATCTGATGTGTATTGAAGCTGCCGGTTATAATACACTACTCACAAAAAGTTAAGGATATTTGGCTTTCGGGTGAAATTTCAGGATGAACCTAAAACTCACTCTAACCTTTTCAGGTGAACTTAATGTGACCTTCTCTAAACTTCTGAATGAACAAGTCCAATTGTTCAACGTTTCGGTACTTTTTGCACAACATGCACTTCTTTAACAAGGAGCTTAATGGCGAAATCCGCAACAGGTGTTTGATCCATGAATCAGCCAATACATTTCAGGGTTTGATAAGAATTGGCACTAAACAGTCCTCCTTATTATGCCGGCCACATTTTGACATCATCAGACCAAGACTACACCTAACAATCGATCAATAGTACCTCGCCATTGTGAAGCTTCAAGCATGATGTTCTCAGACGGAAGTGGCCACTGAGCGTAGATTGTCAGAGTCTCATCAACAGGTTGCAACAGAGATACAGAGATGCTGAAAGAATCACAAAAAGACCGAGAAGTGGACGTCCTTTCGTCACATCCCACACTGATGACCACTTCATTGTGAACAATGTCCTTCAGGAATGGTTGATGAATTTTCACACAACTCCAGGCACATTTATGGGAGGAGAGCAGCACCCAAGTGTCACGTCAGACCATTCAAAGCCGTTTACATCAGCGTGGTCTGCGTGCTAGATGACCTGCAAGGTTACCTGACCACCCTACCAAGCACAGTCGTCATCGTCTTGCTGGACAAGGGACCAGTGGACCTTCACTGATGAAAGTGGATTCACGCTGAGCAGAAATGATGGCCACCAATGATGTTGGAAATGTCAAGGAGAGCGCTATGCATCAGCCATTGTTGTCACCACACCAGCCTGTGGGGGCAGGTGTGTCTAGTCAGTACAGGAGTGCCCTACGTGAAATAAATTCAGTCGAACCCCTGCTAATGAATAACATCATTAATCCAGTCATTCTGCATGAACAACACAGGTCTAATTATTTCTTAATGTGGATATTGTAGATTAATAGAATTGTCCTGGGTAGTGCATACCAAAGAATTGGCCCAGCTCGCAAGAAGTCTTGGAAACGGGAGTGGGAGGTTCGGATTGTTGAGGATGTTAGTCTTGGGTCATTAGCAGAACGGAGGGTACGGGTAGGGTGGTAGGCTGAGATGAGGGAGGAGATGTAGAATGGTGCTGAACCATGGAGTGCTTTGTGGATGTAGTGACTGGCACAGAGTGGAAACATCAGTGGAACGGCTGGTGAGGAATATGATCCTGCTGCATTCAGGACAGATTGGAGAGGGGAGAGTTTTGGAAGAGGGATACCAATTAGTAGAGAGTTACAATTAGAGTTGAGTGAATATGTTTGTAATCGGTCGCCGAATCTGAACTTGTCATATTGGTACCCTATCCGTGCCGAATTTGTTTGACAATCGATTCTGAGCATATTCGGTGATTTTTACTCCCATCGACTCCAATGACATTCCGCTGTGTGTGGCGAATATTGCAAATACAATATTTGCCGCCGAACATAACCGGAACCAAATTTTGAAACATTTGCTCAACTCTAGTTACAATAGTCCAGACGAGAATGGATAAGAGCTACAGGAAGAATTTTTGCAGAGTCAAAGGTAAGAAAAGGTCAAATTCTAGATGTTTTTGAAGTGTAGGAGCCAGCAAAAGATACAGTGAAGAAGAGATCAGAGAAGTAGGAGGAGAACTAGGAGAGAACAGTGTCCTTGAGGCCGATGGAGCGGAGCATAGTGAGGAGGAGCTGATGATTTACAGTGTCAAATGCTGCAGAGAGATCCAGGAGAATTAACATGGAGTAATGACCATTGGATTTAGTTGTTAGTAGATCATTAGATACTTTAGTGAAAGCAGTTTCAGTAGAGTGTAGAGGGTCAAGAAGAGCGTGATCTGAGAGATAGCGGATTAAGCAAGAGTGGACTAAGCGTTCCAGGAGTTTAGAGATGAAGGGAAGACTAGAGACAGGTCTATAGTTAGCAGCCCAGTTCTGGTAAAGGGATGGGTTTTTTAGTAATGGGTGTATGCTGGCGTGTTTAAATGAGAAGGGAAAGATACCAGATGAGAGAGTTTAAATATTTAATTCAGTTTAGTTAGGTGATTGGTGACAGTTGCGGAAATGGACTGGAGGAGATGTGAGGGAATAAGGTCACTGCTGCGGGTAGTATGGCGAGAAGATGCAAGGGGCCTGTTCATTGGCTGAGAACTGGCAATTCCCAAATTTAGTCACCTATCCTAAGGTATTAAAGGGGCCATACCAGAATAGAGAAAAATGGCTTCTTTCTTCTAAACAATAAACAAAGCACACTCATTTATTGTTCTGTTCGTGGCTTGCGGCTTGTAATGCATCTCATTTCTATTAATGAGAATGAAGCCGAGTTGCAGTACCAAACAAGAACTGTGTACATGGATTGTGCTGTTTTTTGACATAATTGATTGCATGTCTCTTTGATTATTAGTCCTCCGATAAAGGAAACACTTTAGAAGTTGCTTTGTCGTTTCTTAGTTTAAGATTTTTGAATGGTGCAATGCTGTAAGCTTTCTTCCTCCATTGGCTTGTAAACTTGGTCCGCTGGAAGGGAACTTTAGTATTTTACAGGAAAGCTTTGAGAGAATTCACAGGAACCAGATCCGAAATATAATTATGCACCAGCTCTGGAGTTATGAGCAGTTTCCTGCCTGCGGATGAGAGATGCAGAGTTTAACTTTAATTACGTTGCTGAAATATTTCATGGTGACTGCTCTGCAATCCGAGCTCCGGAGAGGCATCTCCTGGATCACCATGTGGAGCTATATTTGGAGCGCTGGTATTTTTTATTTACTGTCAAAACCCCAACCCGGTATTTGTCTGTACCATGTAATAAGGGTTATCAAGGTCTGTAGAAACTGCGGCATCAATGATGTACGCTAAAATACACACATACTATAGAGCACACCTGATAACTTTTGGGGACTTTTTAGCAGGAGCTTTGTTGATTTTTGACACTTGAAGGATGCCTCTGTTGATTTTTCTTAGAATCAGGCCCTATCTTTAGGACAACACATCTCTTCTGCACCTCCTCAACAGCCCTGATTTTACCTTTGGATGTTGAGTGCCTGTTTAATGACTGAGTATCCCAGGGTCTTGCCCAGGAAACTTTCCAGAAACCTCAGCTCCATTCACTACAATAGAGCCAAATTGACACCAATCAAGATTTATTTGCAGTTTTTATATTATTCAAAAAAGGAATTAAAAAAAGCGAAAAGTCATGCTGCTTTCCTTCGAAGGTTGGGAGGTGAAGAGATGAAGAAAAAGCATCGGTTCTTCAGGGGAGGGCTTAACATAATATATATATATATATATATATATATATATATATATATATATATATATATATATATTTTTTTTGTCCTTGGTGTATATTCCTAGCTTCTTTTTCTTTGCTACTGGATCGATGCATTAAAATAAAATTGCTAACTTTTATAACTCCCTGTCACGGGTTCCTTCTCAGGTATCACACAATCAACAGAGCAAGACAATAGTGAACAATTCCAAGACCTTTATTTAGGCAAAACACAAAAGGTCCATATATACGATCCATCACACAAAGGATAAAATATTCCAGAACACGAATGCATTTCAGTAACAGGATAAAAGTCCAACAATCCAGCACAGAGGATAACAGTCCATATTCCCTTCTTTCTCTCTGATATGCTCTTCACATCATGGTTCCACATCAGACTGATCTGTGTCTCACCTCCCTTATATTTACAAGTCTCCCCCCTCATTCACAGGCCAGGAGGGGGAAGGTCTCAGGGGCTCATTGTTTCAACAAACAAGGTCAACATGTCATTAGCATATTAGCAAACAACATTATTCACTGACCCTGTGGAGAGATAACAATACAGAACTGTGGGGAGAATATCAGATGGCAAATAACTCATCCTACAAGATACAGTAACACCATGATAATCAATAAAATAGAAATATACACAAAAATGATACCCACATAGCATATCACACCATCACAACCTCTCCCCCCTCATAATAAGTGAGCACGCCATTAGGTCTACACAGACCTCTGGCCTGCTTACTTTAGTCCACTTTGCTCCACTGTTTATAGTTCCTTGTACAGTGTCAGGGGTTGCAATAATCATGAGCACTTGTCCATAAATTCCCGGGTCCTGGCTTTATGGTCATACCAGGCTTTTTGACTGGACTGGGCCATTCGCTGATGTTCATTAGCCAAGGTAGCTAGCTGGGTGAGACAGTCTCTGAACTCTAGAACGTAGGGAATGATGGGCGTTAGGGTATCTGCGATGTCTCCCTCCAATTGTTCTTTCAGAAGAAGGAGAGGCCCACGGACCTTCTGCTCCCACAAAATGACTTTGTAACTCCCCAATGTAATTTCCAAGGAGGATATCTGCAAGAAGTCCTCCCATAACGCCAATCCATCACAGTTTTTCTCCAAAACCGAAATCCAAACATACCAAAGCTCTCTGTATATATTTGCGGACACCCCCCGCCAGGACAATGGGAATTCCTGGGCCCTGGTGAATTGCCTCGGGTCGAACCACACGGGGGTCAGCGATAGTCAGGAATGCCCCTGTGTCTCTAAATCCCGACACTTTGTATCCATCAATGAAGACATCCTGCAGGTGGCAATGCCGTTGCTGTGTATTTCTTATGGACAAAGGCCGGAGTCCGTACACTCCAGGAGGGGTATCTATGGTGCCGTGGTCGGTGGTCCACTCTGGTGGGGGTGGTGGTTCCTCTTCCTCAAGCGGGATGGAGTGCACAAGATGCACTGGACGAGGTGGGGCTCCCTCCGACTCCTTGAGGGACAGCCAGACTGCAAATGTCCAGGTTGCCCACACCTGTAACATCTCCTCTCTGTGATACCCCCAGGTCGTGGTCGGAACTGTTGGGGCCCAGGATTGTGAGCTGTGATTGTCATTGGCCTGCGGCTGGGTGAAGGGGCAGATATAATTGGAGGGGTACCGGGCGCGGTCGAAGGCCGTGGTTAATTGTCCAAAAGCCTCCTCCATTGCGGTCGGACAGTAAGGGCTTCATCGGCCAGGGCTGCAGCTCTATCCACGGTGCACGGCGTGCGCTCCTGGACCCATTCCCGTACCTCTGCGGGGCACTTGGCAAGAAATTGTTCTATAAGGATCGCCTGTATAACATCTTCCACAGTAAAGGCATTTTCTGCTTCCAGCCATCTCCGACATGCCTGGGACATCTTATGTGCATACATCCTAAACGATCAACCCGTAGTGCATGGGAGGTCTCAGAACTTGGCCCTATATGAGTCTGGGGTGATAGCATAGTAATCCAGGATAGTCTGCTTTACAATGTTATAGTCCCAATTCCGCTGTGAGTCAATGGTTCGGTAAGCCTCCTCCAGGCTACCGTTCAGGAGTCCCACTAACAAACGCATCCAGCCAGAGTGGGGCACCTCCATCACAGCACACTGCTGCTCAAAGTCCTTGAAGAACCCCTCCACATCTCCGGAAGCCTCATCAAATGGCTGAAACTCTGTCCGGGTGATCCGTACAGGCTCCCGGATCGTTGAGTTTACATTCCACATTGCGTTACTCCCTCTTTTAAGCTCCATTGCTTCTTGTCTCCGCTGTGCCCGGCAGGCAGCCTCCTGCTTGTACTCCTGAGAGACGCCTGGGCCGAGAACTGCCATCTCTTCTTCGTACCACACCACCCACTGGCTTTTTGGGGTGGGGGTCCTCGTCTCCAGTGCTCGTCCTTCAGACATATGGCAGTAGGTGGTCTGGCTAGCACCCACCAGTAGATCTATTAAGGCCTCTTTAGTCAGTCCCTGGTAGTTCAGGCCCAGGTCTTTGGCTCTCTCCTGTAAACTGGATACAGTCCAATTTCTGTACTCACTCTGTGTGTGGTTCTCCATTAGGTTACGCTCTGTTGATCCCTCTGCTTGCCACCAGTTGTCACGGGTTCCTTCTCCGGTATCACACAATCAACAGAGCAAGAGAATAGTGAACAATTCCAAGTCCTTTATTTAGGCAAAACACGAAAGGTCCATATATACGATCCATCACACAAAGGATAAAATATTCCAGAACACGAATGCATTTCAGTAACAGGATAAAAGTCCAACAATCCAGCACAGAGGATAACAGTCTATATTCCCTTCTTTCTCTCTGATATGCTCTTCACATCATGGTTCCACATCAGACTGATCTGTGTCTCACCTCCCTGATATTTACAAGTCTCCCCTCTCATTCACAGGCCAGGAGGGGGAAGGTCTCAGGGGCTCATTGTTTTAACAAGCTAGGTCAACATGTCATTAGCATATTAGCAAACAACATTATTCACTGACCCTGTGGAGAGATAACAATACAGAACTGTGGGGAGAATATCAGATGGCAAATAACAACTCATCCTACAAGATACAGTAACATGAGTAAGATAGTAACACCATGATAATCAGTAAAATAGAAATATATACAAAAATGATACCCACATAGCATATCACACCATCACACTCCCTCTCTGGGAGCTCCAAGCTCCCCAAAATTTTTATTTGCATAATTACTCCTCCCTTTTATCAGGCCATGCCCCATCCACAGCACGTTACTGCCCCCTGAATGTTGATCTCTATGTACAATGGAAGCGACAATAGGAACGGTGATGGAGCACTGCCTGGTAGATGCTTTGTGAGGCTTGACAACTCTTTCCAAACTCCAGAAAGTCTCCCCTTTTTATTCTTGAGTCTCTTAAAAGTTTTTCGTTCCTATTTTGGGGGCATGGCTCTGTATAAAATGTTACTAAGAGCTCCACCTTTTCTCTAAAACTGAAAGTGCACATAAGTTTCCGTAAATGTAGACCATTCCTATATTCTAGTATATTTGAGGGTTGTCCAATTTTTTGGGAAAAAAAATCTAACGTCCCTAATCCTTTCTGAATCTGCTAACAGTACCTTTGCCTCCTCCGAAGAAAAGACACTGACCTAAAATGAGCATGCATGTTTATAAAGGAGTCTTTAGTAATAGTTGTGGGTGCAATGAGTTCTGTCCATTGGTGGTGTCAAAGGTCGCAGATCCCACCGCTGTGATCTTTGCAGCGAGCAGCTCTCTGCTGCCCCCTATCGTCTGGACAATATAACGATTAACGGATGAGGCCACAGGCTGTTTCCACTAATTGGCAGCTTGTCGGGAAACTAACAGTGATCGTATGGTATATTCACCTCCAATCCCAAATTGTGGACTATGTGTATATATACCCCCGATGCGGTCACGATAACCCAAGACTGCTTGCTGCCTCCACTAGTCGTTTTTTATACTGGCAGACTGGAGACCTGGTTCTGGTAGCATATGGCTTCGCTGTTCGTGTTACAGAACAATAGGAACAGAACTATTACATTTTATGTTTGATTCAAAACGATAGGCAGTGTTTATACAAAATATACAAAAGATTTTACAAAGGGGACAAAACAATACAGTGTATGTAGTTACATAAAATAAAGCAGGATTAACAAAAGAACTTACTACACTGATCACAGATATGATTTTATCCTAGCGAAGGAGAACACTTCGATTGCAGACGTTCAGTGAACGGGATTCATGCAAACACCGATGTATCTCTCTACAGTAACACAGATCATAATTTGTCTTGACATTTTATCTGCACCTGAGTTAAACACTCCTGTGTGATGACCTCACGTGGGTCAGTTTGTGGGATGTCCTCAGCACTTCAGGATTTTATGAAATTCCCAACTTATGCAATTTCTTCACTCCTGATGATCGCATAAGTTCAAAATCACAGCCATATTTTTTATTGTGATTTTACCATTACCCAGAGAGCAAACATGACATGGCTGTGGTCAGCAATCTGCCCAGTATTGATTTGTGGCTTATAGGCAGGGGTTACAGTTATGAAAAAAACATTCATCTTCTTCCCCGATTCAACCTGAAGCTAAAAAGTTACTGTATGTCCCATCACTATCTGATTTATACAAGCCCCAATATTCATAATTTTCTTTCGGAGACTTCAAGTATGAGGGGAACAATAGCTTCTTCCACATCCTGATCTATGTGTAATCACATGTACCTTTGGTACCGTCTGAAAAGACCTTTCGTGCCTTGATTACCTGTCCAATCTCTAAAACTCTGTCTACGCACAGAGGTCCTCGTTGGCACTGCAGGGGTTCTTTACTTCAAAAACTGCCTACATTTTAATTAGTATTGTCACTATCCTGCTATGCCTAATTTTCTGCTTCTGTATGCCCATTGTACCAGCCTAAGTCTAGGAGACTCAGACTGTCAGATATTTTGCCTACTGCATTTCCGTGTGAGAGGATGAGGAGGGAGAGGGATGAATGCCCTCCTCACTAGTGGCTTCAGAGATTTTAATATTTTCTATGACTGGTGGATTTTGGGATAGTGAACCAGAGTGACTAGAGGGCCTATCTTTGTATGTTTATATTTATATATCATTTTTAATAGAGTCATGCAGTCCAGGAATTTTGGCCATCTTGACAGCATAAATGTACAAATGACTCGACTCCAAAATGCATTTCTAGGGGAGTGAGTGGTTTGGCATCTTCAATGACGGGAGAGCTACCTTTTCATACACAAGGGCAAATTTGGTCTTGATTCTTGGGGCTTTAAATAGGTGATAAACATTGATTCCTGGAGGTCCCAACCACAATAACTGGGATTACAATCTATTCTGAGAACTGAATGGAGCTTGGTTGGTTGGCAGTGACCGTAATAATCTACGAGACTGATGGAGATACATGAGCTCGATCTCCATAGCCATGAATTAAGCCTGAATGGTCATAAGCGACCAGAACTCCTTGTTGAATCCCTACTTATGTGAGGTAGAACAATAGATTGGGACCCCTGTTCTCATGATTACGGGGGCTCTGGTATTGGATGGCCCCATTGATCAGACATCACTTCTCCAGTTCTGCAATATTTAGAGTTTTTATTTACCCTCGTAGTGGATCTTTTTAGCCACTCTTGAGGGAAATTTCGATCCTGGCGTTAAGTCCACTATTTCTGATATATGAAGGCTTTTTTTGAACATCGCTGTAAAACAAAATGAAAGACCATCCTTCGAAAATAATAAAAATATAGTCCTTCAACATCATAATAAAACGTGTAACTTAACAGGTGTGTCTATGCTGAAGGTTATTGCATGCCTCTGATGATGGATATATCAAAGCAGAAGATGTTACTATGCTGCTGCAAGTGATGTGGTCGAGAAATTGAGTAGAAACCTTTAATCTTTCCTAGAACAATTCCCAGGGTCGATATTTACTACACAGAGATACCTAATGAGGCCGCTCGAATCTCAAACAAATGGCCTCTGACAGTGACATGGAGAAGTACTCCAACTGTTTGATGTTCTACGTGTGGGTTTCACTTCAGTTAGTTTACAAGCAGAAAGCACAAAGCTATACACTAATGCTCGTGGGCAGCAGCGCTCGAACGTTTGTGTAGCCATTCTAATTTTCGAAATTTCCGCATCGTTCTGAAATATTACAAAGTCAAATTTTTGTAGACGTCAAATAAGAAAATTCCCAAAACACGCAAAGATTTAAGGTAGACAAACAGCTGGATTCCAGCTTTTCTTCCAGGTTCTACCATAGTCATGCATGTTTATCCAGATCAGTTTGGGGACCACTTGGCAGAAACTTTTCTTCGTCTAAAAGTGGCCATACACCATCATTCCTTTTCTACTAATGTAGTAGTCAAATTTTCAGGTACTATGGTCCGAGTTCAGACCGTTGAGACTATATTAGTATCTTAAGGGAAAGGACAAACACATTGTCCCGTGTAGGCCACCATGTCCAGAGACATAAAGGGCGGAATTTATCATTTACATATTTTTTAAGTCACTTCTCTTTTTTGACTCATGGTTTTCATTGACTTTTTTGGCTCTGAATTCATCAAAATGGCACCCGCAATTCATGAATTTTTGCACAATTTTTTAATGTTTCTTTTTACAGGGAAAGGTCAACCGTTTTCACCAATTGTCTAAAAAAGCAAAACACCTGGCAAACATAAAATCACTACTGAAGTGGATAGTGGAGGTGGGGTGGGATTCACGTAGAGTTGCACCAAATTTTGCGACTTTATAAAAAAGGATGATTCTGTCTAAAACAACTAGAATATCAGAAAACGAAACCACAAACGACAGCTTGAAAAAAGGCGCAAATCATTTCATGAATGTCGCAAATAAAAAAGTCACCAATTGAGAGATATTCATGTCGAAAAAAATGGTGGCAATGCAATGATGAATTGGACCCCATGAGTATTGAACAAGAAGGTTCCTTCTTAAGATGTAGTTTTTTTCTGCACCTTCGGACCTAGGTGTTGGGTCCTTACAGATGCCCTTGGTAATCTCTGTAGATTACACAATCAACCGCAAACCCATTTGATGAATTGAATGCTGGGATTGTAATTTCATCCTCTGCCTTTTGTTAAATCCAGGTGCGCTAAGTATCGACGGTCCTCTCTCCGTGCTTCTTTCTTCTATGGTTAATTGACTGAAAGTAGAGTTTCAATTAACAACTGCACACCACAAACAATTTCCTTTAGTAAATGCTCGGCAGACTTGACCGCCCCTTGCCGATTGTGGTTTAGGTTCTTGGATCACGTCGTCGCTCGGGCTTGTGTGCCACCTGGAGATTTTTTGTTTTGCTTATTGTCTGCCAAATTAACCATGCTCCTGTATGCTAAGTAATGAATCAGACTGTGTGAGATCTCAATGTCCACTATCAAGTGTCACAATTATGACTTCAGAGCAGATGTTCTGATAACATAGGTACTACAATGTGTGGTCAAGAATGAAATTCATTAACTTTTTATGATGTCGTAAAATGTATTCCCAAGCAAAATTGAGAACCATGATTTTAACCTAAAACGACCTTCCAAAATCTCAACCATAATGTAGACATCTTCAAGGTTCTTAGATATGGTTGTAGCCAAATGTTGGTGCCCATAAAGATTTCATACGACTGGTCTGAACCCTCTGTGTTTCGTATGATAGGGAAACTATCTACTGCATAAGGGGGTTGGCTTTCAACATGCCCAATCCTTTTTTCCATTGAGACATTACCTGCCATCAGTAGTGTCTGGCAGAAGTTTTTTTTATCGCTTTCCTTTATTGGAAACGCTTATACAACTGGTTGGGAGTTGGACAGTCGGAATAGTAGGTTGGTGGTCTTAGCCAAGTTTATTAAATATCGGTCTACATGTTGCAATACAGTATATTATATAAAAAAAGAAAATTAGATGTACTCATACATTTCAAGCCTACCGTCTCAGCACTAAATCCCTGATTCTCTATACCTCATGTTACCTCTGCAGCCAATCACTGGTCTCAGCGGTATGTGGCACAAGACTGTTAAGGCCAGTGCTTGTCTGCACCGATACCATGGAGTATATAGGCTCTGATGTCTGCATCCAATGTAAAAAAAATCAGTGAGGGTGATCAATGAGTGGAACAGGCTGCCACGAGAGGTGGTGAGTTCTCCTAAAATGGAAGTCTTCAAACAGAGGCTGGACAGACATCTGTCTGAGATGGTTTAGTGAATCCTGCATTGAGCAGGGGGTTAGACACGATGACCCTGGAGGTGCCTTCCAACACTAACACTATGATTCTAAAATCTGGATTTAGCACCTTTTGTAGTGTATATTTTTATTTTTTGTTTTAAAGATCATCACCTTTGTCTTGCGCCACGGTGACTTGACGGATGAACCATCTGTAGGACGATCGATCTTGTGAAAGCCTAGATAGGTTCACTAGGGTCTTCCCTGCTGTTATCTTTATAGTATCAAGCCATCGGGTTACTGGTCTTCCTCTTCGTCTTGCACATATTTACCGTATATACTTGTGTATAAGCCGAGATTTTCAGCACAATTTTTTGTGCTGAAAACACCCCCCTCTGCTTATACAGCAGTCATTGTCCAGAAAGCCGGTGGGGGAGAGGGAGCAGCGGCAGGAGCCGGCTAACAGAAGACCTCATACTCACCCTCCTCACGCCGTCGCTGCATCTCCGTCCCGGCGCCAGCAGCTTTTCCTATGCTGAGCAGTCACGTGGTACCGCTCATTAAGGTAATGAATATTTGCTCGTCTCCACTTCCATAGGCGTGGAACGCATATTCATTACCTTAATGAGCAGTACCAAGTGACCGCTCAGTACAGGAGAGCTGCCACGCCGGGACAACGGAGATGCAGCGACGGCGCGAGGAGGGTAATTAGGACGGGGGGTGTGACCCATGTATACAATGATGGGACGGGGCGGGGGGTGAGCCATGCGGGACCGGGGGAGCCATGCATACAACAGGGGGAGCCACACATACCAGGACAGGACGGGGGGAACCACATACCAGGACAGCGACGAGGGAGCTACGCATAGCAGGACAGGGATGAGGGGACAATGTATACCCGGCTTATACTCGAGTCAATAAGCTTACCCAGTTTTCCGTGGCAAAATTAGGTTCCTTGGCTTATACTCGGGTCACCTTATACTCGAGTACAGTGGGGCAAAAAAGTATTTAGTCATTCAACAATAGTGCAAGTTCCACCACTTAAAAAGATGAGAGGCGTCTGTAATTTACATCATAGGTAGACCTCAACTATGGGAGACAAACTGAGAAAAAAAAATCCAGAAAATCACATTGTCTGTTTTTTTATCATTTTATTTGCATATTATGGTGGAAAATAAGTATTTGGTCAGAAACAAAATTTCATCTCAATACTTTGTAATATATCCTTTGTTGGCAATGACAGAGGTCAAACGTTTTCTGTAAGTCTTCACAAGGTTGCCACACACTGTTGTTGGTATGTTGGCCCATTCCTCCATGCAGATCTCCTCTAGAGCAGTGATGTTTTTGGCTTTTCGCTTGCAACACGGACTTTCAACTCCCTCCAAAGGTTTTCTATAGGGTTGAGATCTGGAGACTGGCTAGGCCACTCCAGGACCTTGAAATGCTTCTTACGAAGCCACTCCTTCGTTGCCCTGGCGGTGTGCTTTGGATCATTGTCATGTTGAAAGACCCAGCCACATTTCATCTTCAATGCCCTTGCTGATGGAAGGAGGTTTGCACTCAAAATCTCACGATACATGGCCCCATTCATTCTTTCATGTACCCGGATCAGTCGTCCTGGCCCCTTTGCAGAGAAACAGCCCCAAAGCATGATGTTTCCACCACCATGCTTTACAGTAGGTATGGTGTTTGATGGATGCAACTCAGTATTCTTTTTCCTCCAAACACGACAAGTTGTGTTTCTACCAAACAGTTCCAGTTTGGTTTCATCAGACCATAGGACATTCTCCCAAAAGTCCTCTGGATCATCCAAATGCTCTCTAGCAAACTTCAGACGGGCCCGGACATGTACTGGCTTAAGCAGTGGGACACGTCTGGCACTGCAGGATCTGAGTCCATGGTGGCGTAGTGTGTTACTTATGGTAGGCCTTGTTACATTGGTCCCAGCTCTCTGCAGTTCATTCACTAGGTCCCCCCGCGTGGTTCTGGGATTTTTGCTCACCGTTCTTGTGATCATTCTGACCTTACGGGGTGGGATTTTGCGTGGAGCCCCGATCGAGGGAGATTATCAGTGGTCTTGAATGTCTTCCATTTTCTAATTATTGCTCCCACTGTTGATTTCTTCACTCCAAGCTGGTTGGCTATTGCAGATTCAGTCTTCCCAGCCTGGTGCAGGGCTACAATTTTGTTTCTGGTGTCCTTTGACAGCTCTTTGGTCTTCACCATAGTGGAGTTTGGAGTCAGACTGTTTGAGGGTGTGCACAGGTGTCTTTTTATACTGATAACAAGTTTAAACAGGTGCCATTACTACAGGTAATGAGTGGAGGAAAGAGGAGACTCTTAAAGAAGAAGTTACAGGTCTGTGAGAGCCAGAAATCTTGATTGTTTGTTTCTGACCAAATACTTATTTTCCACCATAATATGCAAATAAAATGATAAAAAAAAACAGACAATGTGATTTTCTGGATTTTTATTTCTCAGTTTGTCTCCCATAGTTGAGGTCTACCTATGATGTAAATTACAGACGCCTCTCATCTTTTTAAGTGGTGGAACTTGCACTATTGCTGAATGACTAAATACTTTTTTGCCCCACTGTATATACGGTATATATATAAAAAAAAAAAACATTTTAGGTGTGGGGAGATTGTTGGCCTAGGAATCATATATTTTGATGGCAAGCTTTGAATACTGTGTAAGACACGTTGATGTCATTGTCGGAGAGAGTCCTCTTAGACAAACCGTTTAGATGCTGCAGGCGCTTTTGAACGCAGCATCTAAGGGATTAAGCATCCATAATTGGAGGTTTTTGTATAGCTTAATTCCCTCTCAGGTGTGAGCACATTTTCTCATTTTCTGGCGCAATTCTAGCAGTGTTTAGGCAGCAATAGTGAAGAACCCTTTACAATGTAAGGAGTTTTCCCAGAGGTGGACATGCCGGCCTTACACTAAGCCCAGATCATATATTTGCTGAATGGTACACAATTGCTAGACATAATTCACGAGACGCTCCTCTATACATTGTAAGACTATACACCTTGCGTCCCGGCTGATACATTTTGTTGACATTTAATAGCCATAATAAGCTAATTACCGGGAATTCATGTTACTCAGAAGAGTTAATTTTACCCTGCGATGACAGGACGTGTCACTTCTATATTACCAGGTTCCTCTGAAATACGAGACTGATTTCAGTCTGGTACTTTGTCTCGTCCATCACTAAAATATAAAAGACTTCATGGCTTTTGGTCTGGTGGAGATGGAGACTGCTGGGCTCGTTCTTTGTATTTTTTTTTTAGCAGGAACTTTTCTCTTTTGTTTAATATAAAAGGGGTTTCTCCACTTTCACTGTTCAGCGGCCCAAATGCTTAGACTGCTTGAAAACATTAAAGTCAGCATTATATACCGACTGCGGCTCTAGAATCGCCTCTCAGCTGCTTTCCACCGGTTTATGTTGACATGTTTATGACCACTGCAGCCAATCACTGGGATCAGAGGTCATGAGACGTAGTTTGGCTGCATGCTCTGCGGTCATGACGTTCTCACTGCTTCCATTAAAGTGTTCTCTGCCATCTTCAGAAATGGGTATTTTCAGATACAAGCAATTTACTGCTTAATAAAATTTTCAACCGTTCTTGAGATATGAACACTTTTCTTTTGTGTACATCTCGTTGCCTCGGAGACCGGCCACCTGTGCTAGATGGCAGAACATGCGCCGTACCTTACAAGCTCTTACTATTGAGCTTGTAAACATTTTTTAAGCTAACAACTATCTGTAAAGTCTGATGTTATCCCCTAATCGAAGACAGTTTGTGTGTAGTGGTTAAAAACTAGACAGCAGCGGTGGTCGGTCTCCTAGGCAACGAGCTGTAAACAAAAGAAAAGTGTTAATATCTCAAGAGCGGTTGCAAATTTTAATAAGCAGTAAATTGCTAAAGTGCTTAGTTTTTCTAGCCCATCCGACAATGTCCATCTACGAAGATGATGAGTATCCCTTTACTTTTAATATGTGCTGAGCTGCAGTGCCCGAGAATGACCATGGCTCAGTGTACAGAGCTATCGTGCACACATGACTTGCACCCTTCTTCTCTGGTTGGATCCATTAAGTTACATACATTATGCGATGGGGTGTTGGACATCCTAGTGAGCAGTAGAGACGTAACAGGATGCTTAGGATTGTAGGTTTGTTGGGACTTCTGCTCCAGAGTAGTCGTCTATAACCTGCGACTGTTGAGCTGTTGTAAGAGACTACAACTCCCAGTCTCACCCTTCATGTATAGGATCATTAGAGATTGAACGTTCCATCAACCAGACCTTGCCAATTTCTCTTACATTACGCCTTATCATTGGCGGAGGATCCCCTCCATTGGAATGAATGAGTAATATACATATTTATTTTCGAGACATATAGCCGCGGGGACTCAAACATAGTATTCGTGTACACAGAAGACACTCGGTTAGCACACGAGCATGGCGAATAACACCTTATCCAAGCACAATAGCAATAGTTTTTTGGGGATGAAGTCATTATCAACATGGAAGCTCTCGGAATAACAATAAAAAAACTTTCAATAAACTGGTATTTGGTATAATTTAACCCTATTTCTCAGGATATCTTCAAAGTCAATGGTTATAAGGTGTTCGTTTAGGGTCCTGGCAGTGAAACAGTTAAGCCATTCTTTTGCGAAATCTAATTATTGGCCTCGAGAACAAAGCCCCATAAATTAGGCCAACATAGATGTTATACCACGTTTGCTATCAGTCTTGTGACTCGCCACTGAAAGGTCCTATTAACATTTCCATTTGGCGCCTCGCCAAGAATGAATCTCGAAACGATTGATAATGAAACCTTTTAGCCATTTCATGTCTGCCAACAAAACTTTTATGTAGCGTCTACATTTCGAGCACGGTGGTGAAAAAGGTAAATTTACCGAGTGCTCTGTTCTCAGAGTCAGTTAGGGGAGAGATAAAGGACTGGGTTTTTTTTTTTTGCTAAACTTTCCAGGAGAAGGATAAATGGAAAACCTTAAACTAAACCGTAGAGGACCATGGAATTACAGACAGGTCTCTCTCCCACTTGTAACTTTTCCCCGACACATGATGTTGGGCATGTTGATCTTCAGCATGTTCAATCCTCTTTCTTTCACAGGCACATTATTTTCTTACTGAGCATGCAGCTGTGTGGGGGCTGAAAATGTATTTATTTTAACCTGAACTAAAATTTGGGCAACAGCTATTGAAGGTTTGTGAGCATCTTGAATGTCCAGGGGCCCAGATCATTCTCCATCTTCGGATATTTGTCATTAACGCTATTTGCTTCCAATCCTGTTTGGCCAGCGTCAGTGCTCACGCACACGATGAAGCATGTACACTGGTGTTATACACCTGTCCCAGATATTCCATGCTCCGTTTCCTTCCACGGGGCAACTGTCATCTGCTGTGCTCCACGTCAGGTTTTGCAAGTAGCAATAAAGCATGTACACTGGTGTTACACATCTGTACTGGGTAGCCCAGGCTCCGTTTCCTTCTCCTGGTTCCGCTGCCCTCTGCTATGCTGCACGTCAGTTTTGCAAGTTGCAATAAAGCATGTACAGTGGTATTACACACCTGTTCTGGATATCCTGGGCTCCGTTTCCTTCCCCTGGGTCTGCTGCCCTCTGCCGTGCTGCACATCGGTTTTGCAAGTAGTAATAACGCATATACACTGGTGTAACACACCTGTTCTGGCTAGCCTGGCCTCTGTTTCATTGCCCTGGGTTCATTGATCTGTGCTGTGCTTCGGGTGGGGTTTTGCAAGTTTCCCAGCGTAGATCCATGACATCATCTCCTTTGAACTATTTAAGGCCTATTGACACACACAACTGTGTCTTGGGATTGAGACTCCAGACCTGAATATTTGGTGTGCTCCACCTTCTGTGCAAGCTGTCCTTAACTTGCTGGGATCCACTTCATCCGCCCTGCCGCTCCTAAGGCTCCGGTGTGCCAAGTTCTCGCTTTACACATGCCTTCCTCCATGCTACATCAACGCCTGGGGTCCATATGCCCATGGGGACCTGGGGTTTAGAGGATCCACCTATCCATGGAGTCTTTATGGATCTGCATATGAAATTCCTTGTGCTGCTTTATGGTACCTCTGTTAATGAACCTTTAACCATAAAAATAAGAAGAACCCAACTGTACTGTACAGTATGAACCCATAGCAGGTTACGGGCTTCATAATATGGATCTTTAGGATCCGTAATACGGTCTTATGTGTCTGACCGTAGAGAGCAAATAACCCACTCCTTGCCCTCACTCCTCTTTTGTTTTGGATTTCCCTCCTTCGGAGCCTCATGCACTGTCCAACGTCAGCGGCTCTCCACATTAGTGCATGTTTAGCAAACATGTCATGATAAAAATGGTCATTAAAGGTCCTCATATCAACAAAACCCGGCTGGAATGTAATAACATACTAGATTCTATTGGAATCTTAATAACTCCTTCTGCACTGTGTGGGAAAAGCAGATGATAGCTGGGAGGTACTCGACAATAACATGGAACACTAATAGTAGGCACTTTCTGCTGACTCTACATATAATGATCCTCAATAGGGTTGAGCGAAACGGGTCGTGCATTTTCATAAGTCGCCGACTTTTGGCAAAGTCGGCGTCTCATGAAACCCGACCCGATCCCTGTGCGTGGTCGGCCATGCGGTACGCGATCTTGGCGCTAAAGTCGCGTTTCGTATGACGCGTTTAGCGCCATTTTTTCAGCCAATGAATGAGCGTGGGCAGAGTGATGACATAGGTCTTAGGGGAGTGAACGCCTATCGTCATGTTATCGCTTGTGCGCAGTAGGGATTTGGAATGTGCAATACGAAATTTTCTGTGCTGGGACGGAGGGGAGAGAGAGAGAGAGAGAGAAAAAAAAAAAAAAATCCTTCATTGGGTTTCGTGTTTCGGCCGAAACCCGACTTTTCACGGTGGTCGGCCGATTTCACTCGACTCGACTTTTAAGACAGTCGGGTTTCACAAACCCGACTCGACCCTAAAAAACTAAAGGTCGCTCAACCCTAATCCTCAACATTGGTGGTTTTCAAAAACAATAATCTTCTTCTTTTACAATAACTATAATCTCTTCTACTAACAGAATTTTGGGCTCTTCTGCCAAGACTTGGTCAACCCTGAAGTGCAACCTTCATTTCCAATATTTCCTTAGTGATAGTGTTGGGTGTACACACTGGTAGACGTTGGTGTACATGAACCAACTCAGCTTGGGTAAGAGGACTTGGTCTAATTATTCGCTATAAAGCACTTCCAACATGGGTGGGGGGGGCATTTAGTATGGACACATGACTTTACTAGCTCCTATTTGCAAGCCTTAACCGTATGAACTCCACTGAAGGGCACTTTTTAGGGAGTTGTTCAGTTTTGGACAATGGCTTTCTTGCCCCAACTGATCGTGGACAGACTTCATAGTCACTGCCAATCAGCATGTGATATTGATATGTAGATGCTCCCTGCTTCAACATGAAGCTTCATATGCTGTCCAATAATTCAGTGGATGCCAAAATACCTCTGAAACAAACCAAGCGTGATGGTGTTCCTGGCCGTAAATCGAAGAGGTGGTTCCATAAGTAACAAGGAAATGTCTAAAGGTAGTAATATTAACCAATATCATAACTATAGTAGAATGTCTAAAAGTACCGTAGTAAGAATTAAGTAGTTGCATTTAATTTCTGTGTCAACTCAAATGCAAAGCTCTCCGGAAATAAGTCATCAATGTTTCTTTAATGTGGTGGATTCCTATGGTCGGGGCCATGCCAATTAGTCCATTTTATTGAGAAACTATGACTAATTAAACCTTATATATAGGAAAGGGCAAGTATTTAGCTCCGTGCCTGGTCATTGTAAAGGATTACATGCGACAGTGGGGCTCCACTTCACCAGTAATCATCTACACAGCAGGATGTGTCTTTGTTGGCCTGGAGTTTCTTGTAGGTCTTGTTCCACTAGAGAGTCTACACTGGTATTTAGACCTGACCACGATGACCTTTACTTTGATTTAGAAGTGTTTTGGAAATAACCCAGGAGATGCTGCCTTAGCATTGAACTTTAAGCATTAAGAAAAAAAAAGGGCAGTTGAAAACCATATTGCTGAGAGCAAAGGTCTCCAAGGTCTTGACCTTGAATGGTTGCAAAACAAGTGTGCTGGACTTCACTAGGTGCTGTATATGGATAACCAAGTCTGTCAAATAATTCTATCCTATAGATTCTGACCCACCGATAAAAACTGAAGGCTGGAAAAATTGCAGTACAGATAGCAAAATTGAAACACATTTGGTAGAATTATTTTTATGTTATTTTTTTATCATGGCACCATCCAAATGTTGCTTCTGGAAGCCTCAGTGTCTTTCAGGTCCAGATCTTAATTGGTCATCTAATAATTGACTTTTATAGCAACAATATAATATCTCATTAAAGTAAAAATGCTCGTTCGTCAGATCATCATTTTTCGGCAACACATCATCCAGTGCAAACAGGACATGTGCTGCCGAGAAGATGACAGTCTGTGCGCACGGAATGATGATGTTAGCAATTATTCTTTGTGCCATAGAAGCGCAGGTGTCATCTCTAAACGGGCTTTTAAATGACCGCCAATCGGCCCACGTGTAGCCATCAGCTAGTGTAAAAACATCTCCATACTCCTTTCTCCCAATTCATAACACATGAATGCGCGTTCCCCATACACATGCATCCCAACTCCCCCTTAGTGACCTCTTCATGTGGTCTAAGTCTTTTCCTTCCTAAACTCTTGAGTGGTCACCACCATCTATTGTTATTGTGCAACCATACAAAATTTTGGAAAAATGTATGGTCACCGAAGATATTCACCCCCTCAGTTATAGACCGAAGACCTTTTCTCCATTCCTTTTGTTTTGCTCTGCCATAAGAGCAGAACAACAAAAATCATGGCAGTACCAAATGTGTCCTATGATGGATATTAACGGCACCCAACTGACTTTAATAGGATCCGTTGGGTTTCTGCCATTTTGCCAACCAATTTTGGTGATGGTTCTTAGCGCAATCTGTAATTGATGATGTGAAAACAGCTGTAAAAGTATTACTACAGATTAGCTAATCTGTTCAAGGGACCTCTGGTCCTGCAGCCAGGTCAGTAGTCCATGGCCACTGGACGTGAGTCTTGTGTACGGCCACCTACCTGACGGCATCCGAGGCTCCTCTTTTGATTAGACCATAGACTTTAATTGGAGCGGCTGGACACATGCTTGAAGTGCGTCATTCAAGCCGGGCACTCTTAAGTCTCTTTCTCGCGATCAATGGGGGGGTCCAAGTACTCAGACATTCAGAAATCAGTAAGTTATCATCTATTCTGTGGACAGTTGATTAGTTGCAATCCTGCATGAGAGGTAGTCCGACTCGATTCACAGGACCTGGATGAGTGGCCACTGCAGTAATCTGTGGCCACCGGATGAGAGCCATGCGAACTGCCGCTTACATGTTGGCATTCACAGGTCCTCTTTTTATTAGCTGGCCTGACCCAGCATCCTCATAGCGATGTGACGTTGTGCCAGGCTGGGTAATTGAGAAAAGCGCCGTGGAGGTCGGGAGGTAGAAGGTGGTTCTCAAGGCTCCCGTCTGATGGCCATGAAATACAGAAATTATCGATGGGGAACAGGGTCCTGCTAATCGATTTGCACAATTGATTACCACTCACAAGTGAAAACAAAAACAAAAAAAATGAAACATCTGGAAATAATAACCCACCACCTTGGACCTCCCGCGTTTGATTTGACGTGCCAACTAAACAGCATGGCCATATTTCCGATCAGCTTTACGTACACTATAAGAAAGGAACTAGGAAATCTTCAGATAAGCCCTTAATTCCTCTGGTCTGTACCTTGGAGACGTAAACTTCCTCCGCCATTTATGGTATGATTAAGATTTAATAAACCTAATGAATTGGATCTTAGAGCGTCGGCCTCACTTCACGGCGATCTCTCGAGGGCTCGTAAGTGCTGATCTGGAAAGAATGGGCCTTGGAATTATCATGATTGTCTTCCGTTGACAGGTGTGATATATCGGAGGTTGATTCTGCACGACACATGCCACTTTCAGTCATTTTAAACCCGAATCCCCATAATCTCTTGTTCAATATCACACGTTAATCTGCTTTTTTCATCCTACTACCTGTCTACAGGATGCTTAAGCTGTTTGGCACGGTTACAAGTAGAGTTGCCTACAGCTGCCTGGGCAAAGGTGTGGTGCCGTCGGCACACCGCCCAGCTATTAGCTGACAAATTGTTTTATTCTTCTCCCTTCTTTTTTTTTTTTAACATGAACACATCGGGCTGTAATCCGGGGGAGGATCTGTAGATAGTCGTGTTTATGCACAATGGCAGGAGAGAACAGCCACTGGCTTTAGAGCCTTTTGACTGGGAGGTAAATAGGATAAAGCCTTCTATTGATGAGCGATAAAACCCGGCAGATAGGGTGTCTGTTCTGCTAATTGAGCACATGGTGGTAGACATCAACAAGGTTAGGTGCCACCTGTTCTGACCACACGTTGGACATTGTGGCATCCAACGCAGGATATTCCTTATTTATACTGCGCCCATACAAGATGTATGGAGCCATATCTGGCACTGATCTATAGGCCCATACCAGTGGCGGACACAGACCGAAGAGGGCCCCTGTGCAATAACATATGGGCCCTTCTTTGTGTCTGAGACAGAAGCTGTTTGCTGCTTTGGAGCTGGTCATGGCCCCATCACCTCTTGGACCCATATGTGGCTGCCCAGGTTGCACTAATAGTATGTCTGTAACATGGTGGCACAGGGTGGTGGTCATGGGCAAGTCCACTAAGAAACAGTCAGTGAGCCCCCCAGCCGCTTGCACATAGAAAGACAGATAAAGTCCCAGTCCCACAGCACAGTCAGTTACCTCTATCACAGGATTGCTCTCAGATACACCACAGGTCACAATTCTGTCCGTTAGAAACTTTAATGAACATGAGCTAACATGAAGAAAATAAAGTAGTTTCCTGCGCTATCACTGCAACTCCATGAGCCGGTCCAGCATCACCAGTTCCCATCCGGGTCCTTCTGGGGATGGTCCCACAACACAAGGGCCGTCCACACAGTTTTTGGCAGCTTGTATCCCCCAGACTGTGGTACTTTGTTCTGGGCTGTGATAGGCGTCCTGCCTCAGGCAAGCCTGCCCGGGCTCTGCTGCAAAAACAGGAAATCCTTCTCCTGTAAGCCTGGTGGACTGACCCCCTTTTTTTCTCCTTCCGTCCCTAAGCCAACTATGTACAAATGCAGTTACATAGCATATACAGCACATTACACATTAATACACAGCATAACAATGTAAAACATGAGGGAATCATGGGGGTGCCGCATTGGGCACGGTGTGTAGGAGAGAGGATGCAGTCAAGGGTCCCCGCCACCTCCTTACATGTCCACCCCTGTTCCCATTTCTAAAAAAAAATTAGCATCGGCTGATATGTCAGTTGGTAGATCTTATCACATATTTGAGCACGGTAGTAGCTTTTTTTCAGGGTGTTCTATAATAATAGAAGATCCCCAAATATATTCAGAATTTTAACTCTCTGAATTAAAGTTTTTACATGTTGGAAATGCATTTTATATCCTAGGGAAAACTCAAGGGCGTACTGTAATGCGGGCCCTGGGAATGGGAGCCATAGTCCAGTTTGGTTCCACTGGACTTTAAGATGGGCTTGGATAAAAAAGAACAAATCTTGAAAAACACCCAGATTATTATAGCTTAATTCTTTCATTTACTTTTAGGCCACCTGATAAGAGTTTGATGAGTTTGCAGCCTGAACCAAGTTTCAGCTTTTTCTCTTGTGGGAGTTTCCCTCCCAGTAATATAGGCTGCATGTGAGGTTTTTGTGTATTCAGGGTGGCTCTGTCTTCATTAGCTGAAATATCAGCACAGCTTCTATCCTGCACATGTTTCCTCTTAATGTTCTTTCCTCCTTCTCTATAGCTTTTCTTGTCCTTCCCAAGACTGTAGATGCTTTGTCCCCTCTCCATACTGCAGATCTCTGTGCAACCCTCCTTGCTGCTATCTCTAACACTAAGAGAAAGAAGAATGGGGACAGTGAGAGAGAAAGAGGTCAGAATCTAATATTGTTAGACAATGTCATAAAAGTTGTGTGGATGGGTATCCAATTAGTGGGACTACTACAGGTCGGGCTTGATCCCCGATTTGTGGTCTGTTCTGTTTTGTACCTGTCCCCTTTTCTGACATATCACTAACTGTACTCTTTGTAAAATAAAAATCTGTAAATTTTTATTTATTTATTTTTTTAAATATAATACAGGTTTATGATGTTCCTCTGTTATTACTCCTGGAAACGTCAGTTTACTGTGACCCCATGTGAAAGGGGAGTCTGCTTACACACTTTAAAACTGTCCAATCTTTGCTGACTGCGTTCCGACATTTCCAGGAGGTTTAACAGAGGAACAGTCAAAAATTAAAGTTTTGAGAAAAGAAATCAGGATGGCGAACAGATCTTCCTTTATCAAGTCTATTTGCTGAGTTGCATTATATGCATGAAGAAAACATGTTTGCAAAAGTTTACATACCCTTTCATTTATTTTTCCCTCCCGTATAATTTCTATTTTAAGCGTTTTTCGCCTCCCAGATATTTTCACAGCTTGTAGGCAGTTCTTGTAATTGACAGTACAGCACTTTTAGCAATTTCTTGAGGGGGCAGATCCAGTTCTAAGATTTCTTGAGAGGGTACAAATATTAATAGCATCTTGTAAATCTTTCCCTCTTGTATCTCTTACTACTTCAAGGGTATCCGGTAGATCAGAGAGACGGATGGCGTTACAATCTCTGCCGCACGCTTCGCGTTTTCACAAGGAAGTGTTAAGGGGCCGACAACCAGGTTCCTAACTGTGTAAATAAAGCGCCATCACTTTCTTATCATCCTTTGCCATTTGTAAGATCTCTTCTTGCAAACTGTGAATTGAAACTTTTCACAGCCAAAGACAGATAACTTGTACAATGAGCGTGCTGCCGATCCGGAATGTCTCACCTGGTGAAGTGGATCCTCGAAGCAGGATAGACAGATTGACGCTGGTGTAACAGGGCGGTCAGGTAGGAATGGAAGCTGAGCGTAGGGAGACCGATGTAGCAGAGTCAAGCAAATGGTACAGCAGAGAACGTTCAGCGATGTGGCAGAGTTAAGTAGATCAGGAGCCTTACTGAAGCAATGGAGTAGAGTAGAGTAGGTCAGAGACTCACTAAGAGTCATGTAGAAGAGCCCCGCTGCACAGCTGTGCTGGGTATGTCTGTAGACTCACTTGTGATGTAGCTGTTATGACCTGGTGGTTACGGAGAAGCACTGATATGACCTGGTGGGTAAAATGAGTCATGGGACAAGCTTTGGGAGGTGGTAGCTTTACTGACCGCAGTTCCAAATCCTAACACCAACACTAGAAATAGCCGTGGGACGTTCCTGTCACTCCCTAGACGCCTCGTCACAGCCTAAGAACTAGCTACCCCTAAAGATGGAAACAGAAAACTATCTCGCCTCAGAGAAATTCCCAAAAGGAAAGATAGCCCCCCAC
Source organism: Ranitomeya variabilis (assembly GCF_051348905.1). Lineage (NCBI taxonomy): Eukaryota > Metazoa > Chordata > Amphibia > Anura > Dendrobatidae > Ranitomeya > Ranitomeya variabilis. The sequence goes on along the minus strand of NC_135234.1, from coordinate 750,869,330 downwards.
AAATATTAACCGTGAGTAGAGAGGGAAATGACATACACAGAAATTAAATCAGATTTTAGCAAAGGAGGCCAATTCTAATCTAGATAGACAGAAAATAGAAAAGGACACTGTGCGGTCAGTATTAAAAACTAAAAATCCACGCAGAGTTTACAAAAATGATCTCCACACCGACTCACGGTGTGGAGGGGCAAATCTGCTTCCCCAGAGCTTCCAACTAGCCTGAATATTTCATAATGACAAGCTGGACAAAAGAAACATAACTTAACTGAGCAGTAAGGTCCAAAGCAAATGGACAACCAAAGAACTAGCAAGAACTTATCTTATGCTGAAATGGACAGGCCATCAGAGAAATCCAAGTAGAGATCTGAATCCAACCCAGAGAACATTGACAGCTGGCATGGACTACAGACCAGAGCCAAGTTAAATAGCAAGGCCAGTGGAGCCGATTAGTGAAAGGCAGCTGCTGCAGAACCTCAAGGAGCAGCAGTTCCACTCAAAACCACCAGAGGGAGCCCAAGGGCAGAACTCACAAAAGTACCATTCATAACCACAGGAGGGAGCCCAAGAACGGAATTCACAACAGTACCCCCCCTTGAGGAGGGGTCACCGAACCCTCACCAGAGCCCCCAGGCCGATCAGGACGAGCCAAATGAAAAGCACAAACCAAATCGGCAGCATGGACATCGGAGGCAAAAACCCAAGAATTATCCTCCTGGCCATAACCCTTCCACTTAACCAGATACTGAAGCTTCCGCCTCGAAAGACGAGAATCCAAAATCTTCTCCACCACATACTCCAACTCCGCCTCAACTAACACTGGAGCAGGAGGGTCAACGGAGGGGACCATGGGCACCACATATCTCCGCAACAAAGATCTATGGAACACATTATGAATGGAAAAAGAAGCTGGAAGGGCCAAACGAAAAGACACAGGATTGATAATTTCAGAAATCTTATAAGGACCAATAAAGCGAGGCTTGAACTTAGGGGAAGAAACCTTCATAGGATCATGACGAGAAGACAACCAGACCAAATCCCCAACAAGAAGCCGGGGACCAACGCACCGACGACGGTTAGCAAAACGTTGAGCCTTTTCCTGAGACAACGTCAAATTGTCCACCACATGAGTCCAAATCCGCTGCAACCTGTCCACCACAGAATCCACACCAGGACAGTCCGAAGGCTCAACCTGCCCCGAAGAAAAACGAGGATGAAAACCGAAGTTAAAAAAAAAAGGTGAAACCAAAGTAGCCGAACTAGCCCGATTATTAAGGGCAAACTCGGCCAATGGCAAGAAGGTCACCCAATCATCCTGATCAGCAGACACAAAGCATCTCAAATAGGTTTCCAAGGTCTGATTGGTTCGCTCCGTTTGGCCATTTGTCTGAGGATGAAATGCTGACGAAAAAGACAAATCAATGCCCATTCTAGCACAAAAGGACCGCCAAAACCTAGAAACGAACTGGGAACCTCTGTCAGACACAATATTCTCCGGAATGCCATGCAACCGAACCACATGCTGAAAGAACAATGGAACCAAATCAGAGGAGGAAGGCAACTTAGGCAAAGGTACCAAATGGACCATCTTAGAAAACCGGTCACAAACCACCCAGATGACAGACATCTTCTGAGAAACAGGAAGATCAGAAATAAAATCCATGGAAATATGCGTCCAGGGCCTCCCAGGGACCGGCAAAGGCAAAAGCAACCCACTAGCAGGGGAACAGCAGGGCTTGGCCCGGGCACAGGTCCCACAGGACTGCACGAAAGAACGCACATCCCGCGACAAGGAAGGCCACCAAAAGGACCTGGCAACCAAATCTCTGGTACCAAAAATCCCAGGATGACCAGCCAATACAGAACAATGAATCTCAGAAATTACCTTATTAGTCCATCTATCAGGAACAGTTTCCCCACGGGGCAGCGGTCAGGTTTATCAGCCTGAAACTCCTGAAGCACCCGCCGCAAATCAGGGGAGATGGCAGAAAGAATAACCCCCTCCTTGAGAATACCAGCCGGCTCAAGGACTCCCGGAGAATCAGGCAAAAAACTCCTAGAAAGGGCATCAGCCTTCACATTCTTAGATCCCGGAAGATACGAGACCACAAAATCAAAACGGGAGAAAAACAGAGACCATCGAGCTTGTCTAGAATTCAACCGCTTGGCAGACTCGAGGTAAATCAGATTCTTATGGTCGGTCAAGACCACAACGCGATGCTTAGCTCCCTCAAGCCAATGTCGCCACTCCTCAAATGCCCACTTCATAGCCAACAATTCCCGATTGCCGACATCATAATTACGCTCAGCAGGCGAAAACTTTCTGGAGAAGAAAGCACACGGTTTCATCAAAGAGCCATCAGAACTTCTCTGAGACAAAACGGCCCCTGCCCCAATCTCAGAAGCGTCAACCTCAACCTGAAAAGGGAGAGAAACATCTGGCTGACGCAGTACAGGGGCAGAAGTAAAGCGAGGTTTAAGCTCCTGAAAGGCCTCCACAGCCGCAGAGGACCAATTCACCACATCAGCACCTGCTTCACATGAGACTCCCAATCATCGGAAAAAACCAAAATATCATCCAAATATACAATCATGAACTTATCCAGATAATCCCGGAAAATATCATGCATAAAGGACTGAAACACAGATGGAGCATTAGAGAGCCCGAAAGGCATCACAAGATATTCAAAATGGCCTTCGGGCGTATTAAATGCTGTTTTCCATTCATCGCCCTGTTTAATACGAACAAGATTATACGCCCCTCGAAGGTCGATCTTGGTAAACCAGCTAGCCCCCTTAATCCGAGCAAACAAATCAGAAAATAAAGGTAAAGGGTACTGGAATTTGACCGTGATCTTATTGAGAAGGCGATAATCTATACAGGGCCTCAAGGAGCCATCCTTCTTGGCAGCAAAAAAGAACCCCGCTCCCAACGGTGACGAAGACGGGCGAATATGCCCCTTCTCTAAGGACTCCTTTACATAACTCCGTATAGCGGCATGCTCTGGCACAGACAGATTGAAGAGTCGACCCTTAGGGAACTTACAGCCAGGAATCAAGTTAATAGCACAATCACAGTCCCTATGAGGAGGTAGGGAACTGGACTTGGGCTCATCAAATATATCCTGGAAATCCGACAAAAACTCAGGAACTTCAGAAGAGGGGGAAGAGGAAATCGACATCAAAGGAATATCACAATGCATCCCTTGGCAACCCCAACTAGTCACAGACATAGATTTCCAATCCAGCACCGGATTATGTAGCTGTAACCATGGAAAACCCAGTACAACAACATCATGCAAATTATGCAACACCAAAAAACGAATATTTTCCTGATGTGCTGGAGCCATGTACATGGTCAACTGTGTCCAGTACTGAGGTTTATTCTTGGCCAATGGCATAGCATCTATCCCCCTCAAGGGAATAGGACTCTGCAAAGGCTCCAAGGAAAAACCACAGCGCTTGGCAAATTCTAAGTCCATTAAGTTCAGGGCAGCGCCAGAATCCACAAATGCCATTACAGAAAAGGACGACAATGAGCAAATCAGGGTAACAGACAAGAGAAATTTAGGCTGTACAGTACTAATGGTAACAGACCTAGCGACCCTCTTAGTACGCTTCGGGCAATCAGAAATAGCATGAGTAGAGTCACCACAGTAAAAACACAGCCCATTCTGACGTCTGAATTCCTGCCGTTCCGCTCTAGTCAAAATCCTATCACATTGCATAGGCTCAGGACTCAGCCCAGAGGACACCGCCATATGGTGCACAACCTTACGCTCGCGCAGGCGCCGATCACTCTGAATGGCCAGAGACATTGATTCGTTCAAACCAGCAGGTATGGGGAACCCCACCATAACATCTTTAAGGGCTTCAGAAAGACCCTTTCTGAAAATAGCTGCTAGGGCATCCTCATTCCATTTTGTGAGCACAGACCACTTTCTAAATTTCTGGCAGTATACTTCTGCTGCTTCCTGACCCTGACACAGAGCCAGCAAGATTTTTTCTGCCTGATCCACAGAATTAGGTTCATCATACAGCAGTCCGAGTGCTTGAAAAAATGCATCTACATTGAGCAATGCAGGATTCCCTGGCTCTAGGGAGAATGCCCAGTCCTGCGGGTCTCCACGCAGCAGAGAAATGACAATCTTCACCTGCTGAATGGGGTCACCAGAGGAACAGGGTCTCAAAGCAAAAAACAATCTGCAGTTATTTTTAAAGTTCAGAAATTTAGATCTATCCCCAGAAAACAAATCAGGAATAGGAATTCTAGGCTCCAGAACCGGAGTCTGAACAACATAATTTTGGATACTCTGTACCCTTGCAGCGAGCTGATCAACACGCGAGAACAGACCCTGAACCTCCATATCAGCACCAAAATCCGGAACCACCCAAAGATCAAGGGGAAAAAAAAGACAAAACAAGCTACAAAGGAAAAAAAAATGGCTCAGAACTTTCTTTTCCCTCTTTTGAGATGCATTCAACACATTGTGGGCCAGCTGTACTGTTATGACCTGGTGGTTACGGAGAAGCACTGATATGACCTGGTGGGTAAAATGAGTCATGGGACAAGCTCTGGGAGGTGGTAGTTCCTAATCCTAACACCAACACTAGAAATAGCCGTGGGACGTTCCTGTCACTCCCTAGATGCCTCGTCACAGCCTAAGAACTAGCCACCCCTAAAGATGGAAACAGAAAACTATCTCGCCTCAGAGAAATTCCCAAAAGGAAAGATAGCCCCCCACAAATATTAACCGTGAGTAGAGAGGGAAATGACATACACAGAAATGAAATCAGATTTTAGCAAAGGAGGCCAATTCTAATCTAGATAGACAGAAAATAGAAAAGGATACTGTGCGGTCAGTATTAAAAACTAAAAATCCACGCAGAGTTTACAAAAATGATCTCCACACCGACTCACGGTGTGGAGGGGCAAATCTGCTTCCCCAGAGCTTCCAACTAGCCTGAATATTTCATAATGACAAGCTGGACAAAAGAAACATAACTTAACTGAGCAGTAAGGTCCAAAGCAAATGGACAACCAAAGAACTAGCAAGAACTTATCTTATGCTGAAATGGACAGGCCATCAGAGAAATCCAAGTAGAGATCTGAATCCAACCCAGAGAACATTGACAGCTGGCATGGACTACAGACCAGAGCCAAGTTAAATAGCAAGGCCAGTGGAGCAGATTAGTGAAAGCAGCTGCTGCAGAACCTCAAGGAGCAGCAGTTCCACTCGAAACCACCAGAGGGAGCCCAAGGGCAGAACTCACAAAAGTACCATTCATAACCACAGGAGGGAGCCCAAGAACGGAATTCAGAACAGTAGCATAGTCCATCGGTACTGCAATACTTTTTTATGTTTGTAGACTCACTTTTAGTGATGCAACAGAGCCCCGCTGCACAGCTGTGCTCGGTATGTCTGTAGACTCACTTGTTGTGATGTAGCATAGTCCAGAGGTACAGTAATACTTATGTCTGTAGACTCGCTTATAGTGATGTGCTGCTGGGCTCTGCTACAACAGTGCTTGGTATGTCTATAGGCTCCTTTGTAGTGATGTAGCACAGCACAGCTGCCTATTAATGCTCAGTATGTCCATAGACTTACTGTGATGTAGCAGAGCCCTGCCGTACAATAATACTTATGTCTGTAGACTCGCTTATAGTGATGGGCTGCTGGGCTTTGCTACAACAGTGGTATGTCTATGGGCTCCTTTGTAGTGATGTAGCACAGTCCAGCAGCCTAATAATGCTCAGTATGTCCGTAGACTCACTTGCTGTGATGTAGCAGAGCAATGCCATACAATAATACTTATTATGTCCGTAGACTCACTTATAGTGATGCAGCAGAGCCCAGCAGCATAACAGTGCTCGGTATGTTTATAGACTCCTTTGTAGTGATGCATCACTGCCCACCAGCCTATTAATGATCAGTATGTCCGTAGACTTACTTGCTGTGATGTAGCAAAGCCCAGTGGCACAATAATACTTGTTATGTCTGTAGACTCACTTATAGTGATGCAGTAGAGCCCAGCAGCGTAGCAGTGCCCAGTATGTCCATAAATTTCCTTGCAGTTATGTGACATAGCCCAGAGACACCGTAATGTTCAGTATGTTCTTACACTCACTTGTAGTGATGTAGCATAGTCCAGCTGCCCAATAATGCTCAGTGTGTCCGTAGACTCACTTGTAGTGATGTAGCATGGTCCAGCGGCACAGTAATTATTATGTCTGTAGACTCACTTGTAGTGATTGAAATTTAAGCAAAATAGAAATGATCAAGCCCCGTTGTGTATCCTCATGGAATCAAAACCTATAACATGATACACAACTGAATATCAAAAAAGATTTAAAATGTTATTGATTAAATGACAAAATAGCAGAAATCTACACAATGAAGCTAACTAGAAACAAGATAAAAAAGATAAAATGCACAGGAGGCGGGTTTTCACATGATGAATAATATAACATACAAGTCGTTGTATGTTAAAATGATCCACTAAACATAAAGGTCAGGTAAGTATAACAATACTAGGGTATAAAAAATTCAAGATAATAATAGTTTAGCCTGCAGTGTTTGAGACGTGCACAAGAAGGTATATGAGAACTTCATTATTTCAGTTAATTTTTTCCAGTCCTGTTTTTATTATTACGGAAAGTAAGTTGTTAGGGCACTTGTCAATTTTCAGGCATTTGGCACTTTATTATCTCCTTTTGTGACCTCTTTTAGTCATATAATATAATCGTAATTGTCAGTATTATTAGTTTGTGCAGTATTTTTCACATGTATGTCAGCAGTGGTGAAGGTCCTAAGTAGTGGTATGGACGCTGACTACCTGAATACTCATGTGGCATCCAGCTGCCTAGGATGGCTTATTAGGCTAAGGAGCGTGACGTCAGTGGGGTGCACCAGGTTACCATAATATTCCCAGAAGAACAGGAGTATCCGGCTGCACCAGGTAGAATACTGAGAGCCTGGTGCCAGGAGAGGGGAGTAACAAGGAGCGGGCAGAGTTGTCCTAGTCAATGTGGATTCTGGATTCTGAACATGCCCTAAAGCTATGTGCACACACAGAGGATTTGCAGCAGAGTTTTCTGCCACAAAAACCAGAGCGTTGGCAGGAAAAGTGCTGTGTAAGATACCCATGTTACGGACACATTTTATACACGTTTTTACACACATTTTTTCTTACCGTATGTTTGTTTTTTTTTACCATTCATTTGAATGTGTGAAAAATGCTGCAAAGAGCACAGAAATAATGGATAGGCTGCAGTATTGAAGTTCAAGCATGCAAGAAAAAATAAGCAACGTGTGCACAAGACTTCAGAGATCACATTCACAGATTATGGTGTCAGAGAGTCACTCTTGCCCTATCTAGTCCATGTAGAATAGTGAGTGCAGCTCTGCAGTATAATACAGGATGTAAGGCAAGATCAGTGCAGGATCAGTAATGTAATGTATGTATGTACACAGAGATTGCACCAGCAGAATAGTGAGTGCAGCTCTGGGGGATAATACAGGATGTAACTCAGCATCAGTAATGTAATGTATGTACACAGTGACTGCACCAGCAGAATAGTGAGTGCAGCTCTGGGGTATAATACAGGATGTAACTCAGGATCAGTAATGTAATGTATGTACACAGTGACTGCACCAGCAGAATAGTGAGTGCAGCTCTGGGGTATAATACAAGATGTAAGGCAGGAACAGTAATGTATGTACACATGACTGCACCAGCAGAGTAGTGAGTGCAGCTCTGGAGTATAATACAGGATGTAACTCAGGATCAGTAATGTAATGTATGTACACAGTGACTGCACCAGCAGAATAGTGAGTGCAGCTCTGGGGGATAATACAGGATGTAACTCAGGATCAGTAATGTAATGTATGTACACAGTGACTGCACCAGCAGAATAGTGAGTGCAGCTCTGGGGTATAATACAAGATGTAAGGCAGGAACAGTAATGTATGTACACATGACTGCACCAGCAGAGTAGTGAGTGCAGCTCTGGAGTATAATACAGGATGTAACTCAGGATCAGTACAGGATAAGTAATGTAATGTATGGAAACAGTGACTGCACCAGCAGAATAGTAAGTGCAGCTCTGGAGTATAATACAGGATGTAACTCAGGATCAGTACAGTATAAGTAATGTAATGTATGGAAACAGTGACGGCACCAGCAAAATAGTGAGTTCAGCTCTGGAGTATAATACAGAATGTAACTCAGGATCAGTAATGTAATGTATGTACACAGTGACTGCACCAGCAGAATAGTGAGTTCAGCTCTGGGGTATAATACAGGATGTGATTCAGGATCAGTAATGTAATGTATGTACACAGTGACTGCACCAGCAGAATAGTGAGTGCAGCTCTGGGGTAGAATACAGGAGGTAACTCAGGATCAGTAATGTAATGTATGTACACAGTGAATCCACCAGCAGAATAGTGAGTGCAGCTCTGGAGGATAATACAGGATGTAACTCAGGATCAATAATGTAATGTATGTACACAGTGACTGCACCAGCAGAATAGTGAGTTCAGCTCTGGGGTATAATACAGGATGTGATTCAGGATCAGTAATGTATGTACACAGTGAATCCACCAGCAGAATAGTGAGTGCAGCTCTGGAGTAATACAGGATGTGACTCAGGATCAGTACAGGATTAGTAATGTAATGTATGTACACAGTGACTGCACCAGCAGAATAGTGAGTGCAGCTCTGGAGTATAATACAGGATTTAACTTGGGATCAGTAATCTATATACTATATATAAGAGGCATCGTGATTACTCGCTAATCCCGCCCCCTGCACAGTAGCTCCACCCCCACCCCATCACCACACACAATCCGCACCACATCACCACACAATCCCGCCCCCTCCACATCACCATACATAATCCCGCCCCCCCACCACATTACCACAGATAATCCTGCCCCCAACCACATCACAACACATAATCCCGCCCCCCACATTACCACAATTGTTGTTATTAACTTCATTTTAAGTTAATTTACCACCTGCGTAAGCGCTATTGTATGTTGTCATTATTTACTTTAGTTTAATCACCAGCAGCGTTAATTAGAGCGTTAGCTGGCTGGAAGCAGCTAGTGTAATATATGTACACAGTGACTGCACCAGCAGAATAGAGAGTGCCGCTCTGGAGTATAATACAGGATGTAACTCAGGATCAGTAATGTAATGCATGTACACAGTGACTGCACCAGCAGAATAGTGAGTGCAGCTCTGGAGTATAATGCAGGATATAACTCAGGATCAGTAATGTAATGTATGTACACAGTGACTGCACCAGCAGAATAGTGAGTGCAGCTCTGGAGTATAATACAGGATGTAACTCAAGATCAGTAATGTAATGTATGTACACAGTGACTGCACCAGCTGAATAGTGAGTGCAGCTCTGGGGTATAATACAGGATATAACTCAGGATCAGTAATGTAATGCATGTACACAGTGACTGCACCAGCAGAATAGTGAGTGCAGCTCTGGAGTATAATGCAGGAAGTATCTCAGTTCAAGACAAATGATGTTGAAATCTGTGTTTTTTGTCTTCCCATTGTTTACCTAATTTTATGAAATTTCTCTCTGCTATATAAATTAATGCCATTTCTCCTGCCTGTACAAGTCGGAATTCTATTTATTATTATGTAGAATGCAGAGACTTTATTGATCCTGCATTGTGCGTGTCATTGTGTTTGCTGTGATTATTTATTGCTTTGTCTTTGTTACTTTTTGTAGGTCCTTCTGTTTTGCATCACAGCCGCTCTCTACATGTTCTTTTTCCGGTAAGTACTTACCTTGTTTAATCTTTTTATAGACACAATAGCCATAGTCTGTAACACTTGGCTCTGTTCCTGGGAGCCTCCGGCTTTCAGTCATAGAGGCGTGCCCGGAGCAGCTGTAAGCACGCCCCGGCACTTTGATTGACAGCTGGCTCTGTAGCGCCATTGTGCGTTGTGAGCTGTCAATTAAAGTGCCAGGACTTTCCATCATTCACTGCTGGCTGTATACTGAGCTATGACTATAGCCCCTCACGGCATTTATGACTGAAAGCCGGCGGTTCCCAGGAGAAATTAAGTTACTTTTTTCCCTGTAACCGCGCTGTCAGTAAGCCGGGCAGTCAGCATTGTAATGCGATCCTGCGGATTAACTCTATCACTGCAGGTTAAAAGGAATTTAGGGACATGACAGGTTCCCAGTGATGTGTCACCATGAGTGCCATAGTGCGGCATACACACTGCTGCTATTTGCCACAAATAAAGTCAGTAATAACTGTTTTGACTGTATTACTTATTTAAAGAGAACATATTGTTAGATATATTTTACCAATTTTGATAAGATTTTATTTTATATTTTTTCATGCAATTACCCTTGATTTTAGAGTTATAACATTTTACAGTTTTCACTTTAGCCAGTGAGTCTCAGGCCATGTTCACACTTTGCGGTTCTTACCGCGGAACCGCGGCGATTTTGATGCTGCGGGTCCGCAGCAGTTTCCATAGCGTTTCCATTTACATGTAAACCCTATGGAAACCGCAAACCGCTGTGCACATGCTGTGGGAAAAACCGTGCAGAAACGCAGCGGTTTAAAACCCGCAGCATGTCACTTCTTTGTGCAGAATCGCTGCGATTCTGCACCCATAGGAAAGCATTGAACCGCTTACTTCCCGCATGGGGCTGTGCCCACGTTGCGGGAAGTAAGCGGCTAATGTGCGGGTGGTACCCGGGGTGGAGGAGAGGAGACTCTCCTCCAGGCCCTGGGAACCATATTTGGGGTAAAAAAAAGAATTAAAATAAAAAATCATGTTATACTCACCTCTCAGCGCTGCACGCGGCCGGCCGGTCAGAGTTGCTGTGCGAACAGGACCTGCGGTGACGTCGCGGTCACATGACCGTGATGACGCCTCGGTCACATGACCGTGACGTCAAGAAGGTCCTTCTCGGCACAGCATCTTTGGAACCGGAGTGCCGCGTGCAGCGCCCAGGAGATCCGGACATCGGAGGGTGAGTATAACCAATTTTTATTATTTTTAACATTACTATTGATGCTACATATTGCTGCATATGCAGCATCAATAGTACAGGAGTAATCCCGCAGCGGAAATCGCAAAACAAACCTCGATAAATCTGCAGGGATAACCGCAGCGGTTTTGCCCTGCAGATTTATCAATTCCGCTGCGGGAGAACCTGCAGAGGTCACCCGCAAAGTGTGAACATGGCCTCATAACGTACTGATGATTATTGTTCTGTAGAGATCACTTCTCAGCTGTCATCTCATTATCATCACAGGCAGGGTTATAATGGCAGATATAACTAATACAGAATACACTATCCACAATAGGTGATGTCACAGCTCACCTCCTCCTTTACAATGACTGATAACACCTCTATATACAGTAGATAACACGGGATCCACCATTCACAATAGGTGATGTCACAGCTCACCTCCTCCTCCTGTACAATGACTGATAACACTTCTATATACAGTAGATAACACAGGATTCACCATTCACTCTAGGTGATGTCACAGCTCACCTCCTCCTCCTCCTGTACAGTGACTGAAAACACCTCTATATACAGTAGATAACACAGGATCCACTATTCACAATGGGTGATGTCACAGCTCACCTCCTCCTCCTGTACAATGACAGATAACACCTCTATATACAGTAGATAACACAGGATCCACTATTCACAATGGGTGATGTCACAGCTCACCTCCTTCTCCTGTACATTGACAGATAACACCTCTATGTACAGTAGATAACACAGGATCCACCATTCACAATAGCTGATGTCACAGCTCACCTCCTCCTTCTGTACAATGCCTGATAACCTCTATATACTGTCACTAACATAAGGATCCACCATCAACAATAGGTGATGTCACAGCTCACCTCCTCCTCCTGTACAATGACTGATAACACCTCTATATACAGTCGCTAGCACAGGATCCACCATTCACAATAGGTGATGTCACAGCTCACCTCCTCCTCCTGTACAATGACTGATAACACCTCTATATACAGTAGATAACACAGGATCCACCATTCACAATAGGTGATGTCACAGCTCACCTCCTCCTCCTGTACAATGACTGATAACACCTCTATATACAGTAGGTAATACAGGATCCACCCATCATAGTATGATATCACAGCTCACCTTTTCCCCTTCTCATACAGATTTCAGTACATGCCCACAACATAATCCCATAAAAGTCAATGACCATCTCCAGTATATTTTTTTATATGATCTACTGTACATGGCTGCAGTAAATCATAGGCCTAAATGCTGTTTAAAAGCTCAGACAAGGTTTCCGCCCCTAATCATGTACAGAAAATAAAAATTGAAAAAATCTACAATCGTAAGAAAAAAACGAAACAAAACCCCAAACATGTGAAGTAAGCGTTACCGTATATATCACTATCTGGTTTTAATTGTGGTAGTAAGAAATCAAGGCGATACATAGGATGCATAATAACGTCTTTATGGGGGTATCCAACCTCTATTATAATGTGGCGGCAGTGCGTATGCTCCATCACATGACCGCTGCAGCCAGTCAGTCCAGGAAGAAAAGAAGCTTAGCTCCTGGCCAGATGGAAGAGAGCTGGAAACCACAGCCATAATCGACCCTGAGAAGTGAAACACGTCAGCTTCGATCTGTTTGTGCCTGGTGAATAGACAACAGGGATAAACCCCCATAGATCAATGACGCCACTGATGGGTAAATGTCAGGAAGCACAAATATTAGGAGGCGACATTGACTTCATTTCTTAAATTTCCTGTTGACACAAGTTTGGTCTTATCTTAATCTCTGCTAGTTCCTTGAGAAAAAAAACTGTCAAATCTGTGTTCAGTGAAGGCAGATTCTCCCATTACTGAGAGAGGAGGATACAGTTGGTGCCTATAAAGTTCTATGGAGAAGAGAGATGCTAGAAGCGGATACAGATATTCTACCGCAAGTTCCCCTGAAACAACATTTAAGGAGAACTTGCAGCAGAATATCTGCATCGGCCTCGAGCTCCTCCCTTCTCCATAGAACCTTATAAGCACCAGCTGTCTCCTATCTAAATAATGGGAGAATCTTTTTTTCACTCCATACAGATTTTTTTATCCTTAGATCGAGAGTGAACGATAAGTCCAGTAGGAGAACCAAGCTGATTTCTGCCATAAGTTATATTACAAAGTTTCTTATTTTCACGTGTACTATTGATTTATGGACTAAAAATTAAACGGACGGTTACTTTTTTAATATTGTACAATTTATTTTAGCGTTGTAGTTGGTAGATTTTTTTTGTTATGGTCTATGCTAGACCAGGACCCTCATAATGTACAACGAACGATCATTTCCTACAGAGAGAAAGTTGTTTTGCGAGAGGTGAAGTGTTGACATGACCCTCATGGTGGTAAACGTGAGATCCTGGAGGCGGATGATGAGTGTTATGTGTGTACAGTACGGGACAGGAATTACAAGTTCACCATTCTTGGCCTCTCCTCCGGTGTCACGTCACCTGGGGAAGCATCAGGAACATCTATACCTGGAAGTCATAGGAGATGCCTTCAAAGTCTACAATTTCAGGCGCCTCGCTCTTAAAAACTCCATCCCCAGAGGAAGACGCGGTGAATCCTCCTCCTTTTGTGTGGTTTCCTCCTGTCAATCAAAAAAATCCCTCTTTGTTCCATGCAGGCATTGATGTGACTATTTATCATAGGCCTGTCATCCTAGAAAGACGAAGAGTGGAGAGGAAATCGGCCTCTTGTTCCCAGGCCTGGGAGAACACGTAGCCGGTGGCACAGTGATATGGCTGTGTCTCCCAGCTGGCCGGAGAAGCTTTCTATGGCCGCTGGTAACAAAGCCATGTATTACATGATCGCCTCCGAGCTCTTCCACTTTACGGCTGATATTACAGCCTGCTCGCTGGGAACGCAATCGAGCTTCCCAGATACGATTTCTGCTATTGATCCTCCAAACAAAGGGCTGGAGATGACGGCAAAAGTGGTAATTTCCTCCAGTTCTGCGGTATTTATCCCTCCATGTAAAAAGTTTGTTGACTTTATACTTCCTTTTGACAGTAGGATCTTAAAGGGGAACTCCATGGCCAAAAATAAATGAGATTGTGCATCCATTGAAATAAGGAGCAATCTGATTTTTTGGATGGATACCATCAGCAAGTGCACATTTTACTATATTAGTGGAAAGAGTGGATGGTCTCTAGAAAGAAGGAATCGAATGCACGTGCTCAAAAATATTAATCATTGCATTATTCTAACCAGAGGGTTAAAGGGAACCTGTCATTAGATTCAAGCTGTTCGAACTAGAATCAGAGCCTGGATGCACCATTTGTTAAAATAGTTTGAAAAGCTGGCGGGGTACTCTAGGAAGAGACGTGACTAGTCTGATGGTGTCCTTGGCCGGCTTCGCCCAGCACCACTCTAGTTCACATTTGAAATTTTGGTGTAACACCCTTTTGGTGCATAGGGCCAGGACAGTGGGTAGGGACTTTGGCTGTGCCCGGCCTCTCCGCCTGCTTCTGGTGTCTGTATCTGTCTCTTTATTTAAAGTTTGCAAAGAGGCGCATGTGCAGATTCATCTTTCAATGGTCTTCAGTAAAGTAACACCGTTGGTGGCCCAAAGCCCATATTCGTCTCCTGGTGATCTTCCGTTAAAATGGCGCATCCGCAGATTCATCACCAGGATGATAGTGACGGAGCCAAATTTTTGAAATCTGACCAGCGTCACTTTATGTGGTAATAACTCTGGGACGCTTCAACAAATCCCAGTGATTTTGAGATTGTTTTTTCGTGACACATTATACTTTATGATAATGGTAAATTTAGGTCAATATGTTTTGTGTTTATTAATAAAAAATATCAAAACTTTGAGAAAAATGTTAAAAAATTAGCAATTTTCAAAGTTTGAATGATCATCCCTTTAATCCAGATGGTCATACCACAGCAAACCATTAATAAATAATATTTCCCTCATGCCTGCTTTACATCAGCACCATTTGTAAAATGTTCTTTTATTTTGTTAGCATTTTTAGCATTTTTGGAGGTTTAAAAATGTAGCAGCAATTTTTCATTTTTTTCAAGGAAATTTACATCATTTCTTTTTTTAGGGACCTATCCATGTTTGAAGTAACTTTAGGGGTCTCATATATTGGGAAACACCCAAACGTGATACCATTTTAAAAACAGCACCCCCTGACATATCGAAAACTGCTTTCAGGTAGTTTATTAACCCTTCAAGTGCTTTACAGGAATTAATGCAAAATGGTATGACAGAAATGAAAATGTGTATTTTTACCACCAAAATGTCGGTAACTTCTGAACAGGTTACAACAGCCAGCAGACTCTAAGGCCACTATTTGGTCGTGAATTGCCATGGCAAACATCAGGACCACACAATCATGATCTGAGGGCACCAGTTTGGATAAAGAGGAAGCCCCCACACTCTGTTAACCATTTATAATGATATAGTCACTATTGACAGCAGCATCTAAAGGGTTAAACAGATTTGGACTGTGACAACACTGATCGTGGCTGATACAGCAAGTTGTCAGCTATAGTGGACAGCCGACAGCTGCTGGATTGTCACCTGTATGGGGAGGCTATTCTCTTACATCTCAGGTCAGTTAAAAGACGTATTGGCTGTCATTAAGGGGTTAATATGACGCTGATGGCTGCTCATGCACAAATTCATCTTCCCGCGGTCTTCACTAAAATGGCACCTGTGGCTGCTCACGTGCAGATTCATCTCCCTGTGGTCTTCAATTAAAATGGTTAATACAAAAATGCCCAGACTCATATTAATCAGTAAGCCAAGCGCCATCACCTAGCTACCTGTATACCACTCCATTACAATATACTAACAAAGGAGAAACATAGGAGTTTTATGGTAGAAAAACTTATGACAAATATTTATTAATACAATCACACGTATATTGACAAACCATTTTTTAAAAAAATATATATGATGGTAAAGGTCACCAATGAGCAACATACAGCACCATATAAATATGAATGTCCAACTAAAAGGACCAAAAATATATGAGGTATATAACCCTATCCAATAGTGTGTCCAAACATATCCCTGTTATGATCCTTAATGGCTGAGGATCACAAATAGACCAGCAAGTGAATAAACTAAGGACGAGCTCTAGGGAGATGGTAACTGGACTGATCGCAAATCTAAACCTATCCAACACAACTAGAGGTAGCCGGTGAACGTGCCTAAAAAATTCCTAGACGTCTCGAGCCAGCCTGAGGAACTAGCTACCCCTAAAGAGAAAGAAAGACCTCGCTTGCCTCCAGAGAAATAATCCCCAAAGATATAGAAGCCCCCAACAAATATTAACGGTGAAGTAAGAAGAAGGCACATACATAGGGATGAAATCAGATTCAGCAAAAGAGGCCCACTAGTACTAGAAAGCAGAAAATAGAGCAGGGGTCTATGCGATCAATAAAAACCCTTACAAAATATCCATCCTGAGATTTCAAGAACCCACACACCAACTAACGGTGTGTGGGGAGAAACTCAGCCCACTAGAGCAACCAGCAAGCGAGGGCATTACATTTTAGCAAGCTGGACAAGAAAACATGATAAACACTGCTGATCAAAAAATGAGCAAACAAAACTTAGCTTATCCTGGATGGACTGGGAGCAAGGTAGTCAGAAGGAATCTGAGTAGCACTGATTACATCGACAGCCGGCAACAAGTGGAAGTAAAACAGAGCTATATAGGAACCTCCCAGAGGATAACGAACCAGCTGATAGCCAGAGACCAGCAGGATAACAGACAAAGCCACCAGGGGGAGCCCAAAGCAAAAGTCACACCATACCACCAGTGACCACAAGAGGGAGCCTGAAAACAGAGCTCACAACATATCCCCACAAGACCTCTAGGGGGAGGACAGCACAAGTTCTGTCCCAATGGTTAATGCATGATAATGTCCACAGTTCATAGTAGCTCTGTCTCACATGCCACCATGTAGGTACAAAGTTATAACATAGGTATTAGACAGAAAGAATAAGGGTTAACCTTACCGGTGCCATAATGCGCAACTGGACACACCCCGATGTACGTTTCGCCGCTTTACAGCATGGCTTTCTCATGTAAAGCGGCGAAACGTATCATGCATTAACCATTGAGACAGAACTTGTGTTGTCCTCCCCCTAGAGGTCTTGTGGGGATATGTTTGGATACACTATTGGATAGGGTTATTTACCTCATATATTTTTAGTCCTTTTCGTTGGACATTCATATTTATATGGTGCTGTTTTTTGCTCATTGGTGTCCTTTACCATCATATATATATTTTTTTTAAATTGTTTGTCAATATACGTGTGATTGTATTAGTAAAGATTTGTCATAAGTTTTTCTACCATAAAACTCCTATGTTTCTCCTTTGTTAGTTCAATTAAAATGGTGTTGGTTGTGGCAAATGCGTAGATTCGTCTCTTGGCGTTCTTTTGTAAAATGGCAGATGAATCTAGACATGCGCCACCACCGGTGCCAATTCACTGTCCACTACAAAGAGAGAAATCTGCGCATGCACTATCACCGGTGCCAGTTTACTGTCGACTGCCAAGAGATGAATCTGCACAAGCGCCACCTCCGGTGTCAATTCACTGAGGACTACCAATAGATGAATGTGCGCATGCGCCACCTCCGGTGCCAATTCACTGAGGACTACCAATAGATGAATGTGCGCATGCGCTATCACCGGTGCCAATTCACTGAGGACTGCCAAGAGATGAATCCGCGCAAGCGCCACCTCCGGTGCCAATTCACTGACGACTACCAATAGATGAATGTGTGCATGCGCCACCTCTGGCGTCAATTCGCTGAGGACTACCAAGAGAAGAATGTGCGCAAGCGCCATCTCCGGTGTCAATTCACTGAAAACTACCAAGAGATGAATCTGTGCAAGCGCCACCTCCAGTGTCAATTTACTGAGGACCACCAAGAGATGAATGTGTGCATGCGCCACCTCCGGTGTCAATTCACTGAGGACTACCAAGAGATGAATGTGCGCAAGCGCCACCTCCGGTGTCAATTCACTGAGGACTACCAAGAGATGAATGTGCGCAAGCGCCACCTTCGGTGTCAATTCACTGAGGACTACCAAGAGATGAATGTGCGCATGCGCCACCTCCGGTGTCAATTCACTGAGGACTACCAAGAGATGAATCTGTGCAAGCGCGACCTCCGTTGTCGATTCACTGAGGACTACCAAGAGATGAATGTACGCAAGCGCCACCTCCAGTATCAATTCACTGAGGACTACCAAGAGATGAATGTGCGCATGCGCCACCTCCGGTGTCAATTCACTGAGGACTACCAAGAGATGAATCTGTGCAAGCGCGACCTCCGTTGTCGATTCACTGAGGACTACCAAGAGATGAATGTACGCAAGCGCCACCTCCAGTATCAATTCACTGAGGACTACCAAGAGATGAATGTGCGCATGCGCCACCTCCGGTGTCAATTCACTGAGGACTACCAAGAGATGAATCTGTGCAAGCACGACCTCCGTTGTCGATTCACTGAGGACTACCAAGAGATGAATGTACGCAAGCGCCACCTCCAGTATCAATTCACTGAGGACTACCAAGAGATGAATGTGCGCAAGCGCCACCTCCATTGTCAATTCACTGAGGACTACCAAGAGATGAATGTGCGCATGTGCCACCTCCGGTGTCAATTCACTGAGGACTACCAAGAGATGAATGTGCGCAAGCGCCACCTTCGGTGTCAATTCACTGAGGACTGCCCAGAGATGAATCTGTGCAAGCGCCACCTCCGGTGTCAATTCACTGAGGACTACCAATAGATGAATGTGCACATGCCCCACCCCCTGTGTCAATTCACTGAGGACTACCAAGAGATGAATGTGCGCAAATGCCACCTCCGTTGCCAATTCACTGAGGACTGCCAAGAGATGAATCTGTGCAAGCGCCACCTCCGGTGTCAATTCACTGAGGACTACCAATAGATGAATGTGTGCATGCGCCACCTCTGGCATCAATTCACTGAGGACTACCAGGAGATGAATGTGCAGCGCCCCAGAGTCCTGGTCATTGCAGTAGCATGGTTCAGCCACTAAGGGGGGCCATGCTGCGTTCGATGGCACGGAAGGAGTTCTCTGAGCAGGTATCACAGTCACCAATACATTTCACAGCTGGGCCTCCGGGGGGAGCTAAGGGTGCTATTCATTAGGCCACTCCCCACCATAGTGGGTAAACTGGGGGTCAGGCAGGAAGTTAGAGAGAACGCTGACGGGATTGAACGGAGCAACACCTGGTGGCAGAGGGTGTTGTGAAGGGAGAGACTGTAGGGTCTCTGCCAGGGGTGGGATCCTGGCAGAGGCTTGGCATGGAAAGAACGTAAAGGGACCGTGCCTGCTCAGCATAGCGGCGGTGCCCAAGGAAGGACTAAGAAGCGAGATAGATTGTGCTGAGTGAGAAACGAAATCAAGCGAAAGGAGATACCAGTGAGGGTTGTGCTGAAAGAGGCAGCACCTTACTGAGGCGCACTACCGGTGGCCGGAACGCCGAGGAGGTAAAGAGTTTCAAGCCATACCTCAGACCTACGGCAGGGCAGTTAGCTTGAGGCGGACTGTCTCACGCATCACCCAGGAAGGCAAAGGGGGGTACCAACAGGAGAGGGGCGCAGATAGAGTCCCGGAAGATCTCCGAGCCTCCCCGTCATACGGGTGCGTTCCTACCATAGTATCTGGAGGGACGAGGAAGATCATTGCGAATTAAGTTGTTGTGAGGGAACACGAGAAACAGACACAACAGTTGTGGGGTACTTTCCGTAAGCACAGCAGGGAAGGACTGCAACACATAGCGCTAGAAGGAAGGCACCGATTTCCACCTGCAAGGAGAGCTCTGGAAGTGCCATTGGACCGGCCGGACTTGCGCAGCCTGGTGAGCCGTATTCCGGACTGAGGACCCAGAGAGCTTCAGTAAAGAGGTAAAGAGACTGCAACCTGGTGTCCTCGTTATTTACCGCGACCTGCACCCCACAACTGCACCGCTACAACATCACTTATTGCACCGGACGTCCCCCACTGACAGACAGGGCCACGGACCGGGTCTAGCCACCGTGACAACCCCAGGACTGAGACCTAGAGGCCCGGCTCCGGGTACCCCTCGGCCCTGCGGCGGTGTGGGGGCGATCCAACTTGGCGTCACGAACAGGATCTACTTAAGCCTGAAGAATCAGGTCATGTGTGCCTAGAGACTGTGATTTACTGTGCTTGGACTGTACTTTATTGCAAGACTGTGTGCTGTGCCATTTGCCGCCAAAATCCGCCGCCATTGCAGCGCTGAGGAGAGCGCAGGAAGAGAAGAGGGGCGTGGAGTGGGCGTAGCCGAGCTGGAGAGCGCGAACAGTAATGGCCGCCCAGTCTAAATATTTCTGTGCAGTGAGGACGTGTCCGTCAGCAGCAGAGATCCGCCTCCTAATCCTTAATGGGGGGCGGAGGCAGAGAAAACGAAACTGCTCACGCAGGAGAGAGCGGGAAAAAGACCAGGAAGCGACCCACGTGGAGGACGCTATGGCTAGCAGCTCCGAACCCGACAGCGGGGTTGAAGTGGAAGTCTCCCCTGACTACCCGGCTGAGCCCAGCAGCTTGTCCTCCGTGGATAACACCAAATTCCTGAGAGCCGAGATGGAGGATTTATATAACCAGCTCCTCCAACTGCATGTGAGAGTCCAGGCCCCGCATCAGGTAGGACCGGCAGTGGATTCCCGGACATCGGAAGAACCAACGGGACCTGTCGCAGAAGGTGGAATCGTACCAGTGGGTGAGTCCGCCGATCCTACCCCACTAGCAGAGGGTGTGTTAGTGGGTCCCATAGCAGCACCACCTCTCCCGGGGACCCATAGACTTCAGCGCCTGTTACCATGGGAGGAAGCCACGGGCATGGAACACCGTATGCGAGCCCCAATCACCCCTACTCCCTTGCCGTGTGAGGTCAGCGCGGAGCGCACGGTGTGCCGCTGGGTGAACCCTGGATCCAACCTCATGGGGTTCCCCGGGGTGGAGACCCAGAAGGGAGAAATGGTACAGGCCCTAAGCTGGGAGGAATACCAGATCCAGCTAGAACAGCGGTGGCGAGAGGAAGAGAAAGCACATCAGGCTAAACGGGAGGCCTACCATCAAAAAGATTTGGCGGTCAAGGACCGGGCCCGTAAGGACCCCACCACTCACCAGGCCCCGCGTAGGCAGGGTATCGTCACTGTCTTTAAACTCCAAGGAGGCTGGGGCTTCATTAAAGAACCGGGGCTATACGCGGAGGTCTTTGTTAACCGACGGGATGTTGAGTCACACCTTAGAGAGGGTCACCCCGATCGAGACCTCTATCCGGGAGACAGTGTTACTTACACCCGGCATTTTGGGGAAAAGGGGTGGTTCGCCCTGAACGTCTACAAGAAAGAGAAACCAGCCCCTGTAGCCAAAGTGCCGCCGTGTGACCGACCTGTAACCACCCTGGTCGCCTCCACCTGCCCAACCACAGAACTAGCGATCTGCCGCCCGATCGCCGCAACCACCGTAGTGGCTAAAGAAGTTCCTCTGCGGGCGATCAATGTCCCTGATGTGCCAGCACAGAGAGAAGTGGGAACACAGACCCTGATCGCCGCGCACGACCTGGTCGTGCAACAGACCCGAACCCATGGGGTGTATCTGGCAGCGGGAGTGGACCTGAAACCTGGATTGCAGGGGTCCGCCCGCCAGGAGGCGCCTCATGGAAACTTCTGAAAGAAGAGTCACTTTGTGAAAATGTAAATAGTTACTGTTTGTCTTTTATTCCTTTAAGTTGCTGCTAAACCCGCCCAGGGTTAATGGATCCCTCTGTTGACCCGGGATCCTCTTTGTTTGTTTTCCTTTCCTAAAATTTTTGCACAAGTTTAAAGAACTGCAGAAATCATGGACTGTGCATGATTCGAACTTCCCTTGTAAATAGTTTGCACCTTCTTAAAGGTGCTCCCTACTGGTTTTAGCCAAAGACACTTTGCGAAGATATTTGCCCTATTTGTTTGAGCCAAGGACACTTTGCGAAGATACCTTTCCTACCGGTTCTAGTTAAAGACACTTTGCGAAGATACCATGCCGGAACCTTTGCATGGGCCGGTAGGCTGAGGAGACGAGCTACCTTAGAAAGACTTGGTCTCCTCTTAAAGGGGATGTGAGAAACTGAACTTGAGAGAGATACTGTTGCAGAACAGTAATGCCATAATGATGCCTTGAAAAGAAATGTAACTGTTTTACATGCTAAGTTATATGTGTTGAATTTGTTAAAATGTGAAATTTGAATAATGTTTTGAAGACAGGAAAGATGCAGAGAGCCCGTAGGGGTAGAAGTAGAGGTCTGCACAGTTGAAAGTAAGAGAAGTAATAATGAGGGTGAGGATAGAAGGTAAACCCTGCGTCCCCATTGAAAAGTTACTTTATTGCTAAGGACAGAGAGTGAACCCGTAGGGGTTAGAGAGTGAGTCCTTAAAGGGGCCGAGTAGAGCTGGCTCAGAGTTCTTCAACCGAAAGGAATGTTATGTCTATACTGTGTATAGTAGCGAAAGGCAGTAGGCCCTGGCTGAACAGGGCGGTCCTGTAGAAGAAAGGAGAGGCAGTAGGCCTGGTGCCGTAGGGACAGGCGGTCCTGCAGGTTCACAAGAAGGAGAATGTAAAGTTGAAATGCCTTATAATGTGATTATAGGAAGGCCTTTGATAGACTAAGAGTGTGAGTTTCTTAAAGGCAATGTTAAGTTATTATTTCAAAAATTGCACTAAATAGAATACCCGGTTGGGTAACAGAAGTTATTTATACTCTGTAAATTATAAGGTTAATTATGTTTGTAACGTTACAAGTGTCCTCACCTCCCATAAAGGGAAGCCTACTTAAGTATACTTATTGTTATTTGCACTCAACAAAATTGTATGTCTTTTTGCTAACCTGTATTGTTGTTTTTCTTCCCAGTCCCGGAGTACTGTGTTTAACCAGGGGGGAGTGCAGCGCCCCAGAGTCCTGGTCGTTGCAGTAGCATGGTTCAGCCACTAAGGGGGGCCATGCTGCGTTCGATGGCACGGAAGGAGTTCTCTGAGCAGGTATCACAGTCACCAATACATTTCACAGCTGGGCCTCCGGGGGGAGCTAAGGGTGCTATTCATTAGGCCACTCCCCACCATAGTGGGTAAACTGGGGGTCAGGCAGGAAGTTAGAGAGAACGCTGACGGGATTGAACGGAGCAACACCTGGTGGCAGAGGGTGTTGTGAAGGGAGAGACTGTAGGGTCTCTGCCAGGGGTGGGATCCTGGCAGAGGCTTGGCATGGAAAGAACGTAAAGGGACCGTGCCTGCTCAGCATAGCGGCGGTGCCCAAGGAAGGACTAAGAAGCGAGATAGATTGTGCTGAGTGAGAAACGAAATCAAGCGAAAGGAGATACCAGTGAGGGTTGTGCTGAAAGAGGCAGCACCTTACTGAGGCGCACTACCGGTGGCCGGAACGCCGAGGAGGTAAAGAGTTTCAAGCCATACCTCAGACCTACGGCAGGGCAGTTAGCTTGAGGCGGACTGTCTCACGCATCACCCAGGAAGGCAAAGGGGGGTACCAACAGGAGAGGGGCGCAGATAGAGTCCCGGAAGATCTCCGAGCCTCCCCGTCATACGGGTGCGTTCCTACCATAGTATCTGGAGGGACGAGGAAGATCATTGCGAATTAAGTTGTTGTGAGGGAACACGAGAAACAGACACAACAGTTGTGGGGTACTTTCCGTAAGCACAGCAGGGAAGGACTGCAACACATAGCGCTAGAAGGAAGGCACCGATTTCCACCTGCAAGGAGAGCTCTGGAAGTGCCATTGGACCGGCCGGACTTGCGCAGCCTGGTGAGCCGTATTCCGGACTGAGGACCCAGAGAGCTTCAGTAAAGAGGTAAAGAGACTGCAACCTGGTGTCCTCGTTATTTACCGCGACCTGCACCCCACAACTGCACCGCTACAACATCACTTATTGCACCGGACGTCCCCCACTGACAGACAGGGCCACGGACCGGGTCTAGCCACCGTGACAACCCCAGGACTGAGACCTAGAGGCCCGGCTCCGGGTACCCCTCGGCCCTGCGGCGGTGTGGGGGCGCTCCAACTGTGTGCATGCGCCACCTGGGAACTGGAGTGAAATGGGAAATATTTGTCTGTAACAGAAGGCATTTTGTTCACTGAAGTGCTGCACCAGCACAATAATAAGGGCTGCCGGAACATTAAAGCCCCGTGGAGGGTTTATGAAAGTTGAACTAGGAAGAGTTGTGGATTTGTTCTGGATGAATGGTGTCTTCAGTGCCGAGATATACAAGCAGATACGTATCCATAATGTTATACCATCAGGGAGGCGTCTGATTGGCTCCAAATTTATTCTGCAGCCGGACAGCGATCCCAAATATCCAATGTAATTAAGAATGAGGAGTCCTGGAAGTGATGATCCGGCCTCCGCAGAGCTCTGATCTCACATCATCCAGTCTGTCTGGGATCACATGAAGAGACAGAAGGATCCGCACAAGCCTCATACACAGAAAATCTTTTTTTTAAGAATATAATCCAGTTTGTTCATCAGTCACAGTTCATAATTACCATTTGCATAATGGATGATTCATCTGACCATTCACATTACATTTTATAAAATCAATATACGATGGTTGAATGTGTAGTTAAAACGTAAAAAATAATGACTAATAAAATATAATAATAACAAATGTTATTGGTATTATTATTATTGATATTATTTATTTTATTGTTGATATTATTTATATTATTTATATTATTTTTATTATTATGATGATGAAATAATAATATAACAGAATATGTGTTCTGGTATTATACTTTTATATCATTTTTGTATTTGTATTTTTTTCTTCCATGTTTTTGGCTGTTACAGAGGCAGATGATAGAAGAGATGCAGGGCTGTGATTTGGTGTGAATGTTTGGCGCTGTGCTGTATAATCTTCCCTGCTTGGATTTTCACAGTCGTTTCTTTGTTTTCAGAATACATTTTTTTTTTTCAATTTTAACCAGACCCAGGAGAGCGGCTGCCACTAATCTGGGGGATTTCGCATGTTTCCATCTGCTCTGCTCTGCGCACTGGACGGTGTCTGGTGACATTGTACAGGTCGCCTCGGTTTACTGTACGTTGTAAAGTGTGATCGTTTCTTGGTTACGTCTTGTATTGCTGAGCTCCATACAAAACGCTGCATATTAATGGTAATTATTTGTATGGTGTTTATCATCTCCCACATCAGTCCCTGGTATAATGTCTCGCCTAGTGAGGTGGTTCCTCAAGCCCTTGGACCGGATGAGCAGTTGTACTGCAGCAAGGATAGATCATTTTGGTCTCATTGGAACAACAGAGGTTGTAGAGACTGACCAACAACTGGAGGACTGAGTAGTAGAACACTAGGAGGTTGCGATACCGACACAGCTGAGTAGACTTAACCAGGTAGAGAAGAGTATGTTACGATGTCCTATGTTGAATGGGTAGGTGGTATAACAGAGCCCAGTGAAGTAGCAGTGTTGATAGTGCCTGATGGTTCAATGGAGAGATGAACAGCAGAGTGTTGTAGCAGTGTTGGGAGTGCATGATGCCTCAATGGAGAGATGAACAGCAGAGTGTTGTAGCAGTGTTGATAGTGCCTGATGGCTCAATGGAGAGATGAACAGCAGACTGTTGTAGCAATGTTGATAGTGCCTGATGGCTCAATGGAGAGATGAACAGCAGAGTGTTGTAGCAGTGCTGGGAGTGCCTGATGGTTCAATTGAGAGATGAACAGCAGAGTATTGTAGCAGTGTTGATAGTGCCTGATGCCTCAATGGAGAGATGAACAGCAGAGTGTTGTAGCAGTGTTGATAGTGCCTGATGGCTCAATGGAGAGATGAACAGCAGAGTGTTGTAGCAGTGTTGATAGTGCCTGATGCCTCAATGGAGAGATGAACAGCAGAGTGTTGTAGCAGTGTTGATAGTGCCTGATGGCTCAATGGAGAGATGAACAGCAGAGTGTTGTAGCAGTGCTGGGAGTGCCTGATGGCTCAATGGAGCGATGAACAGCAGAGTGTTGTAGCAGTGTTGGTAGTGCCTGATGGCTCAATGGAGTGATGGACAGCAGAGTGTTGTAGCAGTGCTGGGAGTGCCTGACGGCTCAATGGAGAGATGAACAGCAGAGTGTTGTAGCAGTGTTGATAGTGCCTGATGGCTCAATGGAGAGATGAACAGCAGAGTGTTATAGCAGTGTTTGGAGTGCCTGATGGCTCAATGGAGAGCTGAACAGCAGAGTGTTGTAGCAGTGCTGGGAGTGCCTGATGGTTCAATGGAGAGATGCACAGCAGAGTGTTGTAGCAGTGCTGGGAGTGCCTGATGGCTCAATGGAGAGATGAACAGCAGAGTGTTGTAGCAGTGTTGATAGTGCCTGATGGCTCAATGGAGAGATGAACAGCAGAGTGTTATATCAGTGTTTGGAGTGCCTGATGGCTCAATGGAGAGATGAACAGCAGAGTGTTGTAGCAGTGCTGGGAGTGCCTGATGGCTCAATGGAGAGATGAACAGCAGAGTGTTGTAGCAGTGCTGGGAGTGCCTGATGGCTCAATGGAGAGATGAACAGCAGAGTGTTGTAGCAGTGCTGGGAGTGCCTGATAGCTCAATAGAGAGATGAACAGCAGAGTGTTGTAGCAGTGTTGGGAGTGCCTGATGGCTCAGTGGAGAGATGGACCGAGTGTTGTAGCAGTGTTGGGAGTGCCTGATGGCTCAATGGAGAGATGAACAGCAGAGTGTTGTAGCAGTGCTGGGAGTGTCTGATGGCTCAATGGAGAGATGAACAGCAGAGTGTTGTAGCATTGTTGGGAGTGCCTGATGGCTCAATGGAGAGATGAACAGCAGAGTGTTGTAGCAGTGCTGGGAGTGCCTGATGGTTCAATGGAGAGATGCACAGCAGAGTGTTGTAGCAGTGCTGGGAGTGCCTGATGGCTCAATGGAGAGATGAACAGCAGAGTGTTGTAGCAGTGTTGATAGTGCCTGATGGTTCAATGGAGAGATGAACAGCAGAGTGTTATAGCAGTGTTTGGAGTGCCTGATGGCTCAATGGAGAGATGAACAGCAGAGTGTTGTAGCAGTGCTGGGAGTGCCTGATGGCTCAATGGAGAGATGAACAGCAGAGTGTTGTAGCAGTGCTGGGAGTGCCTGATGGCTCAATGGAGAGATGAACAGCAGAGTGTTGTAGCAGTGCTGGGAGTGCCTGATGGCTCAATAGAGAGATGAACAGCAGAGTGTTGTAGCAGTGTTGGGAGTGCCTGATGGCTCAGTGGAGAGATGGACCGAGTGTTGTAGCAGTGTTGGGAGTGCCTGATGGCTCAATGGAGAGATGAACAGCAGAGTGTTGTAGCAGTGCTGGGAGTGTCTGATGGTTCAATGGAGAGATGAACAGCAGAGTGTTGTAGCATTGTTGGGAGTGCCTGATGGCTCAATGGAGTGATAAACAGCAGAGTGTTGTAGCAGTGCTGGGAGTGCCTGATGGCTCAATGGAGAGATGAACAGCAGAGTGAAGTAGCAGTGTTGGGAGTGCGTGATGGCTCAATGGAGAGATGAACAGCAGAGTGTTGTAGCAGTGTTGATAGTGCCTGATGGCTCAATGGAGAAATGAACAGCAGAGTGTTGTAGCAGTGTTGATAGTGCCTGATGGCTCAATGGAGAGATGAACAGCAGAGTGTTGTAGCAGTGTTGATAGTGCCTGATGGCTCAATGGAGAAATGAACAGCAGAGTGTTGTAGCAGTGTTGATAGTGCCTGATGGCTCAATGGAGAGATGAACAGGAGAGTGTTGTAGCAGTGTTGATAGTGCCTGATGGCTCAATGGAGAGATGAACAGCAGAGTGTTGTAGCAGTGTTGATAGTGCCTGATGGCTCAATGGAGAAATGAACAGCAGAGTGTTGTAGCAGTGTTGATAGTGCCTGATGGCTCAATGGAGAGATGAACAGCAGAGTGTTGTAGCAGTGTTGATAGTGCCTGATGTCTCAATGGAGAGATGATCAGCAGAGTGTTGTAGCAGTGCTGGGAGTGCCTGATGGCTCAATGGAGAGATGAACAGCAGAGTATTGTAGCAGTGTTGATAGTGCCTGATGGCTCAATGGAGAGATGAACAGCAGAGTGTTGTAGCAGTGTTGATAGTGCCTGATGGCTCAATGGAGAGATGAACAGCAGAGTGTTGTAGCAGTGCTGGGAGTGCCTGATGGTTCAATGGAGAGATGAACAGCAGAGTATTGTAGCAGTGTTGATAGTGCCTGATGGCTCAATGGAGAGATGAACAGCAGAGTGTTGTAGCAGTGCTGGGAGTGCCCGATGGCTCAATGGAGAGATGAACAGCAGAGTCAAGTAGCAGTGTTGGGAGTGCATGATGGCTCAATGGACAGATGAACAGCAGAGTATTGTAGCAGTGTTGATAGTGCCTGATGGCTCAATGGAGAGATGAACAGCAGAGTGTTGTAGCAATGTTGATAGTGCCTGATGGCTCAATGGAGAGATGAACAGCAGAGTGTTGTAGCAGTGCTGGGAGTGCCTGATGCCTCAATGGAGAGATGAACAGCAGAGTGTTGTAGCAGTGTTGAGAGTGCCTGATGGCTCAATGGAGAGATGAACAGCAGAGTGTTGTAGCAGTGCTGGGAGTGCCTGATGGCTCACTGGAGAAATAAACAGCAGAGTGTTGTAGCAGTGTTGGTAGTGCCTGATGGCTCAATGGAGTGATGGACAGCAGAGTGTTGTAGCAGTGCTGGGAGCGCCTGATGGCTCAATGGAGAGATGAACAGCAGAGTGTTGTAGCAGTGCTGGGAGTGCCTGATGGCTCAATAGAGAGATGAACAGCAGAGTGTTGTAGCAGTGTTGATAGTGCCTGATGGCTCAATGGAGAGATGAACAGCAGAGTGTTATAGCAGTGTTTGGAGTGCCTGATGGCTCAATGGAGAGATGAACAGCAGAGTGTTGTAGCAGTGTTGGGAGTGCCTGATGGCTCAATGGAGAGATGAACAGCAGAGTGTTGTAGCTGTGCTGGGAGTGCCTGATGGTTCAATGGAGAGATGCACAGCAGAGTGTTGTAGCAGTGCTGGGAGTGCCTGATGGCTCAATGGAGAGATGAACAGCAGAGTGTTATAGCAGTGTTTGGAGTGCCTGATGGCTCAATGGAGAGATGAACAGCAGAGTGTTGTAGCAGTGCTGGGAGTGCCTGATGGTTCAATGGAGAGATGCACAGCAGAGTGTTGTAGCAGTGCTGGGAGTGCCTGACGGCTCAATGGAGAGATGAACAGCAGAGTGTTGTAGCAGTGCTGGGAGTGCCTGATGGCTCACTGGAGAAATAAACAGCAGAGTGTTGTAGCAGTGCTGGGAGTGCCTGACGGCTCAGTGGAGAGATGCACAGCCGAGCCCAGCGATGTAGCAGAATTAAGCGTGTCAGGACTCACAGTGGCAATGTAGCAGAGTCCTGAGATGAAGCAGAGTAGACTAGGACTGGAGACTCACTATAGTGATGTTGCTGACTTGAGTGATGTAGTAGAGCTGTATATGTCTGATGACTCCAAGTGACTCAATGTAGGAGAGTAGCAGCAATGTAAAGAGAGTGTGACATCAGAGGAGCGCGATGTGACCCTGCCACACAGTAGAGCAGGAGGGGAGCCTGTCTGTAGGGTCGGGAGGGCTGAGTGACACCTGGACCCCAGGTAATCTTCTTCTCTCCCCTCACACATAAACAATAAAGCAAATTTCTGTTTCATACCAGAAACAGCGCCGCGCATTCAGTTGTGGTAGTGCCCAGTACTGCAGCTTATTGCTGTCTCCTAGCTTGGCATAGGAGTGTATAATATTAGAAGGCCCCTCAGGCCCAATTAAATGGATATTACTTTAAGTTAGAGAATTGATCACATCATAAATCACTAAGTTTTTGAGTATGGAGGGGTCACTAACTTATCATTAACAGCCCCACCAGACGGGAGCTTTGTTTGAAACCTAAACTAATAAAGGATTGTTTTTTGGGGGACTGGTAGTAGTGGTAGGAAGGATGTTTCTGTCAAATCTCTGCTGGGCTGAGATTCATTAAATTGTATGGCAGGAAGTGCAGAGCAGAAAAGCTGCTCCCTGCGGGCTGGGCCGAGATCGGGAGGTGTCCGGAACCTGACCCGGACTGTCATCGGCCGCGCTGCTGACAGTGACTGATAAAGGCAGCGGCGGAGATGGCCGGTGTATTCTGTGCCGTAAATCAAGACTCATTATTCTTATGTTACAGATGAAATTACATTTCACATACTTTACATTTTTCTCACAAACTTCTGAAATCTAGTGGCCTGACGTGCCCCCTGCTCCGATCAATCCGACATCGCAAGCTGTGAGTCTGTGACACAAGAAGATAGAAAGCAAAGAATATCTATATATTCAGATATACATACACATATAAATGATAGATGATAGATAGATGATAGATAGATAGATAGATAATAGATAGATAGATAGATAGAAAATAGATAATAGATGGATGATAGATAATAGATAGATGATAGATAATAGATAATAGATAGATGTGGGATAAATACATAATAGATAGAAAATAGATAATAGAAAGATAATAGATAGATGACATAATAGATAATAGATAGGTAAATAATAGATAGACAATAGATACCTAGAGAGATAGATACAGTTGTGTTTTCTCTTTTTATATCATAATGACAGCCCAAAACATGCAAATGACCCTGATCAAAAGTTCATATACCCCATTTCTTAATGCCGTGTGTTGCCTCCTCTAACATCAATGACAGCTTGAAGTCTTTTGTGGTAGTTGTGGATGAGGTTCTTTATTTTCTCAGATGGTAAAGCTACCCACTCTACTTGGCAAAAAGCCTCCAGTTCCTGTAAATTCCTGGCTGTCTAGCATGAACTGCGCTCTTGAGATCTCCCCAGAGTGGCTCAATGATATTGAGGTCAGGAGACTGAGATGGCCACTCCAGAACCTTCACTTTGTTCTGCTGTAGCCAATGACAGGGTCAACTTGGCCTTGTGTTTTGGATCTTTGTTATGTTGGACGTGCAAGTACGTCCCATGCGCAGCTTTCAGGCTGATGACTGCAAATTTGCCTCCAGTATTTGCTGATAACGTGCTGCATTCATCTTTCCTTCAACTTTGACCAAGCTTCCTGTGCCTTTGTAGCTCACACATCCCCAAAACATCA
Organism: Ranitomeya variabilis; assembly: GCF_051348905.1. Taxonomy (NCBI): domain Eukaryota; kingdom Metazoa; phylum Chordata; class Amphibia; order Anura; family Dendrobatidae; genus Ranitomeya; species Ranitomeya variabilis. The sequence goes on along the minus strand of NC_135234.1, from coordinate 750,838,056 downwards.
GTGATCCCCCTCCATGCTTTACAGTAGGAATGGTGTTCCTTTCATCATAGGCCTTGTTGACCTCTCTCCAAATGTAACGTTTATGGTTGTGGCCAAAAAGTTAAATTTTGGTGTCATCACTCCAAACTACCTTGTTCCAGAAGTTTTGAGGCTTGTCTCTGTGCTGTTTTGCATATGTAGGCTAGATACTTTGTGGCATTTGTGCAGTAATGGCTTTCTTCTGGTGACTCAACCATGCAGCCCATTTTTCTTCAAGTGCCTCCTTATTGTGCACCTTGAAACAGCCACACCGCTAGTTTTCAGAGAGTCCTGTATTGCAGCTGATGTTATTTGTGGGTTTTTCCTTTGCGTCCCAAACAATTTTCCTGGCAGTTGTGGATGACATTTTTGTTGGTCTACCATGGTTTTGTTTTTACAGAGCCCCTGATTTTCCATTTGTTACTCAGTGTGAACACTGCTGACTGGCATTATCAATTCCTTGGATATCTTTTTTATCCCTTTCATGTTTTATACAGTTCAACTACCTTTTCCCGTAGATCCGTTGACAATTCTTTTGCTTTCCCCATGACTCACAATCCAGAAATGTCTGTTGCTGGATGAAAGATGCAAGAGTCTGTCTGGATCCCAGAAACTCACTCAGCTTTTATGCACACACGCTGATTACAAGCAAACAGGTCACAGGTGAGGATGTTACCATTAGTGGCCATTCAAACCCATTTGTGTCAACTTCTGTGCATGTTATCAGGCCAAAATCACCAGGGTATGTGAACTTTTGATCAAGGTCATTTGGATGTTTTGGGTTGTCATTATGATATGTTTCCACCTGTTCATATGTGCCAATAAAGACACCAGTTTTTTGCATGGAATTGAGTACAGCCCAGTGCCCACTTTTCTTGCTTTTTTTGACATAAGATTCATGGATAGATACAAGGAAACTTAAAATATGACCCAGCGTCTCCTAACAAAATATTATACTGTATGGAGCACTATATGGGGCCTATTATCCTTTATGAAGCAAAGCACTATGTGGGATCCATTATACTGTATGGAGCACTATATGGGGCCTATTATACTTTATGAAGCACTATGTGGGTCCATTCTGTATGGAACGCTGTGTGGGGCTCATTATTCTGTATGGAGGACTATGTGAGGCCATTATACTGTATGGAGCACTGTGTGTGGCCAATTATTCTGTATGAAGCACTATGTGAGGCCATTATACTGTATGGAGCACTGTGTGGGGCCCATTATTCTGAATGGAGCTCTATGTGAGGCCATTATACTTTATGCAGCACTATGTGGGTCCTATTATTCTGTATGGAACACCATGTGAGGCCATTATACTGTATGGAGCACTATTTGGGCCCCATTATTCTGTATGGAGCACTGTGTGGGGCCCATTATTCTGAATAGAGCACCATGTGAGGCCATTATACTGTATGGAGCACTATGTGGGCCCCATTATACTCTATGGAGGACTATGTGAGACCATTATAGTGTATGGAGCACTATATGGGCCCCATTATACTGTATGGAGGACTACGTGAGGCTATTATACTGTATGAAGCACTTTGTGGGCCCCATTATACTGTATGGAGGACTATGTGAAGCCATTATACTGTATGGAGCACTATGTGGAGTCATTATACTGTATGGAGGACTATGTGAAGCCATTATACTGTATGGAGCACTATGTGCAGTCATTATACTGTATGGAGGACTATGTGTGACCATTATAGTGTATGGAGCATTATGTGGGCCCCATTGTACTGTATGGAGGACTACGTAAGGCAATTATAGTGTATGAAGCACTATGTGGGCCCCATTATACTGTATGGAGGACTATGTGAAGCCATTATACTGTATGGAGCACTATGTGGAGTCATTATACTGTATGGAGGACTATGTGAGGCCATTATACTGTATGGAGCATTATGTGGGGTCATTATATTCTTTACAGGTACCGTATATGTGTGCTGCCATTATACTCTATGGAGGGCTGTGTTGAGGTAAGTTGTGACATCATACTGTGTTGGGGTCACCATATTTTGTCAGGGGTCTTGAAGGGGGGTACAGTAGGGTGATCATACTGTGCATGTGGAGGGTGCTGTGGAGGAATTCGCTGTTGGGGTATCATACTGTGTTTGGGGGGGCACTTTTGTTGGCATCATACTTTAAGGAGGCAATGAAAGGGGGGGGGAATCTAGGGGCTTCAATAGGACAAAAATGATTATGTAAGGGCTGCAAAGTTATCAGATACACTGCTCCGTGTCTCCTCTGAATGTTGTTTTTTAATTTTAATTTTTTTTTTTTTTTTTGGGGGGGGAATTAGAATGTCTGCTATGGGACCCCATGATTTTTATGTATGTGCCTGGTGATACTATTGTGGACAGGACGAGGTCATACATTACATCAATGCTCCCATAGAAGAGGACAGAGCGGGGTCACACATTACATACATTAGATACTGCGTATCTAATCCCATCCAGTGTGATACACCCCCTGAACTTTGTATCTAATCCCTGCCTGTGTTACTCTAAGGCCATGTGCACACGGTGCATTTTTGATGCGTTTTTGCTGCATTGTTTCCGAGCGGAATTGACCCAAAATTGCTATGGAATTTTTATGGCAGCGAAGTGAATGAGAATCCTGAAGTGCGGCGCACACGATCGGTGTTTTTGCTTCCAGGATTTGCAGTGCGTTTTATTCTGTCGATTCTTTGTTCGTTTTTGATCCTTTGAATGCACAGGAAAAAAACGCATCAAAATGGTAGCGGGTTAGTTCCTCCACCTTTCCTGAAAGCCTGTAGAGCTGTGGTCATGGTGGAGGAGCTCTCGTGTCCTCTTGTAATGATTTTTACATTATTATTTTTGGGCGTTGAGGGTCTTCCTTGTTCTTCTCCTAATATTGATCGTTCTCTCGTACAAGCCCTGTGTATTAGCGGCATTCCTCCCATTGCCGTTCCTTGCAGACCCTTCTATTACAAGATCTGCTATTATGAAATGCTAGAACATAAAAGAAATATGTGAAAACATTCGGCTCCAAGATTTTTTGATATTTCCAGATCCATCTGAGGCGAGATCAGCGCTGTGATTTCATTTCACTTTTAATCGCTTGTGTGTTTTTGATCCCCGAGTAAGAAAGAACAGACGCGGTGTAATAATGTCAGAGCTGCGCGTGCAGCTGGCGGAGAACATGGGCAGAGCCGGCTGCTTAATGGAGAACTGCTCCCAATCCATGGCGCGGTGTGATCCGGATGGGCACAGCAAGGTCTCCTCCGATTATACGCCTTCAGAACCGCAGGGGACACACGTGGAGCCCACCCCTGCGCATCACGCTGGTCATCGCACCTTCATCTGCACCCCTCTACAAGTAGGAGCGATCGCTCGCAGGGACGAGCTAATTCTCCGCAGCTGTCGTTACTCGCACCTGCAGTACAATCACATCATTGCAGCCGTCTCCTCCTGCGTAAATGGCACCAGGCATTTTATCAACTTTTTTTTAACCGTGTTGTGGTTGTAATTTTCATTTTCTAATTTTATAGCTTACAACTTGTTGCCAACAGTGGAGAACAGGTGCCGAGAACCTGATTTTCTCTCGCGCTTGTTTTTATTCCTCCTTTTTCCTGTCTTCCGGGAAGTTTTTCTTCTGACTCATCGCTGGAACCTTCACTGGTCTCGAGAAGGGCTCCAAGATGCCTCTTCATAAAGCAGCTCCGGCCGCGCAGACAGAGACGGACGGAGAATACCACACACTGTATTCCAGCTATTCACAATAGTCCCATAGATCAAGGGGTGGGCAATTAACTTTCCCCAGGGGCCACCTGAGAGACCGGGAGTGTGGAGGGCCAAACCAATAGGAAGAAATTACTTCTACTCAATATTATCATATTCTAATTATTTTTTATTAATTGTAATAGAATTAATATTGAGTAGACCTCCATATGCTGAAACCTCACCTATATACCATATGTGGCCAAATACAGCCCCTATATACAGTATGAGCCCCCACATAGCCCCTATGTACAATGAGCCCCCACATAGCACCTATGTACAATATGAGCCCCCACATAGCCCCTATATACAATATGAGCCCCCACATAGCCCCTATGGACAGTATGAGCCCCCACATAGCTCCTAAGTACAGTATGAGCCCCCATAAAGCCCCTATATACAGTATGAGCCCCCAAATAGCCCCTATGTACAGTATGAGCCCCCACATAGCCCCTATGTACAGTATGAGCCCCCACATAGCCCCTATATACAGTATGAGCCCCCACATAGCCCCTATGTACAGTATGAGCCCCCACATAGCCCCTATATACAGTATGAGCCCCCACATAGCCCCTATGTACAATATGAGCCCCCACATAGCACCTATGTACAGTATGAGCCCCCACATAGCCTCCTATAAACATTATGATCACACACGCAGCACCTATTTTACACAGTATGAGCCACCATACGGCCCCCCATATACAGCATTAGGGCACACCTAGCCCACTATATAAACTTTGAGCCCCCTCGCAGCTCCCTATGTACAGTATGAACCCACACACATAGCCCCTGTATACACCATATGATTCCACACACAGCACCCCCTTTATACTGTATGAGCCCCCGTTTACCATACGAGTTCACACACAGCCCCATTTTATAAACTTGGGGCCCCCTCACAACACCTCTATATATAGTGAGATCCCCCCAAAAATCCCTTCTGTACAGTATGAACCCCCACACAGCCTTCATATATAGAGCATGAACCCCCACACAGCCTTCATATATAGAGCATGAACCCCCACACAACCTTCCTGTATACAGCATGAGCCTCCTATATACTCTGAGCCCCCACACAGACCCTGTATACGGTATGAGCCTCCTATATACCCTGAGTCCCCACACAGACCCTGTATACAGTATGAGCCTCCTATATACTCTGAGCCCCCACACAGACCCTGTATACAGTATGAGCCTCCTATATACTCTGAGCCCCCACACAGACCCTGTATACAGTATGAGCCTCCTATATACTCTGAGCCCCCACACAGACCCTGTATACAGTATGAGCCTCCTATATACTCTGAGCCCCCACACAGACCCTGTGTACAGTATGAGCCTCCTATATACTCTGAGCCCCCACACAGACCCTGTATACAGTATGAGCCTCCTATATACTCTGAGCCCCCACACAGACCCTGTATACAGTATGAGCCTCCTATATACTCTGAGCCCCCCTGAGGCCCTTATATACAGCATGAGCCCCCCTTTATTAAGTATGAACTAACAGTATTAGCCTTAACACATTCACACATATGTGACGCCATGGGTCAGACTGGAACAACCAGAGGGCCGGATGTGACCTGTGGGCCTGGAGCAAGGCCGGACTGGCCATCTGGCAAATGCCGGATGGGCTGGTCCAGTCGTGGGCCGCATTGTCTGCTATGCTGTTAACAATATCGGCGTCCTCAGGGTGCACTTATCGTCTGTGCTTGGCTTGAACAGTCATTTTCTGCTGACAGACTCCCTTTATTTCTCCCAACCTGGAGTATATTCAGAAATTACATCACTCTAGAGCAGACCTCCTTACAAAAGTCTATTTCTAACAACCGCGGCAGTATGTTCATACGGTCCTGAGAAAACGTCTCGAAAAGGCCTTTTTGTAATGGAGCAGTGGCCACATATACAGGGGCTGCCATTTTCACACAAATTAGGGTCTAAAAGCATCACATATGCCTTACTTTGGATCACGAGACTCACTGTGACGACCGGGAACTGCTCTGTAGTCACCTTTCATTAAAGTTTTCTTAATAAATGAGAACTTCTAGCTGCATGTTGCCGCCACTAGAGGGAGCTCATTGCACATTATTGTATACTGTGAGGATTGAACTGTATAAATCAGTATGCAGTGAGCTCCCCCTAGTGGTGGCCCCAGGAACCATTTCAATGGTTTCTTGGCAAGAAAAGAGTAGCCGTTGCGTTCCAGACAAAAAAAAAAAAAACACACAACGAAGTTTATTGGGTATTTGTGTAATGCGATGGCCGCCCTCATTGTTTCTTCCATTTACAACAAGTCAGAAAATGCAGTTCATATTCTCCATGTAATATTTTCGATCCCGGAAAGCATCTTTCATCCCTTAAGGACCGGAGTCACTTTTTCCTCTCCGCCTTCTTATGGCTTACGGTTATTTTTATCAGACCCGTCTTTCATCCCGCGGAGGCTGCGCACACTTCCTGTGTCACCTTTCACACATTCCTCCTAGTCCATCCGTGGTTGATCTCGGGTCAATCTTTCGGAGGAAGCCGCATTTTTATTTTTTTTTTCCACGTCGGATTGGATTGACAGCACTTGTCATTCTTCATGGAGTCTGCATTTCGTGATCATCCTACCTTGAAATGTTTTGGTTTCTGTAGGTTTTTTGTGTTGACACAAGTTAATCCAGGTAGCGTGTGAATTTTCGGCTGCTTGCCTTAACAGGAATCTGCTACATACCTCATCTGCGAATCTTTCAAGAGCACCTCGGAGAGCACAATGCAATAAAAACATGGCCGGCCATATTTTTTTTAATTTTTATTTTTTTTAGAGCGCATGTGAAATGTCCGACCGGTGCTGTGTCAGGGCCAGGATCTTACTTACAGACCTTGTGTGACGAGTGGTGCCAACATGTTAACAGCTGAGAAGCTTCTGAGAATGTCCATGTGTCAGGAATTAATTGAGGAGCAAATTCTGGGACAATTAATATTACCAGCAGCGGAGCCATAAATATTCCATGGTGGACGCGGTATAGTAACTGCATTCTTCTCCTTCTCGATATCGTGCCCTAATATACCGAAAATATACCACTGTACGAGGAGCTCAGTCTTCAGCTTGTTAATGAATAATTCGGATAAAGTATAGACATCTGTCCAGACGCTGATTCTGTCTCTGATATTTGGTTGTCAAGCCAAGCTAATATTTAGTCTTTACAATTGCTGACTGCTTGACTTCTTTCATCTGTATACAAGAATGTGCATTAATACCGCCTCCTACCAAGAACAAAACTACTATTAATGCTGAGAAAAAGATAAGAATAAAGTCAGCTCACCCGCCTGGAGGGCTGATGCACGTGTCTGAAACGAGTTTGTTTTTAATTTTTCTTATTTTTCTGAGGTGTTGGGGTGCAGGATCATTAGACTTTCTTGGATTTATATGGTTTATGTACCAATAAAATATAGCTTTGTATGGTAGGTCCTCATGCTAGAGTTCATCTGTTTTTGTACTATAATACTGCTCCTATGTACAAGAATATAGCTACTGTAATACTGCCCCTATTTACAAGAATATAACTACTATAATACTGCTCCTATATACAAGAATATAACTACTATATTACTGCACCTATGTACAAGAATATAACTACTATAATACTGCTCCTATGTACAAGAATATAACTACTATAATACTGCCCCTATGTACAAGAATATAACTACTATAATACTGCCCCTATGTGCAAGAATATAACTACTATAATAATGCTCCTATGTACAAGAATATAACTACTAAAATACTGCCCCTATGTACAAGAATATAACTACTATAATACTGCCCCTATGTACAAGAATATAACTACTATAATACTGCCCCCTATGTACAAGAATATAACTACTATAATACTGCCCCCTATGTACAAGAATATAACTACTATAATACTGCTACTATGTACAAGACTATAACTACTATAATACTACCCCTATGTACAAGAATATAACTGCTATAATACTGCCCCTATGTACAAGAATATAACTACTATAACACTGCTCCTATGTACAAGAATATAACTACTATAATACTGCCTCTATGTACAAGAATATAACTACTATAATACTGCCGCTATGTACAAGAATAACTACTATAATACTGCCCCTATGTACAAGAATATAACTACTATAATACTGCCCAGATGTACAAGAATACAACTACTATAACACTGCCCCCTATGTACAAGAATATAACTACTATAATACTGCCGCTATGTACAAGAATATAACTACTATAATACTGCTCCTATGTACAAGAATATAACTACTATAATACTGCCCCTATGTACAAGAATATAACTACTATAATACTGCCCCTATGTACAAGAATATAACTGCTATAATACTGCTCATATGTACAAGAATATAACTACTATAACACTGCCCCTATGTACAAGAATATAACTGCTATAATACTGCCCCCTATGTACAAGAATATAACTACTATAACACTGCTCCTATGTACAAGAATATAACAACTATAATACTGCCCCTATGTACAAGAATATAACTACTATAATACTGCTCCTATGTTCAAGAATATAACTGCTATAATACTGCCCCCTATGTACAAGAATATAACTACTATAACACTGCTCCTATGTACAAGAATATAACTACTATAATGCTGCCCCTATGTACAAGAATATAGCTACTATAATACTGCTCCCTATATACAAGAATATACCTACTATAATACTGCTCCTATGTACAAGAATATAACTACTATAATACTGCTTCTATGTACAAGGATATAACTACTATAATACTGCTCCTATGTTCAAGAATATAACTGCTATAATACTGCCCCTATGTACAAGAATATAACTACTATAATACTGCCCCTATGTACAAGAATATAACTACTATAATACTGCCCCTATGTACAAGAATATAACTACTATAATACTGCCCCTATGTACAAGAATATAACTACTATAATACTGCCCCTATGTACAAGAATATAACTACTATAATACTGCTCCTTTGTACAAGAATATAACTACTATAATACTGCCCCCTATGTGCAAGAATATAACTACTATAATACTGCTCCTATGTAGAAGAATATAACTACTATAATACTGCCCCTATGTACAAGAATATATATAACTACTATAATACTGCCCCTATGTACAAGAATATAACTACTATAATACTGCTCCTATGTACAAGAATATAACTACTATAATACTGCCCCCTGTGTACAAGAATATATCTGCTATAATACTGCCCCCTATGTACACGATTATAACTACTAGAATACTGCCCCCCTATTTACATATTTCCTTATCTCCTAAAGAGCATTTTTTCAAATTTTTTCCCCTTAAATTATATTTAAAAAAATATTTTTCTAATGTATAACATGTGGGAGTCATCAAAAAGATTGAGTGCTCTGGAGTCCAGAATATCAGGTGGATGATGGAATGTCACTGGCTTCTTCCTGGATATTTTTCCTTTTCTATGGTTGGTGGAAATGTTTCATTTGTAAACTAATCTACCAGGTTACTCCAGTTCTGTAGCTGGGAAGGTGACCCCTGTTTACTTAGGCTACCTGCTACTTTACGCCATTGTGTTGACTTTGTTGAAATTTCAAAATGCCTTTTTTTTGCAGAAAAGTATTAGACTTCTTAACCATTACTATAGCCTCCTATGGGAACATAAATAGGGGCGGAATCCTAGCGTAGACAGGAGAGGTGGGGAATAAAGGAGACGCTTTTAGGATTATTTACAGTGGTTTTCCAGAACAAGCTGTTGTGTGCGCACGAGGAATAACATTGTTTCTGAACATTATATTGCTTATATACTGGAATTTTTCAATATGACTTGCATTTATTTATGAAAAAAAAGGAAATTTGGCAAAAATTTGGAAAATTTAGCAATTTTCAAACTTTTCATTTTTTGTGCCCTTAAATCAAGGAGTCATGTCACAGAAAATAGTTAATAAATAACATTTCCCACATGTCTACTTCACATCAGCACAATTTTGGAAACATAATTTTTTTTTTGGTAGGATGTTATAAGGGTTAAAAGTTGACCAGCGATTTCTCATCTGATGTACCTAAACAGTAGAAACCTCCCAATTCTAACTCCAACCGCAACACAGCACTAAGCCCAACATGGCCCTAATCCCAACCCTAACCATAACCCTAACCATAACCCTAGCCCCAACAACACAACCCTAGCCCATCCCCAGCCCTAACCCTTGCCCAACCCTAACCCTGGCCCATTCCCAACCCTAACCCTAGCCCATCCCCAACCCTAACCCTAGCCCAACCCTAACCCTATCCCCAACAACACAACCCTAACCCTAGCCCCAACAACAACCCTAACCCTAGCTTAACCCTAGCCCCAACCCTAACTCGAATGGAAAAATGGAAAAAAAAATACATTTTTTTAATTTTATTATTGTTCCCTAACTAGAGGGGTGACAAAGGGGGTTTGATTTACTATTTTTTTATTTTGATCACTGTGATAAGTTCTATCACAGTGATCAAAATGAACCAATAGGAAAAATCTCGTATTGTTGCCATGTGCTGGCCGGCAGATCTGAAAGGGGGGGGCGCACTGCGCATGCGTCCAACATTTTCTTCCCGGAAAAAGACGCCGAGGGCCGGGAGACAGAGCAGGAGGGTCCAAGGACACTGGGGATACTGGGAGGGGCTCGGCGGACCCCATTTCTCTCCCCTCTGATGTGCTAGATCATATCAGAGGACAGATAAATAAATAGGAAATTGGGGCTTGTTTTTTGCGGTTGCAACACTAGGGATGGTAAAAACTAACCTGAAATATGTTCTCCGGGGTCTCAGCTACCCCCGGTAGACGAGACCCCGCAGATTTTCCAATGCTGGAGGGCGCTATACCCTTATTTCTCAGCGCCGTTAAAAAGCTGCGCTGAGGAATAAGTATCCATAACTGCCGCCATTAAAATGCGTATCGGCGGTCATTAAGGGGTTAATTCCAGAGCGCTTTACAAATATTATCATCACTGTCCCCATTGGGGCTCACAATCTAGATTTCCTATCACTATGTCTTGGAATGTGGGAGGAAACCGGAGAACCTGGAGGAAACCCAGGAAACACGAGGAGAACATACAAACAAACTCCTTGCAGATGTTGTAGCAGCAGTTTTGAGTTGTGTGGTTGTAATTTCAGCTCTGGGGGATATAAACCGTTATTAACAGTTTATCTTGTCTTAGGCAGAACAGATTTATAGCTATAATTCAGAGTGAATGAAGAATTCAGGAGGTGGAGGGGAGAAGTGGCTCATAAGAGGGGAAAGAATCAGATTTCTCACGTAATATATTACAAAGCTTCTTATGTTGTTGTACAATGGAGCTCCAAATACTTCACATCTAGTAAAATGAAATTCTGTCTGCCTGAATCCACGGCAAGAGGGAACCAAATGATACTTTTAAAGGGGTTGTCCACTACTGGACTGCTCCTACCTTCTTAACAGCTAAAGTGCACCACATAAAATAAAATCGTACAATTACAGCCCGGCGTGGCACCATTTTTCCGATGTCAATGCCGTGTCTCCTGGTGGGCGTGTGACATTGTTATGTAATGGTATATTGCTTCAGCCAATCATTGGCTGCTGATTTCAGTATTTTGTCTCAAGCATTAGGTAGTCTGAATTGTATAATTTAATTAGCTTACTTGGCCGAAATCTGCAGGTGAATGCACAGGGGTAAACCTTACCAAGTTGCGTAGATTTATTTTTATTTTTTTTTATTGTGCTGCTCCAGATTCCAAAAATTGTGTGAAATCTAAAAATCAGTATTCTCATCTGATGCAAATTGCCTCTTCAAAGTGGAAGAAGAATTGAACTCTAGTGCCGCCTTTTGGACGTAGCCATCCTAAAAGTAAATATCAACCCTTTAATGAGCAAGTTGCCACATGACTTAGGATAAAAGCCAGCCAAACTAGACATACTATTTACAGACACGTGTTTCGGGGTGTTTGCCCCTCATCAGTGCAAAGGAATAGGTCGGATTTGGCTGAATAAGAGGCCTTTGAATGGCATAGTAATGTTCTACCACTCCCATCCTGAGCCGTTCCTCGTGTTTAGGGCTTTTTTTAGATGTCCGTGATAGTCAGTCTGATATTGGTTTTCTGTGCACCGACTGGCCGCTCGTCTCCTGACCAGAGCAGGACAGGTTCTTAGAAATGTATGAAGCTGTCTCGCTCGGGTCAGGGGATGTGCGGTCAGTCCTTGCATATATCGGGCTAATTATCACGGACATTTGAAAGAGCCCATTGTCGAAACATTTGACTGTCATAACCTGTGATTGGCTGCAGACACCTCCCTCCTACTGTCCTGCCCCTGAGGATCATATGAAAATCAGTACAAGAGCTGCAGAAGATTAGTAGAGCAAATATATGACAACCTCGCCCCTCCAAATTTTCCCATGGATTCCCTGGTAATCTGTAGTGAAATACAGTACATCCTGCTACGATTAATTTTTATTATGGTGCTTGACCCTCTAGGTTCAAGCAACATAGTGTAATCCGATTTCTTATATTTTATTATTATTCTACTTCTTCTGCTCAGTGGGAACAGGTGTGCTATGTATTTTTGGAGTTGATCCGATTTGTAGTTTTTAAAAAAAATCGCATTTTAAGCAAAAATTTTCCCATAAGAATTAATAGCGACCTTTCCATGACCCCCAACTGACATGGATTGAAGCCACAGCGCAGGTGCACTGACCTTACAAAGATGGCAGCTAGGCAAATCTACGGTGTCCATTTTAGGACATGATCATTTATCAAAGTCAAACATCAGAATAATGTGACTCTGACTCGTGACTCTGACTCGTGACTCCCGAGGGGCCGAGTGTGCCAAAGTGGCTACTAAGTAGCCAAAATGGCTACCAAGTGGCCAAAGTGGCTACCAAGGTGCCGAATGTGCCAAAGTGGCTACGACGTGGCCAAAGTGGCTACCGAGGTGCCGAATGTGCCAAAGTGGCTACCAAGTGGCCAAAGTGGCTACAGAGGTGCCAAAGTGGTTACCAAGTGGCCAAAGTGGCTACAGAGGTGCCGAATGTGCCAAAGTGGCTACCAAGTGGCCAAAGTGGCTACCAAGGTGCCGAATGTGCCAAAGTGGCTACGACGTGGCCAAAGTGGCTACCGAGGTGCCGAATGTGCCAAAGTGGCTACCAAGTGGCCAAAGTGGCTACAGAGGTGCCAAAGTGGTTACCAAGTGGCCAAAGTGGCTACAGAGGTGCCGAATGTGCCAAAGTGGCTACCAAGTGGCCAAAGTGGCTACCGAGGTGCCGAATGTGCCAAAGTGGCTACCAAGTGGCCAAAGTGGCTACAGAGGTGCCAAAGTGGCTACCAAGTGGCCAAAGTGGCTACAGAGGTGCCAAAGTGGCTACCAAGTGGCCAAAGTGGCTACCAAGGTGCAGAATGTGCAAAAGTGGCTACCAAGTGGCCGAAGTGGCTACAGAGGTGCAGAATGTGCAAAAGTGGCTACCAAGTGGCCGAAGTGGCTACTGAGGTGCCGAATGTGCCACCTGATACACTGCTGTAAAGCTGGCAGCGCTGTTCAAGCACCATGTATTTCCTACAGGAAATGCCCATCTAGTTCCCTGTTGAAGTAATCGAGGACAATTTATTAAAATCTCTTCCACGCTCCTGATACGCTGTGCCGCTTCTATTTTTGTGCTCAAATTTGCACCAAAAATCCTCTCCAATTTTGTCTTTCGAGAACTTACCGTAATAAAGACTGAACTTGTGGCAGTGAATGGATATAAGACTTTGGAACTAGCATTCCTACAAGACATGGTGACTCCTATGTGTCGCACCTCTTGGTGGGTTATAGCTGTATTCCAGTCGATTAGTTCAGATTTTGCCTTCAGGATTCTCAATAATGAACTCAGGGGTCTCGTATTGACAGTCGGGGCACGTAATCCACTTATTCCTCCCAGCGCGTTTGACATCTGTCACAAGACGTTTGTCCCATTTCCTGAATGCCATTTGCTCTCGACTCGAGGACGGGGTCGGGAAGTTTGGCTGGATGTGGCCCAGGGTAAAAGGCGACCATTCATAGGAAGAATTGTGACTTAGAAGACTCGGCCGTCCCGCTATGAATTGTGTCCTTGTTCTTACATTCTAGGGTTAAGAGACAGATGTTCACATCTGCGTTTCAGTGCGGTCTCCACAACAATGCAGAAAAATCACGTTGTCATTTTTCACTAGTAATTAACATTTAACCCAGTTGTAAGAGCTACAGGGCGACCAAAATAAAACATTGTCAGAATTCATTATCCAGATTATGTCATTCACATCCAATATCCTGCTCGTTACATTGTATAACCCAAATGGAGGAAAGGGAAGATTCCGCGTTCATGAAACCAAAGATTCTAAACTTTTTTTATTAAAAGCTTACAACGCCAAATAATAAAATAAAACCTACTGAAACACCAACATTATTATTTAATAATATTTCTTTGCTTAACGATACATATTCAAATGAAATCTCCAACCTTATTGGAAAACCCGGCCATATTGTTATTTCTTGTCCTCTCTTATTGAATAGGGTCGCCCTCGGCATCAGTATTCTGCTGCTTCATCCTATAAGGCGACCAAGAAGCATTAATGATCATTAACAATAAGGTTAGAAAACTGCGAGATTTTCAGAGATTGAGGAAATTTGTAGCCAACTTTATGTTCCAGTTAATTATCATTGAAGCATTTTACAGCCACAAGGTCTCACTGGCTCTTCACTCCCAGTATTGGACACTACGAGGATTTTAGTGAGTGCAGCTCTGGAGTATAATACAGGAGGAACTCAGGATCAGTAATGTAATGTACGTACACAGTGACTGCACCAGCAGAATAGTGAGTGCAGCTCTGGGGTATAATACAGGATGTAACTTAGGATCAGTAATGTAATGTCTGTACACAGTGACTGCACCAGCAGAATAGTGAGTGCAGCTCTGGAGTATAATACAGGATGTAACTTAGGATCAGTAATGTAATGTCTGTACACAGTGACTGCACCAGCAGAATAGTGAGCGCAGCTCTGGAGCATAATACAGGATGTAACTCAGGATCAGTAATGTAATGTATGTACACAGTGACTGCACCAGCAGAATAGTGAGTGCAGCTCTGGAGTATAATACAGGATGTAACTCAGGATCAGTAATGTACTGTATGTACACAGTGACTGCACCAGCAGAATAGTGAGTGCAGCTCTTGTGTATAATACAGGATGTAACTCAGGATCAGTAATGTAATGTATGTACACAGTGACTGCACCAGCAGAATAGTGAGTGCAGCTCTGGAGTATAATACAGGATGTAACTCAGGATCAGTAATGTACTGTATGTACACAGTGACTGCAGCAGCAGAATAGTGAGTGCAGCTCTGGAGTATAATACAGGATGTAACTCAGGATCAGTACAGGATCCCTTGGCTTGAACCCAAAACACACAGCTAAAAACACCCAAGAATGGCTAAGAGGAAAACATGTGACTATTCTGAAGTGGCTTCTATGAGCCCTGACCTAAATGCTATTGAGCATCTTTGGAAAGAGCTGAAACATGCCGTCTGGAAAAGGCGACCTTCACACACGAGACAACTGGAGCAGTTTGCTCTTGAGGAGCGGCCAAAATACCTGTTGAGAGGAGCAGAAGTCTCATTGACAGTTACAGGAATCGTTTGATTGCAGTGATTGCCTCAAAAGGTTCTGCAACAAAGTACGGTAATAAGTTACCATCATTTGTGTCCAGGCCTATTTCATGAGTTTTATTTTTAATTTAATTTAATTTTTTTTTAATTCTGCGGAAGCATGGTGGAAACGCCATGTCTCTCTCTCATTTGTTAATTTTCATAGATCTTTTATTTATTATTACTTTTGTCAGATTCAAGTTATTTCTGTGACCCTTGTGGGTTTTTGTGTCATTAAAAGAGGGGTACCAACAATTTTGACCACGTGTACATGTGAGGGATGGCCGGGATAGTTGTCTTCTCCAGCTCCTTCAGGGGCATCAGCACGTTTCAGGAGGTCCTCTGGATCCACTTTGGAATAAACAGAGTCACAGTCCATTCCAACTTTAACAAGAACTTCTTCACTAGGGCTTGTGCACAGCATGAGCATATTCTTCACAGTATCATCATCATCAGGGTATACAGCATTAAAATCCTCTCCTGTCCCTTTCCTTCTCTTTCTATTGCTAAGCTTGCTTCCGGGACGGACAGTACCCTTCGGTCCCTCAGCCTCCTCTCTGTCCAGTTTTCTTGCCTTATGTGGGGGTTCCCTCAACAGCTGCTTCACCTCAGCTCCGAGGGCATGAGCCCACGCAATCATCTGCCACATGATGAGCGACCTGCCCGTACTGCTTAGCCTTCTTCTACCAACAACTGCAGACCCACTTAACTGCACTGCTGCTATATCTCCCTCCTGAGACAATCCAGGTCCCGAATAACTGCTGGGCTTTGTGCCTTGTTAAAGTTGCATGGCACAGTGTTGCCCAGGGCTTGCCAGCCCTGCTGAGCTAATGGGCGCCCTCGCCCGGACTGACTACAATCATGAAGTATCCTACAACTTATCCCACCGTGTCCCTCCTATGTTAACCATTTCTAAACTATGTACTACAGTTCCCCCCATCTAGTGGCCCACCTGAGACAATGCTCCCCTTTTTCATTGTTCCCCATTTAGTGACCAACCCGGGGTAATACACGTTCCCTAAATATAATATGCCTATTATACACGATAGCAGCATGGCAAACATACTTAAAGGGGTTGGGGAAAAGATGCTACATGTATTACAACCCCTTACATACACTTGTACAAACAACCGTTGGTTGAGCATCTAACTCTTGCCCAGAGCTGTAGATCACATGAAGCGTCTGATCTTTGTTTTAGCCACAAGAGCCTGAACCTATCTGTAAATTGTTGCTGTTACAAGGCAGAGGAACAGTAATGGAGCCGCTGATAAAGGCCTCCCTCCTGCTATCTTATTTATGGCTTTCACTGCCAGTGCTAATAGTCCTTGGCTTAAAAAGTGTTATCAATGTCAAGAGGCCCTCAGTGTGTCTGGATAACGTCGATGAGGCCTCCTGACATCTCGCATATTACACTTTCAGGCTCTGCAGTACATTTCACTACTTTCCAATGTGATGAAGCTAAGGAGCCATGATATAACGTGTCCATAAGTTTCCGAGCACATCCATACCATGCGCAAATCCAGCGGTTAATCCGGTTGATTATGGTTTGACTCTTTCAAGTGCTCTGCTTCCATGAAAAGTGCATGTTGTAATCTGCGGAGGAGTGTGCATGTCACAGACAGCTAAGCCGCTGATTTATAGGATGTGAGCGAGACATGAACCATTAGCAGCCAACTATCACTTGTGTCAAAACACTCCGATACTGACAACTACCACGCCAGCGTTAACTTCACATGTTGGTGGTACATGATCTTAGAAGGCGCAAAGGTTATATTTAGATGGGACTGCCGGGAACTTGCATGGATGATGTCTGTCTGGATTACTGATCTGCTTTACAAAGGTGAGACGGTATTGAAAAGTGAGAGAGTGAAGAATTTGGGAGCCAATTACACCCCTCCAATATCCAGTTTGGTTCTTTTTATGGTCCACAACTAGGTTTTTCTCCACCGGGACAATTCAGATTCCACTGGTCCCATTATTTGGTGTCTTCTCCTTGGTATCACAACATAGCTCACGTACCCCTCAGCATCACATCCAGACTAGACCATTTCCACGTAGAAGAACCTCCATGGACATCAAAAATTTGGGATTTATCCTTCCCTGGTTTAGCTCGATCTCTGGACGGGAACTTTTCTCTTTCTTACCAAAATCTTATTTATCTGAAACCCTTCAAAAAATTTGTTTTCTAAAGTTTATCCACCCTTATTCCTGGAACATCAAAGGGGTAGAAACCATGGAGATGAAGAATGGCCTCATCTCATCTCATCTCATCATCATGGAGATGAAGAATGGCCTCATCTCCATCCATTATGGTCCATTGACTAGGGGGAAATAGAAGAAGTGGTCCAAGGGTCAGTAATCCTCATCTTCCCAACATTAAAACAGAGAAGGGAACCAGGGTTTGATCTTGGGGTGAGGTTGCATAAATCTGTACCAAGAACCGATGCCTTGTTCTTGTATTTTTTGCCATGTGGACCTTTCTTCTGTGTTTCCACTACTTAGATCTTCCAGACCATCTAGGTCTGAATTTGTAGACCCTGGGAGTCAATTGAACCACATCTGGGCCCAATGCCACTATTTTTTTGGTGGAGAGCTAGGCTTTCTTTCAACCGTTGCAAACCTTTTGCTGCTTAGCCTTGTATCAGAGGTTATTGCTGGCGTCACTTTGGTACCCAGCAGCTAACACCCAGTGCCACATTTTGGTTATGCCTAACCCAACCAAAGAAACCTCCGGGAACGTCAAAAAGTTTAGATCGAGTTACAAATGTTTGGTTACATTGAGATTCCTCATTGGTGGAATTCTAAAAAAAAACTTGGCTCTCGGGTGTGATAAGCAATGGTGATATTATATTGGTGGTAATATCAAGACAGAGGAGGAGACATTTTTTTCACCACTCATTCAAGTCAATGGGTGAAAAAACGCTGAAAGAAGTGACATGCCTACCACTTGTCATAAATATGTTTGTTTTTTTTTATACTCGGTGTAAACGCCGCTGTTCTCCTGAATCCGGCGCTGTTTTACTTTTGTACTTGCGCCTCTCCGTTACTGAGATATGGCCTCCTCTTCCCTTTACGGAAATGTAGCCTTCTTAGCCAAGTGGGTGTAGCCCTCAACATTGATCTGTGGGTGTCTTCTTTAAGAATACTCCCACTTGACTAGCTTCATGTACAAGGAAGAGGAGGCCATATCTCAGGAACGGAGAGGCGCAGGAGCAAAAGAAAAACAGCGTCGGATTCAGAAGAACAGCGGCATTTACATCGGGTAAAAAAGTTATATGTGTATGGCAAGTGACAGGTCCCTTTAACTCTTGATTTAATTCAGTTACTTTACCCCCAGTTCACGGAATATTCACAACTTTGCTACATCTGTGATCACTTTATTATTGGTCCTCCAATGAATGTGCGTTGGCATGAACAGAGCCCGCAGGTACGTTCTGCGCCGCGCAGGTACGCCGTACATTCCCTGACCAATCTGCCTATTAAATAGTTTATTATTACAGTACAGCCTCTATTAAGCGCTTTTATTTCCTCACGGTTTTCCTGTCTGCTGAATTACCTCATTATTGAGAACACACTGTGATTCTCATCTGGCAGCGCGTTTCGCACTCTAGATACTAATTAAGCCTTAAGGAGCGTCGAGCTGCCAAGACCGGAGTAATGATCTCTGTAGCTGCCGTACAGGCAGAAAACCATTGTTTGGATGTCACATACACAGTGGTCGCCCTGCGGACGTGTTAGCATTTCCAGGCTTGTCATGGTTTCACACTTTGGCACGTGGTAGAATGAAGAATGATCGTTTCCATATTGAATGCGTTTATCAGCTCGGAGGATCAGAGGAGCGAAAATCCTGGCCCTGTGCAAACTATCATAGCCGAAGAGGAGATGAAGCCTGTGCCCCCACAGAAAGATTATTGTGCACGAATATTCATAAGAATTCTAATTTCACGTTAATCTTTCCGTGTAAACAGGCTGCCGATCACCCAGTTTACTAGTAAAACGCTCATTCGTTGGGTGAAACGATTTTTTCCTGCATCACTAAGATCAATCATTCTCGGCAGCACATCATCCTGTATAAACAAGACTCGTGCTGCCGATCACCCAGTTTACTAGCAAAACGCTCATTCGTTGGGCAAAACTATTTTTTCCTGCATCACTAAAAACAATCATTCTCGGCAGCACATCATCCTGTATAAACAAGACTCGTGCTGCCGATCACCCAGTTTACTAGCAAAACGCTCATTCGTTGGGCAAAACTATTTTTTCCTGCATCACTAAAAACAATCATTCTCGGCAGCACATCATCCTGTATAAACAAGACTCGTGCTGCCGATAACCATGGCAGCCTGTGCGCCCTGTGCGATGTACTACTGATCATTCAGTTACTTATTGCGATCTGCCTGTGTAAACAGGCTATTACCTGTCGTTTAGCACCGCCAGTCGTTCCGTGTGAGCCGACCCTAAGGTTTGCAATTATCACAAATCCTACTAGTAATTTCAGAGCAGTGTCGTTTCGACACTGTATAGAACTTGTAGGTTATTGTGCTGTATGAAGATTCTATTTTGACACTATATATCGGTATTATTTGAGCACTGCATGGCTTCATTATTTAATTCACGTATTGTGGATTTATTTGAGCACTGTAAAGTGATAGGATTTGGTCACTACATGGGGTTAGTGTTTGAACACTCTGTGGTTATATCATTTGGTTACTGAGACTTGGTTTATTTGAGCACTCTATATTGCTATTATTTCAGGCCAGTGTGGCAGTGTAATTTGCTCAATGTGTGATGGTATTACATGATGGTATTACTTGGTCACTGGGTGGTGGTTTTATTTAAGCTCTTTATGATGGTATTATCTGAGCACAGTATGTTGGTATTTCTGCAATATATGGTGGTATTATTTGAGCACAGTATGGTGCTATTATTTCTGAAAAGTGTGGTGGTGTTATTTCTGCAATGTATGCAGGTATTAATTTGAGCATAGTACGGTGGTATTATTTCTGAAATATGCTGGTATTATTTCTATAATGTAAGGTAGTATTATTTGAGCACAGTATGATGCTGTTATTTCTGCAGTGTATGGTGGTATTATTTCTGCAATGTATGGTATTATTTCTTTAATGAATGGTGATATTATTTCTGCAATATATGGTAGTATTATTTGTATAATGAATGGTGGTATTTGAGCACAGTATGATGGTATTATTTCTGCAATGTATGGTGATATTATTTGAGAATAGTATGGTGGTACTATTTCTTTAGTATATGGTGGTATTATTTCTGTAATGTATGTTAGTATTTCTATAATGAATGGTGGTATTTGAGCATACTATGATGGTATTATTTGTTTAACATATGGTAGTATTATTTCTGCAATGTATGGTGATACTATTTGAGCATAGGGTGGTGGTATTATTTCGTTAGTATATGGTGGTATTATGTCTGTATTGTATGGTAGTATTTTAGCACAGTATAGTGGTATTATTTCTGCAATGTATGCTGGCATTATGCTTTAATATATGGTGGTGTTATTTCTGTAATATGCTAGTATTATTTGACAGTGTGTGTCGGATTTATTTTGGCACTGTGTTGACATTTACCTAGATCTTGTGAAGCACTGCCACGTAGACACTACACAGTATATTACTGCTGTAGTATATGTACCGTATATCACTGTCTTGGAAGCTGTATGGAAGTGAGTTTTGACTCCTGCATGGTCTCGTTATATGGACTGAATACTGTTCTGCTCTTATGAGTTGGCACTGAATTATACAGCTATTTGTGCACAGGATGACCGTACAATAGATGTAAAGTGGAAAAGCCAATGACAGGAACTACAATGGGCATCATCTAATGTCATGCTGGCCCTGCTCATAATGCTGGTGTCTTCTTATCTGATCTGGCCGAGGAGTCATTGGGAACCAGTTTGGCACCAAACCAGATATAACAATTTGCTTTTCACCCCTATTACTACTCTCCAGTTTCAGCTCTTAAATCCATCTTTTGTAATCCCCCATAATCTCTGGTGTAATGCCCCCATGGTCACTGGTGTAATGCCCCCCCCATGGTCTCTGGTGTAATGCCCCCCCATGGTCTCTGGTGTAATGCTCCCCATGGTCCCTGGTGTATTGTCCCCCCATGTCTCTGGTATAATGCCCCCCATGGTCTCTGGTGTAATTCCCCCCATGGTCTCTGGTGTAATTCCCCCCATGGTCTCTGTTGTAATGCCCCCCATGGTCTCTGTTGTAATGCCCCCCATGGTCTCTGTTGTAATGCCCCCCATGGTCTCTGATGTAATGCCCCCCATGGTCTCTGATGTAATGCCCCCCATCGTCTCTGGTGTAATGCCCCCCATGATCTCTGTTGTAATGCTCCCATGGTCTCTGGTGTAATGCCCTTATGGTCTCTGGTGTACTGCCCCCCTAGGGTCTCTGGTGTAATGCCCCCTTATGGTCTCTGGTGTACTGCCCCCATGGTCTCTGATGTACTACCCCCCATGGACCTCTGGTGTAATGCTCCCATGGTCTCTGGTGTAATGCCCGCATAGTACAGAGACCATGGGGGCCATTACACCAGAGACCATGGGGGCATTACAACAGAGGCCATGGGGGACACTACACTACAGACCATGGGGGCATTACATTGTCTTTGGTGTAATGCCCCCCATGGTCTCTGATGATCTTTGTTGTAGTGCCCCCATGGTCTTTGGTGTACTGCCTGATTAGACTTTGATGTAATGCCCCCCCCCCCCGTGGTCTATGGTGTAATACCCCCAGTGGTCTCTTGTCTACTGCCCCCCCTAGGGTTTCTGGTGTAATTCCCCCATGATCTTTGTCATAATGCCCCCCATGGTTTCTGTTGTAATGCCGCCCCCCATGGTCTCTGTTGTAATGCCCCCCATGGTCTCTTGTGTAATGCCCCATGGTCTCTGGTGTAATGCCCCCCATGGTCTCTGGTGTAATGCCCCCTAGGGTCTCTGGTGTAATGCCCCCCCATGATCTCTGGTGTACTGCCCCCTAGGGTCTCTGGTGTACTGCCCCCTAGGGTCTCTGGTGTAATGCCCCCATGGTCTCTAGTGTACTGCCCCCCATGATCTCTGGTGTACTGCCCCAAGGTCTCTAGTGTACTGCCCCCCAGTGGTCTCTGGTGTACTGTACCCCAATGGTCTCTGATGTACTGCCCCCCCAGGGTCTCTTGTGTACTGCTCCCATATGGTCTCTGGTGTAATGCCCTTATGGTCTCTGGTGTACTGCCCCCCTAGGGTCTCTGGTGTAATGCCCCCTTATGGTCTCTGGTGTACTGCCCCCATGGTCTCTGGTGTACTGCTCCCATATGGTTTGTAGTGTAATGCTCCCTTGGTCTCTGGTGTACCGCTCCCATATGGTCTCTGGTGTAATACCCCCATGGTCTCTGGTGTACTGCCCCCATGTTCTCTAGTGTACTGCCCCCAGTGGTCTCTGGTGTACTGACCCCAGTGGTCCCTGGTGTAATGCCCCCAGTGGTCTCTGGTGTACTGTCCCCCTCAGGGTCTATAGTGTAATGCCCCCCATGTTCTCTAGTGTACTGCCCCAGTGGTCTCTGGTGTACTGCCGCCCGGTGGTCTCTGGTGTACTGCCCCCCATGGTCTCTGGTGTACTGCCGCCCGGTGGTCTCTGGTGTACTGCCCCCCATGGTCTCTGGTGTACTGCCCCCTATGGTCTCTGGTGTACTGCCCCCCATGGTCTCTGGTGTACTGCCGCCCGGTGGTCTCTGGTGTACTGCCGCCTGGTGGTCTCTGGTGTACTGCCCCCCATGGTCTCTGGTGTACTGCCCCCTATGGTCTCTGGTGTACTGCCCCCCAGTGGTCTCTGGAGTAATGCTCCCAGTGGTGCAGTGCTGGGCAGCTCCGTAGGGGAGGGGCTGCTGAGTGATTGACAGCTTTACTCCGGTTGATCACTGAACAGAATTTCCTTTAAACTGGGTGAAGACGACTACCAGTGACTTTTGGGAGAAAGTGACAAGAGTTTGTGGCACCTGAGAGAAACAATCCCACCGAGCCGTGATCTCGCGCCTTCTAGATTACTCAGACGTCGGCAATAAAACAAACCATTGTGTAACAAGGATACATGGCCGTAGATTCAGCGACTCGCAGCTTGAAGCCATTACATGGTAAACACGCGGCACAGGAATTTATTGCACGTATGGAATTGGTTAATGCAACGAAAAAAGCCACAATCCCAACATGTGTTCCCAACAGTTCGGGAAACGGCCGCGCTCCGGGACAAGTGATTGTTATACGAGGAGACCGCGAGGCTGAACATGGAAATCTCCGGGGTGGAAGTGTCGCGTTTCCATTCCCTCTCGCCGCCATGAATTTGTACTCCGCTTTACTGTTCGCCCCTGAATGTCCCACCTCGGTGCGGACAACACCGCCGGCAAAAAGGGGTCCTGATGATGATTCACGAGCGGGACCATGAGGGAGGATCAGGTAGCGGGCCTCGATGCCCAGGCTTGTAAATTCAGAATTTTCTAGAATAATCTCCTGACTATCCCTATGCCTGCAGTCCATAATTTTTGTCATCCCGGATTCTTCTCTTCTGTTTTTTTTTTTCGAAAAAAGCAGAACCTTATAAATTAAGGATGTAACCACAAGCAGCTTGCACTTTAATTTTATTCTAAGGGTTCCGGTGTGTTAAAAATGACAAAATCTAGCAAATTTGTACACTGTGTCAATGTAAAACCATCAGCTGTTTAGTGTATCCAGCTCCCATGCAGACCAATGTGTCTCCAAACAAGTTCTGTGTAGTCTCCATGGTTACAGACTACAAACAATCTCTGTGTAGTCTGATCCGGAAACCATACTCCGTTCTCCTTCCTCTCTACTTCTTGATAGCATACAATAAACATATATTGCTAATGTCGAGGGGAGACGTGCGAGAGAACCTTTTCTTCCAGGGGAGACGTCATGTGACCGCTGCAGACAGTCAAATTTGTTATGTTTTAGCCAGGCTGGGTCGTATGGTAAAAAAAAGTATCGGACGACCCCCAAATTTTACTGTTATACCTGGTCTTACAATCTAATCTTACCTATTTCAAATATTAAATAATGCCTCCTGATATCAAGGTCAGATCCAATATTGGAGCAACCACTTCTTAAAGGGGTTGCCCAGCCTTAGCCTACAAGTCTGCAATCATTCTTGTGAATCCTCACAGCACGCACACTCATTTGCATAGTTCCGGTCACATTCCGACTAGACGTGTCCGGCCTTGCTCGATTCACTTGTATTCAGCATGTCTAGTCGGAATGTGACCACATGTATGCAATTCACATACATTCAGTCACGCGTCCAGAAATGAACTGTGTAATGCTTTGTTTCTCCTGTGGTGGTGCCGCAGGGATATTAAACACACGTTGCTGGGCCTCAGATTACCCCCCCAGATTACAGCTGACCAGGAGGGTACAAGCCGCCCTCTTGGGTGCCATCCCATGGCGCACACACGTGGCACAAGAATGGAGATTAACCCTTTAATTTTTTTATTTTTTTTTTTAACTCCACATGCGTCACTCCTAGAGCGACCTGCGCATGTGATAATAGAGAGAAGAGTGGCGCGCTATTGTCTACGTTATCAGCCAACGACAGAAGGCGAGAAGTCGCTCAGAAAAAGCGGAAACGAGAAGACGAGAAGTCTGACTACACACATTTCCAGGGTCAGAGCCTCACAACTTTTCCGAAATCGGATACCGTAAAAATAAGAGGGAGACTAGTGTTAACGACACTTGTGGGCAGGTTAGGAAACCCGAGCCCTGTGTGACTGCGCGCAGACCCAGCGTGACCTCCTCTCCAGACAGGCACGAGCAAAGTATTAAAGAAAAAAAAAAAATGTGTTCACATTTTACTGTGTTTCAGCTCCAGTTTCTTTTAAAATGTACAGGACAGCGAGGGTTAATATTGCCAGCTCAGTGCATGGTGTCTAGTTACATCTAGTGTTAGAATTGAGGTACTGTAGCAAGAATAGATTTCTATAGTCTTCCCCAATAGTTTCACGCTGAGGATATATTATGCTACATAGCGTTGTAGCAGAGCAGAAGTTTATTTTTGTACTCTATCGCGCATTTATTTGAACATGATACAAAAACACTTTAATGGCTCATACTCATCTGCAATCCGATTAAAAGAACCTGGTCAGCTGCGTTTTTTTTCTCAGATGAAATCGTAGTGATAAAAAAACTCGTAGCATGCTGCCATTGTCCTTATATCTCGGAGGAGACTCGCCAATGCAAGTCAATGGGGGGGTGATTAAAAAAAAAAGGCACGGCACTCGGCCATTTGAGTGCCATCTCATTTTTACACACCAATGTCCTTTGAAAAGCAATTCATCTGCCTCGTACTGTAAAATCACAGAGTGACCCAACAGGAAATAATAGATATATACACATAGGATACATAGATATAAAGATGCCAGTGATATAATTAGTACATCGCGTGTGCAGCTTACTGTACGTGTATTTTTTCACATACTAAATATTTTCTGAAAAAATTTGTGTGGGATTCTGACATTTTATTAACCAGCAGAGGGAAAGCCGACATCTGGGACAGATGTTTATAGCCTGGGAAGGCGGTAATACACATGGAGCTTCCGAGGCTATTAATATCAGCTCACAGCTATATATTTAGCCTTTACTTGTTATTAAAATGGGGGACGCCTCAAAAAATGATGTACGGTCCCCCTATAATTAATAACCAGCAAAGGTTAGTCTGACAGCTGTGGGCTGATATTAACAGCCTAAGAAGTTACCATGGATATTGACCCCCCAGACTAAAACCATCCGCCCTCAGCCGCCCCAGTAAAAGCGCATGCATTAGAAGCCCCAATTCTTAGCCTCACTCTTCCAACTTGCCCTGGTGTGATGGCAAGTGGGGTAATAGATGGGGGGGTTAATGTCACCTTTGTATTGTCAGGTGACATTAAGCCCAGAGAGTGTGGTAGAAAAAGGTGCACAAGCAACCGGGATAACCTCAGTCTTGAAAGGATTGTTAAGAAAAAGCTGTTAAAAAATTTGGGGGAGCTTCACAAGGAGCGGACTGCTGCTGGAGTCATTGCTTCAAGAGCCACCACACACAGACGTATCCAGGACATGGGCTACAAGTGTCACATTCCTTGTGTTAGCCACTCATGACCAATAAACAACGCCAGAAGCGTCTTACCCGGGCCAAGGAGAAGAAGAACTGGACTGTTGTCGGTGGTCCAAGGTGTTGTTTTCAGATGAAAGTACATTCTGCATTTCATTTGGAAATCCTGGTCCCAGAGTCTGGAGGAAGAGTGGAGAGGCCACAATCCAAGCTGCTGGAGGTCTGGTGTGAAGTCTCCACAATCAGTGATGGTTTGGGGAGCCATGTCATCTGCTGGTGTAGATCCACTGTGTTTTATCAAGACCAAAGTCAGCGCAGCCGTCTACCAGGTAATTTTAGAGCACTTCATGCTTCCCTCTGCCGACAAGCTTCTTGGAGATGGAAATGTCATTCTCCAGCAGGACTTGGCCCCTATCCACACTGCCAAAAGTACTATTACCTGGTTTACAAACAACAGTATCACTGGGCTTGATTGGCAGCAAACTCAACTGACCTTCACCCCATAGAAAATCTATGGAGTATTGTCAAGAGGAAGATGAGACACCAGACCCAACAATGGAGACGAGCTGAAGCCTGCTATCAAAGCAACCTGGGCTTCCATAACCTCTCAGCAGTGCCACAGCCTGATCGCCTCCATGCCACGCCGCATTGATGCAGTAATTGATGCAAAAGGAGCCCAGACCAAGTATTGAGTGCATTTACTGAACATACATTTCAGTAGACCAACATTACGGATTTTAACATCATTTTTTCAATCTGGTGTTATAAAGTATTCTAATTTACTGAGATAATGACTTTTGGGTTTTCATTGGCTGTAAGCCATAATCATCAACATTAACAGAAATAAACACGTGAAATAGATCACTCTGTGTGTAATGACTCTATATAATATATGAGTTTCACTTTTTGCATTGAAGAACTGAAATAAATTTTCTTTTTGATGATATTCTAATTTTGTGAGAAGCACCTGTATATTATACACCGGGACCCAATGCAGAATCTTTTAGAACACACTAGGTGGCGCTAGAGGACATTTTTCTTCCCTAATGTACATACTTTTCCCAGAAAGCATTGCAGACCATCTGCGTCTCCTCCAGGAGAAGTGTTCGCTCCCGGGAGACATTGTATCAGTGGGGTAAGGCTTGTACTTCTCCATGTCATGGTGAATGGGCTCCACGTACAGGGATCGGCGGGTGAGAAATGTTTCCTATACGATGTCACCTTGGGATATCAGTAATGGGATTCTTACTCACACGTCATATATACAGTAAAGCAGCGGAAACGTTAGTGCAATGTGCTCCACACTGCAGTAACATGAGACCGAGCATTCATCCTTCACACCTGCCTGTGTAATCCCTGGGGGGCCGTGAATCATGGAAATGTGGGGCACAGAGCGATGCAGAAAACTGGAGCCCTATGGGTCACGTCTGCAGGGTCGCTCATGACTGTGGTTTTATGTTAAAGCTGGTTACTACTATTACACATCATGTGCTGGGTCCCATCCACTCATTATAAAGTGTGAGACCAGAAGCTCACTGGGTATAGAACACACATGGCAAACTGTGGCATGAGGGCCAAATCTGGCCCGTAGGGGTGACTATATTTGGCCTGCAATGCCGGGCCGGTCCTCCAAGTATATTTAACCCATGACGTCAGGAGGGTCCCCCACCCAGCATCGCACTTTGTCAGCCAATACAGTTGTATGTAATGGAGGAGGGAGCTTCAGCGCAGCGGGAATGATAATGTAATTACGACGTGCCCGCTGTACCAAGATCTGCAGAGGATCTTGACACACCTTAAGAAACTGGAGCACCAGGGGAACAAGCAGAGGTGATTATTTTTTTTTCATTGTGGGCCAATTATAATGTATGGAGGACTATGTGGGGACCATTATACTTTTTGGAGGACTGTAAGGCCTATTATACTATAAGGAGCATTAGATGGACCATTATACTGTATGGAACACTATGTGGGCCCATTATAATGTATGTAGCACTATGTAGGGCCATTATACTGTATGGAGCACTATTGGGGGCCATTATACTGTATGGAGCACTATGTGGGCCCATTATAATGTATGTAGCACTATGTAGGGCCATTATACTGTATGGTGGACTATGTGGGCCCATTATACTGTATGGAGCACTATGTGGACCCATTATAATGTATGGAGGACTGTGGGATCATTATACTGTGTAGAGGACTGTGAGACCTATTATACTGTATGGAGCACTAAGTGGGCCTATTATACTGTATGGGGCACTATGTGAGCCCCATTATACTGATTATACTGTATGAAGAACTATGTGAGACCATTATACTGTATGAAGCACGATGTGGGACCATTATACTGTATGGAGCACTATGTGTGACCCTTTATACAGTGTGAAACACTATGTGAGACCATTATACTGTATGGAGCACTATTTAGGGCCCTTTATACTGTAGGGAGCACTATGGGGCCATTATACAGTATGGATCACTTTTTGTGCCAATTATACTGTATGGAGCACTATGTGGGCCCCATTATTCTGTATGGGGCACTATGTGGGGCCCATTATACTGTATGGAGGACTATGAGAGACCATTATACTGTATGAAGCACCATGTGGGACCATTATACTGTATGGAGCACTATGTGGGGCCCTTTATACAGTATGGAGGACTATGTGAGACCATTATACTGTATAGAGCACTATGTGGGGCCCATTATACTGTATGGGCGCTATGTGAGACCATTATACTGTATGGAGCACTATGTGGGGCCCTTTATACTGTGTAGAGCACTATGTGAGGCCATTATACTGTATGGAACATTGTGGGACCAATTATAAAGTATGGAGCACTATGTGAGACCATTATCGTATATGGAGGACTATGTGAGACCATTATACTGTATGGAGCACTATATGAGGCCATTGTACTGTATGGAAAACTATGTAGTTCCATTATACTGTATGGAGTACTATGTGGTGCCCATTACACTGTATGGAGCACTATGGAGGCCATTATACGGTATAGATCACTTTTTGTGCCCATTATAGTGTATGGAGCACTATGTGAGGCCATTATACTGTATGGAGCACTATGTGTGGTTAATATACTGTATGGAGCACTGTGAGGCCATTATACTGTATGGAGCATTATGTGGGACCAATTATACGGTATGGAGCACTATGTGAGGTCATTATACTGTATGGGGCACTCTCTGTAGCCCATTACACTGTATGGAGTACTTTTGTGGCCTCTGCAGATATAATGGCTCCCACTCTTCTGAGAATGATTTCTACAAGATTTTGGAGATGTCTGTGGGAATTTTTATCTCTTCATCCAGAAGAGCATTTATGAGGTCAGACCCTGATATCTCAAGGAGGCCGGGATGACAGAGGTGTTAAATGGGGCTGAGGTCTGGAATCTGTGCAGCCAGTCACCAAACTCCATGTCTGTATGGACCTTCATGGAGAACACAAAGGGTCTTCCCCAAACTGTTCCCAGAAAGCCGTAAGCTGCAGTGTCTGTGATGAAGATTAAAATTTCCCTTTCCCTGGAACTAAGAGGTCGAGGCCGACCTCTGCTAACAAACCCATACAATTATCCGCCACAACCATCTGTACAGCGGGCTCAATACAGTCAAGGGGTAACGTTCTCCTGGCGCAGATAGAGAAGTGTGCTCCGTCACTGCACAGAACACGTCTCCTCCAGAATCCAGTGGTGACGGCTTTACACCACTCCTTCTGATGCTCGGCATTGTGCTTGGTGATGTACGGCTGCATGCACCTGCTTAGCCACGAAGCTTTCGGCGGGGGCGCAGTGTTTGTACGGATACCAGAGGAGGTCTGGACTCTACAGTTATGGAGTCAGCAGAGCGATGATGACTTTTCTGCTCTCTGCTCATCATCTGTAGCGTTATAGGGTCTCCATTTTGTGGCTGAGTTCCTTCCACTTCTCCATAATATCACTCACAGGTGATGGGAGAAGATCCAGAAGGAAGAAATGTGATGGATGGAGTTATTACCCCGATGGCTCCTATTACAGGACTGCGCTGGTATCAGTGAGCTCTGCACCACCGGCCGCTCTGTCACGTTAGTAAAGGCAGATTGCATGGCGGGGGGTGGGCAGATGTTATACACCAGGGGCAATGGGGCCAGATGTTATACACCGGGGGGAAATGGAGCCGGATAATAATAATAATAATTTTATTTATATAGCGCCAACATATTCCGCAGCGCTTTACAACTTATAGAGGGGACTTATACAGACAACAGACATTACAGCATAACAGAAATCACAGTTCAAAACAGATACCAGGAGGAATGAGGGCCCTGCTGCTCGCAAGCTTACAATCTATGAGGAAAAGGGGAGACCCGAGAGGTGGATGGTAACAATTGCTTTAGTTATTTGGACCAGCCATAGTGTAAGGCTCGGGTGTTCATGTAAAGCTGCATGAACCAGTTAACTGCCTAAGTATGTAGCAGTACAGACACAGAGGCTATTAACTGCGTAAAGTGTATGAGAACATGATGGAGGAACGTGATTATGTTGTTGTTTTTTATTAATAGGCCACACAGGGATAATTAGGTTAATGCGTTGAGGCGGTAGGCCAATCTGAACAAATGAGTTTTTAGTGCACGCTTAAAACTGTGGGGATTGGGGATTAATTGTATTAACCTAGGTAATGCATTCCAAAGAATCGGCGCCGCACGTGTAAAGTCTTGGAGACGGGAGTGGGAGGTTCTGATTATTGAGGATGCTAACCTGAGGTCATTAGCAGAGCGGAGGGCACGGGTAGGTTGGTAGACTGAGACCAGAGAGGAGATGTAGGGTGGTGCTGAGCCATGGAGTGCTTTGTGGATGAGGGTAGTAGTTTTGTACTGGATTCTGGATTGGATGGGTAGCCAGTGTAATGACTGGCACAAGGTAGAGGCATCGGTGTAACGGTTGGCGAGGAATATGATCCTGGCAGCAGCATTCAGGACAGATTGGAGCGGGGAGAGTCTGGTAAAAGGTAGGCCAATTAGTAGAGAGTTACAATAGTCCAGACGAGAGTGAATAAGTGAGACAGTAAGAGTTTTTGCAGAGTCGAAAGTAAGAAAAGGGCGAATTCTGGAAATGTTTTTGAGATGCAGATAAGAAGAGCGAGCCAGTGATCGGATGTGGGGGGTGAAAGAAAGCTCGGAATCAAGGATGACTCCAAGGCAGCGGGCATGTTGCTTTGGAGTAATGGTGGAACCGCACACAGAGATGGCAATGTCGGGCAAAGGTAGGTTTGTAGAGGGA
This sequence comes from Ranitomeya variabilis, assembly GCF_051348905.1. Lineage (NCBI taxonomy): Eukaryota > Metazoa > Chordata > Amphibia > Anura > Dendrobatidae > Ranitomeya > Ranitomeya variabilis. Next base: position 750,806,199 of record NC_135234.1, on the reverse strand, counting down.
GAGAACACGAGGAGTTCAGTTTTTGACAGGTTCAGTTTCAGATAGAGGGAGGACATGATGTTAGAGACAGCGGTAAGACAATCACTGGTGTTTTCTAAAAAGGTCGGCGTGATAACAGGAGAAGAGGTATATAATTGGGTGTCGTCAGCATAGAGATGGTACTGGAAACCAAATCTACTGATTGTTTGTCCAATAGGGGCAGTATACAAAGAGAAGAGGAGGGGGCCTAGGACTGATCCTTGAGGAACCCCAACAGTAAGGGGAAGGTGAGAGGAGGAGGAACCAGCAAAACAAACAGTGAAGGATCGGCCAGAGAGATAGGAGGAGAACCAAGAGAGAACGGTGTCCTTGAGGCCGATGGAGCGGAGCATAGTGAGGAGGAGCTGATGATCCACAGTGTCGAATGCTGCGGAGAGATCCAAGAGAATTAGCATGGAATAGTGACCATTAGATTTAGCTGTTAGTAGGTCATTAGAGACTTTAGTGAGGGCAGTTTCAGTAGAGTGTAAAGAGCGGAAACCAGATTGAAGAGGGTCGAGAAGAGAATTATCTGAGAGATAGCGGGTAAGACGGGAGTGGACCAGGCGTTCGAGGAGTTTAGAGATGAAGGGAAGATTAGAGACAGGTCTATAATTAGCGGCACAATTTTGATCGAGGGAGGGCTTTTTAAGTAGTGGATGTATGATGGCATGCTTAAATGAGGAGGGAAAAATACCGGAAGTGAGGGAAAGGTTGAATATTTTTGTTAGGTGAGAGGTGACAGCCGGGGAAAGGGACTGGAGGAGATGCGACGGAATGGGGTCGCTGGTGCAAGTGGTCGGGCGAGAAGATGCAAGGAGCCTGCTTACTTCTTCTTCTGTAACTGGTTCAAAGTCAGAGAGTGAACTAGATGCAGTGGGGGAGGGAGGACAGTGCTTGGTATGAAGAGATTGGGAAATGATTTCCTGTCGAATGTGGTCAATTTTTTCTTTGAAGTAATTGGCCAGATCGTCAGCGTGGAGATCTGTGGTTGGGGCCTGCTCTCTTGGGTTGAGTAGGGACCGGAAAGTGTCAAAGAGACGTTTAGGGTTATTGGACAGCGAGGTGATGAGGGTGTTGAAATAGGTTTGTTTGGAGAGGTGAAGGGCAGAGTTGTATGTTTTTAACATGAACTTATAATGGATGAAATCTTCGGGCAGATTAGATTTTCTCCACAGACGTTCGGCGCACCTGGAGCACCGCTGCAGGAAACGTGTTTGCAGCGTGTGCCACGGTTGTCGCCGTCTGTGCCGAGTTGTTCTATGTATAGGAGGTGCAGCTTCTTCCAGGGCACTTTGCAGGGTTTCATTGTAATGCTTCAGAGCAGAATCAGGACAAGAGATGGAGGAGATTGGGGCCAATGAAGACTGCAAGTTCTTCATAAGTTTCTGGGTGTTAATGGCCTGTATGTTTCTATAAGTGTGGAAAGTGGGGATGACCTGAGCGGGATGGCAGTTCTTGATAGAGAATGAAAGAAGGTTGTGGTCAGAGAGCGGGAGAGGGGAGTTTGTGAAATCATCCAGTGAGCAAAGCCGGGAGAAGACCAAATCAAGGGAGTTTCCATCATCATGTGTTGGAGAGTTAGTATGCTGCGAGAGGCCGAAAGAGGAGGTTAGAGATAAAAGGTGAGAAGCAGATGGGGAGAGGGGAGAAGCAATTGGGATATTGAAATCACCCATGATGAGGGTGGGGGTGTCATAAGAGAGAAAGTGTGGAAGCCAGGTGGCAAAATGATCCAGGAACTGGTGAGAGGGGCCGGGAGGACGATACACCACCGCCACTCGCATGGAGAAGGGGACGTAGAATCTGACAACATGGACCTCAAAGGAAGGGAATACAAGTGAGGGTACTTGGGGGATAACTTGGAAGGTACATTTGGGTGAAAGGAGCAGACCAGCGCCTCCACCTGCTCTGTTGTCTGATCTTGGGGTATGAGAAAAGTGTAGTCCACCAAATGAGAGAGCAGCAGCAGCGGTGGTGTCTGACTGCTGGATCCAGGTTTCAGTAAGAGCCAGGAGATTAAGAGAGTTAGAAAGGAAGAAGTCATGAATGAAGGAGAGTTTATTACACACAGAGCGAGAATTCCAAAGAGCACAATTGAAAGAGATAGAAGGCATGCATGGAATATTAATAAGGTTAGAGGGGTTTCTGGGTGTAGCAGTTGGGAGGTTTGACTGGCTATAACATGGGGGGCCGGGGTTCGGAGAGATGTCTCCAGCAACTAGGAGAAGGAGGATAGAAAGAGTGAGCAGATGGTTAAGTGATTTGTGAGAGCGTCTCTTGTGTTGGATGGTGGGACTGAATGGATCTGTACTGTTAAGCAATGTGAACAGAGCATGAGTGCTATACATAGGAGAGGCCAGGACAGAGGGGCCAATATGGATGGAATGTAAAGAGTTGATGCAAGGGCGGTGATTGTGTGTGAAAGCAGCAGCCATGATATAGATTATACAAATACATATGGTGAGTATTTGCTGTGTGCCAACTGAATAGGGAATAGATTTTGATTGTCTTACCTGTCTCCTGCCCTGTCTAACTGCCATGTTATAACTGCTGAATACTTAGAAAAAAAAGTACTTTGAAAAAAAAAATGTACACGAATAATAGTGCACGAATGCCCCCTGCATGAATGCTTCCCCAAGCTATATCTACATTTATAGGTGGCCAGCTCTTAGATCTCACTTTTTTTTTTTTTTTTTTTTTTTTTTTTTTTTTTTTTTTTTGGTCTTCCCCCCTCTCGTTACCAATCAATCTAACTCAGATGTTATACACCGGGGGGAAATGGAGCCGGATGTTATATACTGGGGGGAAGGGGCCAGATGGTGTACACTGGGGAGAAGGGGCCAGATGTTATACACTGAGAGTAATGGAGCCGGATGTTATACACTGGGGGGAAGGGGCCAGATGTTATACACTGAGAGTAATGGAGCCTGATGTTATACACTGGGAGTAATGGGGCCAGATGGTATACACTGGGGGAAGGGGCCAGATGTTATACACTGGGGAGAAGGTGCCAGATGTTATACACTGAGAGTAATGGGGCCAGATGGTATACCCTGGGGGTAATGGAGCCGGATGTTATACACTGGGGGGAAGGGGCCAGATGTTATACACTGAGAGTAATGGGGCCAGATGGTATACACTGGGAGTAATGGAGCCGGATGTTATACACTGGGGGGGAAGGGGCCAGATGTTATACACTGGGAGTAATGGAGCTGGATGTTATACACTGGGAGTAATGGAGCCAGATGTTATACACTGGGGGGAAATGGAGCCGGATGTTATACACTGAGAGTAATGGGGCCAGATGTTATACACTGGGAGTAATGGAGCCGGATGTTATACACTGGGGGGGAAGGGGCCAGATGTTATACACTGGGAGTAATGGGGCCGGATGTTATACACTGGGAGTAATGGAGCCAGATGTTATACACTGGGGGGAAATGGAGCCGGATGTTATACACTGAGAGTAATGGGGCCAGATGGTATACACTGGGAGTAATGGAGCCGGATGTTATACACTGGGGAGAAGGGGCCAGATGTTATACACTGAGAGTAATGGGGCCAGATGTTATACACTGAGAGTAATGGGGCCAGATGTTATACACTGGGAGTAATGGAGCCAGATGTTATACACTGAGAGTAATGGGGCCAGATGTTATACACTGGGGGAAGGGGCCAGATGGTATACACTAGGATTAATGGGGTCGGATGTTATACACTGGGAGTAATGGAGCCGGATGTTATACACTGTGAGTAATGGAGCCAGATGTTATACACTGAGAGTAATGGGGCCAGATGTTATACACTGGGAGTAATGGAGCCGGATGTTATACACTGAGAGTAATGGGGCCGGATGTTATACACTGGGAGTAATGGAGCCGGATGTTATACACTGAGAGTAATGGGGCCAGATGGTATACACTGGGAGTAATGGAGCCGGATGTTATACACTGAGAGTAATGGAGCCGGATGTTATACACTGAGAGTAATGGGGCCGGATGTTATACACTGGGAGTAATGGAGCCGGATGTTATACACTGAGAGTAATGGGGCCAGATGGTATACACTGGGAGTAATGGAGCCGGATGTTATACACTGAGAGTAATGGGGCCAGATGTTATACACTGGGAGTAATGGAGCCAGATGTTATACACTGAGAGTAATGGGGCCAGATGGTATACACTGGGAGTAATGGAGCCGGATGTTATACACTGAGAGTAATGGGGCCAGATGGTATACACTGGGAGTAATGGAGCCGGATGTTATACACTGAGAGTAATGGGGCCAGATGTTATACACTGGGAGTAATGGAGCCGGATGTTATACACTGAGAGTAATGGGGCCAGATGGTATACACTGGGAGTAATGGAGCCGGATGTTATACACTGAGAGTAATGGGGCCAGATGTTATACACTGGGAGTAATGGAGCCAGATGTTATACACTGAGAGTAATGGGGCCGGATGTTATACACTGGGAGTAATGGAGCCGGATGTTATACACTGAGAGTAATGGGGCCAGATGTTATACACTGGGAGTAATGGAGCCAGATGTTATACACTGAGAGTAATGGGGCCAGATGTTATACACTGGGAGTAATGGAGCCAGATGTTATACACTGAGAGTAATGGGGCCAGATGTTATACACTGGGGGAAGGGGCCAGATGGTATACACTAGGATTAATGGGGTCGGATGTTATACACTGGGAGTAATGGGGCCAGATGGTATACACTGGGGGGGGGGGATGGGTTGGTTATTATACGCTGGAGGGAAGGTGTCGGATGCTTTACACTGGGAACAGTGGGGCCAGATGTTATATACCGGGAGCATTGGGGCCGAATGAGAAACCTGAATTCAATGGTAAAACGAGCATCCCAGTCGTTGGAGGAGCTGTGAGAAGTTTAATAACTGCCTGCCATGGTAACTTTGTCCACCCAGAGGTCAGCATTAGTATAAATGCATCATACAACGTACCTGTAGGTGACCCGCGACCCTAGTGGTGCATCCTGCAGCAATTGTCAGTCCAGTAATGATAATTTTCCCTCACCTGGACTTTTACTAGTTTAGTCGTCCTGTAAAATCCTTTATATACAGTAGAAGTGGACATGTCTCCTAGGGCGCAGCATTATATACTATGGGGCAACAATTTGAATTCACCCTTTAAATATTTTTTCTGACATCTAATATGAAGTATAATGTACCCTCATTGGGCAACTTTCTTATAGTTTTCTGTGTATAACTTTGTCTGATTGTATACATGTCCTGAAGCTTTTGCTGAAATATTCTGTTTACTATTGCAGATGCAAAGATGGACTCCAAGGATTCGCCTTCTCAGCACTGAAGTAAGTACACCTCATGAATGTATGCTAATGTCACCGTTGATAATCTGTGGATTTGCTTGTCCCATCTGCTTCCACATATTATATACACTTGACTCTATTATACAATATAATATATAAAAAATATATTACAAGCTGATTGTTGGGGGTCCCGCCATGGGGATACCTACTGATCTTGAGAATGGGGTCCTGCCATGGCCTGTATCAACAGAACGTCAGTCAAGCATCCACATTACCGTTACTCATTGTCTATTTTTTGGATAGGTGACAGCTTGCTAACTTGGTAGGTGGCTCCATTCGTCAACTGCTCAAATATTTCCGGCTCCCTCTTAACAAGATTACTTTTTTACCATAATTTTATCGAAATGCCACTTAATCAATGGTTGAAAACCAAAGATGAACAAATAGATTCTAAAAGATTGAAATTTGTTTAGAATTTCCGAAAATTTTGGGATTCAGACACATTCAAATTTTGGCCAATTTGCTTGGTACAGTTTCAGCAAAATGTTCACCAGTTGCCATTTTGCTGGATTCTTTGGGGGCCTGGAAGGGGTTAAATCAAACAATATACTCTTATACTCCCTTATTTTTGGCCTTCACCATAGCTGTCCCACCCCTGTTGCTCTCCGACCCCTGTCCTCTAATTACCAACTCTTCCTTCTTCTTCTCCCTCATGCTGACTAGGCCAGTATTACAGGTGCATAGTTCACATCTTTGCCAGAATAGGTTTTTGGAGAGCCTAGGTGACTTTGAGTTGATTATCTTCCTGAATTAATCCAATCCAACTCAAATCAAATCTTCTTTACATGAATTGAGCGAATCTGGCTGAAATCAATGCAATTTCATAATCCAGCCACATCTCCTGCGGCATGGTAAGTGGGCCAGTTGGGTCAGACAGATCGATGGGTCAGGAATTATAGGGTTTAAGTGAAACTGCTTTTCAGAATCTTTTGAAACATCAAAGACATGTCTGAAATTTTGATCAGTGGAAGTCAGTGTGCTGAGATCCCCATCAATCGCTGAAATGTAGAGACAGATCCACCCAGCAGAGTGCTGTGGTCCTCCAAGGCTGAAGACAGACTAACTAGAAAGTCCTTCTCCCTCGAAGAAGAAAAGCGATCTGCTAAGTGTTTTTGTCCCCTTATTTTAGTGAACAGTGGGCATGTCAAAAGTTTTCTGAAAGTGCGGTTACCATAGAAGTCTTGGGAGTCTTGGATACGCCTTTCATGATTGGAAATTAAAGATTGGCCATTGCCGTTTGTCTGGAGTTGTGGTGGCATTTTCTTCTTCATTGACTTCAGTGGTGTTTTTACAATAATGAAAATTTAGGTTCAAGCTTAGCAAAGACGTTTTGCAAGAAACAGTATCACGTTAATGTCTGGAAGTTTCCAAGGAGTCCTAGGGTTTCTGGCACGGGAATGAGATTATTTCACTAAATCAAATCCTTAGTGGATAGTTTCCATGAAATATTTGTACTGATTTTTGGCCTAGTCCCGCACTTAAACTCAAAGAAGTTCTCTGTCGTAAAAAATGTTAATGTTTTTCTGTAGACTCTCAGTGAATCATTCTGCTTCGAGATCAATATGTCTAGTTTTGACTCTGCTGGTAAATCTTAGTCATAGATGAAAGTCTTCCAAAGGGTTGTCGGGACTGTGTATCCTACAGTTTTACAGAACATCTCAGGGCATTAATAGTTAGTTTTTTTACTAGATGGACTTGTGCTTTCAGATTCGCCCCATTGACATATTTCTGGGACCAGTCCATCATGACAGGACACATGAGTTCTGCTATAAGTATCGAAGACTAAAGACATGACCACTTTAACAATAGCTTCTCGGACCTCACCCACCATTCCCTTTGTGACAGCTGAGCTTCTCCCTCCCCAGTACCACCAATATTATCACCAGGAAGAACCACAGAGCTTCTAATAATGGAGGCATTTATGGTGTGATGGAAGAACTCTTTGTTCTACGTTATACTGAAAATCGTTCTTTGGCCGAATGTTTGGGATCGATGTCCTACTTCAGAATAAATTTGGGGGCAAGCACATGCTACCCTGATGGCATTATATGATGGATAAGTATCTGCCTGTTTTTCTCTTCATTAATCCTGACCAAATCCTGAACTCAATTTTCTGAAATTGCTGGACCCTCCACCACGCTTCACTGTTGCTGGAAGATTCTCATTATTGTGCCGCTCTCCAATCGTTTGGGGAACAAACTGCCTTATGTTACAGCCAAATATTTCACATTCTGACCCATCAGTCCAGAGCACATGCTGCCATTTTTCTGCACCCCAATTCCTATGTTTATGTTATGCGTGGTCCCTCCTCCTGACAAGGACGCCTACATACTCACCGCCCTGGCCCCTCGGCAGTGTCTCCGTTCCCTGCTGCGGCTTCTTGCTCCTCTGGGCCTGTGCACGTTGTTTTAGTCTCCCTGTGGCGCGCACCCCCGATTCTTAAATAGTCAGCGTGAGCACTTCGGAAATGCCCCCAGCCAACAGCTGGGAGGCATCAGGTATATAAGGCACGCTCCCCAGTAGGGAGGTGCCTGAGCAACTACCTTGATTCAGTTAGTGTTGTGCAACTAGTCAGTTGCCAGGTCCCCTGTGTTTTCTGAACTTGTACCTGTTTCTGTAACCTGTGTAGTCTAATCCTGAACCTGATGCCGCTCCGGCAGTACCTGAACCTGAAGCCAATGCTGTCTTCCTGGCTAATATTCCAGTATCTGAGTCTTGTCCTGCCAGTGTCTCTGAGCTTGTGTCTGTGACTGTGATCCTGACTCATGGGGTCAGTACCAGGGACTTCTCAGGAGTAGTACCTGGTGGCTACCTGCAGCACAAACCTAACTCCACCGTCAGAAGCTCTAGCAAAAACCAGGTAGCCACTTAGCCACCACACTCCTGGGTAAGCTCAGCCCATGGCACAGTGGGTCCGCAATCCATCTGTGTGACAGTTTATATGCAGTGTTGAGTTGCTTTTCCTCATTTCCATTTGAAAGGCATGGCTTTGACTGTAATTCTTTCATGAATACCACTTCTGGCCAGACTTCGCTGGGTCCTAGTGGTTGCTGCCATTTCTAAGCTGATGGTGATGCTGGACATATTTCCAAGGGAAGAAAGCTTGATGTTTCTTTTATCTGCTGCACAGTTTCTTTGGCCGATCACTACATCTATGGTCCTCAATGTTGCCCATTTTTTGGTATTTCTTCAGCTCATCTTGAAATCCCAGTCTGATTTTAAATCTTTGCTTTAGCGACACCTTGCTGATGCAGTATAACTACCTTGCCTCTTGTTGCTGCTCTCAGTATTACCATGGTGTATGACCTGTAACCTGCAAACATCTTCCACAACCTCACCTTTGTACTAGAGTTTGGCTGTTCCTCATCCATTTTTTATGCCTCCTTTTATTTTATTTGCCAAACAGTGTGAATGCACTCTAATAGTACTCCACAGGATTGGCCACAGAGCAACCAGCATCTGCAGTGTCTACAATAAAGCTACAGTGCCCACAAGATTGGCCACAGTGCCCCTGCCTAAGAGCGCCACAGAGCCTTTAGTACAACTGCAGTGCCCACAGTCGTTACATCACTTTCCTTTTCCATGCTTCTGCCACTTGTATGGCAAATCAAGCCACGTCGTCAGCCTGACGAATGCACTGAAATACCCCATACTATACTTTCTGTCCATGACTAGAAGAACATGGCAGTTTTCCACCAGGAACGTGCCCCACCTGTACTGTGTGTTACTGAATCTCAGCCCTAGTCACATCATTGAAGCTGAACTTTAATGTCTGATACAACTCATGGGTGGCACTGTTTTTGGAAGCCTTGCTTTTCTAATCTTCTACAAGCCCAGAACTACCGTATATAAATAAGCTTGGCTCCATGGAGGTGGATCAAAGAGCCATAACGACCAATCAAGGAAGAAGAAAACCACAAGACCCAGTTTTCTCCACACATGATAAATTTTCAATTTTTACACATCATGTTTGTGATTTCTAGGTTGTTTTTGATCACATATCTTTGTTGTCTTCATACCACCATTACATTAATATTTAACCCCCTTGGAACAATTTTGTATAAGTGTGTGTTTTTGTTAGCTAGCAGTTAGAGCCCAGCATTATATATTTACTGTCCAGCAGACGTGACCGCGCCGGGTGGGAGGCATGAGTCTGCCGAGACTGAAAGCCATCATGGCAACAGCGCGGATCGGACTAGAACCCAGATCCCATACTTTTAATCCTAGTAGTGCCGCGATTAGTTTCCAGTGCAGGTAGTTTTAAGTGGGAGAGCTCTGGGTCTATCAAAGGACAGACCTAATGAAATCTATGTGAAGGGAGATATATAGTTAGGTCCAGAAATATTTGGGCAGTGACTGAATCTTCGTGATTTCAGCTCTGCAGGCCACTATTTTTTGTTTAAAATGAAAAAACTGAGATGCAATTGAAGTAGAGACTTTCAGGTTGAACAAAAATATCCTGTGAAAAATATCCTCCTAATTTAAGGGGTTCAAAAGTAATTGGACAAATTAAATTTACATAAATAAAATGTTCATTTTTAATACTTTGTAAATGATCCTTTGCAGGCAATGATGGCCTGAAGTCTGGAGGCCATGGACGTCACCATCGCTGGTCTCCTCTTGTGTGATCCTTTGCCGTCTTTACTGCAGTTCACTTCAGTTGTTGCTTATTTGAGGGTCTTCCTGCCTTACGTTTTGTCTTCAGCCTGTGAAATGCTCTTGATGGGGCTGAGATCTGGTGATGACTCGGCCCTTGGAGAATATTCCACTTCTTTGCTTTCGCAGTGCGTTTTGGGTCATTGTCCATCTGTCCTGTGAAGCTCTGTCCAATCAACCTTGTTGCATCTGGTTGAATCTGAGCAGAAAGTATCACCCTGTACACTTCAGAATTCATCCGGCTGCTTCTGTCTTCAGTCACATCATCAATAAACACGAGTGACCTGGTGCCATTGGATGTCATGCGTGCCCGCGCTATCACACTCCCTCCACCATGTTTTTACAGAGTTGGATCATGAGCTGTTCCAAGCCTTCTCCATGCTTTCTTCTTCACCCTCATTCTGGTACAGGTTGATCTTAATTTTGCTTTTCCAGAACTTGTCAGCTTCTTTAGATGTTTTTGACAGTCTAATTTGGCCTATTTTTAAGGCTGATTAATGGTTTGCACCTTGTGGTGAACTCTCTGTATTTGCTCTCATGAACTCTTCTCTTTATGGTAGACTTAGATACCGAAACACCTATGTCCTAGAGTGTTCTTCACTTGGGTGGATGTTGTGAAGGGGTTTTTCTTCACCATGGAAAGGATTCTGCGATTATCCACCACTCTTATCTTCCGTGAATGTCCAAGACTTTTTGAGATTTGTTTTTTTGTAGACTATACAAAACTGTTGATTTGGCCACTCCTACCATTTGTGTTATCTCTCTGATGTATTTCTTTGTTTTTTCAGCCCAGTGATGGTCTGTTCCACTGAGAGCTCTTTTGACCGCATATTGTGGGTTCACAGCAACAGCTTCCAAATGCAAATGCCACACCTGGAATCAGCTCCAGACCTTTTACCTGCTTAATCGATGATGGATTAATGAGGGAATATCCCATGCAGCTCATTAAATAGCATTTGAGATAATTATTGAATCAATTTTGATCCCTTTAAAAAGAGGCAGCCACATATTAAAGAGTTGTAATTCCTAAACCCTTACTCCAATAAGTATGTGAATGCCCTCAAATTGAAGCTGAGAGGCTATAAGCCTCTATTGATCATATAACTGTATCCTGGATATATTTTGGTAAACAGATAAAATGCCAAAACTTGCGTCACTGTCCAAATATTCCAAATATTTATGGACCAAACTATATATATATATATATATATATATATATATATATATATATATATATACATAATCAAAAAAATCACAATAAAAAATGTGCACATTTCACACAAAAAGTGACAAAATTTCCTTGTTTTGTAAATAATTTTGTCAGGCACGGAAAATTATGAAACTTTGCAAATTAATTTGTTAGAGGATTTGTCCTCATTACTGTAAAAAAAAAATTGCCAGTGAGTGTCTTCCAATCGCCTGTTTTTCCATAGTCTTTTCCCTGCCTTCATTTATATTAATATCAGGACGTTCTTATGTGGAGTACAGATGATGGCAGTGATGGGTACAAATGATGGCAGTGATGGGTGCAGATGATGGCAGTGATGGGTACAGATGATGGCAGTGATGGGTGTAGATGATGGCAGTGATTGGTACAGATGATGGCAGTGATGGGTGCAGATGATGGCAGTGATGGGTGCAGATGATGGCAGTGATGGGTACAGATGATGGCAGTGATGGGTACGGATGATGGCAGTGATGGGTCAGCAGCACTTGTCTCGTCCTTTAAGTGTTCTGATAAGCACAATACTCAGAGGAGGAGACAGGTGCTGATCCATCAGTGCCATCATCTGTACTCCAAATGAGTACGGTCTGATTTTACTAATAATTTCACCACTTACATACAATTTTTGTACTGAAATGAAGATAAGTCCACTAATAAAGTAATTTGCAGAGTTTTATACACTTTTGTCCTGGACTAAAAAAATAAAATAATAATTATATATATATATATATATATATGTGTATTTAAATATTTTAATAAAAGATAAAGGTGCTCCTAGAACGCTGGAAGGTAAAAAAAATAAAAGTAAAACATCCTGCCTTCTCAATGCCTAAAAGAGTTCTTTAAGGAATTATTAAAATCTGCTAGGCCACATTGTAGGGGTGCAGGCATTTTATGGCAATATTTCTTTTCTTATCAGATTCATTGTGGGAAAAGAAGAGATTCCAGCTCATACATTGCTGCCTGAAACCTTGTATGCCAAAACCGGAAAGAAAACCAAGGAACAGGAGGAAACCTCTCGGAGGATTAATATATTCTCTCTGACAAGGAAACTTATGGACTCTATGTACGTACGAGCCCTGGTGGAAAAGGGGCGTCATTTTTTATTTTTTTTTTGTAAAATATGTTCTGTTACCTTGGCCATGAGTTGAGTCTTGGAGAAATGGAAAAACCACAGAGCGGCCAAAATTATATAGTAAATCATGTAAATGTATCAGACTCGGGAGTAATATGTCAGGAATCCACTTTCTTCCCGGGATGAGGGTGCGTGTTACTAAACACATTCAAAAGATTGAGAATTTCACCTTAAGAGGTTCAAGATGTTTCTGATTACGGTTAATCTTAGATTGTTACAAAAGTCTGCAGACTTACTGAGTAATGACTGCGAAATCAAGTAAGTATAAGGTACATGGTAACAAAGCCCAAAAAGGCAAAATGGAGGGAGGATGGAGCAGGAAAATAATGGGGTTGGTTCTACAAGCCAAGATGTCACCCAGGGAGAGTCACACTATAATGCAGCTTACATATAGAATTCCAGAGATGAGAACTATACTGATATTGGTTTGCAACATAAATTATACTCCAGAGCTGCACTCACTATTCTGCTGGTGCAGTCACTGTGTACGTACATTACATTACTGATCCTGTACTGATCCTGAGTTACATCCTGTATTATACTTCAGAGCTGCACTCACTATTCTGCTGGTGCAGTCACTGTGTGCATACATTACATTACTGATCCTGAGTTACACCCTGTATTATACTCCAGAGCTGCACTCACTATTCTGCTGGTGCAGTCACTGTGTACATACATTACATTACTGATCCTGAGTTACATCCTGTATTATACCCCAGAGCTGCACTCACTATTCTGCTGGTGCAGTCACTGTGTACATACATTACATTACTGATCCTGAGTTATATCCTGTATTATACCCCAGAGCTGCACTCACTATTCTGCTGGTGCAGTCACTGTGTATATACATTACATTACTGATCCTGAGTTACATCCTGTATTATACCTCAGAGCTGCACTCACTCTTCTGCTGGTGCAGTCACTGTGTACATACATTACATTACTGATCCTGAGTTACATCCTGTATTATACCTCAGAGCTGCACTCACTCTTCTGCTGGTGCAGTCACTATGTACATTGTTATGATCCGGTGACCTTGGAACCGCATGAGAGACTTTCTCAGGAGTAGGTGGTACCTGTACTGACCGCAACCCCTAAACTGACACCGCAACTAGAAGTAGCCGTGGGGTGTGCCTAACACGTCCTAGACACCTCGACACAGCCGGAGGACTAAATACCCTTATAGGTGGAAATGGGAATTCTATCTTGCCTCAGAGCAGAACCCCAAAGGATAGGCAGCCCCCCACAAATATTGACTGTGAGTATAAGAGGAAAGACACACGCAGGCAGAAAAACAGAATTTAGCAAAAGAGGCACTTCTAGCTAAATAGAAAAGGATAGGACAGAATTCTAAGCGGTCAGTATTAAAATCCTAAAAATATCCACAGCAGAAAATACAAATATTCTACATCTAACTAAAGACATAGCAAGTATATCTGCAACTCCTGAGAATCCAGCATGACTGAAAAATCCAAACAAAATCTAAGCTGGACAAAAACACTATGAATTGCACTGAATTGCAAAGCACACAGCATGTGTGCACAGAGACGAAAAACAGACACTTATCTTAGCTGAATTGACAGCAGAGAATGAGAACCAGAGAGAGATGCTATCCCTCCAAGAACAATGGACAACTGGCCAGGAGTAATGGATCCTGCACACCTAAATACCTAGTAGAGCTGCAATCAGCAGAAACACCTGCCAGGATTACAACCCCAAGACAACTGCACTACCACTAACAACCACCGGAGGGAGCCCAAGAGCAGAATTCACAACAGTACATACATTATATTACTGATCCTGAGTTACATCCTGTATTATACTCCAGAGCTGCACTCACTATTCTGCTGGTGCAGTCACTGTGTACATATATTACATTACTGATCCTGAGTTACATCCTGCACTATACTCCAGAGCTGCACTCACTATATGGACATCATAATGGGCTAGCAAATAACAATATACCTAGTGGGCCAGTGGTTTACTTATGTTAGATATCTAGTGGTTTATCAAATAAAAATATCCCTGGTGGTCCAGTGCTTAGGTATGTAATGTATTTAGAAGTGTAGAATAGAACCACTGGACCACCAGGGATATAGTAATTTGTTAGACCACTTGATATATCACATACTTTACCACTAGATGATAAGGATATTTCTAGGTATGTAATATATCTAGTGTTCTAGGAAATACCGATGTCCCTGCTGGTCCAGTGGTTAATTATACAATCTATTCATCCAGGAAATACCAATATCCCTGGTGTTCCAGTGGTTATATTAAGCAAAACACCTAGTGGTCTAGAAAAGAACAATATCCCTAGTGGTCCAGTAATTAAGTACAGTATGTATCATAACTACTGGACTAGTAACTAGTAGTCTAGCAGCTAAGCATGTAATATATCTAATATTGTATTGTATAGTGTATAGTATTCTGCAGAGAGTAAATGTTAGAATAACCAAATCTGTTGGTTATATATGTAATATATCTCGTGGTCTAACAACTTACAATATCCCTGGCGGTCCTGTGGTTAATTATATACTCTATTTGTCTAAGAAATAGCAATATCCCTGGTACTCTATTGGTTATGTATGTAATATATCTAGTGTTCTAGAAAATAATAACATCTCTGGTGGTCCAGTTCATAATTATATAACTATTAGTCTAGAAAATAATATCCCTGGTGGACCAGTGGCTAATATACTATTGGGCTAGGAAATAACAACATCTCTGGTGGTCCAGTGGTTAATTATATAACTATTGGTCTAGGAACTAATAATATCCCTGGTGGTCCAGTGGCTAATATACTATTGGTCTAGGAAATAACAACATCTCTGGTGGTCCAGTGGTTAATTATATAACTATTGGTCTAGGAACTAATAATATCCCTGGTGGTCCAGTGGTTAATTATGTAACTATTGGTCTAGGAAATAATAATATCCCTGGTGGTCCAGTGGTTAATTATATAATCTATTGATCTAGAAAATAATATTCCTGGTGGGCTAGTGGTTAATTATATAACTATTGGTCTAAAAATAATAATATCCGTGGTGGTCCAGTGGTTAATTATATAACTATTGGTCTAGGAAATAATAATAATAATAATAATATCCCTGGTTGCCCACTAGCTTATTCTATAATCTATTGGTCTAGGAAATAACAATATCCCTGGTGGTCCAGTGGATAATTATATAATCTATTAGTCTAAAAAATAACAATATCCCTGGTTGTCCACAGGTTAATTATATAAGTATTATCCCTGTTATTAACTATAATTGATAACATTATCCCTGGTGGTCCTGTGGTTAGTTATAGAACTATTGGTCTAGGAAATTACCAGTGGGCCCGTGGTTACAATAAGTAAATGACGCAGTGGTCTAGAACCCCCCATCTCCAGCCCAGTTGTATACTGGGGCCGTTTGTTACCCACCTTGTCCCCGTTCCCCGCAGTGCCGGCCCCTTTGCGCTCGCTGAATGTTTCCCAGTAGGATACACACATACATTTCTAGTTACTCGTCTGCGTTCTTCCCGGTGGTTTAGATGCAAGCACGGGCCGCGGCACAGATGCTGCAAGCACTACGAAGACAACTGTATCTCTTACTGCATTAAGGTAAGCGCTGATTGCTAGCAGATGTGGCGGAACCCGGCCAGCATGGCCGACACACGGATCTTTTGAAGACTCTCGTTGATAAATTCCACTACATCTACACGAGCCAACGTTTTATGTCATCCCTCCGATCCTCAGCCAAGAAATTCAGCATTATCTCCTTTAATTGAGGTTAGACGATTAATCAGTCCCGTTAGCTAGTAACGACCTGACCCAGACTGGTGAACCCACTCACTGCTGTCTGCGGTGCACATTCACCTTAAAGGGGTTGTCCAGACGTAGAAAAACATGGCTGCTTTATGTCACAATCGACTCCGCACCTTTTGACACTCTGTTAAAGCTATTTATACTTGGCTGCAATACCACACACAACCTGTAGTCAGGAGTGGAGCTGTTTTGTTTCTTTTTTTGTTGGAAGAAAGCAGCCATGTTTTCCTATCTCCAATTTTTGTTAAAGGTTACTTCCAAATGTTCTGCCTACTTCTCATATATCTCTGAACTCAGTTGTCAAGATATTTGCTTGCTATCAGTGAAGCAATGAAAACACCCTTGTTTTTGACTGCTAGCAGGCAGCTCCCCTGATGGCTAGTAGGGCTCACAGCTGAGAATAGGATACATCTACATAATTACAGTAACCACCCGGACTCCAGACTGATACATTGTAGCAAAGCAGCACAGCTGCTGCTGATGTTTCGCTCACTGAGCTTTGTCTAGAGTGCTGTCCACAATCGAATCCACTTCTGAGATGAGAGTAGGATTAGCTAGATTGTATCCCAATTGTATCCAATCTAGATAATCACAGTAACCACCCGGACTCGAGAATGATACACTGTTACAAAGCAGCAGATTGATGTGTGCTGTTGATGTTTCGCTCACTGAGCTTTGTCTAGAGTACTCGTCACAATTGTTTCCATTTCTGAGATGAAAGTAGCATTGGCTAGATTGTATCCCAATTGTATCCAATCTGGAATATTACAGTAACCACCTGGGTTCCTGAATGATACATTGTAGCAAAGTAGCACAGCGGCTGCTGATGTTTCGCTCAATGAGCTTTGTCTAGAGTGCTGTCCACAATTGAATCCACTTCTGAGATGAGAGTAGGATTAGCTAGATTGTATCCCAATTGTAGATAATTAATTACGGTACCCACCTGGACTCCAGACTGATGCATTGTTACAAAGCAGCAGATTGATGTGTGCTGCTGATGTTTCGCTCACTGAGCTTTGTCTAGAGTACTCGTCACAATTGTTTCCACTTCTGAGATGAGAGTAGGATTAGCTAGATACAGGTTTGCTGTCACTGAATGTAAGCACTAAATGTGTTTTAATTCACTGACAGCAACAAAGTATCTGTAAAATTTCAAGAAATCGAAACCCAAAGCCTCCGATTCATCAAGACTGTCATTTTTCACCCAATTTCACTTTATGTTAAAATTTTGCGACTTGTCAAAAGCTTTTTGCTCCAGCTTTAGGCAATCGGGACCAAATTCCCCTCTTCAATATTTCCATTTTATGAAACTTTTGGAAGAGCATCCAATGACGGAAGAGCCGTAAACATCTGGATAATAAAAACCGCCACCACATTGTTAAGGCGCAGTCAGAATGCCATATCAATCGGTATTTTACGAGTATTTTACACATACAAATATTGTAGGTAATTGGGGAGTCTTGGTGCAAGCTTTGTCTGTGATACAATAGCGCCATCTGGTGTCAAGAAAGTGTATAACCACAGTTATTCCATAACTGCAATTTGGGAATGGATGAATGTTTAAGATGACATTTTCTCACACAAATAACCTAAAATGAGAGAAATCCCAACAAATGGTCTTCATTTAAGTGCAAAAAGGATTTCTTTAAAAAAAACATCTATTACACGCATTTTCAATCTCAGAAGATGTGATTGTTACATGCAGATATGCCTGAGATTTGTTATCAAAAGATTAATAAATACAAGACAAAAACCTTATCAGATTGAACTAAGTAGTAATTATGCATCTAAAATATGAAGCGGAATTCCAACAACTACTGTTCCTATGTACAAGAATATAACTACTATAATACTGCCCCTATGTACAAGAATATAACTACTATAATACTGCTCCTATGTACAAGAATATACGGTAACTACTATAATACTGCTCCCTATGTACAAGAATATAACTACTATAATACTGCCCCTATGTACAAGAATATAACTACTATAATACTGCTGCTATGTACAAGAATATAACTACTATAATACTGCTCCTATGTACAAGAATACAACTACTATAATACTGCCCCTATGTACAAGAATATAACTACTATAATACTGCCCCTATAAACAAGAATATAACTACTATAATACTGCTCCTATGTACAAGAATATAACTACTATAATACTGCTCATATGTACAATATAACTACTATAATACTGCTCCTATGTACAAGAATATAACTACTATAATACTGTCCTCTATGTACACGAATATAACTACTATAATACTGCTCCTATGTACAAGAATATAACTACTATAATACTGCCCCTATGTACAAGAATATAACTACTATAATACTGCTGCTATGTACAAGAATATAACTACTATAATACTGCCCCTATGTACAAGAATACAACTACTATAATACTGCCCCTATGTACAAGAATATAACTACTATAATACTGCCCCTATAAACAAGAATATAACTACTATAATACTGCTCCTATGTACAAGAATATAACTACTATAATACTGCTCATATGTACAATATAACTACTATAATACTGCCCCTATAAACAAGAATATAACTACTATAATACTGCTCCTATGTACAAGAATATAACTACTATAATACTGCTCATATGTACAATATAACTACTATAATACTGCTCCTATGTACAAGAATATAACTACTATAATACTGTCCTCTATGTACACGAATATAACTACTATAATACTGCTCCTATGTAAAAGAATATAACTACTATAATACTGCTCCTATGTACAAGAATATAACTACTATAATACTGCTCCTATGTACAATATAACTACTATAATACTTCTCCTATGTACAAGAATATAACTACTATAATACTGCTCTTATGTACAAGAATATAACTACTATAATACTGCCCCTATATACAAGAATATAACTACTATAATACTGCTCCTATGTACAAGAATATAACTACTATAATACTGCCCCTATATACAAGAATATAACTACTATAATACTGCTCCTATATACAAGAGTATGAGTACGTCTAAGAGGTTTTCTTCCAGGATTACCCTGTATTTACCTACATCACTTTCCCATTACATCTGACCATCTTCTCAATCCCTGTTGAAGAAAAGCCTCCCTACAGCATGATGCTGCCACCACCATGCATGATGGCGGGGATGGTGTTTTCAGGATGAAATGTAGTCTTAGTTTTCCCCCACATTTAGCATTTTCCATTTAAGTTCAAAATGTTCAGCTTTGGTCTCATCTGATCAGACCACCTTTTTCCACATGCTCGCTGTTTACCCTACATGCCTTATTGCAAACTGCAAATGGCACTTCTTGTGGCTTGCTTTCAAAAATGGCTTTCTTCTTGCCACTGTTCCATAAATATTTGTGGAATATACAACTAATAGTTGTCCTGTGGACAGATGTTCCCAACTGAGCTGTGGATTCTGCGACTCCTCCACAGGGACCATGGTCCTCCTAGCTTCTTCACTAATTAGTGCTCTCCTTGCTTGGGATGTCAGGCTTGGTGGACGGCCATGTCTTGGTAGGTTTGCAGTTGTGACATACTCCTTCCATTTTTGGATGATGGATTGAACAGTGCTTTGTAATATGTTCAGAACTTAAGCTTATTTACCCTACTTTACTCTTCTCCACAACTTTATCCCTGACCTGTCTGGTGTGCTCCTCGGTCTCCATGATGCTGTTTGATCGCTAATGTTCTCACACAAACCTCTGAGGCCTTCACAAATAAAATAATTAGAAAACCATGTATCATTTACTTTACCCTTCACAAATACTTGATACTTTATGTATATCACATAAAATCCCAATAAAATACAATTAAGTTTGTGGGTGAATCGTGAAGAAATGTGTTTTTGTCCATTTATAAAGTAATGTTTCTGTTTTCTCCAGGGATTTATACGAATGTTCAGCGTTGGGTACTTGATCCAGTGCTGCCTCCGCATCCCGTCCACATTCAGACAAGTGTTTACAAAGCCGTCCCGGCTGATCTCGCTCTTTTACAACAAAGAAAACTTCCAGCTGGGGGCTTTCCTGGGGTCTTTTGTCAGTATTTATAAGGTGAGGCCACTCCAGAAATGGTTGTATGTGCGGCTACATTTATTTTTTCTTGGAGAGACTCCAAGTGACTGTGCATCTAAGCTGTGGTCATAGAGGAACAGATGCCACCATAACCGAGGACAATACAATACAGGCAGTGACAATTCGCTAAACCATAACCATTCTGTCTGTCCACACAGGGTACAAGCTGTTTACTGCGATGGGTGCGTAATCTGGATGACGAGCTTCATGCACTTATAGCTGGTAAGGCTTTTGAGACTGAAGGTTGGAGATGTGATCCCGTCAGTAAACTGCATTTGTCTCTCTTTGGGGAAAAAAGGGTTTTAGTCTCTTAATTGTCCTGCCAGAAAGGCCTACAAGAACAATCAGCCGACTGTTGACAACAGTGGCGTAACTATTAAGACATATGTGTTCAACCTTCTTGTAGTAATGTCTCCATCTTGGCCCCTTTGTGTAATAATGTCTCCTGTTTTGGCCCCATTCTGTTATAATGTCCCCCATCATGGTCATTCCTGTTATAATGTCCCCCATCCTGGGCCCCTTTCTGTAGTAATGCTCCCTTTTTTGACCCCCATCCTGTAATAATGACTCTTTACTGTAATAATGTTCCTCATCCTGGCTCTGTCCTGTAATGTGTCTTCCATCCTGGTATAATGTCCCCATCTTATAACAATGTCCCCCATCCTGTGCCCCTTCCTGGTATAATGTCCCCCACCCTGGGCTCCTTTCTGGTATATTGTACCCATCCTGGGCCCCTTCCTGGTATAATGTCCCCCACCTTGGGCTCCTTTCTGGTATAATGTCCCCATCTTGGGCACCTTCCTGGTATAATGTCCCCCTCTCTGGGCTCCTTTCTGGTATAATATCCCCATCCTGGGCTCCTTCCTGGTATAATGTCCCCATCCTGGACTCCTTTCTGGTATAATGTCCCCATCCTGGGCCCCTTCCTGGAATTATGTCCCCCACCCTGGGTGTCTTTCTGGTATAATGTCCCCATCCTGGGCTCCTTCCTGGTATAATGTCCACATCCTGGGCCCCTTCCTGGTTTTATTTTCCATTCTGCTACACTTTAGCAACACATAAAAATTAATGATTCTTCTTGCCTTCCTCTGCTCCCACGATGTGCAGCATCCTCTTCTATAGCCTGCAACTGATTTCTTTGTTCCAGTCATGGACGGTACATGACATCACTGCCATTTGCCGCTCATGACAGGCACGCCGACGTCAACTGCTGGCTTCTGATTGGCCAGCAGCATGTATTGCAGTGCAGGGAGCCGCTGCGTCTCTGCAGTGCAATACACTTCAGCTGAATGTGCGTCCTTGGATGGACATCCAGCTGAAATAGGCGCTGGCTGGTGCCCATCTGGCAAGGTCCCTTTTGCGATCGCAGAGGGTGTTAGATTACGCCACCGCTTGACAAGATTTAGAATTATCCTTCTCTGCCCTTGTATTTACAGTACCTCTTTTGCTGCCTATTCATCATTTGTGTTTTTTAGATAGTTTTTTAAGTAATTTTTCTTTTTTTTTTTTTTTCTTGTGGTATTTGTTGACTTTTTTTTTTTTTCTCTAAATTCACCAACATGGCTCACACGTCTCATGAACATTGCGCAAGATCAAAAATAGAAAATAAAAATTAGTTGCACATGAAATCAATTTCGGGATGATTTGGGGATTGCAGTACGTGGTGGTGAAAAAATTGTGACTTTTTAAAAAGTGGCAAATGATGAATCAGCCAAAAACATCTGGAAAAACTAAACCCTGCCAACTATAGAAAAACTAAAAAAAAAAAACATAACGAACAAATAAAATAGTAATTGTGGAAAAAACGGAAATTAAAAGATGAATACAGCACAAGCAAATGTAGACAAAAGAAAGTGCCGTAATTCTAAGTTGTCGCCGCCAGTATGGGAACTCGAGGTCTTATAGTTATGAAAAACTAAATGACTGAATGACCATCACAGACCCCCCTCCTTAGACCCTCAGTATAGAGCAGGGGAGTACAGACTTTTTAGGTGACTGGGCCAGAGGTTGTGCGCCCCTGTCTTGACGACCCTTATCAAGAGCATCATATCCCTTCGGCACAGTTGGGCACCCATCCTATTGCACCAGTGACTGGGGTTGTGTAGCTGAAACTGTCTTCATTGAGTGTATAGTGACCCAATGGCCATAACTCCCAATGTCCTACTATGTGTTTTAGGTTTCCTTGCTGGAATCTCCATGATGTTTTACAAAAGCACCACAATTTCCATGTATCTGGCATCCAAACTGGTGGAGGTGAGTGCATCATTGGCTTGGGATGAGTTCATTACGGGCGACAGCTCTGTGCAGAGTCTTTAAACTGGTTCAGTAACATAGAAAGGTTGTCCACGGCCTAGATATTGGTGGCCCATCTTTAAAATCATCTCCGTTGTTGCACTTAGTGATAGAAGGCCATACATCTGTATATGTCCTATACAGTCTCTGGCCTCCGTGGTCGTGTGCGGCACACACAAGCGCGGCCACTAAGGACAGCCATTGGCAGAAAGAGTCACATGCACACGGTTTGTACGCCATCGGAGTGGAGCAGAGCAGTCAAAAAATGGTCAATGATGGTTTTTTTTAATCATATTTCTTGGCATCTCCTTTATTACTTGTTTATTAAAATTCCCAGAAATCCACTTTAATTACTTGAGAGTTGAGATGAGCGTATGTGAAATTGTTTGTTTTTCATACAAAAAAGAACACAATTATTCATCCGTGTGTACATTTTCTATATCCGTGTGTCTGTTTTCTACATCTGTATGTCTCTATTTGCAGACACATGTTTCAGGGTCTTGACCCTCCTCAGCACAAAGCATGAGATCTGATTTGACTGCTTGAGAGATCTCTGACTTAGGTTCTAAGGAATAACATCTCTCCTTGTGGAGAGTGACATGCCTGACATGCAGTCTCCTTTCTCTGGCATTTCAGGCATGTCACTCTCCTCAAGGAGAGATGTTACCCCTTGGGCCGGTGTCACACTTGCATGTGCAATGCGGGAAACTCGCACTTCAATACCCAGAACTGCCGCCGACGGTTCGTACCGGAACGTTTATCCGCATAGAAATACATTAAGCCGCACACTCCGGTCCCGAGTGCCGGTTATTGATACGAGAGACTCGCACGAGTTTCTCGCATTGCTCACGCAAGTGTGACACTGGCCTTAAACGATCAGTCAGCCAAATCAGATCTCTTGCTTTGCTCTGAGGAGGGGCAACACCCAAAAACACGTGTCTGCAAAAAGAGATTCTGGTTTGGCTTTAATCCTAAATTGTATAGTAAGGCTCGTTAAAGGGTTGATATTGACTCTTAGGATTGCTACCTGAAATAGGTGGCTCTAGAGTTCAAGCCCTCTTCCTCTCTGAAGGGGCAATTTGCATATTTAATTATCCAGAGGAGCATTGCATGGCCTATAAGTCTCCTTACACTGGCATGCCAGGCGTGTCACTCTTCACAGGGCAAACGTTAGCTCTTCAATATAGAGACAGCACATGCCCAGCTATAGGCACATCTGTACTAGCCTTTAATTTTATAGCCACTTATATGTAGACATTGTAGGGGGCTGCAGTAGTAAATATTGGATTGGCTGTAGCACCCTACAGTGGAGTTAGGTCACCATCAGGCCTCGTGCACATAGTAGAGTTAATAGCTTGGAGCTCTATGACGGTGTGAAGAGACCATATGGTGCTGTATTCTATCTCTATCAGTTGGCACTCCATGTGACGCCATATGATACCCCTATACAACACCATACACTCCCCTATCCATCTAGACGAGCATACCCCCACAATACAGCATGTGATGGAACGGCAGCGGGACAGAAGGGCCCTATACACTTTTTGGATGCCATATATTTTTTGTTACAATCGATCTCATCTATTCGGAGACTCATTCTACCCTTGTTATTGCAGACAATGTATTTCAAAGGGATTGAAGCCGGAAGATTTCCCTATTTCCCTCATGCAGATAGTGTCATCTACGCAGTGTCTACAGCGATCTGTTTCCATGCAGTAAGTAGCGCAGTTTAAAGGTGGTCTTTCAATTTAGAAAACCCATAATCCTGTACCCTGTTAGTGAATTTTGAGCTAATGGACGGGGTCCTAGCTTAAGGATCTGCTTCTCTGGGAGGAGAACTTACTCTGGAGGACCAGAGTTGAATCCAGTGTGTAATACTTATTTTCCCCTGTGGTGTCGCTGTTGGAAAATTGAACACTTCCTGCTAGATTTTGTCACAGATGATCGCTCGGACTTCTAGCGGGAGGATGCTTTGTTATAATCTGATACAAGTAGGAATTGTCCAAAATGGAGACCTCTGTTACGGTTTCTGCATACAATCAATAAAAGCAGACAATCTGCAAATAGAACAGTTTCAGTGCATCAAAAAAAAACTTAAGAATTAGTCCTAATGAGAAATCTATAATTTTGTGTCTTCAGCCTCTATGCAGACCTATCTGTTCCCTTGGTTACAGACTACAAAGTCTGTAGTCTGATCCCGCCGTCATGTTGCCATCCATCTGTCTTCTACTTCTCGTAAGCATATATTCGGTAGGTTAGTGATCAGTAGAGGACAGGGGACTGGCAGTAAAGGAGTATGACTGCAGGATCAGACTTCACTGGTTTTGTTTGTAGTCTGTTACCATGGATACACATAGCATTGTATAGGAACTGTAAGCATAGAATGCTAGGAAACTTTTTATTAAAAAATGTTTAACATTTTTGATATTTTAAGAGTTCAAGGTCTTGTTTTATTAGAGAGTCGGCAACAGGGTAGTCCATTTTTGATTGATTAGACTCAGTCTTGTTTTTCTTTAATACGCTGAAGTGAACTGTGATCGATGCACTTTTTTAAAAATTATTTTTATACGTCCCTTAGGCTGTCCTGGAAGTTCAGAATTTAAGGCCGTCTTACTGGAAATTTCTCTTGAGACTTACAAAGGGCCGGTAAGAAATCCCATTCCATTAAGCTTGACTTTATGTGAAAGATCTCACAGAGGGTTGTACAATTTGGTTAACCCCTTTCGACACCCAACTTCAGGTCAAAATCTGCATTGAGATCTACTGTATGGGTTGTGCAAATTTTGTAGCAGATTCTGTCTTAACATCATAAGGAGGATCCCTATCCCCGCTCGTCTCCCCTGGTGGGAACAGCCGATCACCAGAGGTTGGATGAGCCAGATCCACGATCATCAGTTTATCACCAGGGCGGTTTCATTACAACCATGAGTAACAATACATCTAATTTATTGATGGATGATCTATTTTCTCATGTATTAAGTATTTCATAAAATTGCATTCATATCAAGTTGCATTGAAACACTAATTTTGGACACCCATGAAAATTGTCCCAACCACACCTATCCTTACTTTTTAACGTTCCTTTTACTATGAAGGACATTTACAATTCGAGAGGGTTTTGACCCATATGCAAAAGTACACCAAAACGTGTGTCTTCTTTATATTTTTAAGTTAGGCAGCCATTATTTTCCATAGAGTTCCATGTTTAACGATAAACAACGTACACATTGATGGGTTTGTGAGAATATAGCACCAACTTAGAGAACTACAGCCAAAAAAGATCAAAAACAGCAACAACACCACCAAGATAAAACCAAGCAATAATAATCTCTGTCTGCTTCTCCACTGTTAGGTTTGCGTTTATGAACAGGAAAGCCTTGGACGTCTTTGGTTCTGAAGCTTCTAAGAACTTCAACAACTTTATACCTAAACTGGACCCAAGATTCACCGTCGTGAAACCAGAGTTACCGATACATTTCTCCTGAAGTTTCGCGCCCTTCTCCCATGAAATAAATGTGAAGTCTCAAATTCAGAACAAATTTCTGAAAAAAAAAAGAAAGAAAAGAAGCGGGATCTTGTAAGCTTCAGTCCAGTATTAACTAATTTTAGTTGACCAGTACGAAGATGAGTTAATTGTTCTTGAACGTTTTGGTAGATTATCGAATGATCCTAGTAGAGATTCAAACCAGACGTGGAGGTGTCTCCAATATCCTGGCAAAATATAAAAAAAAGTAATTTATACTGGGCTAAAATTATTATATCTTATTATTGATTGTATCTCAGATGAACTAACACCAATTAAATGTCTTAATTTTCCTCTGCATAAGATATTTAGCAGACTTCTCGATGAGGTGTAGGTATCTGGAGGCTTTGAGGTCACCTACCCCCCGTGTTGTGGACCAATACGGACATTTGATACTGAGTAGTACTTTATGTTTTCTCTGTAGTCCATGTTTTGGAGCATGGTGGATGCTTTATCTAACCTTTAGTGCGAATTTCGAAAATCTCCTTTTCGAAAAGCTCCTGTATTATTGAGAATGTTTGGGTTCTTTTTCAAGAGATTCTGTAAATTGGAAAAGTTCTACTTGGAGGTGAAATGTTTCAGATGTCATGATCTATCTCTCTCTCTCGCTCTTCGTGATGATGTGGGTGGACAATTAAAAAATTAAAAGAAGATTGTAACCATTGGGGATATTTAGCTTTTAGACCGGAGTAGCCAAGTAGGCGTTTCAGTTGTCAAGGTCTTTGTTCTTGATATGTTTTTTTTTTTTTTTTTAAATGAATGTAATAATTCCTTTCTCATTGTCAAGAATCTCCAATCAATCCATTTATACTTTTTGTAAACAGATCTGAGAAAGTAATGTAGTTTGCTGCCTTGCTTTTTGGTCAAGTTGGCCTCGTAAAATATCTTTCTGGTCACCATGTTCGACACATATTAAAGGTAGAAGGGAAGGTTCAAAAAAAATGTTCCATATTTATTAAAGGCAGAAGGGAAGGCTCAAAAAATAAATTGTCACTGAGGTCCTCCCTTTTTTTTTCCAAATGTTCATGAGCTTCGATGAGCTTAACAGGATGTATCTCAAGATTGAGTTCCTCCCACGCAGAGCTGTAAATATAGGAGGCTGCACATGCACACATTATCTTCTATTGGAGATCTAGAAACTGCTGGGATTGCATGTTCAGCCACCCTTCCATTCCTGGACTTTGCTCCATTCTCGAGATAGAAGTCCAAAAAATAGGACCTGCGTCTACCAATGTTTATGGTATATCCCATCAAGTAAATTAAAAATGTTTGAATAGCCATTTAAGGAATTGTCCTGCCCCTGCTTAAGCTAAATTTCTTATACTCTTACACTTCTGTTTTTTATTGTTGATTTTTTTTACCTTGAAACTATTTTGGCAGTCAAAACCCCCAGAATATAAACCCAGTTCAGTCTCTGTGAGAAACGCAAAGGCAGAACAATACTCGTAAGTTGGTCATTAAATGTTGTCGACTACCTTGGCTTCCCGTCTTGACACTGATCATGTATCCGTCCAGTTCGATGCATTTTTTTTTTGTGTGAATTTACTCCAGAAAGTGACTGTTGTACAGGAGCACTTTAGTCCCTTCAGTGCAGTGCTCAAAACAGTGCCATCTTTGTCTTTACAGCTGTAGTGGTCATAAGAGAAGTGGCTGTCAAATAATTCAGCTACTGGATCCAAGGAAGAGGCCGAGAATAGTGCGGTACTAACCCACGGATGAACGTGACAAGTAATCAAGATACCCCGAATAGTGAGATTAAGGAATTTACTGATAGTGGACAACTTGTTTCGTAAATGTACCACTTTCTTAAGCAGGTCATAGATACAATACGTTCGTGACCTCTTTAAAATGCTTCAAATTTGGTGTGCTCACCAAACAAGCTTTCCAGAAGTTGACTACATCAGTAGAGGCAGTGTACACATCAAATACTAAGAGTATTAAGGAGTAATTTGTCCTGATAAAAGAAGTTTGATACTTTGAAATGCGTTGACTGATAAAACCACCTGAAATTGGATTGGTATCCTTTTTTTTTTTTTAAGGCAGCTCAGAGTAACCCATTTGCTTCTCTAGCTCTACTAATGAAAGCAGTACGCTTTTGAAACGCGTTGGAATTATATCAGTGAACGATTCCTTCATCTCACAATTACGGGTATCCTAATTACTTGTCACATTTGTCCGTGGGTTGGCACCCTTTATGCTCAAATGTTTTTCTTGGATCCATTTGCTATCACGATCGGAGGATATTCCGTCACGTTTTGTAAAAATTTCCGGAAAGTTTAGCTCTTATCACAGTGGCTTTTGCATTTTCCCTTTCAATCTTCATCAGTAAAAATTTGGGCCAGATTCACCGTGCTCAAATCTGTAGGAAGTCACTCGACTTCATTTCTTTTTTTAAATAGCAGATTTTTATCAGAATTGGTAGTAAGTTACCCTCCAAAGACAACTCTTGTTACTTCTTCCATGTTTTGTGGACAGACAGAAGTGACAACTTATGTGGGAACTTTTTGTCTCTGTGTTAGCCCCTCACTATTTTCATTATGGACTTAATTTCCCTTCTGGGTTCTTCTTTTTAATGTTTTTTTAAGTATTATGCACCATTTTCCACCTTGAGATCTTCTCCACATGTACCTCCTGAGGCGTGGATCACAGAGGTGTGATGTGTATGGAAGAAATTTGATCATTATACATTGGGACTTATTTTTTCATTACAGGGAAAGTGTCTTCAGAAAACGACTTCTTGTTTATATCAATCTTTTATTTCAGTCATATTTTTGAAAAATTTTGGGAGATTTTCATTTTTTCCCACGTCATTAGTTAATAGAAAACTCCCCCTGACATTTTGCAGTCCTCACTGAGGAATCTGAGCACAATATTAAGCAGTCACTTCCTGTGCTGTAGAGATCACTTGTCAGCATTCATTTCCTGTGCTCTAGAGATCACTTCTCAGCAGTCACTTCCTGTGCTGTAGCGATCACTTCTCATCAATCACTAGCTGTTCTACAGAGATTACTTTTCAGCAGTCACTACCTGTTGTGTAGAGATCTCTTCCTATTCTATAGAGATCACTTCTTAGCAGTCACTTCCTGTTCTGTAGATATCACTCTTCACCAGTCACTTCCTGTGCTGTAGAGATCAATACTCAACAGTCGCTTCCTGTGCTCTAGAGATCACTTCTCCGCAGTCACTTACTGTGATGTAGAGATCACTCCTCAGCAGTCACTTCCTGTGCTGTAGCGATCACTTCTCATCAATCACTAGCTGTTCTACAGAGATTACTTTTCAGCAGTCACTACCTGTTCGGTAGAGATCACTCCTCAACAGTCATTTGCTGTGCTGTAGAGATCACTTCTCAGCAGTCACTTCCTTTTGTGTAGAGATCTCTTCCTATTCTATAGAGGGGTCTAAGGGGTAACGTTTCTCCTTATGGAGAGTGACATACCAGCTGGCTTGTCAAGGTAAGGAGGCTTATTCGCCGTGCAATGCTCCTCTGGGAATTTAAATATGCAAATTGCCTCTTCTGAGAAGGAGTAGGATCGCTACTTCCAATAGGTGGCACTATAGAGTTAAGTCCTCTTTTTCTCAGAAGAGGCAATTTGCATATTCTATAGAGATCACTTCTTAGCAGTCACTTACTATTTTGTAGAGATCACTCCTCAGCAGTCACTTCCTGTTCTGTAGAGATCACTTGTCGGCAGTCGATTCCTGTGCTGTAGAGATCACTTGTCAGCATTCATTTCCTGTGCTATAGAGATCACTCCTCAAGTCATTTGCTGTGCTGTAGTGATCACTTCTCAGCAGTCACTTCCTGTTGTGTAGAGATCTCTTCCTATTCTATAGAGATCACTTCTTAGCAGTCACTTACTATTTTGTAGAGATCACTCCTCAGCAGTCACTTCCTGTTCTGTAGATATCACTCATCAGCAGTCACTTCCTGTTCTGTAGATATCACTCATCAGCAGTCACTTCCTGTGTGGTAGAAATCAGTTTTCAGCAGTCACTTCATTTTCTATAGAGATCACTTCTCAGCATTCACTTCCTGTTCTGTAGAGATCACTCATCAGCAGTCACTTCCTGTTCTGTAGATATCACTCATCAGCAGTCACTTCCTGTGTGGTAGAAATCAGTTTTCAGCAGTCACTTCATTTTCTATAGAGATCACTTCTCAGCATTCACTTCCTGTTCTGTAGTGATCACTCTTCAGCAGTCGCTTCCAGTGCTGCAGAGATCATGTCTCAGCAGTCGCTTCCTATGCTGTAGAGATCTCTTCTCAGCAGTCACTTCCTGTTCTGTAGAGGTCACTTCTCAGTAGTCATTTCCTGTGGTGTAGAGATCACTTCTTGGCAGTCACTACTTGACCTTTAAAGGTTTCTTCTCAGCAGTCGCTTCCTGTGCAGTAGAGATCACTTTTCATGAGTCACTTCCTGTTCTGTAGAGGTCACTCCTCAGCAGTCACTTCAGGTACTCTAAAGAACACTTCTTAGCAGTCACTTCCTGTTGTATAGAGATCACTTCTCAGACGCACTTCATGTTCTGTAAAGGTCATTTCTCAGAAGTCACTTCAGGTGCTCTAGAGATCACTCCTCAGCAGTCACTTGCTGTGCTGTAGAGATCACTTCTCAGCAGTCACTTCCTGTGCTGTAGAGATCACTCCTCAGCAGTCACTTCCTGTGCTGCAGAGATCACTTCTCAGCAGTCATCTCATTATCATAACAGGCAGGGTAATGACCGAAAATCTCTACATAAATAAAGTTGGATTCACCGTTCCTAACAAGTGGTGTTTGTGCCCGCCTACTCACCCTCCCTGCACAATGCCCTCTGCACAGGTCACAGAGCATGCACCCCTTGCTTTCCAATAGAAGTCAATGTACTTTTCTGATCTCTTGTTACCTATGATCCATGTGGCTACTGTAAAGCGTATATTTAAATGCTGGTAAACAGCGGCTAGAGTAAGTTGGTTGTCATCATAATCATGTTGTTCAGCATAGAAATAAAAAAAATACAACCATAAATTAAAAGCACATTCCCTTTAAATGGGTTTACAGGATTAAAAAATTATGACTGCTCTCAGCTTCACATCTCTCCTTGCAGATTGAAGAGAATGAGATTAAGCTGCCACCTAAGGACGAGTGTGGAGATGATTCTGGAAGTCAGCAGCCATGTTTTTCTAATCCTGGACAACCCCTTTAACATATAACGTTGTAGCTGAATAACTTATGCACCAGAGGAATTAATATATATATTTTTAGAGGTTGTATTAATAATAATAATTAGTATTTTCTGTGAGTTGTTCCTGATTTTTACTTATCTGTGTTTCGCAGTTTTTGCTGTTTCTGGGGTTTCATGTCACATGCACACACTCTCTCTATATGTTGTTAGTTTACAGATTTTCTCATTGTCTCTTATACTGTTTTATTTTCAGAACAGGAAATGAGACCAACATGTTTTTTTTACGGTGAATTTTTGTTTTTTCATGGTACAGGTTTTTTTTTTAAGTGTATGCCTGCCATTTTACAGTTTAGATATAGGGTTAAAGCGTGTGGCCTTCCATGAAATATTTATAACCCATGTACAGGATAGATGATAAGTTGTTGATGGCTGAGGTCCAACCTACCGATCCTGAGATTTCCCAGAATTCTCACTGCCGATCGCTCTTATCTATGGGACTGACGGCGCACTAGCTAGCTACCTCCGTTAGTCCCATAGACATGAAATACAGCAGAGCTGTGCGCGCGGGAGCATCTCCCCTTTCAGCGTGGAGGACTGACCGCAGCGATCAGCAATGTATCACCTTGGAGTTTTGGTGGGCCAACACCTTTAAAGCATATTAACAGATTACCCTGAGGGTAAATGGATCCAACTTAAGGGATAAAGTGATTAAAACTTGACTTTTATTGTAATTAATTAATATGCTGAAACAAGTAAGGATTTAAATAACTCAGGTTGTGTTGCTGTGTAGCATTTCTTTGGGACTCCTCTATGGGATATCACTCTCCTAAAACTAATTTATCTTCTACCCAGATTAATGGCTGCAGTCCACTAGCCGGGATAGCTTTTCTCAGGATAATTATAGATGTCAACTGCGACTGCTAGAGCTGATTAACATGTTTCGCCATGACTGGCTTCATCAGGGGACTTGGGCTAAACTGTTTATACCACATGAGTTATTTTAATCCTTGTTTGACCATATAAATTAATTGCAATAAAAGTAAAGTTTTAATCACATTATCCCTTAAAGTTGGGTCCATTTACCCCCATGGTAATCTGTTAGTATGATTTCTCATCCCTAAAGGGTTTTGTTAGACACTCACTTTTACAGGACACCCATCGTATGCCCTCGGGAACTTGCCCACGTCGCAGAGAGTTTCTGACAAGCAACAATTTTTGCTCTGGTGTACTCAAGCTCTTAATGAACCATATTCATTTCAATGGTCACTTGTAATACTACTTTTCTCCACTTGTGGCCACTGTAGGGAAAATTTGCAGTTTTTCTGGGGAAATGCCCTCTGTACAAGGAGCTGGACCCAACTTTGCACATGCATTACATTAATTTCATGGCACTGAGCCTGTATTAGGCTTCGACATGCCGTGTAGCTTATCAATCCACCCTTGGTTTGGCTGAAAGTCCAGGTGAAACGCATAAAACTGATGCAGTTCAATTTTTACATTCAAACCCAACTTTATTCTCCAGAGCTGAATTCATATTTCTGCTGTTATTGGAAACCGTTGGCGGACCCGTCCTAGTAACGCCGTGCTCTCTACCTCTGTGCATTTTGGGATAGTTATTTTATTCTGATGACTTTATAGTAGCCTCTAGTACCAGAGCTATACCACCTGTAAATCAGGATGCGGATGGAGCACAATGCAGGGAGAAGGAACAGAAGGTGCCTCAGAAGGTGGCAGAATTGTGAATGCAGCTCTGAGTGGGAATAGAACTAAGGTTCGGCCGTAGATAAGAATAAAGAAACTTTTGCAGAGTCGTAAAAATTGTTTATTTCTGGGCAAAAACTGTAAAATGGTGACGCTACACTCCGGGCCAAGACTCCACGGCGACTTTAGTAAACCTCGGAATTTGCGCCAGAAATGTGCGATTTTAATCCCAAAAGACGCCCGGAGCCCTGACCTTAGTCATACAATGACCGCTGTTTTCATCCGGTCAATTGTAGGAATTTTTTTTTTATTAATCACGTGCTTTCAATTCTGTGGCCAAGACGATACGATGTGGAAAATACGGAGAGCAAATTCTTACTAGAAAAAAATAAATAAATAAAAAAATGCGTATTGGAAATTTCAATAAATGACCCAATTACAAATATCTTTGATACAAATGTGTGCCGTGTGTGATTTTATTTGAGCGCATTTATTATTGGCGTCGGAAATTCTTTGCCCTCCCCCCCACCACCATGCTTTACACTGCAGCGCTCCTTGTTCAGAATGATTGCAGAGGCACAACATCAGCAGGTGGTCAGTGAAGGAACCCTTGGGAGACTTGGAGGACATGAGGCTTCCCGGGAATGTTTAGGCCAGTCCTATAGGACTTGGCCTGTACAGTGTTGCCATTTCAGTCCTAAATAACTCCAGTTTTCCACTAGATGGCGCTAGTCACACACTGTTATTATTTATAGTATTCTATACTATCCGGGGATATAAAGTAAATTAACATGACATGGCCGAACAGGCTGTACGGATGGAAAACACAAACATAGAAAACTTGGTAATGGGAGAGAATCAAGACGTCCCCAATTTTTATCCGATATATCTGTTTTGCAGGAAACAGGTCATCAATAATGAGCTGATCTTTGGGGAAAAGGCACATATAATGCAAATACTTTACAGAAGGAAAAAAAAGCAGGTTACTGTATGAGTCATAAGGTTTTAACCAGAGCTGTGCAATCGGTAAGCCGAGGATCCGACGCCTCTATTTTTCAACACTGCAGCTCCATCTTCTTACTTATTCATAAATGAACGTAGAAAGGCGAAAAATGGCAAAACTGCAGACGTGAGATAGTGAAAAAAGCGCAGGACTTTATACACCCATGTATGTTTCCACGACATGTGCACTTACTCTTAGGCCGGAGTCACACTAAACGTATGAAAAATCAGTCCGAGTCTCGCTGCCGAGAGTCACACGAGTGTCATGAAAGCACAATCTGATTTTTCACATCTACCATCTGACTTACGTCCGACTGCAATGCGATTCTAACATGAGCTGTTACATACAGCAATTCTGTCATTTACACATCGCTTTCAAAGGAAATATTAGTCAAAGCACGCACACACACACACACACACACATATATATATATATATATATATACCGTGTGTATATATCTATATATATATATATATGTCTGACATCCATTCCATTCCAGGGTCAGTTGAATTCCATCCAGAGTACACCTCATTCTACTTAATGTGCTTCTGATTAGGTGATCACCTGAACCAAATATTATTTAACGAAGGAAAGTATAAAAACCCTGCTGTGGTCTTCACAATCCTCTTGCAATAGGACAAGCTGGATGACAAAACAAGTGCTAGTAATATTCCAAAAGTAATAAGAATGAAAAAATAACTTTTAACCATGCCAAAGGAGTTGAAAAGAAAGGTCTTGAGTGAGTAAAATAAGGGCTCAATTCTGGCTTTACTAGCAGAGGGACACAGTGACACATGTTGCCTCCGTCCTTAAAATTTTTTAGACGGCAGTCCATTACAACAAGGTCAAGCAGCAGACATTGGGGACAACAAAGGTACAGACAGGCAGAGGGCTAAAACGTCTCTCCACTGACCGGGATGACAGTCATCTTATTCGAATGTCACTCAGCAACCGCAGGATGACATCAAGTGACCTACAAAAGTAATGGCAAATGGGGGGAAGTGCATGGCAAGAACAGTTTGTAACAAGCTCCTAGAGGCAGGACTAAAGTCATGTAAAGCTAGAAAGAGGCCTTTCATCAATGAGAAGCAAAGGAGACCCATACTGAAGTTTGCCAAAGACCATAAGGATTGGACGATACAGGACTGGATTAAGGTAATCTTCTCTGATGAGTCTAATTTTGAGCTTTGCCCAACACCTGGTCGTCTAATGGTTAGACTGAGACCTAGAGAGGCGTACAAGCCACAGTGTCTTGCACCCACTGTGAAATTTGGTGGAGAATCGGTGATGATCTGGGGATGCTTCAGCAAGGCTGGAATTGGGCAGATTAATTTTGAGAAGGACGCATGAATCAAGCCGAAACAAGGTTATCATGGAAAAATAGTTGATTCCTTCTGCTCAGACAATGTTCCCCAACTCTAAGGACTGGTTTTTCCAGCAGGACAATGCGCAATGCCACACAGCTAGGTCAATCAAGGTGTGGATGAAGGACCACCACATCAAATCCCTGTCATGGCCAGCCCAATCTCCAGACCTGAACCCCATTGAAAAACTCTCGAATGTAATCAAGAGGAAGATGGATAGTCATAAGCCATCAAAGAAAGAAGAACTGCTTACATTTTTATACCAGTAGTGGCATAGGGTCACCCAGCTGTGATTAGAAATCATGGTTATTCCACAAAATATTGATTTCTGGTCTCTTCCTGAGTGAAAACATTAGTATTGTTGTTTCTAAAT
The DNA here is from genome assembly GCF_051348905.1 of Ranitomeya variabilis. Classification (NCBI taxonomy): domain Eukaryota; kingdom Metazoa; phylum Chordata; class Amphibia; order Anura; family Dendrobatidae; genus Ranitomeya; species Ranitomeya variabilis. The sequence goes on along the minus strand of NC_135234.1, from coordinate 750,770,469 downwards.
GATTATGAACTTGTTTTCTTAGCATTATTTTAGGTCTGAAAGCAATGCATTTTTTGTTATTTTGATCATTTCTCATTTTCTGAAAATAAATACATAATTTAGTGCTTGGAACTTCGGAGACATGTTGTCATTAGTTTACAGAATAAAAGATGAATTTACATTTTACTCAAAAATATACCTGTTAAGAGAAAAATCAGACAGACTGAACATTTTGCAGTGGTCTCTTAATTTTTGCCAGAGCTGTATATATAGATGTCAGTGACACACACGCATATACATATATGTATTTATATTACATAGATAGAAGAAAAGCCGGCAATTCATCTGCCGTGTTCTGTAAAATCACTGCAGGAGCCGACAGGATAGAAGAGATGGATTAAATACAGTATATAAACATAGAATAGATAGTTCTACAAATATCAGGGACATATACAATTAGTACAGTATGTGTGTAGCTTACTGTACATGTATTTAATTAATAAAAGATTATTTTTCTGAAAATTTTTGTAACCAGCAGAGGGAAAGCCAATGGCTGTGGGCCGATGTTTATAGCCTGGGAAGGGGGTAATACCCATGGAGCATCCCAGTCTATTAATACCAGCTCACAGCTGTATATTTAGCCTTTACTGGCTATTAAAATGGGGCCCTAAAAAATGACATAGGGTCCCACTATAATTAATAACCAGCAAAGGCTATGCAGACAGCTACAGGCTGATATTAACCCCTTTACCCCCAAGGGTGGTTTGCACGTTAATGACCAGGCCAAGTTTTACAATTCTGACCACTGTCCTTTTATGAGGTTATAGCTCTGGAACGCTTCAACAGATCCTGATGATTCTGACATTGTTTTGTCGTGACATATTGTTCTTCATGATAGTGGTAAAATTTCTTTGATATTACTTTTATTTGTGAAAAAAACAAATTTGGCGAAAATTTAGAAAATTTTGCAATTTTCCAACTTTTAATTTTCATGCCCTTAAATCACAGAGATATATCACACATAATACTTAATAAGTAACATTTCCCACATGTCTACTTTACATCAGCACAATTTTGGAACCAACATTTTTTTTTGTTAAGGAGTTATAAGGGTTAAAAGTTGACCAGCAATTTCTCATTTTTACAACACCATTTTTTTTTTAGGGACCACATCACATTTGAAGTCACTTTGAGGGGTCTATATGATAGAAAATACCCAAGTGTGACACCATTCTAAAAACTGCACCCCTCAAGGTGCTCAAAACCACATTCAAGAAGTTTATTAACCCTTCAGGTGTTTTACAGGAATTTTTGGAATGTTTAACAAAAAATTAACATTTAACTTTTCACAAAAAATTTACTTCAGCTCCAATTTGTTTTATTTTACCAAGGGTAACAGAAGAAATTGGCCCCCAAAAGTTGTTTTGTTGTGCAATTTGTCCTGAGTACGCTGATACCCCATATGTGGGGGTAAACCACTGTTTGGGCGCATGACAGAGCTCGGAAGGGAAGAAGCGCTGTTTGACTTTTCAATGCAAAATTTACTGGAGTTGAGATCGGACGCCATGTTGCGTTTGGAGAGCCCCTGATGTGCCTAAACATTGAAACCCCCCACAAGTGATGCAATTTTGGAAAGTAGACCCACTGTGGAACTTATCTAGATGTGTGGTGAGCACTTTGACCCACCAAGTGCTTCACAGAAGTTTATAATGTAGAGCCGTAAAAATAAAAAATCATATTTTTTCACAAAAATGATCTTTTCGCCCCCAATTTTTTATTTTCCCAAGGGTAACAAAAGAAATTGGACCCCAAAAGTTGTTGTGCAATTTGTCCTGAGTACGCTGATACCCCATATGTGGTGGTAAACCACTGTTTGGGCGCACTGCAGAGCTCGGAAGGGAAGGAGCGCCGTTTGACTTTTCAATGCAAAATTGGCTGGAATTGAGATCGGACGCCATGTCGCGTTTGGAGAGCCCCTGATGTGCCTAAACAGTGGAAACCCCCCAATTATAACTGAAACCCTAATCCAAACACACCCCTAACCCTAATCCCAACCATAACCCTAACCACACCCCTAACCCTGACACACCCCTAATCCCAACCGTAAATGTAATCCAAACCCTAACTTTAGCCCCGACCCTAATGGGAAAATGGAAATAAATACATTTTTTTATTTTATTATTTTTCCCTAACTAAAGGGGGTGATGAAGGGGGGTTTGATTTACTTTTATAGCGGGGTTTTTAGCGGATTTTTATGATTGGCAGCCGTCACACACTAAAAGACGCTTTTTATTGCAAGAAATTGTTTTTGCGTCTCCACATTTTGAGAGCTATAATTTTTCCATATTTTGGTCCACAGAGTCATGTGAGGTCTTGTTTTTTGCGGGACGAGTTGACGTTTTTATTGGTACCATTTTCGGGCACGTGACATTTTTTGATCGCTTTTGATTCCGATTTTTGTGAGGCAGAATGACCAAAAAACAGCAATTCACGAATTTCTTTTTTTTTGGGGGGGGGGGGGCGTTTATACCGTTTCACGTTTGGTAAAATTGATAAAGCAGTTTTATTTTTCGGGTCAGTATGATTACAGCGATACCTCATTTATATCATTTTTTTATGTTTTGGCGCTTTTATACGATAAAAACTTTTATATAAAAAATAATAATTTTTGCATCGCTTTATTCTGAGGACTATAACTTTATTATTTTTTCGCTGATGAAGCTGTATTGTGGCTCGTTTTTTGCAGGACAAGATGACGTTTTCAGCGGTACCATTTTTTTTATATCCCTCTTTTTGATCGCGCGTTATTCCACATTTTGTTCGGCAGTATGATAATAAAGCGTTGTTTTTTGCGTCTTTTTTTTTTTTTTCGATGTCCATGGAAGGGGTTAACAGTTTTATAGGTCGGGTCGTTACGGACGCGGCGATACTAAATATGTGTACTTTTATTGTTTTTTTTATTATTTAGATAAAGAAATGTATTTATTGGAACAATATTTTTTTTTTCTTTATTCAGGTTTTTTTTTTGTTTTTTTTACACATGTAAATATATATATTTTTTTACTTTGTCCCAGGGTGGGACATCACTGTATAGTGTCAGATCGCTGATCTGACACTTTGCAGTGCACTGTGTCAGATCGGCGATCTGACAGGCACTGCAGGAGGCTTCCAGGCACCGGCTCTGTGCAGGCGCTTGCAAGCCGCCTCCCTGCAGGACCCGGAAGGAGCCCCGCAGCCATTTTGGATCTGGGGCCTGCAGGGAGGAGACACTCGGAGCAACGCGATCACATCGTGTTGCTCCGAGGGTCTCGGAAGCACGCAGGGAGCCCCCCATGTTTGATCGCAGTGTTCCGTGGGTTAATGTGCCAGGAGCAGTAGTCTGTGACCGCTCCTGGCACATAGTGCCGGATGTCAGCTGTGATAGCTGAAGAGACAATATACATATTTAATTTCCCAGAGGAGCATGCAAGGTGTTTGGCATGTCACTCTCCACAAGGAGAAACCATGCCCCCTAGATCCATGCGATTCATTTATGAGCCGTCCACAAATACGGTTAGCGGTTCCATTAGAAAAACTAAATTTCATCGTACAAAATGCAAATACCTGTATATACTCGAGTATAAGCCGAGACCCCTAATTTTGCCACAAAAAACTGGGAAAACTTAATGTCTCGAGTATAAGTCTCGGGTGGGAAATGCAGCAGCTACCGGTAAATTTCAAAAATAAAAATAGATACCAATAAAAGTAAAATTATTTGAGACATCAGTAGGTTAAGTGTTTTTGAATATCCATATTGAATCAGGAGCCCCATATAATGCTCCATACAAAATACCCACCATATAATTCTCCATAAAGTTTATGTTGGGCCCCATAGAAAATGTGCCCCATACAATGCTGCATAAAGGTTGATTATGGCCCAATAAGATGCTCCATAGAAAATGTGCCCCATATAATGCTGCTACGATTAAAAAAAAAATGACATGCTCACCTCTTGTCCTGAGCAGGCGCGGTCCCTGCTTCTCCGATAGTCTCTGATGCCGGCAGCTTGTTCCTGTGTTCAGCGGTCACATGGTACCGCTCATTAAAGTAATGAATATGCGCTCCACCCCTATGGGAGTGGAGTCGCGTCCATATTCATTACTGTAATGAGTGGTTCCACGTGACCGCTGAACACAGGAAGAGCTGTAGGCGCCGGAGACCATTGGAGAAGCAGGGACATGCAGAGACGCGCCGGGAGCAGGTTAGTATGATGTGACTCCCGCCGCTCCCCCTCCCCGCCGACCCCCTGGGACAATGACTTGAGTGTAAGCCGAGAGGGGCACTTTCAGCCTAAAAAAATGGGCTGAAAATCTCAGCTTATACTCGAGTATATACGGTATATAATTTGTATTACTGGTCAAAAAAAGTGAAATTGCCTTTCTTTACCACCTGAAGCATCATGGCAGCTGTGCGTAAGCAGATGACGTCAATCCTCTTCAATTAAAACACTGAGTCATTTTTGAAAATGGGTTATTACAAGGGGCACAAAATTCCTAAAAGAACATAGCTGTAAGATTGATGTGTTCTATTTTCACGTAGCTTCATAGACAACATAGTAGATCTGAGTTGGTTGGCCCTCTTGGGGAGTCAGGTCAAGAGAGTATGAGGTTTTGATGAAAAGGAGCGGAACTATAACCAGATGGGCTGCTACACACACTGCAATCACACAAGCCGCCAGGCAGGCAAGAAGAAAAAATGCCACATGTCTCTACAAGGACCTTCTGAAGTGCTACCCTCTCTGACACATCAACCCCACTGCGCTCATCACAGCCAGACCCTCCTGCAATTCTACCCGCTCTGTGCACGAATGTGCTGTCGGAGGAGGCTTTATTGCGGGAGAGTCTAGCGTTGATGTGCAGGGGAAGCCCTATTCAAAAAATTTGCTATGAGACATGAGCTCTTCAAATTGTCAGTGATAAGGAAATAAGCAGCAGACAACTTATACAAGATATTAAGATATTAGATTAATTACAGACAATGCCCAGGTTAAAACAACATGGTCCATATCACTATTTGCAAGAATCAATATTGGCTTAAAGTGCAGACTATCAGCTTTAATTTGAGGGTATTCATATCTTAATTGGAGAAAGGGTTTAGGGATTTCTGCTCTTTAATATGTGGCTGTCTCTTTTTAAAGGAATCAAAGGTAATTGGACAATTATCTCAAAAGCTCTTTAATGGGCTATTCCCTCGTTAAGCTATCATCAATTAAGCAGGTAAAAAGGTCTGGAGCTGATTCCATGTGTGGCATTTGTATTTGAAAGCTGTTGCTGTGAACCCACAAGATGCTGTGAAAAAAAGCTCTCATTCGAAGAGAAACAGATCATCATTAGGTTGAAATAAAGAAGAAATCCATCAGAGAGATAGTAGGAATGTTAGGTGTGGTCAAATCAACAGTTTAGTATATTCTACAAAGAAAAGAGCACACTGGTAAGTTTGGGAACTCAAAAAGGCATAGATGTTCATGGAAGACCACAGTGGTGGATGATCGCAGAATCCTTTCCATGGTGAAAACAAACCCCTTCACAGCATCCACCCAAGTGAAGAGCATTCTCCCGGACGTAGGTGTTTCAGTATCGAAATATCTTGATCCACTACTGACGGTGTGTCTGTAAGCAGTAACGAACATCACAGATTTTTACAAAAATGATAAATATAAAAAAAGCTAATACCATGTAGTAAGTAAATAAATAGTAGTAGTACATGTAAATAGCATGGAATACTTAGTTAATACTGTTTTGATCAAGAAAGCGTAAAAGCCATCCCACCGCAACAAGGTGTACACAGTGTGAATGCACACCTATTCATTGCACTTACGAGTGTACAATCTTGTTCCATTTTTTTATTTTGTTTTAGTTGTTTTGTTCTTTATACAAATGAGATCATTGTTCCCCCTTTTTGGGGCTGTTACTTTAGTTAATATAGGTTTCCAAGTGCAGGTGACTTTACTGTCCGGACTCAGTCCTGCTCTGCCCCTTATCTATCTATGCTAACACATAGAGTTAGGTACCGTCCTGATTGAGGAACACCTTGTCACGGTGGAATGGCTTTGAATCTTTTTTTAAATCAAAACAATGTTAACTGCATACCCTGTTATTTTACTATTTATTTACTTATTAAAGGGTATGTGCTTATTTTGTTCTAGGGCTTAGGCACTGTTTGTTAAATGTCCACAGTGTGAATGCACACCTATCCATTGCACTTACACCAACATATGCTCTGGCTCAATTTTTGGGTTTTCTAGAAAAATGGTTGTAATTCTATAACATTTCACAAGATATTTTTGTTCAACCCCTTTAAGTAAATCTGAAAATCTACACTTCAATTGCATTTCAGTTATTTCATTTTAAATTAAAAAAAGTTGGCCAAAATCACAAAGATTCAGTCACTTGCCAAATATTTTTGGACCTGTCTATAATTACAAACAAGATGCCCAGGTTATACCAGATGTACATATATAATTATATACAGGAGATGCCCAGGTTATATCAGATGTACATATGTAATTACATACAGGAGATGCCCAAGTTATACCAGCTGTACATATTGTAGGAGTTGTACTCATTGAGATGCGACAGGAGGAAAACAGGAGGCATGTTTCTTTAAAAGTTTATTTGGGTTTATTGCTTCATAAACCTAGAAGCATCAACAAAAGGAAACAGCCTCCAAACCAGGCAAAACAAAGCATCAAGGTCCATAGCAGGGCTCCTTCTCCGCCAGACCTGTGGGCACACAGTTTGGGTAACGTCCAGTACTTCAGGCTCGGTCTGGAGCCACACACACAGGAGGCCTTCTCCCAACACACAGACCATGTGCCAAACAACAGCCTCCATTACATAAGCGGTAACCACACCCAGAGGTGTGCTCTGTGGGTAGCCAGACCTGCCCATCTCTCATAGCTACCTGCAATCTGGATCCAGGTGCACCAAACGACACCCTAGTGTTTACGTGCACTAAAGAAAATACTCCGGGTTATATCACAGAGAGCAGCAATCTCTGTGACACATACCTTTTATTCACTATGCTGCCATTAGCCTCCTTACAATATATAATATACAGAAGATGCCCAGGTTATTCCAGCTGTACATACACCGTGTTCCAAATTATTATGCAAATTGGATTTAAGTGTCATAAAGATTTAATTGTTTTGTTTTTCAAATAAACTCGTGGATGGTATTGTGTCTCAAGGCTCAATGGATCACTGAAATCAATCTTAAACACATGTGTAATTAGTTTTCCGGGTGATTCTAATTAAAGTAAAACTACTTAAAAATGATGTTCCACATTATTAAGCAGACCACAGGTTTCAAGCAATATGGGAATTAAAAAGGATCTCTCTGCTGCTGAAAAGCGTTAAATAGTGCAATGCCTTGGACAAGGTATGAAAAGATTAGATATTTCAAGAAAAATTAAGAGTGATCATCATACTGTGAAGAGATTTGTGACTGAAACAGAGCACAGAGTTCATGCAGATAAAGGCATAATGAGGAAGGTTTCTGCCAGACAAATTCATTGGATTAAGAGAGCAGCTGCTAAAATACCATTACAAAGCAGCAAACAGTTATTTGAAGCTGCTGGTGCCTTGAGTCTCTCGAACCTCAAGGTGTAAGATTCTTCAAAGGCTTGCTGGGGTGCATTGTGAAGGTGATATCAAAGAAGGGTCCTATGTTATCATGTAACTTGGCCTGTTAGGATGTTTTGGAGTTAAATAGCTTTTTTGTTCAGTGAATGTGACCTCCTAATGCTGCAAATTCCACAAATGAGCATTTTCAGTTCTTTAAAACATATCAAATGTTTAGAAATTCTACTGTGCCTAATAATTTGGAACAGCGCATTGTGAGTTTTTATTCATTTTGGAGATTATACTGTTATCATTGGGAGGTTTCTTCAATAAAATTCAATGTATAATCTAACGGGTGATGACTTTTATTAGACTGACTGTCATCTGCACCGACCATTTAGGAAAATCTGAGAAAAAATATAATTTGCATAATGATTTGGATCATGGTGTATATACTGTATATTCTGCCTGCGTGCCCAGGATATAAGGGTCTCATTTAGAAATGCCGTCTCTATAGATACGACGTTTCCCCAGTTACACATCAGGGTGAGATATAGGCATTCTTCTGAGAATCTTCTGGAAGAGAAGGAAGCCAGGAGGCGATAGCTTTGTGCTCGACGGACAATAAGAGTCTTTCACTGGTGGAAATCCATTGTTATGTCTACAATATTTCTTTCTTTTATCATCTAATGATTTATTTTTCAGAATAATCAGTAATTAAAGCTTAGGAATTATCTCTGCTTGTTTATCCTTTATGTCTCTCTGTAACTGTTTAACTCACAAAGTGCCACGAAGATGTAGTCTATAGAGTTCTACTTAAAGGAACACACATGATAAACTGATACATTGTGTTATTTCTAGTGCAGGGTCTGTGGGGTGGAAGCTGACATTGTACTCAGTGCAGGGTCTGAGGAGCAGAGCACGATATTGTACTCAGTGCAGGGTCTGAGGGACAGCGCGACATTGTACTCAGTGCAGGGTCTGAGGAGCAGAGCGCGACATTGTACTCAGTGCAGGGTCTGAGGAGCAGAGTGTGACATTGTACTCAGTGCAGGGTATGAGGGGCAGAGCGCGATATTGTACTCAGTGCAGGGTCTGAGGGGCAGAGCGCGACATTGTACTCAGTGTAGGGTCTGAGGAGCAGAGTGCGACATTGTACTCAGTGCAGGGTTTGAGGGGCAGAGCGCGACATTGTACTCAGTGAAGGGTCTGAGGAGCAGAGCGCGACATTGTACTCAGTGCAGGGTCTGAGGAGCAGACTCTGACGTTGTACCCAGTGCAGGGTCTGAGGAGGAGAATCTGACATTGTACTCAATGCAGGGTCTGAGGAGCAGAGCGCGATATTGTACTCAGTGCAGGGTCTGAGGAGGAGACAAAAGAAAAAATCCAGCTCACCATAGTTGTAGTCCCTGGAGGCTCGGAGCACGGAAACACTGTGTCAAGGCGTGAGGAATGCAGGAAATAGAAAAAAATCCAGCTCGACGAGGTGGTGAAAAAGCAAAGTCTTGGTACTTTATTCACTTCATATCAAAAAATAGAGGATAAAACAACAGCACAATATAATTAAAAACACTATCTACACGTTTCTGGTGACATAGCACCCTTAGTCATGAACATGGGTCTGAAGGGCAGAACCTGACATTGTACTCAGTGCAGGGTTTGAGGGGCAGAGTGCGACATTGTACTCAGTGCAGGGTCTGAGGAGAAGAGCGAGACATCGTACTCAGTGAAGGGTCTGAGGGGCAGAGCGTGACATTGTCCTCAGTGCAGGGTCTGAGGAGCAGAACCTGACCTTGTACTCAGTGCAGGGTCTGAAGAGCAGAACCTGACCTTGTACTCAGTGCAGGGTCTGAGGAGCGGAACCTGACATTGTACTCAGTGCTGGGTCTGAGGGGCAGAGTGCGACATTGTACTCAGTGCAGGGTTTGAGGAGCAGAACCTGACCTTGTACTCAGTGCAGGGTCTGAGGAGCAGAACCTGACCTTGTACTCAGTGCAGGTTCTGAGGAGCAGAGCGTGACATTGTACTCAGTGCAGGGTCTGAGGAGCAGAGTGCGACATTGTACTCAGTGCAGGGTCTGAGGAGCAGAACCTGACCTTGTACTCAGTGCATGGTCTGAGGAGCGGAACCTGACCTTGTACTCAGTGCAGAGTCAGAGGCGCGGAGCCTGACATTGTACTGAGTGCAGCATCTGAGGGGCGGAGCATGACATTGTAATCAGTGCAGGGGCAGAGCATGACATTGTACTCATTGCATTTTTGGAGGGTCAGTATCTGACATTGTACCCAGTGCAGGGTCTGAGGGTCGGAGCTTGACAGTGTACTCAGTGCAGGGTCTGAGGGGTGGAGCGTGACTTTGTATTCAGTGCACCAATAGGAGAGTTCTTTAGTCATGCTCCACCCATGCAGACCCAGCACTAGACAGAACACTGCATCTGCTTTAACCCTGTATGTCTCCAATATGGTTAGGCTCTAAATGAAATACACAGCATATTTAAAGAAGGACTCCTAATTTCAGTCCAAGCTAAATCCAAATATCCAAAAATAAGAGGAAAAAGTGAATACCTCAGCCATGGCAGGACATACCATAAATCTGGTGCTTTATTTCACATGCTCCCAAGGAATCCAGTCTCCAGCACATTTCACAGGTAATTGTTACTTCTGTGCAGTATTGCAATATAAAGCACAAGTGGTCAAACAATCACAGGTTCAAGTCCCCTATGGGGACAATAAAAAAATGAAAGTCAAAAATATAAAAACAGTATAAAAGTTTGAATTATCCACTTTTTTTTACCTCAATTCTAAAATAAAGAAATTACAATATTAAACAAATTTGGCTTTGCTGCTCCTGTAAAAGTCAAATTAATTAAAATAGCAAATTAATCGATCGGCACTGTAAACACAACGAAGAGAAAAAAAAAATCAAAACCCCAAAATTGTTGTTTTATCATTTACTGCACTTCTTTTTAAAAAATCAATCAAAATGTCATGTGCCTAAAAATATCAACAAAAACAGCATTTTACCATGAAAAGAAACACTCACACATCTCCATCATTGGGGAAAAAAAGAAGACGTTATGGGTCTTTGAAAATACTGACACAAGCTAAAAAGTTTTATATTTTTTTTAAAAAGTAAACCTTAAAAAAAAAGGGCTGGCACAGTGGTTGATGTAAGTGCAGGTGCATATTCACAGTGCGGCCATTCCCAGTATGATAACAAAGCAGTAAAATAAAAACTAATTTTTACAGTACAGATCAGAGCATAAAAAAGAAATCAATCAAAGGCGGATTTTTTTTTTCCACCGTTTCGCCCCATGTAGAATTTTTTTCCAGTACATTATATGGTAAAGTGAACCGTGTTATTCAAAACTAAAAAAAAAAACTAATGCAACTACATAGACTGTAAAATAAAAAGTGATGGCTCATGGGAGAAGAGGATAAAAAACAAATGTAAATATAAAAAAATGCCTGTTTCGCTAATGCGTTAAATTAACCATTTTAATCGGGGGTGAGGGTCTACAAGTTGGATGCCGCGTCTTGGCCAGGAACACATGCTGCTTAAGCCTATTCATTTGATGGCCCTAACTTTTAAACTGACGCAGTCTATTACCATTGGTTCCTTCTTCTTATAACGTCCATTAGTACGTAACTGATGAAGGTCCCGAATTTGGGACCGAAACGATTGTTGGTACTACAAATAAACCTTTCACAAGCATTAAGTTGAGTGCCAAGTTCTTCAGTCTACAAGTTGCGTTTGGACATGTTGTTTGTTTCTTAGGAACCTCAAGGTGGGAGTCTGGTTGGGAACCGACGTCCTAAGATGATACAGATGACCCAGGAGGTCCCTTCCAACTCTAATATTCTATGATTCTAAGATCCGCCATTGAGACCTAGTTCTCCTACATTGAGTTTATGAATATTTACGTGTCTTATGTTACATGTTAGATCAGAGATTACTTTATCATCCTGTAATGTCAGGAGGGTCTCCCAAGAGAATGTCCCGATTACAATTCAAATGTTGACCTTTACAATGGAGACAAAGGCAACGAGAACCCAGAGAATAACAATACAGGCATTTAATATCCTCCAGGCCACTATGGTGTTAATTGTTCATATGACTTAACGAGGGTTGAACATGGAGAAGCTTCACTCAACAAGAGCGGGAACCGTGCGGCGCTCTGATACCAAGTTTATGTATCGTTTTATGGATGAGTATTTATGAATTTCAGCTTGTATGGCTTAATGGCTGACATTTCAAGCTACATAAAACACGTTTACTTTCTTCCAAGTCATCACATTTATCATTTTCAAAGTCAAGGAGTAAATGTTTTCCCTTTAGCAGAGTATTGACCGGCATGAAGATGATCGAATAAGTGTCCTTAACGGCCAAAGACTTGTAGAGGATGTAGGTCGGGAAAGATGAAGACATTAAACCAGGAAGGGACATTTAGTCAAATCAATGTTATTTTATGAAGCCATCTAACAATTAGCAATAAAGTAGATGAGATAATGTATGTAGACCACTGTTACGTAATCAATGGGAATTATTTTTTTTGTCTGGTTTGATATGGCCTATGTTATAGAAGGTAAGAAAAACAAGTCTGCTTCTTTCCTAATGCCACACATGTCCATAAGCTATAGTCAGTATAGAAGGTCAGAGGGTCATAAAGATTGTGATCTGGAATCTTTAGAAAAAGTCATAACTGTTGGATATATAGACATGTAAATAAAAATACCATAATATTTCCCCAAACGGTACTACTGCCACTATGCACCAGAATATACCAGCTCCAATGTACAAGAATATAACTACTATTATACTGCCCCTATGTACAAGAACATAACTACTATAATACTGCCCCATGTACAGGAATATAACTACTATAATACTGCACCTATGTACAAGAATATAACTACTATAATACTGCTCCTATGTACAAGAATATAACTACTATAATACTGCTCCTATGTACAAGAATATAACTACTATAATACTGCCCCTATGTACAAGAATATAACTACTATGATACTGCTCCTATTTACAAGAATATAACTACTATAATACTGCTCCTATGTACAAGAATATAACTACTATAATACTGCTCCTATGTACAAGAATATAACTACTATAATACTGCTCCTATGTACAAGAATATAACTACTATAATACTGCCCCTATGTACAAGAATATAACTACTATGATACTGCTCCTATTTACAAGAATATAACTACTATAATACTGCCCCTATGTGCAAGAATATAACTACTATAATACTGCCCCTATGTACAAGAATATAACTACTATAATACTGCTCCTATGTACAACAATATAACTACTATAATACTGCCCTCTATGTACAAGAATATAACTACTATAATACTGCCCCTATGTACAAGAATATAACTACTATAATACTGCCCCCTATGTACAAGAATATAACTACTATAATACTGCTCCCTATGTACAAGAATATAACTACTATAATACTGCTCCTATGTACAAGAATATAACTACTATAATACTGCTCCTATATACAAGAATATAACTACTATAATACTGCCCCTATGTACAAGAATATAACTACTATAATACTGCCCCTATGTACAAGAATATAACTACTATATTACTGCCCCATGTACAAGAATATAACTACTATAATACTGCTCCTATGTACAAGAATATAACTACTATAATACTGCTCCTATATACAAGAATATAACTACTATAATACTGCCCCTATGTACAAGAATATAACTACTATAATACTGCCCCTATGTACAAGAATATAACTACTATAATACTGCCCCTATGTACAAGAATATAACTACTATAATACTGCCCCTATGTACAAGAATATAACTACTATAATACTGCCCCTATGTACAAGAATATAACTACTATATTACTGCCCCATGTACAAGAATATAACTACTATAATACTGCTCCTATGTACAAGAATATAACTACTATAATACTGCTCCTATATACAAGAATATAACTACTATAATACTGCCCCTATGTACAAGAATATAACTACTATAATACTGCCCCTATGTACAAGAATATAACTACTATAATACTGCCCCTATGTACAAGAATATAACTACTATAATACTGCCCCTATGTACAAGAATATAACTACTATAATACTGCCCCTATGTACAAGAATATAACTTCTATAATACTGCCCCTATGTACAAGAATATAACTACTATAATACTGCCCCTATGTACAAGAATATAACTACTATAATACTGCCCCTATGTACAAGAATATAACTACTATAATACTGCCCCTATGTATAAGAATATAATATAGCACTTTTCATGTTCTGCAGTTTGAGATGTTTATTGTCACCAGAAAACGTCTACGAACTGAAAAACCCTCTCAGCCGTAATGTGATAAATTATTCACTTTACATCTCGTCTGTGTGAATCCCCGGCAGAGATGTTTGAGCTGCTCATATAATTATTTCTGATTACCTGTTTATAGTCAGATCCGTCGGTGGAGAAACGCTGTTTGTAATATTCATTATCAGATCTCAGGTCACATTTACATACACAACGAGACTTTCTCCACCAACAAGCTCCGAAATCAATCAATGAATATCAGGATCGGTCATCTCATTAGTTATTATGTTATCAGATTTAAATTAGCCTCCTGAATTGATTGCGGACAGTGCGGCCTCTGGGAGGATTTTGTTGTGGTGTCTGGGGATGACTCGTTAATAATGGAGATTAAGGTCATTTATCATTTACTTTCCATCAAAATGTGACAAAAACAAATAATATTAATGGTTTCTCACTTACCTGGAAAGCCGGAATAATAGATTTCTAACAGATCTTACTTTTTTTAACTCCATTTATAAAAAATGTACCGTAGTTATTTTTTTTTCTATTCCCCAATAACCGTTTCAAGCTGCAAACTAACCAAAATGTTGTAATAAATACATTTTCGAAATACATTTTATTTCTAAAATATCATTAGTTTTGGCTAAGGAGGTAAATCACTATAGATTGGTTGCAATATCAAACAATCACAATGACTGGAACTGAAAAATAAAGTGAAATGTAAAAAAAAGTTTAAAAAAAATATAAAAACAAATAAAAAAAAAAAAGAAAAACATAAAAATATGAATTGCTCCCTTTTTCCCCATCCACAAAATAAAGGAAACAAAGAGGAAAAAATCCGATAAGGTAAATGCCACAAAAAATGAAAAATGTAATGACCAAATTGCTGTTTTTTTTGGTCCTTGCAAAATTGCAGTAAAAGGTGACCGACCAACATTTGTGTAGATATGCTCCAATTACAATCTACAAGTTTTTACTAAGTAAAAAATTCCATCCATTGACGGAAATATAAAGTTCCAAGTGTAAGAAAATAGCAATAGAAACGAATTTTGCTTTTGAAACTGGAGAACGCAGAGGAAACCCATGCAAACACGGGGAGAACATACTGACTCCTTGCAGATGTTGTCCTTGGCGGGATTTGAACCCAGGACTCCAGTGCTGCAAAGCAACATTGCTAACCACTGAGTCACTGTACTGCTCATGTTGTTGGAAGAAAGGGTGAAAAAAATGAAAATTTTTGAAGGGCATATGGGAAAGCTACCAAGAGTTTTTAGGGTCGTTAAGCTATTTTCCTTCGTGGGTAGAGTTGTAAGAGACACGTTCACACAAACCGTCCCGAAGGCAAATGTATATTCCATTGTTGAGATAATCGACTTTGAATCATCTAAGTGCACTGAGGATGGACTGATTCTTGGCAGGTGCATCGATCCTCTGCATTATCTACCACCTACCGTGACCCCAATGGGCTTGATTGATGTCTGTGCGATGTCACTGTTCTCATTAGAATTAAGCACATAATGGTGGCGCTAGGTGGGAGATAATAGAGAACATCGATGCACTAGTCAGGAATCGGCTCATATTCGGGACACTTACAGCCTCATTGTAAAGTTGTATTTCTCTGCATTAGAATATCCATTTGTGGTCAAGAAGGTATCCATGAAATTGTCGTTTACTACCCAACCAAGCAATAGCATTAGTATGGTGGCCCTAAAGCTCCTAACAGGTTCCTTTTCTAGGTCTTGTTGAATGCTCTTTATCCTGCGGAAATCATTGAGCAAATTCTTACCTTTCCTGAATACTTTTTGAACTGTGCCCCGCAGTTTGTCTGAAAGTTACCAATCAAATATTCTCTTGAGCAGAACTACAGATCTTCTTAAAGAGGGTGACCACAACCTTAGCATTGGTGATGTATCCCTAGGATAGCTCATCAATGTCACCATCAGCTGTTATCGGTGTTGGCAGTAGAAGTACTCACTTGTGGAGCTGGCCATCTTCTGATATTGGCCAACACCGGGTACTACACATCTGCCTCCTATTGATTTGAGAAGGAGGCAGATGTGTGGTACCAAGCCTTGACCACAAGCAGACGACAGACAGCTTCACAAGTGGGTACTTTCTGCCACTGCGCCACCTATATCAGATGATCAGCAGGTAACCTGGGTGTTGGATCCCGACCGATCAGACATTGATGACATATCCTAAGGGATGGATCATTATTGATAAAGTAGTGGACATCCTCTTTAAATGGGACCTTTTTTGTAGACATTTTAAACACCCGATATTGTTGCGGTCTGCTCTGAAACTTTCTGAAGACATTCTTGAGTGTTTTTACTCTTGTCAACATTTTGTGAGAACTACCTATTCTGCACACCTTCTGTAATGCAACCTTTCCTGTTGACTTTCTTGATTGTTCTTTATTTGAAAGACATTCTTGAGTGGAATGTTCTCCGGCCTGCAGACATATTTTATTTGAGCACCTCCTATTGCTCAGACTCTCTTTAATTCTTTCCATTATGTAGACATTCTTCGCTTATTCTTAATTGCTACCTATCCTATAGATATTATTGTAGACATTATTAATTGTTCCTATCTTATGTATTTTTCTGAGCAACTAGAATGCTTACTAACCTGTAGACATTTTTGAGCACTCCATATTCTTCATTCCATCTTGAATGCTGTTTCTCCTGTAGGCATTCTTGAGTGTTCCCTATTCTTCAGACCTACTAAAATGCTTATTATCCTGGAGACATTTTGAGCACTCCCTATTCTTCAGACCTATTAGAATGCTTATTATCCTGTAGACATTATTGAGTACTCCGTATTCTTTAGGCCTATTAGAATGCTTATTATCCCGTAGACATTCTTGAGCATACTCTAGTCTTCAGACCTACTAGAATGGTTATTATCCTGTAGATGTTTTTGAGCCATCTGTATTCTTCAAACCGTTTAGAATGCTGTCTATTTTGTAGACATTCTTGAGTACTCCCTATTCTTCAGACCTACTGGAATATGTATTAGCCTGTAGACATTTTTGAGCAGTCTATATTCTTCACGTGTATTACAATGCTTACTACCTAATAGATATTTTTGAGCACTCCCAAATCTTCAGACCTACTTAAATGCTTATTGTCCTGTAGACATTTTTGAGCACTCTCTATTCTTCAGATTTATTAGAATTCAAATTATTCAGTAGATGTTTTTGAGCACTCCCTATTCTTCAAACCTACTAAAATCCCTATTATTTTGTAGACATTTCTGAGCACTCCCCAGACATACAGGAAGGTTCACTGTCTTGTAGACAATTTTGAGCAGACTTTAGCCTTCAGGCTTTCTTCAGCGCATTTTGGTACCTAATCATACCAAATTATGAAGAGATCCATAATAAATGTCAAAAATTTATGAAACTTTATTAACAATAATTATTAAATTATAAAGAAACATAAGTTTAAAATAGAGTGCCTCACAAGGGAGAACCACAAAATGGTAAATCAATAAGCTCATTTGCTAAAGAAGTGGATAGCTATAAATTGAGGTAAATCCTTATATATATATATATATATCAGAAGACAGAAACACTGAGACTAAATATAATTCAAAAAATGGGGGGCGGGGGGGGGGGGGGCAGGAGGTGGAATAAATGCTAAATCTCATCCAAAATTGTAATGTAAAAACCCCTTATGAAAATCATAAGTCATCAGAAATCCTCATAATACTGCCACTGTAAACGTATTAAGATATAACAATCTCCACAACAAAGGGCTAGAATCTAACCATGGGGGAGGAAATGTAATAGGAGACCAATAATCACACATTACTATACCTCAAATTATAGGAATGTGGACTCCCCACACCTCGACGCGCGTTTCGCTGCTGGCATCTTCTTCTTCAGCGCTTGGTATCATGGAGATTTTATTGTCCATTCCTATACTGTAGACCTTCATGAGAACACCCTAGTCTTTAGATCACTTTGAATGCCACCATTTTTCCCATACATTGTTGAGTTCTAGTTCTTCAATACCTGTTCAAAGGAAGATGTATTAAAAAGGACTATAGCATTACTCCATAAGTGAGTGTGTTTTAACAGTTCAAAATCCCACAAGTACATATTTAATTCTTAGAAATAGTGAGTGCAGAGGCGTAGCTAGGGTTTTGGTCCAGGGGGGCGAAACTTCCGAGTGGGCCCCTAACCAGGTAACCTTGAGTATAACTGGGTGACGCACCCTAATAGTGGATGTAGGAGAACCTGCAGATGACCGCGCTGTTACTGAAAATAATCTCTATACAATAACCAACACTGATATTACCGCCATATGGTCAGTGGTAGATACCAGTCCTACAAAACATAAGAGATCACAGCACAGTTATACTGTAGATGGTGACCTACAGAAAATGTTCTGATGGAATCGTTCACTTTTCATGTCTTTTCCACCTGGCTCATGCAGACATGACAACTTCTTCCAGTCATGACTCGGCTGCAGAAATTACAACAAAGACACATTTCACTTCTCATATTTTCAGCACCGTCACCATCTATTCCCAACCTGCACAAACTCCTTATCCTGCTGATACCCCAATACAGAGCCCATGCTGCCATATGTGTCCCTATCACTGCACCTGTTGTGTGGTTCTGTGTGGTTCTAGATGGAAAAAAAAATCCTCTAGAATATAGTAATGTTGTGTGCAAGTGCCCTAGAAGACAATGTCCACATTATGCTCCCTAGAAAGTAATAATGCCCCTGTGTACCCCTTTGACAGTCACAGTAACCTGAGTTCCCCTATAACAATAAGTGCCCACTTTACATTTAATAATGTCCCGAGTCTCCCCCTGTACAGCTCCCCTATGCACAGTATGATGCTCTCTTGTACACAGTATAATGCCCCCTCACTGTATATAAACTGTCCTCTTAGTATCCCCCAAACTGTTGGATGGCTCCAACACTGTATGATGGTCCAGTCACTGTAATCCTCACACTGTATGATGGCCCTCCAGTTAGCCTCCATATAGTATAATGCACCAGATAGTCCTCAATATAGTATAATGCACTTCTCTTATGCCTCCATACAGTATAATGCACTCCTCATAGGCTTTTATAGTATAATGCACTCCTCATAGGCAGATTCTGTATTGCATAATGCACTCCCCATTGGCAGACTCTATATTGCATAATGAACCCCCCTAGGTAGAATCTATGTAGTATAATGCACTCCCCATAGGCCTCCATATAGTATAATGCATTCCCCATAGGGAGACTATATAGTGTAACGCACCCCCATAGGCAGACTCTAGAGCATAATGCAGCCCCCCATAGATAGACTCTATGTAATATAAAGCACCCCCCATAAAAAATAAATACATACGATAGTCAACTGTCCTACTGGTTCTTTCTCTACTCCGAGCTCCCGCACATCTCCGGACAGTGGGCACCGAGTAGTGATGTCATCGTGACCCCCTGTCAGTGTCTGCATGAGGGATGTCAGACGCTGAGAGGGGGTGATGGGAGAGGGAGCATAATGCATCCAGCTGATACAGTTGAACATACGATGATAGGGGGTCCACTGCTGGCACTGGGCCTCCCATCCTGCTCAGGGGTCCCATGGCGGCTTGGTGGTGTAAGGGAGTGACTCAGTACGTCATGTACCTCCCTTTCTTTGGATGCTGTGCACATGTAATACGTGCGGCACCTTAATGGTTATTTACTGTATGTAATGCTTATGTACTGCAATGCAAATGTATTTAATGTGTACTGTTTATAGGACTAAGGATAAGGCAGGATATAGGTTAGCACAGGATAGATAAGCGTGTTAGTTAGATACAGGCAGCATAGATGTTAAGCAGATGGGAGGATTCACAGAGAAGAGCAGCACAGAGTAGGGGGGTATAGGACAGAGACTCCCTGGTTCTGTCAGTCGCCCAGACAGCTTGCCCAAGGGCAGGGTGCATGTAGTGTACTAGACAGTTAAGGTAGAAAGGAGTCCCAGGTTAGAGAACAGTGAGAATAGAAGCCAACCCAAAGAGGATTCGGGGTTTGTGACCGGGGCAGGTGGAGCTGAGCGAGCGAGCCTAGCACCTCTTCCTAAGGAAGCCAGATCTGGGACTAGAGAGGAGCTGCTGAGCCAGGAGCACGAGTGGGACAAAGCAGGTCCAGAATATGGAAGGAGTTGTCAGGAAGAACCACGTCTGCCCAGAAGGCAGGGAAAGTGAGGAAATGACACTCTGTGTGAAATATGTTGCTTGTATAAGGAATCGTCTGATGTTCAGTAAAGTTAAATAGTTGGAAAAAGGCCTCATCTTTTAAATGATTTGTGGAGACCTATGAGTGCAGTGCCGATGGGATTGCAGCTGAGAGAATTCTGACTGAAATCGTGTGTTGCTGCGGGAGCTGCACGGACAGCAGAAGGGACTCTGTTTCATCTGTGGGGTGCCAGGGTGTGGGAACACTACAGCCCGGTGCCACGATTACCACCCTGGCCGCCTTACAGTGGCAGTGGGGGGAGATCGAATCTCCTTGCTCTGAAGCAGAAGGTAACTGTATGTTTGCGCTGTGCACGCCAATATAGTTACAGCTGCGTAGCTCCAGGTGGGCCCCCTCAGAGCACAGGCCCAGGGCAACTGCTGCCTCTGCCCCCCGGTAGCTACGCTACTGAGTGAGAGATATTCCAGCTCCTGTTTAAAAATCACTGTACTTTATTGAAAATATTGAACAATTCCTCGAAGAATACATGGCATGAAACAGAATCAGAAATTTACGAGTTTCTAAAGCTATCTGGCGTTCCTTGTCAAAGCTTTGAAGCACATCTACTAATTTCACGAGTGGTCAGATTGTGGAACCGAGCACACTGGACTCTCATTTTTCTACAATTGGTGAGCAGGCATTTTTTCTATTTTTTTTATTTAATACTCAGTCTCTGTCACTCTGTTGATGAACAAGGTAATGAGAACTGAGATTTCTTTCCAAATCACATTCCTTTTTGGACTGCAGCAAGTTTTCTCCTGGACTGCAGTGGGTTTTCTACTGGACTGCAGTAGGTTTTCTTGTGAACTGCAGCATGTTTTTTTCCTGGACTGCAGCAGATTTTCTTCTGTACTGCAGGGAGTTTTCTCCTGGACTGCAGCAGTTTTTCTCCTGAACTGCAGCTGGTCTTCTTCTAGACTCCATGGACTGCAGCAGATTTTCTTCTGGGCTGCACCTGGCTTTCTTCTGGACTGCAGTGGGTCTTCATCTGTACTGCAGCTGGTTTTCATCTGGACTGAAGTAGGTTTTCTCCTGGACTGGAGTTGGTCTTCTTCTGTACTGCAGCTGGTTTTCTTCTGGACTGCAGTGGATTTTCTCCTGAACTGCAGTTGGTTTTCTCCTGAACTGCAGCAGGTTTTTTCCTGGACTGCAGCAGGTTTTTTCCTGGACTGCAGCAGGTTTTCTCCTGGACTGCAGCAAGTTTTTTCCTGGACTACAGCAAGTCTTCTTCTGGACTGCAGCAGATTTTCTCCTGGACTGCAGCAGGTTTTCTCCTGGACTGCAGCGGGTTTTCTCCTGGACTGCAGTGGGTTTTCTCATGTACTGTAGCAGATTTTCGTCTGGGCTGCATCTGTCTTTCTTCTGGGCCTGCAGTGGGTCTTCTTCTGTACTGCAGCTGGTTTTCTTCTGGAATGCAGTGGATTTTCTCCTGAACTGCAGTTGGTTTTCACCTGAACTGCAGCAGGTTTTTTCCTGGACTGCAGCAGGTTTTCTCCTGGACTGCAGCAGGTTTTCTCCTGGACTGCAGCAGGTTTTCTCCTGGACTGCAGCAGGTTTTCTCCTGGACTGCAGTGTGTTTTCTCCTGGACTGCAGCAGGTTTTCTCATGGTCTGTAGCAGGTTTTCTCCTGGACTGCAGCAGGTATTCTCCTGGACTGTAGCAGGTTTTCTCCTGGACTTCAGCAGGTCTTCTTCTGGACTGCAGTAGGTTTTCTCCTGGACTGCAGCAGGTTTTCTCCTGGTCTGTAGCAGGTTTTCTCCTGGACTGCAGCAGGTTTTCTCCTGGACTGCAGCAGGTTTTCTCCTGGACTGCAGCAGGTTTTCTCCTGGACTGCAGTGTGTTTTCTCCTGGACTGCAGCAGGTTTTCTCATGGTCTGTAGCAGGTTTTCTCCTGGACTGCAGCAGGTATTCTCCTGGACTGCAGCAGGTTTTCTCCTGGACTGCAGTGTGTTTTCTCCTGGACTGCAGCAGGTTTTCTCATGGTCTGTAGCAGGTTTTCTCCTGGACTGCAGCAGGTATTCTCCTGGACTGTAGCAGGTTTTCTCCTGGACTTCAGAAGGTCTTCTTCTGGACTGCAGTAGGTTTTCTCCTGGACTGCAGCAGGTTTTCTCCTGGTCTGTAGCAGGTTTTCTCCTGGACTGCAGCAGGTCTTCTTCTGGTCTGCATCTGGCTTTCTTCTGGACAGCAGTGGGTCTTCTTCTGTACTGCAGCTGGTTTTCTTCTGGACTGCAGACGGTTTTCTCCTGGACTGCAGTGGGTCTTCTTCTGTATTGCAGTTAGTTTTCTTGTGGACTGTAGTAGGTTTTCTTCTGGACTACAGCAGATTTTCTCCTGGACTACAGCAGGTTTTTTCCTGGACTACAGCAAGTCTTCTTCTGGACTGCAGCAGATTTTCTCCTGGACTGCAGCAGGTTTTCTCCTGGACTGCAGCGGGTTTTCTCCTGGACTGCAGTGGGTTTTCTCATGTAGCAGATTTTCGTCTGGGCCCCATCTGTCTTTCTTCTGGGCCTGCAGTGGGTCTTCTTCTGTGTTGCAGCTGGTTTGTTTCTGGACTGTGGTAGGTTTTTTTTGGACTGCAGTGGGTCTTCTTCTGGACTGCAGTAGGTTTTCTTCTGGACTGCAGTGGGGTTTCTCCTGGACTGCAGTGGGTCTTCTTCTGTACTGCAGTTGGTTTTCTTCTGGACTGCAGTAGGTTTTCCTCTGGACTGCAGCAGGTTTTCTCCTGGACTGTAGCAGGTTTTCTCCTGGACTGCATCAGGTTTTCTCCTGGAAAGCAACAGGTTTTCTCCTGGACTGCAGCAGGTTTGCTCATGGACTGCAGCAGGTTTTCTCCTGGACTGTAGCAGGTTTTCTCCTGGACTGCAGCAGGTTTTCTTCTGGACTGCAGAAGGTTTTCTCCAGGACTGCAATAGGTTTTCTCCTGGACTTCAGCGGGTCTTCTTCTGGACTGCAGCAGGTTTTCCTCTGGACTGCAGTCTGTTTTAATCCCAGTGTTTGATCCAGTGCCCAAAGTTCTAGTGTGACCCAGACCTAAAATTTAACACAGCATCTAATTGTTTCTTGCAGCCTCCTTCATTCTTCCACTATTCTATTTCCTTTTAGATTAAATTTTCTGCTACATCTTATATTGATTCAGCTCTGTATGTGCCACCTGCTGCATCTTTCCTCAAGCTAATAACTTCATAGTCTTCGCTGGATACATCTCCTTGTTGCCTAGACTTCATCATTTTTCTTTTTCTGTATTTGAAGACCCACCGGTATCTACAGCCCATATATTTCCTTCTCATTAAACATCTGCAGAATGAGGCTTCTTCTTAATGATCGCTTCTCCATATTCCTATGTAATTATTTTTTTCTTCCAAAGACTAATTTTTATGTTCAATATAAGCCGTCAAAACGAGTCGCTGATTTTGCAGCGTGCAATTTAATGTGGCAGTTGCTGTAAGGAAGTCGCTTAGCAAGCAGAGATTATTATTATCATCATCATTTTCTTTTATTTCTATAGAAACCACATGTTACTCAGCGGTGAGCGGAGAAATTCATAAGTTCTATCATCCCTTGTCCCGGTGGAACTTACAGCAATTTTTTCACTATCAACCCAAGAATAGCATAATATACAGCTCTGGCAAAAATTAGTCTGATTTTTCTCTTTATAGGTATATTTTTGAGTAAAATGTAAATTGTTCTTTTATTCTATATACTTCTGACAACATGTCTCCGAATTTCCAAGCAATACATTTTGTATTTTGTTTATGACAACGAAAAATGGTCAAAAAAAAAACCAAAACAGTGTTTTCAGACCTCAAATAATGCAAAGAAAACAAGATCATAACCATTTAGAAGCAACAATACTAATGTTTTAACTCAGGAAGAGTTCAGAAATCAATATTTTGTGGAATAACCATGATTTTTAATCACAGCTTTCATGGGTCTTGGCATTCTTTCCACCAGTCTTTCACGCTGCTTCTGGTGCAAAAATGTAAGCAGTTCTTCTTTGTTTGATGGCTTGTGACTATCCATCTTCCTCTTGATTACATTCCAGAGGTTTTCAATGGGGTTCAGGTCTGGAGATTGGGCTACCCATGACAGGGTTTTGATGTGGTGGTCTCTTAATTTTTGCCAGAGCTGTATATGTGAGCAAAAGGGGGAAAAAAGTAAAAAATTTATTAACAGCAATTACGTATGAAGGTAAATTTTACCTGCACTCCTATAAAAAAGAAAAAAACAAAAAACATTATGGTTTCATCTTGATGGAGCTGCGCATGCTCAGCAATTTTCAGAGACCCATGGAAGTTCATGTTCTGTTCTGGTACCTGACCCAAACTTTATTCCAAAGTTTGGTGTGGGTACCAGAACTGTACCCAAACTTGAACCAAAACACAAACCTTATGGAAAACAATGGGGACCCAAACTTTTGAGCTGCAAAATTCTCTCTCTCTTATCTCTCCTCCTGGACTTCCCCTGGAACTCCAAATATTGCAGTGGACTTTCGGGAGAAGTCCATGTTCGGAGTTTCGCACCAGACACTAAGTGTCCGGCAGGAACCTCATCTCTACTGTGTGCACATTCACAGCAGGTGTGTGCTGGTGGGCGGGGCTTTGTGGGGTAAGGCTCTGGGAGCCGCGTAGCGAGCGCAGTAAAGGGGGCTGTCTGTGCTGAGCCCCCTTCCCCACCAAGACACCCCCGGGGAGGGAGAGAGAGAGATGACCCACCTGGCAGTTCTTCCATGCTGCTGTCTGAACCTGCTCAGCCTCTGATTCACACGTCTCCATGCTACCTATTTAACAGACAGTGCAGAAGCTGACAGGAAGATACGCATCTGACCAGCTTTTCTCATGGATGGGGAGGAGCTTAAGTCAGGCATGCAGCGCATGTGCTGCACGCTGAAAAGATAACCAGTTGGAGTCAGGAGCACACCGGAGGATCTACGGATTACCCAGTTGTCCAGTCCAAGCTTCGATGCCCCATTAGCAATAGAATGGAGATGTCGCCCACATGCATCTCTATTAATTTTTATGGATCCTCTGAAAATGAAACCATAATACTGGATGATTCTGACATCGGCTCTCTTATGGAAAACACAGCAGTGTTCAGCCAAGACTGTCAATTCTGTGTATTGGGAAGTGGGAGGGATAGCTGTTGGCCAAACGATTGTTCAACTGACAGCTATCTAATTGTGTGAACAGCTTCAGAGTGGAATTGTCTAACCTCCAGATTCTTCCTGATGAAATGATGTGTGCTCTGAGCTGATTTCTTCCACTTTGGTTGCGGCAACTCTTCTCTCATGGCATGTAGTCTCAGAGATAAAAAAGCTACAGCTGCATCCCTCTGTTATCCTTCAGACCTTCTGCTACCTGCTAATCCTGTGTTATCCTCCAGACCTCCTGTTATCCTCCAGACCTTCTTCTAGTCCCCTCTTATCCTCCAGAGTTTCTTCTAGTCCTCTGTTATCCTCCAGATCTCCTGCTAGTACTCTGTTATCCTCTAGTCCTCTTGTTAGTCCCCTGAAATTCCCCAGACCTTCTTCTAGTCCCGTTATCCTCCAGACCTCCTGTTAGACCTGTTATCCTCCAGACCTCCTGCTAGTCTTCTGTTATCCTCCAGACCTCCGACTAGCCCCCTGTTATCCTCCAGGCCTCCTGCTAGCCCCTGTCATCCTCTAAGCCTCCTGCTTGTCCCCGTTATCATCCAGACCTCCTGCTAACCCCGTTATCCTCCAGACCTCATGCTAGTCCTCTGTTATCCTCCAGAGCTCCTGTTAGTCCCCTGTTATCCTCCAGACCTCCTGACCATCTGCTGTTATCTTCTAGACCTCCTGCTTGTTCTTTGTTATCCTCCAGAACTCCTGCTAGTCCTCTGTTATCCTCCAGGCCTCCTGATAGCCCGTTATTATCCAGACCTCCTGCTAGCCCCCTGTTATCATCCAGACCTCCTGCTAGTCAGCTGTTATCCTCCAGACCTCCTGTATGTCCCGTTATCCTCCAGACCTCCTGTTATTCCCTTGTTATCCTCCAGACCTCCTGCTAACCCCGTTATCCTCCAGATTTCCTGCTAGTCTCCTGTAATGCTCCAGACCCCCTGCTATCTTCCAAATCTTAGACTATTGTGAAGCTACAACTCCAGACATGCTGGATTTGGTTGGTTTGCATTAAAATAAACTGTGATGCCAAATATTTATAATTAGTAACTGATTTATGGAGTTTTGAGCAATGTCGTAACTTGAAGCTCATGGGCTCCAATACAAAATCTGCCACAGGGCCCCCAACTATCACAAGTCTTTAATAGTATCAGACTTCTCGTACAAGTTAAAGGTCCCCATGAATATTGAAATTCAAATAAGATCCAACTAAGACGTTGTGGTGCCCCTGAGGTCCAGTCACCACAGAGGTACTGCACCTCAGTCGGAGGTGTAGTGCTCCGCTCTCGGGTAAGGAGGGGACATCACCCAGAACCCACACACTTACATCCAACATCAGACCTTCAGGGCCCATGATGGACTAGGTAGAGGGTGTGGGTGGAGAAAGCAGAGAAAGGGAGGATTCAGAGAGTGGTGTGCAGTGGTCTGTGAGACCAGAGAGACAGTCTGCTGTGGAGACTGAAAGAGCCAGGAGCTCATCCCCAGACTACAGAGAAGGAAGAGAGTAAGGAAGAAGAGAGACAAAGGAACATCTGAAGGGGTTTCTGACACGGTGTACCCCAATTTACCTGAGTGCTGTCTGGACCACAGACCCTGAGGACACAGCACCCCAGCTGGGGATTGTAACATCAGAACTGTGAGTAAAATCTGTGAAGACTGCACACTGCTGTGTCCTCCAATTTATTTACTGCGTCATTTGCCCTGCACTACAACCACCATCATCACCATCTTTTGCACCTACAACTGCCCTGGGGTTTAGCTCTACCTGTGAAGAGCTGTAACAACTCTGCTGCATCACCATCAGCCTCAGCGGTCTCCTCAAGCAGCATCGGCTAACATCTCCTATCTGCCGAATACCACAGGTGGTGTCACAAACAATCCCTATAAACTTTATTTTCCCTTTTTCATCATCTTCCCCTTTTTAGTGGATGCCCAGGGCCACAGGCCGGGTCACTGCTGCCATGAAACATCCCCTTAAGAACCGTCAGACCCGGCCCGAGTACCCCACGGCCCTAGCAGGGGTCCATTTTGGCATCACGAACAGGATGGACCGATCTGATTAGTTGGGTCCTGTGTGCCATAGACTGTTGAACTGTTTAATAGCTGCCATTGTCACGCCACGCCGCATGCAAGGAGAAGAGAAAGGTGTGTCATCGTGGGAGGGATCCGACTGTGAGGTGCAAAGACCATGCCCGCCCACTACAAATATTACTATACAGAAGGACATTTCCATCAGCAAGAGAGATCTGCCTCCTGATTTCCTGATTTGGTATGGCGGGGACAGGAAGAAGAAGGCCCACCCACGAAGGAAGGAGCAGGAACAACACGTGGGTGCTGCAAACAACCCTGGAGACAAGATGGTGAGTGGTGGCCACCCAGAGAGTGGGGGAGCAGCGGAGGACTTTCCAAGTTGATGGGATGAGGACCCGGACTAACCGATAGCCGAGGATCCAGGGTTCCTGGGAGCTCAGGTGGAGGAGCTCAGCTGCCAGCTCCTGGGCACGAAGCTGATGGTGGTGAGCAGGTGGAAGTCAGCCCTGCAGAGGAAGATCAAGATGGAGGAGCAGTGTCCAGTTCTGCGGCCAACGTCCCCAATCCCAGGAGAGAAGGAGACCGGCACTGGTGAGACACCAACAGCAGATACTGTG
This sequence comes from Ranitomeya variabilis, assembly GCF_051348905.1. Taxonomy (NCBI): domain Eukaryota; kingdom Metazoa; phylum Chordata; class Amphibia; order Anura; family Dendrobatidae; genus Ranitomeya; species Ranitomeya variabilis. Next base: position 750,742,522 of record NC_135234.1, on the reverse strand, counting down.
ACAGACCCTGCCCCGTTGACCGACTGTTATGATCCTAGTGGTAGAGGATCTCAGAAGTTCCAGCTAAGTCCGCAAACACAAAAACCAGCTCATAGGGAGGTGGTAACTTGGCTGACCGTATATCTAATCCTAGCACACAACTAACAGCAGCCGGGGAACGTACCTACGTTGATTCTAGACGTCTCGCACCAGCCGGAGAACTAACTAACCCTTTCAGAGAAAATAAGACCTCACTTGCCTCAAGAGAAAGGACCCCAAAGTTAAAATACAAGCCCCCAACAAATAATAACGGTGAGGTAAGAAGAAAAGACAAACGTAAGAATGAACTAGATTTAGCAAAGAGAGGCCCACTAATTAATAGCAGAAAATAGGAAGAGGACTTATACGGTCAGCAAAAACCCTACAAAAATATCCACGCTGAATATCCAAGAACCCCCGCACCGACTAACGGTGTGGAGGGAGAATATCAGCCCCCTAGAGCTTCCAGCAAAAATCAAGATTCACATTATGAACAAGCTGGAACAAAATAGAAGCAAAGCGAATAAACAAAAATAAGAAAGCGGAACTTAGCTTATCTTGCAAAGAACAGGAGACCAGGAGTCAGGAGCAAACAGACATAGACTGACTACATCGATTCCAGGCACTAGACTGAGTTTCCAGGAAGTCTAAATAGGAACACCCAAGGCCTAAGGAACCAGGTGGGTACCAACCTGGAGAAAGGTAATCCAAGTGTCATACTGCTAGTGACCACAAGAGGGGGCCAAGAAATATAGTTCACAACACCGACCCTGCTTCGGTGACCAACGGGACTTTAGTAGGCCCACTTCCAACCCCGACGGCCCCAAGGCCTGCCTGGGCATCCAGAAATGCGTCCTGGAACCGGACACCAGACATAATAGTCGAGGTGCCAACCCCACTGACACCAACGAATGGGTCTCAGGAGGTGTGCGCTGAGCCGGTATTTTTTCAAGGGGGACCCCAGGGGGCTGAAATGATCGAGCTCCAGGGAGAGACCCCAGCCATCACATGGGAAGAATATCGCAGGCGGCAGGCAGCAAAATATGATGCAGAGAGGAGGGCCCAGCAGGAGGAGAGGGAGAAGAGGAACCTGAAGGCTAAGGTCCAAGTCCATAAGAGCAAGCGCAGTGACCAAAGCCCACTGCGGCACAGATTGGTGATTGCCTTTCATCAGAAAAAGGGATGGGGCTTTATTAAGGAGCCGGGCATGATAAATGACATCTTTGTTACCCACGTGGGATGTCGAATCTCACCTATTGGAATGCCATACCTTTAGAGATTTGCACCTAGGATATCAGGTCACTTACACCCGCCACTTCGGTGAAAAGGGGTGGTATGCTTTGAATGTCCAAAAATGTACCCTCATGTGAGAGGAACCAACAGCTGCAGAACAGGCAGAAACCCCAGCCACTGAAGGCATGGCCAGATCAGTCACCCAGTGCACTCAAGCCACTCAAACACCGGTGGTAGAGTCAACTCTGTTGCACTATTTGATCCTGAACTTTCCCGGCCAGGGAATGGCCAGTCCCAGGTACTACTCCTACTACCTATATGTGACTAGACAGGAACACATGGGCCACTTGCACAGTGAACAAGTCTGTAGGAACATGTTCACACACCACCAAGAAACTTGAAGACACAAGAGAGCATAGTAAAACCAAAAACACTCAGTTTCAAAAAATCACAGTAATCCGCAAGTGCTAGTAAAAAGATGTAAAAAACGGTATTTGGTTGATACGTTTTTTGCAAAAAATGTATACTAAGCTGCTCCACCAAACGTCAAGGTATACCCATGTAGAGCAGTCCTAACTGATGTATGCAATCCCTATTTGATGTATTTAAAAACCAGATCATCTGTATATTACCTGTGTGAACAGGGTTCAGAAAGGAAATGTCCATGTGGAAACTGTTATGGTTCTCAATGGCAAGAGAACATAGCCCAGCATACATAGGAACTAGCTCTTGGAAGGATGGAAACTAAACTGACCATGAACTAAACCTGCCGCACAACTAACAGTAGCCGGGTAGCGTAGCCTGCGTTTTATCCCTAGACGCCCAGCGCCGGCCGGAGGACTAACTAATCCTGGCAGAGGAAAATATAGTCCTGGCTCACCTCTAGAGAAATTTCCCCGAAAGGCAGACAGAGGCCCCCACATATATTGGCGGTGATTTAAGATGAAAATGACAAACGTAGTATGAAAATAGGTTTAGCAAAATCGAGGTCCGCTTACTAGATAGCAGGAAGACAGAAAGGGTACTTTCATGGTCAGCTGAAAACCCTATCAATACACCATCCTGAAATTACTTTAAGACTCTAGTATTAACTCATAACATCAGAGTGGCAATTTCAGATCACAAGAGCTTTCCAGACACAGAAACGAAACTGCAGCTGTGAACTGGAACAAAATGCAAAAAACAAACAAGGACAAAAGTCCGACTTAGCTGGAAGTTGTCTGGTAGCAGGAACATGCACAGAAAGGCTTCTGATTACAATGTTGACCGGCATGGAAGTAACAGAGGAGCAAGGTTAAATAGCGACTCCCACATCCTGATGGGAACAGGTGAACAGAGGGGATGATGCACACAAGTTCAATTCCACCAGTGGCCACCGGGGGAGCCCAAAATCCAATGTCACAACAGTACCCCCCCCTCAAGGAGGGGGCACCGAACCCTCACCAGAACCACCAGGGCGATCAGGATGAGCCCTATGAAAGGCACGGACCAGATCGGAGGCATGAACATCAGAGGCAGTCACCCAAGAATTATCCTCCTGACCGTATCCCTTCCATTTGACCAGATACTGGAGTTTCCGTCTGGAAACACGGGAGTCCAAGATTTTTTCCACAACGTACTCCAACTCGCCCTCAACCAACACCGGAGCAGGAGGCTCAACGGAAGGCACAACCGGTACCTCATACCTGCGCAACAATGACCGATGAAAAACATTATGAATAGAAAAAGATGCAGGGAGGTCCAAACGGAAGGACACAGGGTTAAGAATCTCCAATATCTTGTACGGGCCGATGAACCGAGGCTTAAACTTAGGAGAAGAAACCCTCATAGGGACAAAATGAGAAGACAACCACACCAAGTCCCCGACACAAAGCCGAGGACCAACCCGACGCCGGCGGTTGGCAAAAAGCTGAGTCTTCTCCTGGGACAACTTCAAATTGTCCACCACCTGCCCCCAAATCTGATGCAACCTCTCCACCACAGCATCCACTCCAGGACAATCCGAAGATTCCACCTGACCGGAGGAAAATCGAGGATGAAACCCCGAATTACAGAAAAAAGGAGACACCAAGGTGGCAGAGCTGGCCCGATTATTGAGGGCAAACTCCGCTAAAGGCAAAAAAGCAACCCAATCATCCTGATCTGCAGACACAAAACACCTCAAATATGTCTCCAAAGTCTGATTCGTCCGCTCGGTCTGGCCATTAGTCTGAGGATGGAAAGCAGACGAGAAAGACAAATCTATGCCCATCCTAGCACAGAATGCCCGCCAAAATCTAGACACGAATTGGGTTCCTCTGTCAGAAACGATATTCTCCGGAATACCATGCAAACGAACCACATTTTGAAAAAACAGAGGAACCAACTCGGAAGAAGAAGGCAACTTAGGCAGGGGAACCAAATGGACCATCTTAGAGAAACGGTCACACACCACCCAGATGACAGACATCTTCTGAGAAACAGGAAGATCCGAAATAAAATCCATCGAGATGTGCGTCCAAGGCCTCTTCGGGATAGGCAAGGGCAACAACAATCCACTAGCCCGAGAACAACAAGGCTTGGCCCGAGCACAAACGTCACAAGACTGCACAAAGCCTCGTACATCTCGTGACAGGGAAGGCCACCAGAAGGACCTTGCCACCAAATCCCTGGTACCAAAGATTCCAGGATGACCTGCCAATGCAGAAGAATGAACCTCAGAAATGACTTTACTGGTCCAATCATCAGGAACAAACAGTCTACCAGGTGGGCAACGATCAGGTCTATCCGCCTGAAAATCCTGCAAGGCCCGCCGCAGGTCTGGAGAAACGGCAGACAATATCACTCCATCCTTAAGGATACCTGTAGGTTCAGAATTACCAGGGGAGTCAGGCTCAAAACTCCTAGAAAGGGCATCAGCCTTAACATTCTTAGAACCCGGTAGGTATGACACCACAAAATTAAACCGAGAGAAAAACAACGACCAGCGCGCCTGTCTAGGATTCAGGCGTCTGGCGGACTCAAGATAAATTAAATTTTTGTGGTCGGTCAATACCACCACCTGATGTCTAGCCCCCTCAAGCCAATGACGCCACTCCTCAAAAGCCCACTTCATGGCCAAAAGCTCCCGATTCCCAATATCATAATTCCGCTCGGCGGGCGAAAATTTACGAGAAAAAAAAGCACAAGGTTTCATCACGGAGCAGTCGGAACTTCTTTGCGACAAAACCGCCCCAGCTCCGATTTCAGAAGCGTCGACCTCAACCTGAAAAGGAAGAGCAACATCAGGCTGACGCAACACAGGGGCGGAAGAAAAGCGGCGCTTAAGCTCCCGAAAGGCCTCCACAGCAGCAGGGGACCAATCAGCAACATCAGCACCCTTCTTAGTCAAATCAGTCAATGGTTTAACAACATCAGAAAAACCAGCAATAAATCGACGATAAAAGTTAGCAAAGCCCAAAAATTTCTGAAGACTCTTAAGAGAAGAGGGTTGCGTCCAATCACAAATAGCCCGAACCTTGACAGGATCCATCTCGATGGAAGAGGGGGAAAAAATGTATCCCAAGAAGGAAATCTTTTGAACCCCAAAAACGCACTTAGAACCCTTCACACACAAGGAATTAGACCGCAAAACCTGAAAAACCCTCCTGACCTGCTGGACATGAGAGTCCCAGTCATCCGAAAAAATCAGAATATCATCCAGATACACGATCATAAATTTATCCAAATAATCACGGAAAATGTCATGCATAAAGGACTGAAAGACTGAAGGGGCATTTGAAAGGCCAAAAGGCATCACCAAATACTCAAAGTGGCCCTCGGGCGTATTAAATGCGGTTTTCCACTCATCCCCCTGCTTAATTCGCACCAAATTATACGCCCCACGGAGATCTATCTTAGAGAACCACTTGGCCCCCTTTATGCGAGCAAACAAATCAGTCAGCAGTGGCAACGGATATTGATATTTAACCGTGATTTTATTCAAAAGCCGATAATCAATACACGGCCTCAAAGAGCCATCTTTCTTAGACACAAAGAAAAAACCGGCTCCTAAGGGAGATGACGAAGGACGAATATGTCCCTTTTCCAAGGACTCCTTTATATATTCTCGCATAGCAGCATGTTCAGGCACAGACAGATTAAATAAACGACCCTTAGGGTATTCGCTACCCGGAATCAAATCTATGGCACAATCGCACTCCCGGTGCGGAGGTAATGAACCAAGCTTAGGTTCTTCAAAAACGTCACGATAGTCAGACAAGAATTCAGGAATCTCAGAGGGAATAGATGACGAAATGGAAACCAAAGGTACGTCCCCATGCATCCCCTTACATCCCCAGCTTAACACAGACATAGCGTTCCAGTCGAGGACTGGGTTATGAGATTGCAGCCATGGCAATCCAAGCACCAACACATCATGTAGATTATACAGCACAAGAAAGCGAATAATCTCCTGATGATCCGGATTAATTCGCATAGTTACTTGTGTCCAGTATTGTGGTTTATTACTAGCCAATGGGGTGGAGTCAATCCCCTTCAGAGGTATAGGAGTTTCAAGAGGCTCTAAATCATACCCACAGCGTTTGGCAAAGGACCAATCCATAAGACTCAAAGCGGCGCCAGAGTCGACATAGGCATCCGCGGTAATAGATGATAAAGAACAAATCAGGGTCACAGATAGAATAAACTTAGACTGAAAAGTGCCAATTGAAACTGACTTATCAAGCTTCTTAGTACGCTTAGAGCATGCTGATATAACATGAGTTGAATCACCACAATAAAAGCACAACCCATTTTTTCGTCTAAAATTCTGCCGTTCGCTTCTGGACAGAATTCTATCACATTGCATATTCTCTGGCGTCTTCTCAGTAGACACCGCCAAATGGTGCACAGGTTTGCGCTCCCGCAGACATCTATCGATCTGGATAGCCATTGTCATGGACTCATTCAGACCCGCAGGCACAGGGAACCCCACCATAACATCCTTAACGGCATCAGAGAGACCCTCTCTGAAATTCGCCGCCAGGGCGCACTCATTCCACTGAGTAAGCACAGACCATTTACGGAATTTTTGGCAGTATATTTCAACTTCATCTTGCCCCTGAGATAGGGACATCAAGGTTTTTTCCGCCTGAAGCTCTAAATGAGGTTCCTCATAAAGCAACCCCAAGGCCAGAAAAAACGCATCCACATTGAGCAACGCAGGATCCCCTGGAGCCAATGCAAAAGCCCAATCTTGAGGGTCGCCCCGGAGCAAGGAAATCACAATCCTGACCTGCTGAGCAGGATCTCCAGCAGAGCGAGATTTCAGGGACAAAAACAACTTGCAATTATTTTTGAAATTTTGAAAGCAAGATCTATTCCCCGAGAAAAATTCAGGCAAAGGAATTCTAGGTTCAGATATAGGAACATGAACAACAAAATCTTGTAAATTTTGAACTTTCGTGGTGAGATTATTCAAACCTGCAGCTAAACTCTGAATATCCATTTTAAACAGGTGAACACAGAGCCATTCCAGGATTAGAAGGAGAGAGAGAGAGGAAGGCTGCAATATAGGCAGACTTGCAAGTGATTCAATTGAAAGCACACTCAGAACTGAAGGGAAAAAAAAAATAAAAAATTTTTCAGCTTCTTTTTTCTCTCCTTTCTCTGCCAATTAATTTAACCCTTTGTGGGCCGGTCAAACTGTTATGGTTCTCAATGGCAAGAGAACATAGCCCAGCATACATAGGAACTAGCTCTTGGAAGGATGGAAACTAAACTGACCATGAACTAAACCTGCCGCACAACTAACAGTAGCCGGGTAGCGTAGCCTGCGTTTTATCCCTAGACGCCCAGCGCCGGCCGGAGGACTAACTAATCCTGGCAGAGGAAAATATAGTCCTGGCTCACCTCTAGAGAAATTTCCCCGAAAGGCAGACAGAGGCCCCCACATATATTGGCGGTGATTTAAGATGAAAATGACAAACGTAGTATGAAAATAGGTTTAGCAAAATCGAGGTCCGCTTACTAGATAGCAGGAAGACAGAAAGGACACTTTCATGGTCAGCTGAAAACCCTATCAATACACCATCCTGAAATTACTTTAAGACTCTAGTATTAACTCATAACATCAGAGTGGCAATTTCAGATCACAAGAGCTTTCCAGACACAGAAACGAAACTGCAGCTGTGAACTGGAACAAAATGCAAAAAACAAACAAGGACAAAAGTCCGACTTAGCTGGAAGTTGTCTGGTAGCAGGAACATGCACAGAAAGGCTTCTGATTACAATGTTGACCGGCATGGAAGTAACAGAGGAGCAAGGTTAAATAGCGACTCCCACATCCTGATGGGAACAGGTGAACAGAGGGGATGATGCACACAAGTTCAATTCCACCAGTGGCCACCGGGGGAGCCCAAAATCCAATGTCACAACAGGAAACGCTGAGTGGAACAGCTTTTGTGCAGATAGCCCACAAGGAGTGGTGGGTAACTCCCTAGTCTTGTAGACACAAGAGAACAATTATGGAAACAGGAACACATGGGCTACTTGCACAGTGAACAAGTCTGTTGGAACATGTTCTCGCACCACCAAGAAACTTGAAGAAAGAGCATAGTAAAACTTGTCTTCAAGTTTCTTGGTGGTGTGTGAACATGTTCCTACAGACTTGTTCACTGTGCAAGTAGCCCATGTGTTCCTGTTTCCATAATTGTTCTCTTGTGTCAATTCTTTTGGTGGATCTGCAGCGTTTCTTCACCCACCGATTTCCATTGAGTCAGGCACATCTGCAGCAAACCCGCAGATGTAATAAAGATCTGCAGATTTGTTGCGGATGAAGTGCTGCAGATCGGGAGGAGGGAGTGTGTGGGCGGAGACTGTGTGCATTTATGTGTGTGTGCGTGTCTGCGTGTCTGTGTGTGTCTCTGTGTGTGCGTGTGTCCCTGTGTGTGTTCATGTCTGTGTAAGCAGCCATTGTCTGATGGGACTACTGTTACCATCCAGCAATGAATGCTCACAGTGACAGCATTGCCGGTGATGGGAAAGTAGTCCCATCAGACAATGTCTGTGTTCGGTAGTTAAAAAAAAAAAACATACAGAACATACAACATATAGCATACAGTACATACACATAACATACAGCACATAACATAGAGTACACACTTACCAAACACCTAGTCCCGGAAGCCCTCGATTCTCCTGTAATAAAAATAACATAATAAACCAACCTATACTTACCTTTCCGCCGTAGTCCACTTAATAACGAGTGTCCCACGATGATCTCCCAAGTAGAACACTGACATCGGGCGATGTCAGTGCTCTACAGGGGCCCCGCGATGAACTGACAGCGGGGGTAATCCTCTGCAATGTATATCCCTCTGCCGCTGCCGGGAGAGAGGTCACTTAAGTTCATTCTCTCACCGGCAGCACCGTGTGAGAAAATTCCCACACATCATTGCCGTAAAGAGAGAGAATGAACTCAGGTAACCTTTTCAGTGATGCACTACAGGAGCCCTTGTCTCCTGTCAGTGTGTCAATGGAGGCCCTATAGAGCAGTGACATCACTTGATGTCACTGTTCTATAGAGGAGATCGTTGTGGGACACTCGTTATTAATTGGACTGCGTCGGACAGGGAGTATATGGTTGGTTTATTATTTTTTATTTTTTGCAGGAGATCGATGGCTTCGGGGAATTAGGCGTGGTTGTAAGTATGGTGAAATTAAGAATATTAAAATACTTTTTTCTGGCTGTGTCTTTTTTTAACTCTTTCACTACTATAGGATTAGTAATGGATAGGCGTCTTATTGATGCCTCTCCATTACTAACCGGGCTTGATGTCACCTTACAGTACAAAGGTGACATTAACCCCTTATTACCTCATATGCCACCTCTACAGGGCAGTGGGAAGAGAGGGGCTAAGTGCCAGAATTGGCACATCTTAGAGATGTGCCATTTCTGGGGCAGCTGCGGGCTGGTGTTTGTAGCCTGGGGGCCAATATCCATGTCCCCTTCCTAGGCTATGACTATCAGCCCGCAACTGTCTGCGTAGCCTTTCTGGCTGTTAATTATAGGGGGATCCCACGTCATTTTTTTTGGGCCCCCCCCTATTTTAATAGCCAGTAAAGGCTATGCAGACAGCTGCGGGCTGATATTCATAGCCTGGGAAGATCCATGAGTATTAACTCCTTCCTAGGCTATAAACATCGGCCCCCAGTCGCTGGTTTTCCCACTCTGGACTTAAAAAATTAAACAGATATTGCGCTTAAGGCCGGAATCACAATTGCGAGAAACTCGCATGAGTCTCGCACCTCAATACCCGGCACTGCTGCCGGCACTCGGGACCGGAGCATGCGGCTGCATGTATTTCTATGTAGCTGAACGCTCAGGTCCCAGTGCCAGCGGCAGTGCCGGGCATTGAGATGCGAGACTCGTGCGAGTTTCTCGCAAGTGTGACTCTAGCCAATGCAGATTTTGTGTGTGTATTTAACTCTTTATGTACCATTTTATTATGTTTATTACTAAACATTGGGCTTGGTATTACCTATCTATCTATAGATATATCTATCTATAGATAGATATATCTATAGATAGATGGATAGATATACAGTCATATGAAAAAGTTTGGGCACCCCTATTAATCTTAAGCTTAATGTTTTATAAAAAATTTTTTTTTTTGCAACAGCTATTTCAGTTTCATATATCTAATAACTGTTGGACACAGTAATGTTTCTGCCTTGAAATGAGGTTTATTGTACTAACAGAAAATGTGCAATCTGCATTCAAACAAAATTTGACAGGTGCATAAGTATGGGCACCCTTATCATTTTCTTGTTTTAAATACTCCTACCTACTTTTTACTGACTTAATAAAGCACTTTTTTTGATTTTGTAACCTCATTGAGCTTTGAACTTCATAGCTAGGTGTATGCAATCATGAGAAAAGCTACTTAAAGTGGCCACTTGCAAGTTGTTCTCCTGTTTGAATCTCCTCTGAAGAGTGGCATCATGGGCTCCTCAAAACAACTGTCAAATGATCTGAAAACAAAGATTATTCAACATAGTTGTTCAGGGGAAGGATACAAAAGGCTGTCTCAGAGGTTTAACCTGTCAATTTCCACTGTGAGGAACATAGTAAGGAAATGGAAGAACACAGGTACAGTTCTTGTTAAGGCCAGAAGTGGCAGGCCAAGAAAAACATCAGAAAGGCAGAGAAGAAGAATGGTGAGATCAGTCAAGGACAATCCTCAGACCACCTCCAGAGAGCTGCAGCATCAACTTGCTGCAGATGGTGTCACTGTGCATCAGTCAACTGTACAACGCACTTTGCACAAGGAGAAGCTGTATGGGAGAGTGATGCGAAAGAAGCCGTTTCTGCAAGCACGCCACAAACAGAGTCGGCTGAGGTATGCAAAAGCACATTTGGAGAAGCCAATTTCTTTTTGGAAGAAGGTCCTGTGGACTGATGAAACCAAGATTGAGTTGTTTGGTAATACAAAAAGGCATTATGCATGGCGGCAAAAAAACACAGTGCGTTGTATAGTTGACCGATGCACAGTGACACCATCTGCAGCAAGTTGATGCTGCAGCTCTCTGGAGATGGTCTGAGGATTGTCCTTGACTGATCTCACCATTCTTCTTCTCTGCCTTTCTGATGTTTTTCTTGGCCTGCCACTTCTGGCCTTAACAAGAACTGTACCTGTGTTCTTCCATTTCCTTACTATGTTCCTCACAGTGGAAATTGACAGGTTAAACCTCTGAGACAGCCTTTTGTATCCTTCCCCTGAACAACTATGTTGAATAATCTTTGTTTTCAGATCATTTGACAGTTGTTTTGAGGAGCCCATGATGCCACTCTTCAGAAGAGATTCAAACAGGAGAACAACTTGCAAGTGGCCACTTTAAGTAGCTTTTCTCATGATTGCATACACCTAACTATGAAGCTCAAAGCTCAATGAGGTTACAAAACCAAAAAAAGTGCTTTAGTAAGTCAGTAAAAAGTAGGTAGGAGTATTTAAAACAAGAAAATGATAAGGGTGCCCATACTTATGCACCTGTCAAATTTTGTTTGAATGCAGATTGCACATTTTCTGTTAGTACAATAAACCTCATTTCAAGGCAGAAACATTACTGTGTCCAACAGTTATTAGATATATGAAACTGAAATAGCTGTTGCAGAAAAAACAATTTTTATAAAACATTAAGCTTAAGATTAATAGGGGTGCCCAAACTTTTTCAAATGACTGTATGCATAGATAGATCTATAGATAGATAGATAGATGATAGATAGATCTATATATAGATAGATAATAGACAGATATATAGATCTATCCATCTATCTATCTATCTACTGTATCTATCTATCTATCATTTATTTATCTACAGTATATCTATCTATTATCTATCTATTTATTATCTATCTATCTATCTATCTATCTATCTATCTATCTATCTATCTATCTATCTATCTACCTATCATCTATCTGTCTGTCTGTCTGTCTGTCTGTGTGTGTGTGTGTGTGTACCTTAAACATTATTCTTCAATGGAGTATGTAAATGAAGAGGCTGGACAAGAAATGACATCACAATTCTTTTTTTTTTTGCTCAATAATTGATCTTTATTTAGCTTTTAAAAACGCACGAAAATCCGCACCAAAAACGCATCAAATCTGTGCGGATTTTTACGCGCGTTTTCTGGCAAGAGATGCAGATTCTGTGCAGAAAATTCTGCAGGCAAATCTGCAACGTGGGCACATATCCTTAGGTTATGTACACACATTGAGGATTAGCCTGCGGATTTTTCTGCAGAGAATCTGCCTCTTGTGGTTTTCCTGCGGAATTGATGCGGATTTCTTGCTTTTTTTTCTGCAGAATAGATGCGGATTCTAGTGCGTTTTCTTTTTCTCTTGTGCTGAGAGAGAGAGTATTTTCATATGCCAGAAAGGAAACGGCAACTACGGATACGCAAAAAGAATTGACATGCTGCGGAAAATAAACCTCTGCGATTCCGCGTGGAATTTTCCGCAGCATGTGCACAGCGTTTTTGCATTTCCCATTCATTAACATTGTGTGCTCTCTGTACTGACGATTTGTGGCAATTCTGCAAGTCCAAAAATGCTGCGGAAACGCATCAAAATCCGCAACGTGTGCACATGCCCTTAAAGTTGTTCATAGAACTTTACGAGCACCAACCGTCATCTCTTATCTCAGTAATGGGAAAAACTGTATTCACTGAAGACACATTTTACCTGTGAATTAGAAATTTTAAGAATGAAAGATCGATCCAGGAGGAGAAATAAGCAGATTTCTCTGATAAGATATATTACAAAATGTCTTACTTTTATTTGTACTATTGCTTTATATGAAAAAAAAAAAAATGAATATACCGATGGTTACTCTTTGATTTCCACTAACACTTTAGCTATAAGTAGAATTCTTATTATTTGGAGTTTTAATCTGAGCTCTGCACTTCATTGCCAAGCTGCTGCTGGTGCCAGATCAAAGCCTGGCAAGTGCTGGAGTTTTCCTCTGTTATGGCTGATACGAAAGAGCAGAATTTTGTGAAACAATTTGTCGTGAGTTGAATAATTTGGAGAATTTTCATTGTGCCAAAAAGATTAGATGTCAAATCCGTTCAGTCCAAATAGACTGGAAATTAGGTGTTTTTTTCTTTTCATTTTAAAGAGATAGTTCCGATTTTGCAACCTTCTACGTTCCGTTCTATATACTATAAAATGATCACTTTTCAAGCCACGTTTATTAATGGAAGCGTATGAATTCACCATTGGAGTGGATGACTGGGCGGAGTAGTGCACACTTGTTGCATTTTGCTCTCGTTACAGCATGGGTGGGCTTACTTTATGATCTCTGAACCCTACTGTAGAGCCCAAACCCATTCACCAAATGTACCGATATCATGTTCATAGTAACGTTATCTCTGTGGAAATCCAGATCGTGGGTTTGGACATTTTCCAGACGTGCTGTGCCCTTTCGTAAAGACCACAAAGTCCACAGCTTCGCCCAATGTGATGTGTGATTAGTGAATAGGACCACTTCATCAGGTCAAAAAAATCTATTTTGAACTTCGACTATAGACCCTTAACTTAATTTATAACCCTATATATCTCAAAAAATAATTTGGACCTCATGCGACAAACCCCCAAAATTAATTTGTATCCTAAAAGGTGCACTTAGCTGTACAAGCAATATGTAAAGATGCCATCCAGTGTGAAAGAGGACTCTGTGAAATGTGAAATAAAGAAGAAACAAACAACAGGTATCTGGCAATAAGAATATGGAAGTCGCAAGGAGCAGCAGCACCACAAGTACTAGCCTCAGCCATCTGGGAAGTAGTGCTATCAAACACAGATTATAATAGGTCTCCTTTGCCTCCAGCTGGCACATTTCTCATCTTACAGCAGAATGTTACCTCTGACAGTGACACCATCAGCTTGGGTAAGTGTTCTGCCCATTCCTTCTCCTCCACCATAACAATCTTTTCAATTGTCGGCTATGACGACAGCTCTGTTGTCTCTAACTTTTAGTTTCCAAGCCAAAGCACTCTGAGTGCAAAAGGAAGATATATCATTAAAACTTCTTCCACTTCAGTATACTAGTGATCAAAGGATCACACGGTAGGACTAAACAAACAATGATAAAACGTTAGAAAATTCAAGAACAAAAGAAAGAAAAAAGATTTTTCCAATTAAAAATGTTTTATGTTAAAAAAATAAGAAGTAGATAGATAGAAAGATAGATAGACAGACATCTAATATTAGTATTAACTCGACTATAGCAGCCTGCACAATAAAATGGCTGCAATAGTTTACCAGCATGGTGAACTCTTAAAAATACATAAATAAATAAAAAATAATGACAAAATTGCTGGTTTTTAGAGATGAGTGAATATGTTCGGGAAACGATCGCTGAAATCGAATGTGCCATATTCGTGCCGAATTTATGTTTGATGATCATTTCCGAACATATTCGCTCATCTGTACTCCCATTGACTTCAATGGCTTTCGGCTATGTTCGTCGAATATCGCAAATACGGCAATCGTAAATCGAACCGAATATTGAAATATTCGCTCATCTCTACTGGTTTTTACTCATAAAATGGAATAAAAAGTGATAAAAAAGTTCTATTTATTTCACAATGATATCCTTAAAAAAATTAGTTTTCTGGTACAAAAATGCACGTATACAGCTTCAGCAAAAGAAGAACAAAGACAACAAAAGAATAAGAATAAAAATCTTTCAATGTGGCATCGCAAAGTTTGTTTGTTTTTTTTACAGTTCTCATTGGGCAAACTTGGTATAAAATAAGAAACTACAAAAATGTAGATTTAAAGTAAATGTTCTGACCTACGGAACAAAGAATAAAGTAACCATATCATTGTGTGTATGGAGAGGAGTCAGGACTCAGGAGCTCAGGAACTGATCTGCTTCATACAGGACAAGTGCTGGCTGTATTATACAGCCAGTGCCTGCCTATAACAGCAACAATCCCTACTGTTTAACCAATTCAACATTGACAGCAGCATTAAATATTGCTTTACTCTTCTGGTGTCCATGTCACTTCATGGTCCCCTTTGCCGTTATCGTAGATTATTGCAGTATATTGTGCAAGCAATCAATCATAGGTTCAAGTCCTCTTGGTGTTACGCATGTGGTTACAGAACCACTGTGTCACGGTCCGGGGCCTGGAGGGGCGTAACTAAGCAAACACATGGTTTTTCACTAGAGCCCCTGATGGTGGAGTTAGACTTGAACCCAGGCAGATGTCAAGTGTTACTCCAGGACAGACCCTGGAGCCATGGCAGCTGACCCCCAAGGGGGCAGCGAAGTAGGACTGGCAAGAAACTGGTTAGCAGGATGTAATAGGCAGGTAGACAGATGCAGGATCAGGCACAAGCAGGACTGGTACAGGAAAAAGGGATGGCCACGGGTATGGGATCCCTGGTGCTGCTACACAGGAGCAGGTTCAGACAGATCAGGAACAGGACTAGGCACAGGCAGGACAGGTTCAGGTATAGGTACAGAAGAACGGGCAGGATCAGATGCAGACATGGCAGTCAGGATCAGGTAAGCAGGACATTACAACTAGGTAACAGGATATAGACTGATAACTGAAGTTGCTAAGGCACCTCCCAATAGGGGATGGTGCCTTAAATATCAGACATCTCCCAGCTATTGGCTGGGGACGTTTTAAACAGTGTGCTGGCCTTATAAGAGGTTGGAAGTGTGTGTGCGCCTTAAGCACACTCCTAGGAGACGTGCGCCGCTCCTGGGAGGAAACAGATGCTGAGGGAGCATGAATGGGTAAGGGAACACACCCGCGTTCCTGCAGGGGAGGATGGGGACACGTGCAGGTACGCTGGTGCTGCGCTTCCACTTGTACTAAAAAATAAGTGAAATGTAATTTAAAATTATATAAAATATTTAAAAAACAAAAGTAAAAATACATAAAAACTCATTAATTTCCCTACTTCCCATTCGAAAAATTAAAAATTTAGAAAAAAATAAAGCACATTTTGTTGTATCTCTAAAATTCCAATGCATGAAAATATAAAATAAATTTACTTATATGTTAAAGTGTATCTGTCAGTAGAATCAACCATCCTAAGCTGTCTATATGACCATGCAAGTCATGGGAAGCTGAATAAAATGATATCTTGAAATTTGCAATCTGATGTCTTATTCCAGGGAAATCCACGTTCTTGGGAGATCTATGTCCGGCCCATAGATCTTAGCTACCGTATATACTCGATTATAAGTCAACCCGAGTATAAGCCAAGGCACCTCATTTTGCCACAAAAAACTGGGAAAACTTATTGACTCGAGCATAAGCCGGGTATGCATTGTCCCTACATCCCTATCCTGGTATGCATGGCTCCCTATCCCTGTCCTTGTATACATGGCTCCCGATCCCTGTCCTTGTATGCATGGCTCCCTCTCCTCGTCCTTGTATGCATGGCTCCCCTTCCCTGTATGCATGACTCCTTATCCCTTATCCCCTATCCTTGTACGCATGGTTCCTATAAAAAAAACCCATCCTACTTACCTTCCCTGCGTGCCCTCGCTGAATTTCATTCCGGCGCCAGCAGTTCTTCTGGCCGAGCGATCACATGTCCCATGTGAAAAATCACTCCACGCCTATGGGAGTGGAGAGGCATGAATATTTTTTTACCTTAGTGAGTGAGGCCACATGATCACTCGGCCAGAAGAGCTGCTGGCGCTGGAATGAGATGCAGTGAGGGCGCTCAGGGAAGGTAAGTAGGATGTGTGTTGGAAGCCGGTGGCTGCGGCTGTAACTGTGCACGCTATAAGAGAAATGAATATTCACTGTCAGTGCAGTGAATATTCATTTCTCTTTAGCAGCGGGCACAGTTACAGCCGCAGCCACTGGCTCCTGCCTCTGTGAGCAGCGGCTCCGCCGCTCCCCCTCCCCCGCTCATAAAAATGTGCTGAAAAACTTGGCTTATACACGAGTATATACAGTAATTTAGAGATTAAGAAAAATGCGTATTTCTCAGGAATAAGACATCGTATCGCAGATATTAAGGTGTGATTGTGGGATATGGTATGTGGATATAATTTTATTTGTATTAATATTTTACTGATTATCATGGTGTTCTCTTCTAGTATGAGTTATTTACTAATTGATGAATGGCTGTGGTTGCCATCTGATATCAGCCCCCACAGTACTGTATTGTTGTCTTCTCACAGGGTCAGTGAATAATCCTGTTTGCTAATATGTTACTGACATATTGAACTAGCTTGTTGAAACAATAAGCCCCTGCGACCTTCCCCCTCCTGACCTGTGAATGAGGAGGGGGACTTTTAAAATATCAGGGAGGTGAGACACAGATCAGTTCTGTGTGGAACTATGATGTGGACACAGCACCTCAGAGAGAAAGAAGAGTATATGGACTATGATATCCTCTGTCTGCTGGATTGTTGGACTTTTATCCTGTTACTGAACTGCATTCGGATTCTGGACTATGTTATCCTCTGTGTGGTGGATCGTATATGAACTTTTCATATTTTTGCCTAAATAAAGGTCTTGGAATTGTTCACTCTTCTCTTGCTCTGTTGATAGTGTGATACCGGAGAAGGACCCCGTGACACAAGGTATCATTTTATTCAGCTTCCTATGACCTGCATGGTGATATAGACGGCTTAGGAGGGGTGTTCCTACTGACAGATTCATTTTAAAAGACGTTAATAAAAGTATTGAAGGACCAGAAATGTTTTCAACTTTCTTCAAAAAATTAAAAACATCATATGTACCTCAAAATAACACCAATGAAAACTAAAGCTCACCATGCAATAAACAAGACATTATACAGCCAGCAAAGTTACAGGTCTCAGAAAATGGATGAGGACATAAACCAATTTTTTTTTATAAAGTTTGGAATTGTTTATCTTCTAAAAGATATTAAAAACTATACATTTGGTATTGACATAATAATACTAACCTGGAGAATCCTATTTCCAGATAATTTTTACCATAGAATGAATGCTATAAAAATAAAACCCAAAAAACGATGTCAGAATTGCTTTTTTTCCCACCAATTTGCCCCACTTGAAGTATTTTTTTTTCCATTTTTCCATATTATATAGTAAAGTGAACGGTATCATTCAAATTCGTCCCACAAAAAAACAAACTCTCGTATACCTGTGTCCATGGTAGATTAAAAAAAGGTTGGATTCTTGGAAGATGGGAGATAGAAACAAAAGTGAAAAAAAGAAAAATTGCTGTAGGGAAAGGGCTTAATACTACATGGACAATACCTTCAATCCATAAACAGCCATCTTGCCAGTTCCTAAAATTTAACATTTATGTTTTTTGGAATTGACAAAAGGTTAATTTCATCTTGTAATTAGTTTTTTAATATGTGAACCCTGGGGGAACTTGTAAAACAAGAACAGGTCCTAAAATTATGAGAACAAGGATGTTTTCATTCACTTCCCCTCCTACTTTTGTACCTTAGTTTTCTCAGATGTGACATTTAGTCGTCGGCACGGCTCCATCTCTGCTATTGTATAACTATGTGCGAATGGAAATGAGATTTTCCTGTCTAGTAATCTTGGCCATTTCACTCGTTACAAAATGATTTCCAATTAAATTAATCTTCCAAGTAAAAGCTTATTAGCATTTTGTGTTTCTAAACACCCTCACATTATGAAATCATGGCGGTTGGGTCTCATTTTTGGCAGATTTCTCTTCAGCGAGTGTATTCAGTCTGAAAAAGCCCTATATTCCACGTATTCCATGACCCTAGTGTGTTTTGCGTTATACTTTTCAGGGTGTATACAAAAGTCCTGCATCTCATGTATCTTCAAAATAATTACTTACTTTTTAAATCAGGTTTTTAATGTTAACTATATTTAACAAAAAAAATCAGATTTTTTATTTTATTTTATTTTCTATATCCCTATCTACATTTAGGTCCAGAAATGTTTGGACAGTCACATATCCAAAACATATCCAAGATACAGTTTTATATTCAACACATGGGCTTAAAGTGAAGGCTCTCAGCTTTAATTTGAGGGCATTCACATCCTAATCAGAGTAAGCGTTTAGCAATTACAGCTTTTTGGTATGTAGCTGCCTCTTTTTAAAGTGACCAAAAGTAATTGGACAATTATCTCAAAAGCTCTTTACTGTGTACATGAAGGGGAAGCATCTTCTCCTTACCTCAGTGCCCCTGATATCTCCAGCATTAGATTAGATAGACAGGGTGGACAGCAATGTGAGTAGCCTCGTCTTACCTCAGCACCCTCCAGTATTAGATCAGATAGACAGGGTGGACAGCAGTGTGAGCAGCCTCTCCTTACCTCAGCACCCTCCAGTATTAGATCAGATAGACAGGGTGGACAGCAGTGTGAGCAGCCTCTCCTTACCTCAGCATCCCTGATATCTCCAGTATTAGATTAGATAGACAGGCTGGACAGCAATGTGAGCAGCCTCTTCTTACCTCAGCGCCCTCCAGTATTAGATCAGATAGACAGGGTGGACAGCAGTGTGAGCAGCCTCTTCTTACCTCAGCACTCCAGATATCTCCAGTATTAGATCAGATAGACAGGGTGGACAGCAGTGTGAGCAGCCTCTTCTTACCTCATCACCCCTGACATCTCCAGCATTAGATGTACCCGTGTGCCTTGTTTTGTTTTTTTTTTTGCTCATGTCTAATGTATTTGTCTATATTTGCCCCGTATTTCACATGTACAGCGCCATGGAATAAATGGCGCTATAAAAATGAATAATAATAATAATAATAATAATAATTAGATTAGATAGACAGGTTGGACAGCAATGTGAGCAGCCTCTTCTTAACGCAGCACCCTCCAGTATTAGATCAGATAGACAGGGTGGACAGCAGTGTGAGCAGCCTCTCCTTACCTCAGCACCTCTGATATCTCCAGTATTAGATCAGACAGACACGGTGGACAGCAGTGTGAGCAGCCTCTTCTTACCTCAGCACCCCTGATATCTCCAGTATTAGACCAGATAGACAGGGTGGACAGCAGTGTGAGCAGCCTCTTCTTAACTCAGCACCCCTGATATCTTCAGTATTAGACCAGATAGACAGGGTGGACAGCAGCATGAGCAGCTTCTTCTTACCTCAACATTTCTGGCATCTCCAATATTAGATTAGATAGACCCCTGGTTTCCTTCCTTTCTGAATGAATGAGATAGTGTGGAAACCTCCTGAAAATAAAAATTGTAGAGAAATGTTCATTATGATGGTGACCTTAATTTATATTATACCAATTACCATACTGAATAAAGCCATGTCAGCCATTTTTTTTTTCAATAAATGATATCCCAAAAATAGTTTTATTTTATTTTCTAGTTTTGAGATCCACTTGACAAGTCAGCTGGTACTGAAGGGAAGATTTTGCAGATAATAACAGTTCAGTGACAGCAACTATTACATCGTGAGAGGGGAAAGTATTCTCACTGATGTAAATAATCACTGATGAAATCGTACGTCTTCTAAGTGAAAAAGAACAATAATACTTACACTTGACTTGTCTTGCCGTAGAAAATTGCAAGGGAAAGTGATGAGCGGAATTAATCATTGGAGCTTTAGTCTTCTGTACAGGTCTGTACAAGGGTTTTTGCGTCTATTCAAAATAGAATTAAAGGAACAGATGGAGAATGAGTACTGTCTCATGTATATGGTTATTTTGTTGTTTCTGGCCTTATATGGAATGATTTGTTTGGTTTTTTCCTATTATTTGGCCATTTTTTCAGTTAGTGTTTTGCACCAACTCTTTTCCATAACTTTCGGACTAATCCCTTGTGTCACGACTCTGTTGTCAGGTGTCCCAGGACCAGGGGGTCCTTTCCGGTCCCTATCGCTAGGAGGCGCCCGAGCTTGCTCTGTTTCCCGGATTACTTCTGATGGTGAAGACTCCCGGGCCACGTACCTTGCCTTAGCTCCTGAATCCACCCTCAGTCTGTACCCTTTCCCTACCAAGGGAAGAGAGGAGTAGTAGTGTACCGTAATACACCAACCAAACTAACAAGGTAATAGAAATAGGGATAAAATAAAATACCAATCATACAAATATACTCACACAAATAACAGAGGTAAATACAGGGAAGTGGAGGATGGGGTAAAACCAAACTAGGAGAAGCAGGGGAATTAGCACACACCCAAAGTCTAGCAACAGTCTCAGATAAATCCATCAACTGCCTTCTCAAACTACAACCACCATCTCCTAACTATGCAGCATAAGCTAACTCTGGCAATGAGTGTTAGCAGGGCCGGAGTCAGCACCCGGCATACCTGGGCAAGTTCCTGGGCCCTGGCGAGACGGGGGCCCATAAAGATAAGACACTGATGCTGACACTGATGCACATCATGCGCTCCTGGGGGGCCCCCGAAGCCGAACTACATCCCTCCCTGTGCTAGTGTGCTGTGTGACTGTCACTACACAGTCAACTCCCAGCCAGGACTTGAAGGCGGAGCTGGAGCTGACATCCCCGGCAGCAGGAGACGCAGCACACAGAGCTCTCTGGGACTGACGCTGTGCAGCTGCAGGAATACTCTCCATGGGGATACGAAGAGTCACTTCCAGGTCGGCGGTCGTCACTTCCAGGTGAGAGTGAGGACAAGCTCATCATCCTAAGAGCTCACACACAGATCGTTGCGACACGGTCCGGGTCCAGTGCGGCAGCGAGCAGCAGAAAGACGAGCAGCAGTCAGTGCACGTGCACCCTGTGTCCACAACGGTCGGGGTGACGGCGATGGTGTGAGTCATGACTCATGACGGTGAAAGTGAAGCAGTGAGTCTTCCTTCCTGGTCCCAAAGCATTGCGGGGAGATGCAGCCTGCCTGGGACTTGTAGACCGACACTACACAGACCTACAGTGTGGCATCTGAGTGATGCTGGGACTTGTAGACTATATACTACATGGCTGGCTGTGCTATATACTACGTGGCTGTGTTATATACTATGTGGCTGTGCTATATACTACGTGGCTGTGCTATATACTACATGGGCTGTGTCATATGCTACATGGGCTGTTATTTACTATGTGGCTGTGCTATATACTACCTGGGCTGTGTTATATACTATGTGGCTGTGTTATATACTACGTGGCTGTGCTATATACTATGTGGCTGTGCTATATACTACGTGGCTCTGCTATATGCTACATGGGCTGTGTTATATGCTACATGGGCTGTTAAATACTATGTGGCTGTGCTATATACTACCTGAGCTGTGTTATATATTACGTGGGCTGTGTTATATGCTACGTGGGCTGTGCAATATACTACGTGGGCTGTGTTATATGCTACGTGGCTCTGCTATATGCTTTGTGGCTCTGCTGTTATGGTTCTCAATGGCAAGAGAACATAGCCCAGCAAACATAAGAACTAGCTCTTGGAAGGATGGAAACTAAACTGACCATGAACTAAACCTGCCGCACAACTAACAGTAGCCGGGTAGCGTAGCCTGCGTTTTATCCCTAGACGCCCAGCGCCGGCCGGAGGACTAACTAATCCTGGCAGAGGAAAATATAGTCCTGGCTCACCTCTAGAGAAATTTCCCCGAAAGGCAGACAGAGGCCCCCACAAATATTGGCGGTGATTTTAGATGAAATGACAAACGTAGTATGAAAATAGGTTTAGCAAAATTGAGGTCCGCTTACTAGATAGCAGGAAGACAGAAAGGGCACTTTCATGGTCAGCTGAAAACCCTATCAAAACACCATCCTGAAATTACTTTAAGACTCTAGTATTAACTCATAACATCAGAGTGGCAATTTCAGATCACAAGAGCTTTCCAGACACAGAAACGAAACTACAGCTGTGAACTGGAACAAAATGCAAAAACAAACAAGGACTAAAGTCCAACTTAGCTGGGAGTTGTCTAGCAGCAGGAACATGCACAGAAAGGCTTCTGATTACAATGTTGACCGGCATGGAAGTGACAGAGGAGCAAGGCTAAATAGCGACTCCCACATCCTGATGGAAACAGGTGAACAGAGAGGATGATTCACACCAGTTCAATTCCACCAGTGGCCACCGGGGGAGCCCAAAATCCAATTTCACAACAGTACCCCCCCCTCAAGGAGGGGGCACCGAACCCTCACCAGAACCACCAGGGCGATCAGGATGAGCCCTATGAAAGGCACGGACCAAATCGGAGGCATGAACATCAGAGGCAGTCACCCAAGAATTATCCTCCTGACCGTATCCCTTCCATTTGACCAGATACTGGAGTTTCCGTCTGGAAACACGGGAGTCCAAGATTTTTTCCACAACGTACTCCAACTCGCCCTCAACCAACACCGGAGCAGGAGGCTCAACGGAAGGCACAACCGGTACCTCATACCTGCGCAATAATGACCGATGAAAAACATTATGAATAGAAAAAGATGCAGGGAGGTCCAAACGGAAGGACACAGGGTTAAGAATCTCCAATATCTTGTACGGGCCGATGAACCGAGGCTTAAACTTGGGAGAAGAAACCCTCATAGGGACAAAACGAGAAGACAACCACACCAAGTCCCCAACACAAAGCCGAGGACCAACCCGACGCCGGCGGTTGGCAAAAAGCTGAGTCTTCTCCTGGGACAACTTCAAATTGTCCACTACCTGCCCCCAAATCTGATGCAACCTCTCCACCACAGCATCCACTCCAGGACAATCCGAAGATTCCACCTGACCAGAAGAAAATCGAGGATGAAACCCCGAATTACAAAAAAAGGGAGACACCAAGGTGGCAGAGCTGGCCCGATTGTTGAGGGCAAACTCCGCTAAAGGCAAAAAAGCAACCCAATCATCCTGATCTGCAGACACAAAACACCTCAAATATGTCTCCAAGGTCTGATTCGTCCGCTCGGTCTGGCCATTAGTCTGAGGATGGAAAGCAGATGAGAAAGACAAATCTATGCCCATCCTAGCACAGAATGCTCGCCAAAATCTAGACACGAATTGGGTACCTCTGTCAGAAACGATATTCTCCGGAATACCATGCAAACGGACCACATTTTGAAAAAACAGAGGAACCAACTCGGAAGAAGAAGGCAACTTAGGCAGGGGAACCAAATGGACCATCTTAGAGAAACGATCACACACCACCCAGATGACAGACATCTTCTGAGAAACAGGAAGATCCGAAATAAAATCCATCGAGATGTGCGTCCAGGGCCTCTTCGGGATAGGCAAGGGCAACAACAATCCACTAGCCCGAGAACAACAAGGCTTGGCCCGAGCACAAACGTCACAAGACTGCACGAAGCCTCGCACATCTCGAGACAGGGAAGGCCACCAGAAGGACCTTGCCACCAAATCCCTGGTACCAAAGATTCCAGGATGACCTGCCAACGCAGAAGAATGAACCTCAGAAATGACTTTACTGGTCCAATCATCAGGAACAAACAGTCTACCAGGTGGGCAACGATCAGGTCTATCCGCCTGAAACTCCTGCAAGGCCCGCCGCAGGTCTGGAGAAACGGCAGACAATATCACTCCATCCTTAAGGATACCTGTAGGTTCAGAATTACCAGGGGAGTCAGGCTCAAAACTCCTAGAAAGGGCATCCGCCTTAACATTCTTAGAACCCGGCAGGTAGGACACCACAAAATTAAACCGAGAGAAAAACAACGACCAGCGCGCCTGTCTAGGATTCAGGCGTCTGGCGGACTCAAGATAAATTAGATTCTTGTGGTCAGTCAATACCACCACCTGATGTCTAGCCCCCTCAAGCCAATGACGCCACTCCTCAAAAGCCCACTTCATGGCCAAAAGCTCCCGATTCCCAACATCATAATTCCGCTCGGCGGGCGAAAATTTACGCGAGAAAAAAGCACAAGGTCTCATCACGGAGCAATCGGAACTTCTCTGCGACAAAACCGCCCCAGCTCCGATTTCAGAAGCGTCGACCTCAACCTGAAAAGGAAGGGCAACATCAGGCTGACGCAACACAGGGGCGGAAGAAAAGCGGCGCTTAAGCTCCCGAAAGGCCTCCACAGCAGCAGGGGACCAATCAGCAACATCAGCACCCTTCTTAGTCAAATCAGTCAATGGTTTAACAACATCAGAAAAACCAGCAATAAATCGACGATAAAAGTTAGCAAAGCCCAAAAATTTCTGAAGACTCTTAAGAGAAGAGGGTTGCGTCCAATCACAAATAGCCTGAACCTTGACAGGATCCATCTCGATGGAAGAGGGGGAAAAAATATATCCCAAAAAGGAAATCTTTTGAACCCCAAAAACGCACTTAGAACCCTTCACACACAAGGAATTAGACCGCAAAACCTGAAAAACCCTCCTGACCTGCTGGACATGAGAGTCCCAGTCATCCGAAAAAATCAAAATATCATCCAGATACACAATCATAAATTTATCCAAATAATCACGGAAAATGTCATGCATAAAGGACTGAAAGACTGAAGGGGCATTTGAAAGACCAAAAGGCATCACCAAATACTCAAAGTGGCCCTCGGGCGTATTAAATGCGGTTTTCCACTCATCCCCCTGCTTAATTCGCACCAAATTATACGCCCCACGGAGATCTATCTTAGAGAACCACTTGGCCCCCTTTATGCGAGCAAACAAATCAGTCAGCAGTGGCAACGGATATTGATATTTAACCGTGATTTTATTCAAAAGCCGATAATCAATGCACGGCCTCAAAGAGCCATCTTTCTTAGCCACAAAGAAAAAACCGGCTCCTAAGGGAGATGACGAAGGACGAATATGTCCCTTTTCCAAGGACTCCTTTATATATTCTCGCATAGCAGCATGTTCAGGCACAGACAGATTAAATAAATGACCCTTAGGGTATTTACTACCCGGAATCAAATCTATGGCACAATCGCACTCCCGGTGCGGAGGTAATGAACCAAGCTTAGGTTCTTCAAAAACGTCACGATATTCAGTCAAGAATTCAGGAATCTCAGAGGGAATAGATGATGAAATGGAAACCACAGGTACGTCCCCATGCGTCCCCTTACATCCCCAGCTTAACACAGACATAGCTTTCCAGTCAAGGACTGGGTTATGAGATTGCAGCCATGGCAATCCAAGCACCTACACATCATGTAGGTTATACAGCACAAGAAAGCGAATAATCTCCTGGTGATCCGGATTAATCCGCATAGTTACTTGTGTCCAGTATTGTGGTTTATTGCTAGCCAATGGGGTGGAGTCAATCCCCTTCAGGGGTATAGGAGTTTCAAGAGGCTCCAAATCATACCCACAGAGTTTGGCAAAGGACCAATCCATAAGACTCAAAGCGGCGCCAGAGTCGACATAGGCATCCGCAGTAATAGATGATAAAGAACAAATCAGGGTCACAGATAGAATAAACTTAGACTGTAAAGTGCCAATTGAAACAGACTTATCAAGCTTCTTAGTACGCTTAGAGCATGCTGATATAACATGAGTTGAATCACCGCAATAGAAGCACAACCCATTTTTTCGTCTAAAATTCTGCCGTTCACTTCTGGACAGAATTCTATCACATTGCATATCCTCTGGCGTCTTCTCAGTAGACACCGCCAAATGGTGCACAGGTTTGCGCTCCCGCAGACGCCTATCGATCTGGATAGCCATTGTCATGGACTCATTCAGACCCGCAGGCACAGGGAACCCCACCATAACATCCTTAATGGCATCAGAGAGACCCTCTCTGAAATTCGCCGCCAGGGCGCACTCATTCCACTGAGTAAGCACAGCCCATTTACGGAATTTCTGGCAGTATATTTCAGCTTCGTCTTGCCCCTGAGATAGGGACATCAAGGCCTTTTCCGCCTGAAGTTCTAACTGAGGTTCCTCATAAAGCAACCCCAAGGCCAGAAAAAACGCATCCACATTGAGCAACGCAGGATCCCCTGGAGCCAATGCAAAAGCCCAATCCTGAGGGTCGCCCCGGAGCAAGGAAATCACAATCCTGACCTGCTGAGCAGGATCTCCAGCAGAGCGAGATTTCAGGGACAAAAACAACTTGCAATTATTTTTGAAATTTTGAAAGCAAGATCTATTCCCCGAGAAAAATTCAGGCAAAGGAATTCTAGGTTCAGATATAGGAACATGAACAACAAAATCTTGTAAATTTTGAACTTTCGTGGTGAGATTATTCAAACCTGCAGCTAAACTCTGAATATCCATTTTAAACAGGTGAACACAGAGCCATTCCAGGATTAGAAGGAGAGAGAGAGAGAAAGGCTGCAATATAGGCAGACTTGCAAGAGATTCAATTACAAGCACACTCAGAACTGAAAAAAAAAAAAAAAAAAATCTTCAGCAGACTCCTCTTTTCTCTCCTTTCTCTGTCAATTAATTTAACCCTTTTGGGCCGGTCAAACTGTTATGGTTCTCAATGGCAAGAGAACATAGCCCAGCAAACATAAGAACTAGCTCTTGGAAGGATGGAAACTAAACTGACCATGAACTAAACCTGCCGCACAACTAACAGTAGCCGGGTAGCGTAGCCTGCGTTTTATCCCTAGACGCCCAGCGCCGGCCGGAGGACTAACTAATCCTGGCAGAGGAAAATATAGTCCTGGCTCACCTCTAGAGAAATTTCCCCGAAAGGCAGACAGAGGCCCCCACAAATATTGGCGGTGATTTTAGATGAAATGACAAACGTAGTATGAAAATAGGTTTAGCAAAATTGAGGTCCGCTTACTAGATAGCAGGAAGACAGAAAGGGCACTTTCATGGTCAGCTGAAAACCCTATCAAAACACCATCCTGAAATTACTTTAAGACTCTAGTATTAACTCATAACATCAGAGTGGCAATTTCAGATCACAAGAGCTTTCCAGACACAGAAACGAAACTACAGCTGTGAACTGGAACAAAATGCAAAAACAAACAAGGACTAAAGTCCAACTTAGCTGGGAGTTGTCTAGCAGCAGGAACATGCACAGAAAGGCTTCTGATTACAATGTTGACCGGCATGGAAGTGACAGAGGAGCAAGGCTAAATAGCGACTACCACATCCTGATGGAAACAGGTGAACAGAGAGGATGATGCACACCAGTTCAATTCCACCAGTGGCCACCGGGGGAGCCCAAAATCCAATTTCACAACACTCTGCTATATACTACATGGGCTGTGTTATATACTACGTGGCTGTTCTATATGCTACGGGGGCTGTGTTATATGCTACATGGCTGTGCTATATTTCTCTGCTGTATCTGTGCATCATGAATCATGGTATGTGTTAAAGGGGGGACCACTGAGACTCTTTCACCTGGGACCCTCAAAAACCTGGAGCCGGCCCTGAGTGCTAGCCAGGGCCCAGATTATAAAGGAGATGGGAGCAGCTAGCAATGCACAGCTGAGAGCCTTAATGCAGGAAAGCTTCCAGGAGCTCTCAACTGAGCATATTAACCCCTGCATTGCTAAAAGAAATTTACACAGTTTAATATGAAGGTGAAGTACTTCTAACTAGTGCAGGAGTAGGAGAAATCAGACGCTGTGGTCTTCTGGCTCTTCTCTGTCGCAGTAAACCTGTGACACCTTGTTTGGTAAAAATGCAGTTCCTATGGAGGAGTGAGTTTTGCACATGCCCTTGCCATCAAATAGCAGTGCTGGACCTTCAAGGGACCCACAGCAGCTATATTGGCCATTTCCATGGAATGCTGCCAACTGGCACCAGTCTACATTTAATGAAGCATTGCACGTTACAGCACAAACAATCGGAGGTTCACGTCCCATTGGGGGCCAATAAAAAAAGCAAAGAGTAATAAAACAAAATCTAAAAAAACAAATGTCAAAAGTCATGAAAATCTGAATCACCCCACTTTCACCCATCCAAAAATAAGGACATTAAAAAAAATTCTATATCACCTTGTCTGCAAAAATTTGATCTTTTAAAATATAAAAATAATTTTACCCATAAGGTAAATGCCATATAGGAAAAAATTATAAACATTATGTTCCCCCGTCCCACTCAAATGCAATGGGATCAAAACATCATACATGGCCAAAATGATGCCAATAAAAACTACAGCTCAGTCCCTAAGAATCGAGCCCTCACACCGCTCCATTAATGGAAAAATAAAGTTATTGATCTCAGGAAAATAGAGAAACAAAGTATTTTTTTTGCAAAGTTCACAATGTATTCGAGCTGATAAAATAATAATAAACTATATATGTTCAGCATCATTGTAATCTGACATAGAGAAACATGTCACCGGGTCATTTTTACTGCACAATGAATGCTGTAAGAGCAAAACCCCAAAAATTATCTTGGATTTACATTCAACCCCTTCACTACCTGGTAATTTTCCTTTTTTTTTTTTTCCTTCCCTCCTTCCAAGAGCTATAACTTTTTTTTTTAACCATATATCCATATGGTGTTACAGCGGTTCACAAACTTAACGATTTTCTAATCCCAATTTTTCTGCCACCCACAGGTGATTGTCCGTGGGGAGGGTTTTGTCCATAGTGTATATATACGAGTCTCTCTGACACTATGGGCAATCAGCTGGAGCTCATATAATTCTGCTAGGAAACAATCTCTGCCTGAGAACCTACGTTTTGGTGCCAAACTCTCTGTATAGGTCAGGATGCACACTCTCCTTGTGTTCACAGTTGTGAGTCCTGAGCTCAGGACTTACCGACTGTAACCTAGACGCGGAGGAGGGTGACTGATCATCTGTTCGGACGTTAGTTGGGATGCCGAGGAGTGGCTGGTGGACTTGACACTTGGAACGTGGCTTTAGTCCAATAAACAAGCAGGGGGACCTCCAAATCACAGCAGATGGCTTGGGGGGAATACAACGCTGCATCCAACCATAGTCATCCCCCAAATTAATTTTCTCCCTCTAACAGGTGACATGCAAACAGGTACATGTTTCTCCAGTACCCTAGCCAGTTTCTGGAACACTAGAAACTCCAAGGATGGCAATGGATCTCCTTCTCACTTGTCCTCTTGCAATCAGCTCTCTCCTAGTTCTGGAAAACACCATGAGGTCTACAATAGAGTCTACTTCAGAGAAAATAGTGACCTCTTGTAGCTGGAGTGTGATACTGCAAGTCTATTTACCACCATCTCACACAGGACTTCTGCTACCTGTTCTCCTGTGACTTCCAGGATGTGTCCTGTCCTCTTGTGGCTTCCAGGACCTCTGCTGCCTGTTCCTCATCTTTCGGGACCTCTCCTCCATGTCCACCTACAGTTTCTAGTACGTCTTCTGTCTGACTGTGGCTTCAAGGACCTCTGCTACCTGTTCCCAGTCTTCAAGAACCTCTTCTACCTGTTCCTGGTCTCCTGTCCATCTGCGGCTTCTGGAATGTGTGCTACTTGTCTGTGGGATCCAGGACATCTCATACCTGTTTTGAGACTCCAGTCTGTCTGTGGTCTCCTGTACCTTTGTGAACTGTCTGTGGTCTTTCAGATATCTCCTGTCTCTGTGTGTGCCCTCCGCTACCTGTCTCCTGTGTGCCTCAACTGTTTCTGACACAAGTAGCCCGTGTGTCCACCCGGACCTTGGGCTTTGAGGAACCACCTCACCTAGTGAGCCTCACATTCAGTTTCTGCATACATTGTGGATTTGGTGCCTGTCTGAATTATCACCAGACTGAAGGAATTTGGCTGTACTAATAAAAGAGCAGACAACCTCTGCATTTGAAGATACATTCAACTAGACACCATTTCTACGTAAGTTGTGGTGGTAAACTGTGAAATACGATTAATACCTAAGATTATGCTGTCCCCCCCAGCACATTGCATCAAAGCTATCTTTTTAATAGGTAAATCATGTAATCTGTTCTCATCATCCCGAAGAGACCGACAACCAGGGGAACTGCTAAGCCGCGGTGGATTAACGAGTTTTTGAAGTAAACACCGGGAGGAGAGATACAATTTACCAATCTAGCAAGAGGGAACAGTGAAGAGTTTTCTGCTGAGAGCACTTCCCTGTAGTCTGGATTATAATGGAAGACGAGAAATCATGGAGTTGTGATTGCTGGAGAACAAAGGTAGTGATAGGAGCATCAGCGTGTCTCTAAAATAAGTTTGTAGAATTGACATAGAAATATCTCCGAGTATGAACTTTTGGATACAGTTTTAATTCTTAAAGGGGCTGTAATCCTAAAATGAGGTGCATGTATAGAGCACATTCATGCAAGGTAGGATTTAGGGGTGTGAGTCTATGGCCGACCTTTGAGGTCCTGTTGACCCACGTGACTGCTTTAGTCAATCTTGTGCCATAAACCTCAGCATCTGCATCGAAGCCAGTGATTGGCTGCAGCAGTCACACGGGTAGGCGGCACATGATCTCTGCAGGGAAGTAAATAATTAACTTCCTTTCCATTTGTTTCCCAGGGAAGTAATGTTAGGGGTGAATATTACACTTGGCTTGCAATGCCGGATTTGTCCCAAAACCGCTTTGTCAAAGACTACTTGTGAACTCTCCTGGAA
This sequence comes from Ranitomeya variabilis, assembly GCF_051348905.1. Classification (NCBI taxonomy): domain Eukaryota; kingdom Metazoa; phylum Chordata; class Amphibia; order Anura; family Dendrobatidae; genus Ranitomeya; species Ranitomeya variabilis. The sequence continues at coordinate 750,711,407 of NC_135234.1, read as the reverse complement.
AAAGGGGAAACCTTCCACTCTCCAGAAAAGTTGCCAAAATTTCCCAGAACCTCAGAAAAGGAAGAGCCCCCCTCTAAACCTTTTTAACTGCAGAGTCCCATCATCTAAAGGCAAATTAAGGGGGTTGAGTAAAGAGTGCGGATATTGCGTGGTCCACCGGAAAATGACATTTCTCACCATGTGGTCATCTGTCTCCCATATGACCACTTTGAAAAGTTGGCAAGTATTATTATAAACTAGATGGTGGCCCGATTCTAACGCATCGGGTATTCTAGAATATGTATGTCCACGTAGTATATTGCCCAGCCACATAGTATATTGCCCAGCCATGCAGTATATTGCCCAGCCACGTAGTATATTGCCCAGCCACGTAGTATATTGCCCAGCGACGTAGTATATTGCCAAGTGACATAGTATATAGCACAGCGCCACGTAGCATATTGCACAGCAACGTAGTATACAGCACAGAGCCACGTAGTATATTGCCCAGCCACGTAGTATATTGGGCAGTCACGTAGTATATTGCCCAGCTACGTATGTCACAGGTTAAAAAAATAAAAAATAAACATATACTCACCTTCCGCAGGCGCGTTGTAATTCGCAGCTTCCGGTCGCAGGGTGTGATGACGTCGCGGTCACGTGACCGTGACGTCATGGCAGGTCCTTTTCGCGCAGGACCTGTGATGACGTCGCGGTCACATGACCGTGTCGCGGTCACATGACCGTGACGTCACGGCAGGTCCTTCTCGCGCAGGCGCGCAGGACTTGTGATGACGTCGCGGTTACATGACCGTGACGTCATGGCAGGTCCTTCTCCGAGACCATCCTTGCCACCGGAACGTGCCGCTTGCATGGACCGGCCAGAGCATCGCGAGGAGCGGGAAAGGCGGCGGAAGGTGAGTATCTAATGATTTTTTTTTTTGTTGTTGTTATTTTGAACATTAGATGTTTTTACTATTGACGCTGCATAGGCTGCGTCAATAGTAAAAACTTGGTCACACAGGGTTAATAGCGGCGGTAACGGAGTGCGTTACTCACGGCATAACGCGGTCCATTACCACCGGCATTAACCCTGTGTGAGCGGTGACCGGTGGGGTGTATGCGGGCGCCGGGCACTGAGTGTGGGGAGTAAGAAGTGGCCATTTTCTTCCGGATTGTGCGCGTCGCTGTTTGGTCGTGGCAATGGTCGTGGGCGTTTTGCCACAACCAATCAGCGACTTGGATTCCATGACAGACAGAGGCCGCGACCAATGAATATCCGTGACAGACAGAAGGACAGACAGACGGATGTGACCCTTAGACAATTATATAGTAGATGTGGGAGGATAGCTTGATTATTTGTATTGTGGCCCAAGAACATCAAGTCATGCCTGTTTCTTCCTTACTTACAATAGGATGTCATCAAGAAGGTGGAGGACAGATGGAAGGGAGAAGACAATTCTCCGGACTGCATAGAGGTTTATAAACAGTAACATATTAAATAAAAACTATTTACAAAGTTGTTTTGCTTCAGTTAGTCGCATTGGATCAATAAAAACATAGTTGCAAAAATATATACACCCTTTAATTCTGCTCTGATGAATGAAAACTGAGCTTGTTGACTTACCAAAAATCCACCGCTCAGTTCATTAAAATATATTAATCTTGGTACTAATGGAAAAAAACTGTGAGAATTATCAGCGGAGAACAGATAAATTATCAATGTCCTCAATTATTAATTCAGCTCTTGATGCATTTACAGGGCGGACATTGAAGGATGCTCAGAAATATAGCCGTATTAAGACCAGCTAGTTTCCTAAATCCGATGTAGAATACAAAATACCCGAGACACACCTATATGTGATGTAGTAATCCAAAAGAAAAAAGCGCCTAAGCAAAATTTAAAAAAGACAGCAGATCAAAACAGGGCTAAAAAAGATCACAATGGAGGCTGCAGAAAGTATATAGTCAAAAATTACACAGGGAATATGTACAAGTGCATCCATACAATGTAGTCCAGAATGGACAAGTAACTAGATAAGTGAAAAAATATGAATATAGGCTTACACAGTTTACATGTACAGCCCTGCCATTGTATAGCCCAGTGCCCCAACGCGCGTTTCACCCAGCTTCATCAGGAGGGGGTGTCAAAGAAGGAGTAGGAAGAGTCAGATTGATGCAAGGCTTAGAAGTGTCTCGAAAGCAGCTTCATGTTGTTTTATTCTCAACCTCAATTCTCTATTTGTCATTCTTACATACACTGTGCCACATGGACATTCAGCACGATAGATGACGGCTTTAGAAACACAGGTGATGTATTGTCTACTGATGTAAGTTCTGGTGCTGCTAGTATTTCCAAAGCACTTTTTTCTGGTCTATATTGGAGCATGCCTTGCTATTCCTCAGGGTGAAAAAACCCATGGTGGTAACTATGTCTCGATGAATTTGATTTAGAGGGGGAATGTCAAGGCTGCATGTCCTGCATGTATGACATTAGGTATCTCACTCAATTGTTTATTGTAGTGATAAAATACTTGATTGGGTTGTGCCCTTTGATTTTTTTCTTCCAGATATTTCTGGAGGTGAATTTCGCTCTTTTATAGCCTCTTTTAATGATTTGATGACTCTACCCTCTATCTTTGAATTTATCATTGACATCTTGGCTTTTAAAAGTATCATCTGTCGAATAGATTCTTCTGATTCACAAGAATTGACCCATGGGAATCTGTTGTGAACTCTGTTTTTGGGCTCCCTCTTGTGGTCACAACTGGTACTGTGTGAGTGCTGTTTTTGGGCTCCCTCTGGTGGTTCTTTGGGTCATTCTGCAGGTCTGAGGCTGATCAGCTGTCTCGTTATCTGTTAGCTGGTTCCTATTTAGTTCACCTGGACTCTCAGTTGTTGCCTGCTGTCAATGTCTTCAGTGCTATTTTGGAGCTCTCCTGCAGTCCTTCGTTATCAGTCTCTTCAAGAGAAGCTAAGTTTTGCTTGGTTCATTTTTTGACCATCAGTGGTCATTTGTTTCTTGGTTTATTTATGTTTCTTGTCCAGCTTGCTAAATATGTGATTTCCTTGCTTGCTGGTAGCTCTAGGGGGCTGAGTTTCTCCCCTCACACCGTTAGTTGGTGTGAGGGTTCTTGTATTCTCAGCGTGGATATTTTGCATAGGGTTTTTTACTGACCGCACAGTTCCCTATCTGTCTTCTGCTATCTAGTATTAGCGGGCCTCATTTGCTGAATCTGTTTTCATTTCTACATTTGTGTTTTCCCCTTACCTCACCGTTATTATTTGTTGGGGGCTTCCTATATCTTTGGGGTGATTTCTCTTGAGGCAAGTGAGGTCTTACTTTCCCTCCAGGAGTAGATAGTTTCTCAGGCTGCGTCGAGACGTCCAGGATTTTAGGCACGTTCACCGGCTGCCTTTAGTGTGTTGGTTAGGATCAGGTTTGCGGTCAGTCCAGTTACCACCTCCCTAGAGCTCGTGTCTATGTTCATATACTTAGCTAGTCCATTTTGTGATCCTCTGCCACTAGGATCATAACAGGAATCCCCCGTATGGTGGATGGTAGATGTTTTCATTCTGCGTGGAGAAGAGAGTTGATGTACAATGGACACCAGTGACAATTCTCCCATTATTTAATGTGCTGGTTTTGATGTCTAAAAACCAAGTTGTCTGCTTCTGTTATTACTGAGCTTGTTATTGATGGCATTATTGTTTAGATGAGACATTAGTTTTTCATTATCCATTGGTGTGTCATACCAGATAAACCATATATCGTCGATGTGACAAATATGGTTTTGGGCTTTCTCCTTATCCGAGGTAGGATCTGTTCCAAATATCTCCCTTTCTCATGCACCAAAGAAAAGATTGGCATAGGCTGGAGCACATGCAGCCCCCATGGCAGTACCCTGGGTCTGCAAATAAAGGAAGTCTTTGAAAGAAAATATGTTTTTGTTTATTTTAGGGATAGAGACATAGCATTGCTGAGCTTTATCAGGAGACACCGGGCAATGATGGTATTTGAGATTTGGCCATTCAGAAATTCTTTTACTATGGACTTTACATGACATTAAGCAAAATCAAGCAGCCATGGGCTGTTACATTTTCTGTTTCAGTGTAAAAAAATTTAAAAAATTATTACATAAAAAGATCTGACATTTTTTAAACATTTGTGGGTGTTTTTTTTACAAGATCTCTGATAGCTGTCACTGAACAGGAACAAACCCTTTATGAGCTAATCATCTTAGTAGTAGAATTTTCGATTCTGTTATTCAGGGTTTAGATTAGATAACATTAATCTAGAATCAGGAGTCTAGGGCAGATTCGCTTGGGTAGGCAGAATTGGTCTTATTCAGTCAAAATCTAAAACGACCTTAAAAGACATTTATCATCTTCTGAGGACTTTGCCAACCCCATAATAATTGCAGGTGAGGGAAAGGGTTAAACTAATAAAAGATTATGTTCACCTCTCCTAGACTGAATTCATGCAAATCGAATCCCGAAACCATCAACCATCACTAATAGACGAGCTTCCAGATCAGGACAGACAAGTGAAAATGACAATACACAGGGTAGAAGAAAATTCAACGGTAGACTACCGTCCCAGGCAACTCCAAACTTCTCAATGTTTCCAGCCATACAGATATTCTTCGAAACAACATGTAGGGATATAAAAAGACTCCAATTGGACAAGAACGGCCAAAATAATCTAACAAAAGAGGGAAAACTAGCACTATCCAAGTTGAGAAATAATGATTTATTAGAAATCAAAGAAGCAGACAAAGGTGGAAATATTGCACTGTGGCCCAAGGACATGTATTGCCAGGAAGCAAGACGTCAATTGAAAAACACCCAATACTATCAAAAATTACCAACAGATCCGACATTAACCTTTAAGATGCAATGTGGCATCATAGATAAAAAGGAACGAGAATTTTTAACAACAACCCATCCAGTTATTCCAACCTTTTACCTAGTGCCAAAAATTCACAAATCCACCAATATGCCACCAGGTAGACCTATTATCTCTGGGCTGGGGGGCTATATGAAAACCCATGTTCTTATCTCTATTATTTTTTGCAGCCAATGGTGAAATCTCTGGACTCTTATGTACGAGACTCATCCCATCTTATAGAATTTTGTGAGACTTTGGAAGTACCGGACAATGCAATCTTAGCAACCCTTGATGTGGAGGCCTTATATATGAATATCAAACATAAACTAGGTATGACAACAACCTCCTATTTCTTAAACAAGCAATCTACAGATGACAGGGGTCATGATACCTTTATTTTGGAGCTACTCAAGTTTGTACTTGAGAAAAATTACTTTGTGTTTGACAGGACTTTTTACAAACAAGTCTCGGGCACGGCCATGGGGGCAAAATGCGCACCCTCATACGCCAACCTCTTTATGGGGTGGTGGGAGGAGACCCATGTACAGAAACTTAACAGCTTTTCCACTCACGTGGTAAAATATTTGCGTTATATAGACGACATCATTATAATCTGGTCTGGGTCTTCTGAAGAACTATGCACCTTCATTGGAGAGCTTAACAACAATTGTTGGAACATTAAACTTACATCTTCTTTTTCCACTGTTTCAGTTGAATTTTTGGATCTAAAACTGTCAATCGACCAGAATCGCATTATTACCAAGGTATTTCGGAAACAGACGGCCTCAAACAATCTCTTGCATTTTAAGAGTTTCCATCCAGCACACTTGAGAAAGGGAATTCCAAAAGGACAATTCCTTAGACTCAGAAGAAACTGCAGCCGCACAGAAGACTTTATCAGAGAGTCCTGCCAACTGACCAACAGATTCCGTGAACGTGGATATCCTCGGAAAATTATTTCGGGAGCCTTTGAATTCTCAAAAGAAAAAACAAGAGAGGAGGCTTTAAAACCCCGGGTAAGAACAGTATCAAACAAAATCAATTTGATCACTAAATTCAACAATTAATGGAATGATGTATATCGTATTTTGAATGCCAATTGGGGGATACTGAGGAGTAAGCCAAGATTAAGATCTTTTATTGGGGATCAGCCCAAGATGGTGGCAAGAAGGGCAAAGAACCTAACGGATTATTTATCCAACAGCCACTTTAGACGCCCCACTACAAAATTAAGGACAGGCCACTCCAACAAGGGATCTTTCCCCTGTGGCAAATGCTCAATTTTCCCACATATGATTGCGAGTAGGGGTGTTTCAGTCCAACATTTGTCCACACAGATACAATCAAGAGCATACTTTAACTGTCGATCACGTTATGTGGTTTATCTGTGCTTGTGACAAAATCTAGGTGGGATAAACAACACAAGAGTTAGGACGCAGAACCCAACAGCACCTATCAAATATTGCCACAGCTAAATCTGATAGAGCCAAAGGTAAAGCGATTAGCTCAGTGGCGACACATTTTTTAGTGGCTCATGGTGGTTCAGCGGATTCTCTAAGGGTAATGGGCTTGGAAGGGGTTAATAAAAACATAAGAGGGGGGGATATATCAGAGGAGCTTCTCCGTCGAGAAGCCAGATGGATATACGAGCTGGGTAGTCTTGCACCAGATGGCCTCAATGAGGAGTTGCTATACTCTGGTTTTTACAAAAAGAAGTAACCCTCATTTAGTGGCCATCCTACACCCATATATGTACACAGGGGGGTCTGGATATTGCCTTTCTATTCCCAGTTTTCTCTTTTCTCTCCCCCCCCTCCCCTTTCTACCATATCCCAATATACTTTCCCTTTACATATACTTTTATGCATATTTTTCTCCCCATTTTTTCAGCTCCTTAACTGCAGCGGAGATTGTCCAACAAAAAGGACCAATGGACACAAGAGCCTTGGAGCCTGTTTCCTTGAAACGGAAATGTTAAGAATTTTTCCAACTACCTGTGCTAGTTATAGCACATGGACTTTCAGCACACGTTTCTCCAGAAAAGGCCGAGCAGGGCATAAAATGTCCATTTAATCTATGGGCCTAAAAACACTCAGAGGTCCTCAGAGGTTCTTTTTTCCTTTTTTTTCCTCATTCACCAGTATGGACATACATAGTTTCTGCCCATCTCGAAGGAATCCGTGCATTTTCTTCAACAAAATCCCTTCCTCTCCCCCTCCCCCTCTTTTCCTTATGTGACAATCCTCTATTTTTATGAGCCAAGTAAATGCATCCTGTGTTTGGACGAGACCCAAGTGCACTGGTTCTTGTCCAAATATAGTATTCGGGCTCTCCAAATAATATTATATGCACAAGTGCATATCGATAAGAATCCAAGCGCCCCAACAATTTCCACCGCTGAGTGGGCCTGACATATGGACCTACAATAGGAACATGCGCCAGGGCATTTAAATCTTTGCCCGGGTTATCTAGCACAGCCCCCATGTATACAAAATGTGTAGTCGACTTTGAAGCATGTAATGCGCAGGCGCAAATTGTTCGCACGAAGTATTGCTACTAACTATACACAATGCGCATGTAAACAAAAACTTGAGCATCGGCTGCGCAAGCGAATATATGGATCAGAGGGACGAGAGACGCGAATACTCGCGCAGGCGCATTGCAACATATGACCCTGTAACTCTAATTCCGGGTCACTTTCAGACACGCTAGCGACGCTGGCCGAAAACCGCTTTCCTACAGCTGTGAAAACGGTAATGTAATTAAGATATCCATAAACAGACAAGATCATTCACACCAGGCACACTCACCTTGAAAAAGACACCTTGAGTGTCGGAACGCATGGGTCCTCCATTCTTCCTTATCCTGGCTGCACCGCTGCTTATAGGACCAAGGGGCGACACTAGTGGACTAGTGGACTGGCTAGGGTGAAGTATTGAGTGCATTTAACGCTGGTTGCCCACCTGTGCATTTTGTCAAGTTATACATGTTGATGATATGGAGTGCCAGATTTCGGCACATGCATTTTTGTAGACCAAGTCCAAACTATCTATTGCCTGCACACTGAGTGTATATTTACTGTATATATTATTTACATTGTTGCTGCCATATGGGCCTGGTATGATGTATGTAAACCAATTCCATACTACTTATGATTTGTCCACTGAGTGCACACTTACTGCATATACTGTTCATGTTGTTACCATATGGGCCTATATACTGAATGTATACCAAGTCTAAACCATCTTTTGCTTGTACACTGAGTGCATATTTATTGCATACACTGTTCACATTGTCGCTACCATATGGGCCTTATATACTGAACACACTTGAAAATACGACATCAGCAGTTCATGGTGTTGGTGCAAATTTGACTACAGCCAGGAACTATATATATGTATATCCTAAATGAATACTATATTTTGAACATTGGATCTAACATGTACTGTATGTTCCATTGTGGAACGGTTTTTAGATGTTTTTAATTGTGTGTAGTGTCTTTGGTGTGGAAATAAACTTTTTGCATTTTGTCTAAATCTCTGTGGTGATCCTACTCTTGTTTGCACGTACTATTCTTCTTCAATACTCATGGTATGTTATTCTTTACATGCATGGTAGTGATCCCACTGGAGTCACTATTTGAATATTGTTTGATGGTGCCCACTTAAAAATATAAATTTTTATATAAAAAAATTCAGGAAATTTGTAGTGAATTCGATTTGTTATGAATCAATTTGTTCTTCTCTATCAAAAATTGTTCTACTGACCTACAGGACGCAGAAATCTTAAATAGTGGGTTATATTTTTCCACATTTCTCTACAATATCGTTGAGGCCCTGACCACTGTGACCAATGCTGAGCACTAAAAAGAAGTACCAGGATGCAAGTAAAACATTGCACCTTTTCTGCTTATAGTCAACTGCCGATCATGTCACCTTCCTGCAACAACAGAGAAGACCCTACGGGAATGGATATCGATGGCATATCCCAGTGCTACGACAACCTCTTGAAGCTATAGGATCTATACCAGTGGTCTTCAGTCTTCAATCCCATCCCAATAGGGGCATGCAATGCAGCTCCATGGATTAAACCAAGAGTAATAAAAAAAAGTGTCTGTGCTGGTGGCAAAGACATTGACTCGTGATCTGAGGTGCTTATAGGGGAAGCAGCTCGCCCAGATCTGGTAGCTTTCCCCCTCGAATACTTCCAGTACTGACTGTGTCCTGCTACTCCTCCGATTATAGGTAGTGGTGGGCAGATTTGCCCATGTTCCAACCATCAACAGTCTGTTCCGGGGACGATGCTGACAGTAGAGGGAAAGGTAATTCTCCTAATTCTGGGCGGTGTGCTCATGACCAGCAAACACTTGGGAACACTACTCCAAAGATAGAATGTACTTCTTTCCTACTGGGTGACGTGGGCCACCAGGCCAAAAAAACTCAATATGGTCAGGTATGGTTTAGCTGGCTGGCATGCCACTGCACCAGAAATTTTTATAGAATCTGTTCTAGAATCTGAAAAGGAGACTGGAGTCTGTAGACATATGAATGACACAGTGTGGAATCTATCGAACAGCCTTTGATGAGCCCCATTGCCTTATAATGGGGTCTGTCATGATACTATCATAGTCTCCGTTGCTTTGGATGGAAATAATATTCCTATTCTTCCTGATGAATGGACCCTGTGACGCTAGTGTCAACAGAGATATAGAAATGATTGGGATGACTGAATACGTTTGCAGGACTCTGGTCCAGAGGCCAGGTTAGTTTTCCGTGGCTGGTGGACAGAAGCCCTAAGAGCCGTCCTCTACCGGTAGCTTTTGTTTTGATTATGGAAGCTGCAGGTAGGGAGCAGAAGGCTCTTGGGCCCTCTCATTTCTGTCTCCATTAAGCTACATGCCTGTAGAGAGTCCATGCTGTCTATGTTAAGTATATGAGTATAGAACAGGTCTTAAGGGCTCTGCCCTAATTAAGCCATTATCAACCCTATAAAGTCTCCATTCCAGTATGTGATAGGTATATAGATGACAGACTAAATATTCTATAGCGAGCATAGAGAGTAGGCTTAATATTATGGATTTACTCATTTTGCATGATCTCATAATGAGCAGTTCCATCGCGTATTGACACTACCCATTCTACTAATTAACAAGCGCTTGTAAATATTTAGCTTTTTTAATTAGAGGAAACACACAATAGGGGTTGATAATATACCGAAGTGGTTCTCAAAAATCAATTTGAGTGCTCTCATGAGGAGAATTGTCATTCTGTTAAAAATTCGAGGAAGAAATCAAGCGTTTGTTGTGTGAGAAACATTTTTATGGTACGATAACATTACCTGAACAAACTAATAAATAGGATATACGTGCGAGGGCCTGATGGGTGTTTAGATCGATAAATGGATCTATCAGAGCTCTTTTCACCTAGACCACCTGCCTCCAGGGTATGTGGATCATAATACTGCAGATGGGCCGTGACATGTGAGTCGCCCGCCAGGGCCGTGGGGTACCCGGTACTGGGTCCGATGTTCACAGGGGGATGTCACGGTGGCAACGCGGTCCGTGGCCCTGGGCGCCCATGTAAAAGGGAAATTGAATAAAGTTTATGTTTGTGACGCCACCTGTGGTATTCGGTCAGTGGGGACTGATGCTGCTTAGAGGGGTCCACTGGGGTGATGTTATGGCAGCTAGATGGTATAACTTCCCACAGGTGAAGTATATCCCCAGGGCTCCTGGTGTGTAGATGGAAGATGGTGAATGGCGCAGTAAAGACCGAGGACACAGGTTTGCAGTTTCTTTACCTGGTTTACTGAAGTCTTCAGGCAGCCACAGTCCACGGTACCAGATCACAGGGCAGGCAGGGTCCGGCCGCCTTGGAAGCGAATCCAAAGTTCCCCTTTACCAGGTGGAGATGAAAGCCTTCCTCTGGTGTTGTAGTCCCTTAATGCCTATGGCTTCTGATAAGGTCCTCACAGTTCTTCTCTGTCCCCCATATAGGATAGGACACAAACCCGTATGACAGGTGACTCGAGCCTTTTTATAGGATCTCTATCATGACCCGGGCTCTATGCGTCACTGTGCCTCCTGGATATTGAGGCGGACAGGTAACTTGCAGTTCAGCTTTCCTGCCGGTCTCTGCTGTAAGTTGTAGAGTCCCTTACAACCTCGGTATTCCGGCTACCGGTTATCTACGCTTCAGAGGTAGGCAGCACATTCGCAGCTGGTGTCCCCTGATATCACTCTCCTGTGCTTCGCTCTCCTTCACGCTCACTGAGCAATGTTCTTTCCTTCTGTATGTCTCTTTCTCCATGGGCTGTAGTACTTCAGACTACAGGGTCCCTTCAGACCTTCTGACACTCTATATCGGTCTGCACTCTCCTCTGTCTCTCTCTGACAGGAACTCACTGACTTTCACTCAAGCCGCAATATATATAGGGGAGTCACCTAGGAATAGCATAAAAAGCTATCCCTTGTGGCCTGGAGTGTGAACATGTTGTGTGTGCTGTGGTACCTGATAAAGAGATATCCTTCATCGCTTCCAAGCGTAACATCACTCTGGCCGTGAGGAAAGCAATGTCACTCTGACCACCAGAACCCAGGGCTGCCACACATGACCATGACTGAGTCCTAGGCCTTCGATAAATGCTCTGTCTTCTTTACTCTTCCTATTACCTACTGTGAGGTTTCTGAGATTGATATTCAGAGGGAACCTTTTAAAAATAATTCCCTAACTACCTATGAAAGTATGCTGCTGTTCCTTGTATCCCATTTTGTGGCATCCTTCTGGGTTTCTGACTTGTCCTTTTCTCTGACTGTGTATTCTGCTCTTGGCTTAGTCTTTTTGCTATGACTCTGAGTTTGCCACCCACTTATCCTGGTTCCAGCAACAAGACAGCATCTTCCACCTGCCTCGGTCGTAGCCATCTGCTCGTCCCCATGTAATACTCCTCTGACATCTCTTTCTCTGATCTTCAAGTCTAGCTCAGGCAGAGGAGGCACTCCTGGAGTATTCAGGTAGTTGAACTAATGTTTACTGTTTCCCTGTGCCAAACTGTGCTATACTTGCCTTGGACCTTGTGACAAATCCAACTCTGCTCTAATGCTTGGTAATTATTCTATATCACTGGTCAGTTCTGACCTTAAACATTGGGTCAATCCCAGTCCTGCTACATTGCTGGCTAGCTATGTTAGGTTGCTTTGAACTTTGTGACAAATCTAGCTCTGTTATATTGATCAGTAGCACGGCTATTCTGTTTTCCATTTCTGTATTGGACTCAGTGACAAACTTAGCTTTGCTATATTGCTGAGTCAACTCTGTTTTATTCTTGTGCTACTCAGCTCTTCTTTTCTGGTTTCTTATTACTAAGAGTTATTCTGCTTCATCAGATCCTTTGGTTCCTGCGTGCTCCTGTAGCCGTTCTGCCACCACAGTCTCCATTGTTCCATCCAGAAAATTCTGCTGCACTTTCTTCTGTCCATGCTGTACAACCAAGGGATTTGAGGATGTGAGACTAGCTCAGTCTTTCTTCTACTGCAGTCCGATGTGACCATTTACCAACTCTATAGCTTATCTTTAGTTTTTTGAAGACCAAACCTATGTTCCTGGGCTGTTCCAGCAGCAGAAACATGAAAGTTGCACAAAAGCTGCTTTGGTGGTCGGTCTCCTCGGCAATGAGCTGTACATAAAAGTTTTAACATTTTAAAAAAGCTGCAAGTCTTAATAATCAGTAAATTGCAAAATAGCACTATCTGAAAACATCCATCTACGAAGATGGGAATAATCCTTTAATTTCTTGTGTGCACAGTGTTAATGCAGGAAAACAATCCAAAACGGTTGCTGGAGGATAAATCTGGCTTCCTGACAAGACACCGAGACGTCTTAAAAATCTTTAAACTTTGAAACTACAGTATTTCTGAATATTCATGAAGCTTTGTTTTCAGTTACCATGTGCTTTTGGAGTTTGCCTCATCATCCATTTCTCCTAGGAGGTTAGTCATCGGTTCAGATAACTCCTGTTTATTTCTCTACTTTCTGTATTTACTGCCTGGCTTAGTCCTGCTGATTAACCCTTCTTCTGCTGTAAGTATAATAAACTCTTCTCTGGTGCTGTTCACACTATAAATACTGCTGCTACAGTGTATCTTCTCTTCAAGCTACCTGCAGCTTATCATGTGTTTGCTGATTAACCCTTCATCTACTGCAAGCATAACAAATTTTTTCTCTGCTTGCCTCTCAAGCTGGAAACGCTGCTGCATCTTCTCAACAAGCACGTTTTCAGTTTGCTTGTTTATTATTACTCCATCCTATGTCCCTGCCAGGGACCATCTGACTGCTTATAGCATACAACGCTGTCTTTAACTATTTGATTGCTGCAAGTCCTGGACTTTCTATAGATCTACAGTTGTTGTGTGAGTCTAGATACTCCTGACTCTGTGTCTTCTGGTGTTTTCCGCTCTGCTTGTCTTCCTGCAATCCAGCATAACCTGCTGTTCTGATTCTTGCTGATCCTTGGTCTACCCCACAAGTCCTGCCCACTGTGCCATAGTCTTCAGTCTGTGTTTCTCACGCTGACCTGAGGCTTAGAGAGTCCACCTGGCCAGATGAGCTTAGGGGTATGTGCACACGTTGCAGATTTCCATCCGCAGCATTTTTTTGCGGTGTAGAAACGCTGCAGATCCGCAAGTGATGTACAGTACAATCTAAATCAATGGTAAAAAAAAAATGCTGTGCAGATGGTGCGGACAATTCAGTGCGGAAACGCTGAGGATCAAAAGAAGTAGCATGTCACTTCTTTTTTGCGGATCTGCAGTGTTTTTGTACCCATTCCATTATAGAAATCCGCAGAGGTAAAAAAACGCAGTAAGGGTACGTTCACACAGGACTTTTTTGCTGCGTATTTTTGCTGCGTTTTTTTATGCTAATTTTCAGCTGCTTTTTACAGTACCAGCAAAGCCTATGAGATTTCAGAAATCTCATGCACACACGTTGGTTTTTGTTTGATCAGTATTTTCTGCTTTGCTGCGTTTTTTGGACATAGGGCATGTCACTTCTTTCAGCGTTTTTGCAGCGTTTTTGCAGCGTTTTTTCACCCATTGACTTGAATGGGTGATGGAAAAAAGGCTGCAAAAATGCAGCAAAAACGCATGTAGCATTATTTGCTGTGTTTTTTGTGCAGAAAAATCATGGCCAGCAGGAAGTGATCTCACAGCCAAGAGCTTAGGGGTGTGGTTAGTGAGGTGTGAAGAACCATTGTGAGCCATTGTGAGGTGTGAAGAGCCATTGTGAGGTGTCCTGATTGTGATCTATTGTGAGGGAGTTTCTGGTAGTAAGGTGTTAGCCATGTCTTGGTATAGGAGGATGAGCATTAATGTTTCCCAACTAATCATGGAGGTAATTTTTTTTTTAATTTGCGATATATTTATCTACCCGATTGTTTGCAATGGTACACTTTGCGATGCTCATGTGCTGTTATGTACACGTTCATGTGTTCTGCATGTGTATGTTTGTATCTTCCTTGTCATGAATGTTGGCTTCATTTCATCTTGCATTTGGTAATTACTTTTTCATTTATTTTTCCAAGGTGGAAGCAATGCCTGTAATTTGGGATGTAGCTTGCCCAAACTACAGTGATCGTCAAAAAAAGGCCGATGCATGGCATGTAATTCGCCGTAAATTGTTCCCCCGCTGGGATGAAGGCGATGCTAAGCTCCACTGGGGTCACTCAACTTTATTATCATGCACAGATAGACAAAAAAATGCACCAAAACCGCACAAAAAAACGCATCTATTATAAGCAGCTGAAAATTGGCATAAAATACGCAGCAAAAAAGTCCTGTGTGAACTTACCCTAAATCCGCAAAAAATCCGCAGCAAATCCGCACAAAAAATGCGTCAAATCCGCACCTACGTTTTGTGCCAAGAGATGCAGAATCCGCACCAGAAATTCCTAAGCCTAATCTGCAACGTGTTCACATAGCCGAATACATAGATATGCTAATTTGGTGATTAACTTCACTTATCTGCAGAGAATCTCTGGTCATGGACAGATAGCCCTGTAAGGCACTATCCCAGTTAGGCCGGCCTCACACTAGTGACTTTTACAGACGTATGAGCGCATAAACTACGTCCGTAAAATTCGCATTACACACGGCCCAATGATTCCCTATGTCCCCGCTCCTATCTGCCGTATTTTACGCATCCGTATTATACGGTCTTGTACAGCCGTAGAAAATCGCAGCATGCTGCGTTTGTCACCGTATTGCGCAAAAAAATCGCCAATGAAAGTCTATGGGGGCGAGAAAAATACGGATTACACACGGACCAGCAGTGTGACTTGCGAGAAATACGCAGCGGTGTTAGTGAAAAGCCGGTAATTGAATTACCGGCTTTTCACATATCTCGCGCTGAATTAAATATACATACATAATATATATATATATATGTGTCTCAATGACATATATATGTATATATACACTCACTGGCCACTTTATTAGGTACACCTGTCCAACTTCTTGTTAACACTTAATTTCTAATCAGCCAATCACATGGCGGCAACTCAGTGCATTTAGGCATGTAGACATGGTCAAGACAATCTCCTGCAGTTCAAACTGAGCATCAGTATGGGGAAGAAAGGTGATTTGAGTGCCTTTGAACGTGGCATGGTTGTTGGTGCCAGAAGGGCTGGTCTGAGTATTTCAGAAACTGCTGATCTACTGGGATTTTCACGCACAACCATCTCTAGGGTTTACAGAGAATGGTCCGAAAAAGAAAAAAAATCCAGTGAGCGGCAGTTCTGTGGGCGGAAATGCCTTGTTGATGCCAGAGGTCAGAGGAGAATGGGCAGACTGGTTCGAGCTGATAGAAAGGCAACAGTGACTCAAATCGCCACCCGTTACAACCAAGGTAGGCCTAAGAGCATCTCTGAACGCACAGTGCGTCGAACTTTGAGACAGATGGGCTACAGCAGCAGAAGACCACACCGGGTACCACTCCTTTCAGCTAAGAACAGGAAACTGAGGCTACAATTTGTACAAGCTCATCGAAATTGGACAGTAGAAGATTGGAAAAACGTTGCTTGGTCTGATGAGTCTCGATTTCTGCTGCGACATTCGGATGGTAGGGTCAGAATTTGGCGTAAACAACATGAAAGCATGGATCCATCCTGCCTTGTATGGAGCATCTTTGGGATGTGCAGCCGACAAATCTGCGGCAACTGTGTGATGCCATCATGTCAATATGGACCAAAATCTCTGAGGAATGCTTCCAGCACCTTGTTGAATCTATGCCACGAAGAATTGAGGCAGTTCTGAAGGCAAAAGGGGGTCCAACCCGTTACTAGCATGGTGTACCTAATAAAGTGGCCGGTGAGTGTATATATACTGTATATATGTTTTAACGAACATTTGAGGCCATAAATCCATTAGATGTCAGTTTTGCAAGCCTGCGAGAAAATATCGCAGTACGGATGCCATACGGATCACATATGGAGGATGGCATGCGCAAAATACGCTGACACACCCTGCCTACTGATGACATACAGATCACTATTTTGGGGACCTTTTTGCGTATTACGTCCGTAAAAAACGGACCGTATTTTTATACGCTGAGTGTGAGGCCGGCCTTAGGCTCTATATTCACATGTTTTCCTGCAGGCAAAACCTGCTCTCTTGGCAGTAAAAAAGCCGCTTACAAAAAAGCAGGTTTTGCTGAGTTTTGTTGCATTTTTTTCTCCCCCCAAAAATTATTCAATTTTCTTTGGTTCTTGCTGCATTTTTGTATGTACCCATTGTTTCCTATGGGTGAAAAAAGTCGCAAATCAAGCTGAAAAAACGCTAAAAGAAGTGACATGCTGCAGTTTGCAAAAACACAGCGTTTTTTTAGAGCACGCCAACAATACTCGATTAGGACTCGAGCATGCTCAGATAATACCTTATCGCAGTACGCTAGCTCATCACTAATCACAATCCTTACTCCCTGATCACAGTCAGTTCTAAGCATTTTTCAGGACATTTTTTCTTTAAGAGTAATCGGCGTGTAGCAGTCGGAGTCATCCCCGCTTGTTCCATGACCCCTCTAAAATAAGCTTTATTTACATTTGACATAAATGCTCTAAAATTATTAGGATCTCGTTTTAGCAGAATGACGCCACATCCTCCCACTCCCCTTCTGCCTAACCGATAATCTGCTGCTTCTCGATCCTTTCACTCTGAATACATTAATATAAATTACCTCTACATGAAAACAATATTTTACTTCTATTTTATCCATTTATTCGTTTTCATTAAATGACATATTTTAGCAAAATTTCCAACAGCAAAGTTTTGCATCACTTTTGGGCACAACATCGACAAAACGATCATCAAAAACAATTTCATGTATAGGCAAGTAAAAAATATGACAATATATGAAAGTAATTAAAGGGGTTCTTTAGTTTCGAAAAACACTTTATAAATGCTGAGTTGATAGAGGAGGGGTCTTCTGCACAGTATCCTTGACCAAATTGGAGAGCAGGTGCAAAGAACGTCTCTCACTTTGGAGGACTTGTCCAGTCCTCCGTTGAGCAGACAGCCCATTAATTTGAATAGGTAATATGCAATACTTCTTCTCTCCATGTGGTGGCACTGCAGGGAAATAAAACACCCGCTTCCAGGTTTTCCAACACATTAAGGCTGATCCCTGAAGGCACTGCAGGAGGGAAACTTTCTGACTACCTTCTTTTCGTCTCTGGATCATTACAAATATAGAATCAACGCATTGACAAAACTATTATTATGGGCTCACCTAGTGAGGTGAAATATTTTAAGTTGCAGGTCTGGATGAGCAGCTCGGACATGGCGGATGACATGTGGATCAGCGAGGATGACTAAAGCAGGTTATCAAAGGTGAAGGTGCTTGGATATACCCAGGATCAGTAGCTGTAAAGGAATCTGGTATCTTCTAGCAGGACAATGATTAACCCAAAAAGTAAATACAGTCTAGTTTCTTACAGCAGGGCAATGATAAATAGCAGCAATGTAACAGAGAAGTAAATGCAGTCTGGTGTTTTCCAGCAGAGTAATGGTTAATAGCAGCGATCTAATGGAGTGGTAAATGCAATATGGGTGAAGAACTCCGATGAGATGCAACAGTCCAGAGTAGTAAGTCTTGATGGACGACATGTGGATCAGGGAGGATGAGTAAAGCAGTTTATCACAGATGAAGGTGCTGGGATATACACAGGATCGGTAGCAATAAAGGTATCTTCTGGCAGGGAAGCAGTTAATCACAGAATTCATACTGCTATCTTCTGGCAGGGCAATGATTAAATGTAGGAGTAACCCAAAAAGTAAATCCAGTCTAGTTTCCTGCAGCAGGGCAATGATAAATAGCAGCAATGTAACAGAGAAATAAATGCAGTCTGGTGTTTTCCAGCAGGGTAATAGTTAATAGCAGCAATGTAAATGCAGTCTGGTGTTTTCCAGCAGGGTAATAGTTAATAGCAGCGATGTACTGGAGTAGTAAATGCAACATAGGTGAAGAGCTCAGATGAGATGGGACAGCGCAGCAGAGCGAGTCTTATCAGATGACACGTGGATCAAGGCCAGTACAGCAGGGTATGCAGGACAGCCGACAAATAAGTACAGCAGATAGCACAGATGAAGGTGTGAGAATACACACAGGATCAGTAGCAGTAAATGGAACAGGTATCTTCTGGCAGGGAAAGCGTTAATCACCTAATTCATACTAGTATCTTCTGGCAAGGCAATTATTAAATGGATGAGTAGACCAACAAGTAAATGAATTCTGGTATCTTCCAGCAGGGAAATGATAAATAGCAGCAATGTAAAAGAGAAGTACAGTGGCATGTAAAAGTGTGGGCACCCCTGGTCAAAATTACTGTTATTGTGACCAGTTAAGCAAGTTGAAGATGAAATGATCTCTAAAAGGCCTAAAGGTAAAGATGACACGCTTCATTTGTATTTTAGGCAAAAACAATTGTAATTTTTACATGCTAAGAATGACAAAAAGGAAAATGGCTCAATGGAAAAGTCTGGCCACCCTTGGAGATTTGTGTGCTCAGATAACTTTGGCCAAGGTTTCAGACCTTAATTAGCCTGTTAGGGTTATGGCTTGTTCACTATCATCGTTAGGAAAGGCCAGGTGATGCAAATTTCCCAGATTTATAAACCCAGCCTCCTCTAGCCTTGTGCCAAGACCAGCATCCATGGGTTCTTCTAAGCAGCTGCCTAGCCCTCTGAAAATGAAAATGGTGGAGGCCCACAAAGCAGGAGAAGGCTACAAGAAGATAGCAAAGTGTTTTCAAGTTGCATTTTGCTCAGATCGAAATGTACCGTATCTTTCGGATTATTAGATGCACTTTTTTTCATCTGTCGAGATCTCAATCTGCGCATGCGTCACCTCCGGCGTCCATTTTCCCAAAGCCCACCCCAAGGATATGTACCGGAGTGAGGACCTCCGCTCACCGGCGCTGACATCTTCTGAGAGGACGGGGCCCACAGTATTGTCCCACTCCTGCCACAGCAGGCCTCCTGAAGCAGCAACCCTGGCTCCTGTAACCCAACCCCACTGCCCACACCCCCAGGTAAGCTTTTGTTAAAATAGATTTTAAGACCCACCACCATTTTATTTAAAAAAAATTTTTTTCCTATTTTCCACCCCAAAATTTGAGATGAGTCTTCTAATCCACAAAATATGGTAATTAAGTAATGGCAGTTAGCAGGAATAGTGGAGGTCAAGATAAGGTCTGGAAGACCAAGCAAAATTTTCAGTGAGAGCTGCTCGTAGGATTGCTAGAGAGGCAAATCAGAACCCCCGCTTGACTGTAAATGACCTTCAGAAAGATTTAGCAGACTCTGGAGTTGTGCTACATTGTTCTACTGTTCAGAGACAAGTACACAAATATGGCCTTTATGGAAGAGTCATCAGAAGAAAACCTCTCCTGCATCCTTACTGTAAAATTGAACTCAAGAAGTATGCAAAAGAACATGCAATCTTCAGTAACTCTGCAATTTGCCTGCGGTATTCAGCAACTCTGCTATCTACCTGCAGTCTTCAGTAACTCTGCTCACAAAGGATTGCACAGACTGAATTCACTTGTAGCAAACCCTCAGCTGTTAATATTACGTCTGTACAGGATTTAAGTCTCCGAATTTTGGCAAAAATGCGTCCATTCAATGACAACAAGCAGAGGTCTTGAAATGTGTCAATCCTGGTAGGGTTGCAATGTTATGTCTGATATTGCAGCTGAGCTCCTTTGAAATCAATGATGTTGCGTTGCAATACCACACACAACCTTTAGCCAGGTGTGGCGCTGTTTTAGGGAGAAGGCAGACATTACTGGCACAAGTACCGGTACCCAGTAGTGCTTTTAGGAGGATTTCTTTGTGTCTCACACGAGCCACTAGAAATATCATTATTAACCCCTAAACCACCCTAATTTGGGAAGAGGCGTCATGTGTCCCCCCTTTTAACAACAAACAGAATTTCTCTTTCAAGGGCGACATTTTCTAAGAAATCTCTATAACCGGCAGAGAACTGCGTCACTGAACCGCAAATTCTATGCAGCCATTAGCGTTTAATCAAACCTTCCGAATGCGGATTCCTTTTATTGGATGGAAATACAATATGGAAGTAAAAATTAATAGAGCAAATTAACGCGAAGGTGTAAAGCGGATGATTGTGTTTAGTAATAATTATCAGAACCTTTCTTCATCTTTCATGTAGGAAAATACCAGCTGGAAATTATACAATAAATCTAGAATTACGGTAGTAGTAATCGATTGTGGAATGAGATCTTTTTATGTATATAAATAAAAAAAAAAAAAAAAAAACAAGGGGTCCAGCACCAACTATAGGGACTGTGATCTGAGCTGCAGTACCCCAGAATGGCCACTAGTATTATTATTTTTATATTATTATTTTATGGCCATAAAACTCTAAAATGTTGTTGCTCAAATATTTTTTGACCTTGTGTTTTTTTTATATCAGTCACACCAACTTTTCGAAAAGTGGGCAAACGTGGCGTAATTTTTTTTTTTACGTCATTTAATTACAATAAAAATGATATGAATTTATATAAAACGTATATATTTTTTATATCGCACTACTTTTAGAAAAATTAAAAAAAAATTTTCCACAAATAAATATTTTCTCTGTGTCGCTATATTTGGGAAGCCATAACTTTTTATTTTTCTGTCAATGGAGTTAGTGAAGGGCTTTTAGCGGCGTGAGCTACAGTTACGTTTAGCAGTATATATCTTTAGATAATTTTTAATTGTATTTTCTTCTGAAAGGTGAAGTGATAACCTAACCTCCACTGCCAAGAAAACAAATGTTTTTTTGTTTTTTTTCATGGTACAGACTAGGCGGGATAAATTATGCTAGTGGGGACTTCTACGAAAATTGACAATTTCTAGATTATTTTTTGATCATTTATATAAATATTTTTTTAAAACTTTTTTTATTTTTTTTTGCAATTTTTTTGTCTTCTTTGGAGATTTAAGCATGTGATCTCTTGATTACGCACTTTTGCATTGTAGTATTTTTTATTTTTTCAATCTCTCTATGTAACCCCTTAGATGCCACAATGGCCATTGACCAGAGCATCTAAGGGTTGATCTCCAGTAAATGGAGCCAGCAGTTACAAGGCTCACCTACTGAGGTGGATCCACTAAGCCTCAGGTCTGGGTGGTCACACATAGCCTTGCCATTGGTATATGAGGCAGGAAGGCATGTGAGGCTGATGGAGGTGTCCAACAAACCAAGACATAGGTGTGTATCTTAGTAGGCCTTAAATAGGGCTAGGCAGACCATGTCATGGAGGCACACTTACAAAATTTCACGTGGAGCAAAGTAAAGGGCAGCGGCCATAGGGGAAGGTAGTGGAGCCGTGCCGAGCCAAGGAAGGTGCTTGTATCCTCTGTTTGTAGTGCAGGCTCACCTCCTGAGCCCGTTCCTAACATCCCATAATATACACTCACCGGCCACTTTATTAGGTACACCATGCTAGTAACGGGTTGGACCCCCTTTTGCCTTCAGAACTGCCTCAATTCTTCGTGGCATAGATTCAACAAGGTGCTGGAAGCATTCCTCAGAGATTTTGGTCCATATTGACATGATGGCATCACACAGTTGCCGCAGATTTGTCGGCTGCACATCCCAAAGATGCTCCATACAAGGCAGGATGGATCCATGCTTTCATGTTGTTTACGCCAAATTCTGACCCTACCATCCGAATGTCGCAGCAGAAATCGAGACTCATCAGACCAAGCAACGTTTTTCCAATCTTCTACTGTCCAATTTCGATGAGCTTGTGCAAATTGTAGCCTCAGTTTCCTGTTCTTAGCTGAAAGGAGTGGTACCCGGTGTGGTCTTCTGCTGCTGTAGCCCATCTGCCTCAAAGTTCGACGCACTGTGCGTTCAGAGATGCTCTTAGGCCTACCTTGGTTGTAACGGGTGGCGATTTGAGTCACTGTTGCCTTTCTATCAGCTCGAACCAGTCTGCCCATTCTCCTCTGACCTCTGGCATCAACAAGGCATTTCCGCCCACAGAACTGCCGCTCACTGGATTTTTTTTCTTTTTCGGACCATTCTCTGTAAACCCTAGAGATGGTTGTGCGTGAAAATCCCAGTAGATCAGCAGTTTCTGAAATACTCAGACCAGCCCTTCTGGCACCAACAACCATGCCACGTTCAAAGGCACTCAAATCACCTTTCTTCCCCATACTGATGCTCGGTTTGAACTGCAGGAGATTGTCTTGACCATGTCTACATGCCTAAATGCACTGAGTTGCCGCCATGTGATTGGCTGATTAGAAATTAAGTGTTAACAAGAAGTTGGACAGGTGTACCTAATAAAGTGGCCAGTGAGTGTATATATTTACGTTATATGGTAACAAAGGTAAAAAGGATAACATTCTGTCCCCCCTTTGGGGATCTAGGTTTGCCCAGTACAGTTACTGGCTTTACACCCTATTATAACCTTCCATTATCCTCAATAATAACACGAGGCAGTATGCAGTGAGCTCCCCCTAGTGGTGGCTAGAATTTTGTGTTTCATTCTATGGGGACAGCTAACACCACCAGGAGGAAGCGTTGGCACAGGGTGTTTCCTATTTTTCTATTTTTTTCTTTCTTCACGAATGAACGTAATGCAATTTTTGGCATTTCGCGTAATGTGAACAAGCCCCAATGGATTTTATTAATTGCAAAACACGGCACCCAGCTAATACCAGGGTTCACATTCTCATGAATCATCCGTGCTGCCTGCAAGGAACATAAGAAGTGTTTCCATGGTAACTGCCTTCACCAAACGGGATTGTAAAGGTTGCGTAACTATTGTTTTGCTGTTGTTCTTTTCTATGTGGGCCGATGCAAGAAAGACAGATCAGATTCCGTGTGGATTCATACTATGCAATTGAACGTTTCTCGAAATAACATTGATTGTTCGACTCGAAGAATCAGCCGACCTCCTACGGCTCCCTTTGTCTTGAGATGTCGGAGTTGTTTTCCTTATGTGGCAGATGACAATGGTTTCACTGCGGCATCGCAGATTGGGTACGGACGCACTTCATTAGTGATTTTTAGGCTTCTGCTTAAAATTAGCAAAATAAATGACTGGGAACATGCCCCCCCCCTCCCCCCCAAAAAAAAAATCTCCCACAGACATACCTCCCAAGATGTGCAAGTCTCACTCCAAACAGCGCAACACTAAATTCGGAATAATACCTCCACACACAATGAGGTCCCCACAGAGCCCCCCCACACAAACTATGGGACCCCTATAGTCCTATCACACACAGTGTAATTCCCCACACAGTGTGATGCTCCTACAGTTCCACAACACAATGTAATGAGCCTTCCACACACAATTATTTACCATGGTGCCATCATACACAGTACAAAGCCCCCTCAGTGCACTTACACATCTTTGAGCCCTCCACACAAAATTATGCCCCACACAGTATGTTGCCCCTCAGTGCATTCCAGTAGTGTAGTGCCCCCACAATGTATTGTCTCACAACATCCCCACACAGTATGTTGCTTTTACAATGTAGCATACACAGGATTAGGCCCCCACAGTTCCCCACGCACACATTATTATGTCTATAGATGCACTGATGCCCCCAAACAGTATGATTCCTCCAGAGTGCCCCCACATGTTTCTCTTCCTCAGTATGGGGCCCCTAGTGACCTCCACTATGCTTCTCATACAGTGCCCCACACACAGTATGATGTTCCCACAGAGCCTTCAGACATACTGCTGCCTCCACACAATATGATGTCTCCATAGTGCCCACATAGATGATCCAATTACACAGTACGATGCCCCAGTGCTCGTTCTCACACTATGATGCCCCCACAGAGCTCCCAACATACACAGTATGATGTTGTAATAATTATAGGGGATAACTCAGGAGACTCTTTGCATGGAACAAGACAACTACAGGACACAGTTTTATAAGTGGTAAAGTCTATATTATCACACGGTGATTCAAACAGGTGCAGAGAGAAACTCAAGTCCACAACACTTGGTGCAAATATCAAATGCAGCTCAGCAGTCTATAAGAAACTTCAGAGGGAAATGCAATCACGCAGAAAGTCTATGAAGCACAATTATTCTTGAGGATACTTGACACGAATAAGTCCTTGCTTAGTCCAAAACACAGATAGATATGCTTATAAGGCAGTTCAAACAATATCTTAGCTCAACCAGGGAGGTCTGGGTAATAGTCTCAGGTTCTTGCAAAGCAGCAAAAGCTTACATGTCCAGCAAATGCAGATGGAAGTAAACATGAGCAGCAGATGAAGGAGGATTACTGGAACTGGTGTATGCAGCAGGAACTCAGAGCAGAGTAGCAGGATAACCCCACAGGTTCACAGGAGCAGGTATATAGACAGGGAGTCATCAGAGGTCGGGAGCTGGATGCAAGGCAGAATACTCTAGCACAGACTGAAGGCTGGGGTGGAGTTTTATAGCAGGAAGACACAGTGCACATGAGACCAAAGACGCCATCTTGGAAAAGGGCAGTAATGCACAAAAAGGTAATAAAAAATGTTCAGAGTCCTGACAGATGTCCTCATAGAGTCCTGAGACACACTGATGCCCCACACAGTATGATGCCCCCACAGACGATCCCATTACACAGTACGATGCCCCCAGTGCTTGTTCTCACACTACGATGCCCCCACAGAGCTCCCAACATACACAGTATGATGTCCTCATAGAGTCCTGAGACACACTGATGCTCCACATGGTATGATGCCCCCACAGACGATCCCATTACACAGTACGATGCCCCCAGTGCTCTTTCTCACACTATGATGCCCCCACAGAGTATGACAGTATGATGTCCTCATAGAGTCCTGAGACACACTGATGCTCCACACGGTATGATGCCCCCACAGACGATCCCATTACACAGTACGATGCCCCCAGTGCTCTTTCTCACACTATGATGCCCCCACAGAGCTCCCAACATACACAGTATGATGTCCTCATAGAGTCCTGAGACACACTGATGCTCCACACGGTATGATGCCCCCACAGACGATCCCATTACACAGTACGATGCCCCCAGTGCTCTTTCTCACACTATGATGCCCCCACAGAGCTCCCAACATACACAGTATGATGTCCTCATAGAGTCCTGAGACACACTGATGCTCCACACGGTATGATGCCCCCACAGACGATCCCATTACACAGTACGATGCCCCCAGTGCTTGTTCTCACACTATGATGCCCCCACAGAGCTCCCAACATACACAGTATGATGTCCTCATAGAGTCCTGAGACACACTGATGCCCCACACAGTATGATGCCCCCACAGACGATCCCATTACACAGTACGATGCCCCCAGTGCTTGTTCTCACACTATGATGCCCCCACAGAGCTCCCAACATACACAGTATGATGTCCTCATAGAGTCCTGAGACACACTGATGCTCCACATGGTATGATGCCCCCACAGACGATCCCATTACACAGTACGATGCCCCCAGTGCTTGTTCTCACACTATGATGCCCCCACAGAGCTCCCAACATACACAGTATGATGTCCTCATAGAGTCCTGAGACACACTGATGCTCCACATGGTATGATGCCCCCACAGACGATCCCATTACACAGTACGATGCCCCCAGTGCTCTTTCTCACACTATGATGCCCCCACAGAGCTCCCAACATACACAGTATGATGTCCTCATAGAGTCCTGAGACACACTGATGCCCCACACGGTATGATGCCCCCACAGACGATCCCATTACACAGTACGATGCCCCCAGTGCTCTTTCTCACACTATGATGCCCCCACAGAGCTCCCAACATACACAGTATGATGTCCTCATAGAGTCCTGAGACACACTGATGCCCCACACAGTATGATGCCCCCACGCAAGATCAAGGGGAAAGTTTGGATAATGTATCATTATCAGAAGTGACTCCTTATCTGTGCCCTTAAAATTATTATATAGTGACATAACGTCCATATGATATTAGGTCACTTGACTGCGGTGGAGAACCACAGGTCTCCTTGGGAATTTATAGGGACGCAATATCAAACTGGATTTCTACCATAGAAGCAAAAAAAAATACAAATTGGGCTCAGACGAAAAATGAAGAAGATGGGGTGGCAGAGTCCCTTTCTCAGAGTTTTCAAGCCCCAATCTTGGGATTGTTTTGGGTCCCAGTATTCGGACACCCTGTGATCAGAAAGGTATTCACCGTCCATAACTTCTTTTTTTTTTATGTGTGTGTGTGTGGGGGGGGGAATAACCCTGTAAAAACTTATTTTTTTAATATTAGACCTTTTGAATCCAATTATTTTAACACCAAACTGTATGTAGCCCCTTAAAGAGGACTTTTCCCCAAATGTTCATGTTGAGCTGAACACATAATATAATAGTGGAGTAAAACTTTTTTTTAATTATTATTATTATATTATTGTGTCCTTTCTGATATTAGCAGTCAAAGTATTTGGCACCTAATGAGTCCAAACTTTAACAAGTTTAGTCACTCGTTAAAGTACTAACAGCGCCCCCCCTTGTCCATAGTATTGCTGCTCATAATTATTGAAGTGAATTAAGAGCTGCAATACCAGCGATAGCCAATGGACAAAGGTGGCGCTGTTTCTATATATAAAAAAAAGGTTTTGGACATGACATTATAATTGTATTTCCCCTGTTACTTCACCATCACTATGACAATTTTAGCAGTAAAATCAGCTGTCTCATGAAAGGCAACTATCAGGGAAGACGGCAGCTCGTATAACATTCCTTCTGATCACATAAATGGAAGGAGATGGTAACGGCTGATCCAACAGCTCATTAGTTTTGGGTTTCCAATTACCCTTCACTACATGGGTCGTATTTGGAATTCTAAAGGAATTTGAGGTTGGCCACGGTCTAATATCTTACATGCTTCTGCTTCTTATCCCTGTGGGAATATTTAGCATTTTTGGATGGACATAGAAAGAAAATTTTACCCTTCAGCATGAAATAAAGAGACTACAATAATTAAGTGTTTCTAAGATTGGGAGCAAAAAATCTGCTTATTTTCCCAAAACAGCGCCGCTCTTGTCCACAGGCTGTGTCTGGTATTGCAGCTTTGTTACTTGAAGGGGATTGACTCCGCTAGGCAAGTTATCAGCTAGCTACATGATACGTGATAACTTGCTGATCAGAAAAGATAAAACAGCTGGGACCCCTATCGATCTCGAAAACTGAAATGACCTGTTAAAAAATAGCAGTAGCAGCGCATGTGCACCACTACTTAATTCATTATCTATGGGACTGCTGAAGATATGTCCCATAGACAATAGAAAATGTGAAAAAGGAGCAATCAGCTCACCTGTCCAGGTGCACGGCAAAATACTCCAGTAATAGCAGCAGTCCAAACGATAGCCGGCACTCACATCTTCTTAAAAGAATTGCTTTATTGATCCGGTAGTATAAAAAGGCCCCAAAATGGTTGAAAACAACAGTGCATAAATTAAGAAGGCAAAAAATAAATATCCGCTGCGCTCCCAGGAAACATGTTTAAGACATGAATAGTCCTTTGTCAAGCACAAAGCCTGGTCAACTACCGGGATTATATCAGGCCAGAAACCAGCCCTGGTAGCATGAGAGTTAAACCGAGAAATGGATGTGTGGATTCGTGGATTGAAATAAAAGTGTAGCCCAAGTTTACATTATATAGTTAACCGCCTTAAGGGCACACTAGACAATACACTATATACAGGATGGTTATACATATACAGTGGCCAGGCTCCTGCTATGGGTCAAATCTGGTTTCTACTAGCGGTTCTATTTATCTTCATACCCCTGGGTGCTGGTAATGGTTTGGGATCCACGGAGGAAGTAATGGTTTGAGTTCCATGCAGGATGTAATGGTTTAGGTTCCAAAAAGGAGGTAATGGTTTGGGCGTCCACCAAGGAAGTAATGGTTTGGGATCCACCTTCGAAGTAACAGATTGAGATGCACCCAGGAGGTAATGGTTTGGGATTCCCCATGGAGGTAATGGTTTGGGATCCACCCAAGAGGTGATGAGTTAAGATCCACCCAGAATTTAGAAGTTAATGGTTTGGGTTCCACCCAAAAAGGTAATGGTTTGGGATCCACCAGGAAGTAATGATTTGGGTTCCACCTATGACGGAATGGTTTGTGTTCCACCCAAGAGGTAATGGTTTGGGATTCACCCAGGAGGTAATGGTTTGGCATCCACCCATGAGGTAAAGGTTTGAGATCCACCCATGAGGGCATAACTCAGCTAGCACGATTCCTACATGTAAAGGAATCTGTGAGAACATATCTAAGGTGTGTCCTAACAGAGACTAAAACTGGACCACTCTGTTGGCTTTTACCCATCCCCTTGCTGCCATAATAAATCGATTAGCCCTGGTGATCACAATGACAGAAAAGACTGACAGGAAGATGGCAAAAGAGGACATTTATTAAAGATACATTAAAAAGGGAAATAAAAATTTGCTGTACTGTCCCTGCCCTCATAAACTATAAAAATGTGATGCCCAGTGCACTTCTATGATCCTTGTAATTTTGTGCGACAGCAGCTGATCCTCACTGCTCCCCCTTCTGTCTGGACAATATGCCATACAGCAGTGTTTAGCTCCACGCAGTTCGAGGTGAGGGGGCATGGTCTGCTCCTTGCTAGTATCCCTGCAGATAGCTAGACATGATCATGGGGCTAACGAATACTAGAAGCTGGGGGTGGCGAGGAGGCCACGCCCCGCAGTGAAGGGGACATTATCAGGGGGCTGACTGCTACTACCAAAAGCCAGGAGAAGGCCACGCCATCACCATGCCCCCTCTTATCGGAGTGACAGTTTCTCATAGTGGAGAGCTTCACACTGCTGTATGATGTATTGTCCCAGACAGGAGGGGGGAGCAGTGAGGAGCAGCTCCCAAAACACGTAAAAACAAGTGTTATAAAGATAATGGAAGTGCACTGGGCATCTTATCTTTATAGTTTATGAGTGCAGGGACAGTACAACATTTTTTTTTATCTCCTCAGAGTCATATTCTTTCTTTTCTCCTCGAGTACGTCAGTGACTTAATGAGGAACACTCACAATGAAATGTAATGACAGGTTTTCTTCTTTTCATCCACTCTCTTTTGTTCATCTGTCTGTAGAAGATCCTGGTCCTCACACGCCCAACCTAAGAGGGTTCAGGTCAAAGATGAAAACATCCCCCATATTAGATTGCTTCCAACCGTAACAATAGGAAACGGAAATCATTTCGAATGTAGCTAAAAATGTCTTGTTGTGTCTGAACACAACTAGTATGTTCATCCCTACTGATCAGATATATCCACTCAGCATACAAACTAAGAATCCATAACCAACTCACCCGCTTCCACCAGTCAGTAATCCAATAGTAGTGAAAAAAGAGCTGATGGATTTTCTTTCATAAAAAAAAAGTATAAATCATTTATTGAATCTTCATTAAAATGTCATATATACATCCAAAGGAGAAAAGTACCACCATGTTGATGCATTTCGACCACAAGACACGCTTAGTCATAACATGCGTAATACAAGCAAGGATGACCATGAGACATTATACAGTGGCATGTAAAAGTTTGGGCACCGCATGGTCAAAATTACTTTTATTGTGAACAATTAAGTTGAAGATTAAATGATCTCTACAAGGCCTCAAATTAAAGCTGACACATTTCCTTTGTATTTTAGACAAAAAATATACATTTTTTCATATTTTACATTTTAAAAATTACAAAAAAGATAATGGGCTGATGCAAAAGTTTGGCACCCTGCATGCTTAATACCTAGTAGCACACCTGTTTGCAAGTATCACAGCTTGTAAACGCTTTTTGTAGCCAGATAATAGTCTTTCAGTTCTTGCTTGAGGGATTTTCATCCATTCTTCCTTGGACAATTCTTCCAGTTCTGTGAGATTCCTGGGCCGTCTTGAATCCTCTGCTACTTTGAGGTTTTGCCACAGATCTTCAATGATGTTCAGATCAGGGGACTGTGAGGGCCATTGTAAAACCTTCAGCTTGCACCTTTTGAGGTCGTCAATTGTGGATTTTGACATGTGTTTAGGATCATTATTCATTTGTAGAAGCTATTCTCTTCCTCTTTTCAGCTTCAGCTTTTTACAGATGATGTTATATGTTTGCATCAAGAATTTGTTGAAATTTCATTGAATCCATTCTTCCCTCTACCCGTGAAATATTCCCTGTGCCATTGGCTGCAACACAACTCCAAAGCATGATTGATCCATCCCCATGCTTAGTGGTTGGCGAGATGTTATTTTCCTGAAATTCTGTGCCCTTTTTTCTCCACACATACCTTTGATCATTGTGGCCAAAGAGATCTATTTTAACCTCATCGGTCCACAGGACTTGTTTCCAAAATGAATTAGGCTTGGTTTGATGTTATATTGTATACTTCTGACTCAGAATTTTATGGTGAGGATGCAGGAGAGGTTTTCTTCTGATGATTCTTCCATGAAGGCCATATATCTGCAAGCAGTGTCAAGGGCCCACCAGTAACATTGACTTTGGGGGCCTACTTTCACCTGTATACAAATATTACATTACCCGTGTTCACAAATTTACCTATATCTCTATATAGTAGTAATAAACTGGATAGTTTGGTTAATGAATAAGATGCTTCTTTTTTCTATACAGAGTGAATAAAGTGAATTATGCCATGTACTGCCCATACAGTGGGGTTGGGGTTCCAGCTTTGCAGAGGGGCCCACCAGGGTATTCCCGTTACCCTATGGCCCAGTCCAAGCCTGTCTGCAAGTTTCTCTGAACTGTAGGACAATGTACCACAACTTCAGAGTATGCTAAATATTTCTGGATGTCTTTTGCAGTCAAGCAGGGGTTCTGATTTACCTCTATAGCAATCCTACGAGCAGCTCTCACTGACATTTTGCTTGGTCTTCCAGACCTTATCTTGACCTCCACTGTTCCTGTTAACTGCTATTTCTTAATTACATTTCAAACTGAGGAAAAGGCAACTTGAAAACGCTTTGTTATCTTCTTATAGCCTTCTCCTGCTTTGTGGGCCTCCACTATTTTTCATTTTCAGGGTGCTAGACAGCTGCTTAGAAGAACCCATGGCTGCTGTTTTGTGACACAGGGTTAGAGGAGGCTGGGTTTTTATAAAGCTGGGAAATTTACATCACCTGGCCTTTCCCAACAATGATAGTGAACAAGCCATAACCCTAACAGACTAATTAAGGTCTGAAACCTTGGTCAAAATTATCTGAGCACGCAAATCTCCAAGGGTGCCAAAACATTTGTATCCCCCATTTTCCTTTTAGTAATTTTTAAAATGTAAAGGATGAAACACTATATATTTTTTACTTGAAATACAAAGGAAATGTCATCTTTAACTTTAGGCCTTTTAGAGATTATTTCATCTCCAACTTGCTTAACTGTTCACAATAACAGTAATTTTGACCAGGGGTGACCAAACTTTTACATGCCACTGTACATAGAGAGTATATATAGCAAATACCATAAGAATTACAGACACTGCAGAGTTTTATTTTTTCCCAGAATTAATGAGATGTCTAATTTCCATATTCCTAGTAATAAAGCCGTAAATATTGTCCTGGGATGCGGTGCTCCTACGGGTGGAATAAGCACAATCTTCCTCTAATTAACTTTTTAGACGCAGTCACATTTTTAATCTCGGACCAAGGACATAAATAGGTTTCTGGATTCTGACAAGAAAACGCATCATAGTGTGAGTGCCATTTGTGAATGTTTTCATATTCATTGCAATGCAATTTACCTTGGTGATCGGCCTGTGAGGAGGGGCGTGGAATTATTACGTTAGCTTCCTTTGTTGTGAGGTTAAAAGTGACTTATGGTAATGTCGTAAGGGCACTTTGTCTCTGATTTTGGGGCAATATAGCTGGATCAGCTATAGGTACTAATTAATACCAAAAGACTGACTGTCATTTCCAAACAGAAAACTGGTGTGTACACTATATTATTTGTTAGTTATGTATAGAGATGGCTACTCTTAGTTTGCACCTGTACACACAAGTTTTCTGTTTGAAAGTGACAGTCTTTTGTTATTTGTATATTGGCTTTCTGACCGAGCATTCTGCCCATCAACCCGTGGTGGTTTTAAATCCAGCAGAATCCTTTCTACTCATAAAATGCAGGCTTCAGCCTAGGAGAGGATTCACATTTGGATAGATTCCCAGCAACAGTAGATCGCCTTGTCGATGGCTGCTGGGCATGCATGAATTTGACTAATTATATGCTAAGCATCTCCTATTTTTCTTATTATCTAGAGCAGTAATGCAATAAAAATGTCATATATTTCATGTTTACATACTACAGCACTACAGAGTAGCAATACTGAAAAGGGGATGTGCACATGTTGACTTAAATTTCTGCACCATTTCTCCATCACTTGGAAAAACGCAGCGGCAAAAAAGCACGAAGTCAATGGTGAAAAATGCAGGGCAAAAACACACAGAGAATTGACATGCTGCAGATTACTTTCTGTACCAAATCTGCAAGCCAAAAATACTTAAGATGTGGATGACACCTCAGGTTTCTCATTCGCTTTCCTGGCATCAGGTTTTGTGACAAATCCGTGTGAAAAAAATGCAACAAAAATGCACCAAATCCTTTGAACAAGTTTTAAAGCTCTGTTCATTTGCACTGTATAGCGGCGTCAACCCTTATTCTTGTTGTCACTATCTTTGTAATATTTGTTTGGAATATTTTTTAATGTATTTGTGAAAATAAAGTTGTAATGTTTTAAGCATTAAAACTCCCAAGTGTTTGTATCCTGTTTTCAATATACTATTCCATGGAGTTGCTTTAAGGATCAGTTAAGACATCACATTGCTCTTTGCTTGATCCCATTAATATGAATTGATTGTAACTGGTGGATTTTGGTTTAGTTATATAGCAACGATCTGTACTCAAGAAGATGGATGAGCAATATAATAATGCTAGCATTTTTTTTGAGGGTAATATACCAATAAAATGTACACAAGAACACTTAATACTGTATGGCCAAGGAATGTAACCCAGCAAAAAAAATTTTACATTTTTTTTAGTGTTATATATCACAAAAATGTACCCCAGAACCTGGAATAGTGTATGAGTAAGATATGTGAACCTACAAACAAAATTTTCAAACTTTTTTTGTACTGTCATATACCACTAAAATGTGACTGAAAGCACGTAATACTCTATAGATGAGTAATCTAATCGTAAAATATTTTTCCATGGTTTTTGTGAGTTTTATATAACACAGTAATGCAACAATAATCATGTATTGTATGGATGAGTCATTGAATCCATAAAAAAAAAATTAACGAAAATACTTTAAAAGTCTAGTTGATGTACTTATATAGTCATAAACGCGTTGCAGCAAGTGCAAACCCAGACGAAAATTATGAGGAGGGTCATCCATGCACTACTGAAAGAAAACAACTGGTGGACTGCATTAAAATATTGAATATTGCAAACACTTTATGTGCTGCTGTTATCTTGTGGTGTTGAAAAGTGTGGGCTAATCCAGGCTTTGTTCATTTTTATGATAGTGAGCCTTTCTGCATTCCCTGTTGACAGGTGAAAGCACCTGTCTGTTACGACCTCACCAGCAGCAGTAAAAACCCGCTCAGACAAGCCACTAGTGGCAGGGCAGCACAACCCTGCCAAGACATAGAGGGTCAGCTCAAGGCAGGTGTCCAGCTTTGAGAACCAATAGTTGAAAGTCGCAAAGAAATTAGGGTGTAATTTGGTTTGGTTGGACAGGAAATGCCTTACCATCTTTAAAAACTTTTCCATACTTGTCAAAAATATCTGGTCATGAGGCGCTGGGCTGGTGTCACGAAATTGGCCCACGCTTTTGACAGTGTACGCCTACCTCTGCTCTGTGTTTTCCCTGGCCTCTGCTCCTTGGCTGGACAAGGAAGCTTGCCCCCTGCCACTAGCATTGTCTAATGGGAATTTTTTCAACATATTTTCCACAATGGCCTTTTGGTATAGCACCATTTTAGAAGACCTCTCCACCTCAGGAAGAAGAGATGTAAAGTTCTCCTTGTAGCATGGGTCTAGTAGGATGAACAACCATTATACTTTTCTGGCCAAGATGAATGTACTGCGAAGTTCACGAGAAATGCAGCCGTATATAAAGTCAGCCATATGTGCCAAGATCAATAAGCCAACACTTCCCTGTCTCCACCATGATGATGACTCTCTATCTCCTCCTCACTCTCTTCCTCCTCATTCCCATCCTCATCCCATCCACATAGAAGAGTCAGGATGAAGGTTGTTTGGCTATTAGCTTCTGTTGCGCTAGCCACTAGCTCCTGTTCCTCCTCTTCCTCCTCCTCAGCATCCACCTCCTCATTGATACCCAATCTGCGCTGAGCAGATGAGAAGAGACTGACCTGGATACAATCCCTCTGATTTATATCTTCCTCCATCCCCACCTTCTATGCATGCAAAACTTCCTTTTTAATTGTGAGCAGCAACTCTGGCAAATCTGGGTATGTTATCAGAAACCACTGAACTACCAAGTTGAGCATATGTGCCAAGCATGTTACATGTGTTAGCTTGCTAAGCTTCACTGCTGCCACCGGGTTACGACCCATTATGACAATTGACCATGCCTGGTTGGAGGTTCAACGGAAAAATCACAGATCTGTCTGGTCTGTTATTTCTTTAAGTAACGCTGCCGCGGTGTGTAGTTTGTCTCGTACATAATCTATCTTCAGCAGAGCATGTTGCTGCTTTGCTGAAGCAGTGCTGCAGAGCTTCCAGCTTCTGGCTGATATGGATGACATGCTCTGAAATACCACATTGGAGATGGAGGATGAGGAGGAGCAGAAGGGGGTGCAGAAACTACTGTAGGTGGTGGAGAAAACACTGATAGATATAGGGCCAGCAATCCTCGGTGTCGGGAGCACATGCTCCGTGCCGGGGTGTGACTAGGCCAAAGCCTCAAGAATGTTCCCCCAGTGTGCCTTCAGGGCAGGGAAATGTAGCATCCCTGTCCACAAGCGCTTGTTCACGTGTCCGTCATTAAGTGGACAATGCCAGTAAGTGCGTTGGTAAGGGCACGGGTGATAATCCTGGACATGTGCTGGTACAAGGAGGGGACACCACACTGGGAGAAAAAGTGTTGGTTGGGGACCAAGTACCAAGGGACGGCTGCCGTCATTAGTCAGCGGAAATCCTCTGTGTCTACCAGTTTAAACGGCAGGCAGCCTGGAAATATTGTGGGTGTGAGTGGCTGAGAACTTTCTTTTTCATTCGAAGTCCTGGGGTAGGGACAGCTGAACGCTGTGCTGGTACAAGTATTTGGAAGTGCCTGATGATTGTAAGTCAGAATGTGCAAGGATAGGTGCAGAGCAGGAGGAGTCTGCACCAGTGTTTTGGACAGAGGATTAGGAAGCACCTAGCACAGGGGAAGAGGCAGTGGTGTCACCCGATGGAACCAATCATGGACCTGAGTCTAAAAAACTAATAAAAGCTGCAAAAAAGGAAAAAGAGAAGCACATTATTAAGGAGAGTAAAACTAATCCAAAACTGTTCTTCAACTATATCATCAGTAAAAGAATCAAACGTGAAAGTGTAGGCACTTTACAAAATTGTGAGGAATGGATGGATGTAGATGACGAGGAAAAAGCTAATATATTAAACGCCTTCTTCTCCACGGTATTCACGGTGGAAAATAAAATGCTTAGTGAAATGCCGAGAGACAAAGAAACTCTATATTAAGGGTCACCAATCTAACCCAAGATGAGGTGCGAAAACGGCTAAATAAGATTAAAATAGATAAATCTCCGGGTCCGGATGGCATGAGTCGCCCTCCAGGGCCGTGAGGTGCTCAGTACCGGGTCCAGTACTTAAGGGGATGTGTCACAGCAGCGACCCGGTCCGTGGTCCTGGGCGCCTATGTAAAAAGGGGGAAATTTGAATAGAGTTTATGTTCGTGACGCCACCTGTGGTATTCGGTCAGTGGGGAACCGATGCTGCTTTAAGGGGTTCTCTGGGGTGATGTTATGGCAGCTAGATGATATAACTTCCCACAGGTGAAGTGTGTCCCCAGGGCTCCCGGTGTGTAGATGGAAGATGGTGCATGGCGCGGTAAAGAACGAGGACACAGGTTTGCAGTCTCTTTACCTGGTTTACTGAAGACTTCAGGCAGCCACAGTCCAGGGTACCAGATCACAGGGCAGGCAGGGTCCGGCCAGCTTGGAGGCAAGTTAGGAGTCCCCTTTTCCAGGTGGAGATCAAAGCCTTCCTCTAGCACGGTGGTGTTGTAGTCCCTTACTGCCTATGGCGTCATATAGGATAGGACAATACTTGCATGACAGGTAAATCGAGCCTGTTTATAGGGACTCTAGCACGCCCCAGGCTCTATGTGTTACTCTGTCTCAGGTGTGTGTGGCGGACAGGTAACTTGCAGTTCAGCTGTCCTGCCGTTCTCTGATGTAAGTTGTGGAGTCCCTTACAATCATCGGTGTTCCGGCTACCGGTGTCTGTGCCTCAGAAGGAGGCAGCCTGCTCGTGGCTGGTCTCCCACTGGTGTTCCTCTCCTGTGCTCTTCTCCCCTACACGCTCACTGCAGTATATTCGACTTTTGTATAATCTCTGTCCAGGAGCTGCAGCACTGCAGCTACACAGCTCCGTGCACCTTCTTCTGCCTCAGACTGCTCCAGTCTGCTTCCTGGCACTAACTGTCTAACTTTCCCTCCAAACTACCATATATATGGGGAGTCACCTAGTAAATAGGATCAAAAGCTCCCCTGGTGGCCTGGAGTGTGAATGTGTTGCATGCTTGTGCTTACCTGGTGACAGTTATCCTTCCTTGCCTCCAAACGTAACATCACTCTCCCTGTGAGGAAAGCAATGCTACTGTGACAACCAGGACCCTGGGGCTCCACACATACACCCACGAGCAGGGGTGAACCTAGCCACACTGCTGCCTGAGGCGAACTTCAAAACGGCGCCCCCCCAAACACATATACAGTACAGCCCCCCTATAGGGCTCCCATCTCATATACAGTCCCCCCATACATTACATGAGTGATAACTATTGTACATTCTACAATAGGTCATAAATCAGACAGTATAGTCCAGTATACAGTATTCTGGGCACCACAGTGCTCCTTACAGTATAATGAGCCCCATATATTGCTCCATACAGTATTGTGGGCACCGCACAGCGCCCCATACAGAATAATATGCCCGATATATTGCTCCATACAGTATAATGAGGCCCATATATTGCTCCATACAGTATAATGAGCCCCATATATTGCTCCATACAGTATAATGAGCCCCACATGATGCTCCATACTGTATAATGGCCACACATGATGCTCCATACTGTATAATGGCCACACATGATGCTCCATACTGTATAATGGCCACACATGATGCCCCATACTGTATAATGACCACACATGATGCTCCATACTGTATAATGGCCCCACATGATGCTCCATACTGTATAATGGCGACACATAGTTACTCCTACACACGCGGCTGCGCTCTGTACACCTTGCACTCACGGCTCTACTCCGTACTCACGCGGCTCTGCTCCATACACCTCGCACACACCCGGCTCTGCTCCATACACCTCATACACACCTGGCTCCGCTCCATACACCTTATACACACCCGGCTCCGCTCCGTACACCTTATACACATGCAGCTCAGCTCCGTACACTGAATACACACCCGGCTCCGATCCGTAAACCTCATACACACGCTGCTCCGCTCCGTACACCTCATACACACACTGCTCTGCTCCGTACACCTCATACACACGCTGCTCAGCTCCGTACACCTCATACACACGCTGCTCTGCTCAGTACACCTCATACACACATGGCTCCGCTCCGTACACCTCATACACAAATGGCTCCGCTCCGTACACCTCATACACAAATGGCTCCGCTCCGTACACCTCATACACAAATGGCTCCGCTCCGTACACCTCATACACACATGGCTCAGCTCCGTACACCTCATACACAAATGGCTCCGCTCCGTACACCTCATACACACACGGCTCCGCTCCGTACACCTCATACACACACGGCTCCGCTCCGTACACCTCATACACACATGGCTCCGCTCCGTACACCTCATACACACATGGCTCTACTCCGTACACCTCATACACACACGGCTCCGCTCCGTACACCTCGTACACATTCAGCTCCGCTCCGTACACCTCATACACACACGGCTCTGCTCTGTACACCTCATACACACACGGCTCCGCTCCGTACACCTCATACACACGGCTTCGCACACCTCATACACACACGGCTCCGCTCTGTACACCTCAAACACTCACGGCTCCGCACTACTCATACACACGGCTCCGCTCCGTACACCTCATACACAGATGGCTCCGTACACCTCATACACACGCTGCTCTGCTCCGTACACCTCATACACACGCTGCTCTGCTCCGTACACCTCATACACACATGGCTCCGCTCCGTACACCTCATACACATTCAGCTCCGCTCCGTACACCTCATACACACACGGCTCCGCTCTGTACACCTCATACACACACGGCTCCGCTCCGTACACCTCATACACACGGCTTCGCACACCTCATACACACACGGCTCCGCTCCGTACACCTCATACACACACGGCTCCGCTCCGTACACCTCATACACAGACGGCTCCGTACACCTCCTACACACGGCTCCGCTCCGTACACCTCATACACACACGGCTCCGCTCTATACACCTCATACACACACTTACCATGGCAACCAGCACAGCAGAGTCCTGCAATCTATGGAGGTCCCGATCATGTGACCCCGTGACGCCTCCCCTCCTGTGACCTCATCGCAGGTCCTGTTTGCACAGAGCAGCCAAGGTGCAGGGATGACCGGCCGATATTGCACACTGTGGGTTGTGAGCAGGGGCGCACTAGTGACAGCAAATGTCAGGGATTATGGAGAGTCGGCACCAGGTGTTCTGACTGCCACTCTGCCGCCCCGTCTTTCAGTGACGACTGCTGCCTGAAGCAAAGGGCTCAACTTGCCCCATGATAGCGGCGCCCCTGCCCACGAGTACTAAGAGAACTAAGTAATGTAATAGACAAGACATTATTTCTTATATTTAGGGACTTTATAGCGACAGGGTCTGTTCCGCAGGACTGGCGCATAGCAGATGTGGTGCCAATATTCAAAAAGGGCTCTAAAAGTGAACCTGGAAATTATAGCCAGTAAGTCTAACCTCTACTGTTGGTAAAATATTTGAAGGGTTTCTGAAGGATGTTATTCTGGATTATCTCAATGAGAATAACTGTTTAACTCCATATCAGCATGGGTTTATGAGAAATCGCTCCTGTCAAACCAATCTAATCAGTTTTTATGAAGAGGTAAGCTATAGGCTGGACCACGGTGAGTCATTGGACGTGGTATATCTCGATTTTTCCAAAGCGTTTGATACCGTGCCGCACAAGAGGTTGGTACACAAAATGAGAATGCTTGGTCTGGGGGAAAATGTGTGTAAATGGGTTAGTAACTGGCTTAGTGATAGAAAGCAGAGGGTGGTTATAAATGGTATAGTCTCTAACTGGGTCGCTGTGACCAGTGGGGTACCGCAGGGGTCGGTATTGGGACCTATTCTCTTCAACATGTTTATTAACGATTTGGTAGAAGGTTTACACAGTAAAATATTGATATTTGCAGATGATACAAAACTATGTAAAGCAGTTAATACAAGAGAAGATAGTATTCTGCTACAGATGGATCTGGATAAGTTGGAAACTTGGGCCGAAAGTTGGCAGATGAGGTTTAACAATGATAAATGTAAGGTTATACACATGGGAAGAAGGAATCAATATCACCATTACACACTGAACGGGAAACCACTGGGTAAATCTGACAGGGAGAAGGACTTGGGGATCCTAGTTAATGATTCACTTACCTGGGGCAGATGAGAGCATTATACTGCCTGTGTACAAATCCCTGGTTAGACCGCACATGGAGTACTGTGTACAGTTTGGGGCACTGGTGCTCAGGAAGGATATAATGGAACTAGAGAGAGTATAAAGGAGGGTAACAAAATTAATAAAGGGGATGGGGGAACTACAATACCCAGAGAGATTAGCCAAATTAGGATTATTTAGTCTAGAAAAAAGACGACTGAGGAGCGATCTAATAACCATGTATAAGTATATTAGGGGACAATACAAATATTTCTCTGAGGATCTGTTTATACCAAGGAAGGTGACGGGCACAAGGGGGCATTCTCTGCGTCTGAAGGAGAGAAGGTTTTTCCACCAACATAGAAGAGGATTCTTTACTGTTAGGGCAGTGAGAATCTGGAATTCCTCGCCTGAGGAGGTGGTGATAGCGATCTCAGTCAAGGGGTTCAAGAGAGGCCTGGATGTCTTCCTGGAGCAGAACAATATTGTATCTTACAGTTATTAGGTTCTGTAGAATGACGTAGATCTGGGGATTTATTCTGATGGAATCTAGGCTGAACTGGGTGGACAACTGTCTTTTTTCGGCCTTGCTAACTATGTTACTATGCTACTATGAGTCGGGTGCTTAGATGACATGTGCCTGATCATGCTGGTGAGGTTCTAAGTTGTCATGCCCCTTCTGATCTCGGCATGGCATAGGTTCCAAATGGCCATTTTGTTAGTCTCATTTTGTTACTGTAATTACTAGGTCTCTTCAAACTAAGTTTATTTTTTATAAAAGAAAAAAAAATTGGTCACTCTCAGCAATCACAGCAGTTTTTCGGAGTTGATTTCACCGTAATGTAACAGAAAAAACACAAAAGTGTCACGCCCCCAGGAAGAAGCCATAGCGAAACGCGCGTCGGGGTTTGCGGAGTCTGGCGTGCCACGTGCGGTTGGGAGCAGGGAGCATTACTCTGTCAGGTAATACGTACATCACAGTTTTTTTGTCTCAAGAGGTTATTGAATTTGAGAGATTGTTGCATGGTCGCACATGATCATGGGGTCTGTGTGTTTATTGTAAGTTAGGTGCATTGCACAGGCACACAGTGAGTACTGCGCTGATTTGCCGTCTCACATTGTGAACATTGATTGGAGCATTTGGCTGTGACTCCTTATCAAACCAACATATGTATTACATTCTTTTACTAGTGTGTTGAGAAAACTGTGTGAAGACTGGTCATAGCTACCTTAATTGTCCGGGGTTACTATTTATCTAATATAGTTGGGACGCCATAAACTTTTACTCTAATTTATTTGGTTTATATATGGTGATATTTTCAGTCCTGACTAGCATTATTTGCAGCAATGTTTCTTGTATTATTTCTCCCTAGTAGGTAAGCTGAGCCATATTATGGTATACAGCTGAACGCAGTTATATGTTCAGTCTTGATTATCAGTATCTATTATGATGGTTTTGTGCACTGTCTCCACTCAGTAGGCAAGCTGTACCATACGGAGTTTATTAGCTGAATGCAGCATTTATTATCATGACTTTAAATATTTAAGATTTTATCCCAGCATGCACTACTGGTTGATTCAGTACACAAACAATTATTTGTATTACCTTGTGCTTTCCATTATCCCAAGAATTATTTCTACGCCTATCTGCTATTTATAACTATATGGTTCGAGGCATTGTTTTATATGTATGTATTGTTGGTCTTTAAATAAAGTTATAACTGTTTTTATCAAAAAAATATAAAAACACTTTTTTCTGTGGACAATTTAATAATTGTGGAGCGGATTAGTATGTTTAAATAGTTGTTCAAAGTGTTACCCATCCCTAGTAGGTGGTAATGGGTGTGGGTTATATGTTGACAAAAGTGTATGGATGACATTTAAATTCAATCCAGAAACTTGTTTTATTGCTTTTTTCAGTTTTAAAGATCACAGAAATGTTCACAGACCATAAAACACTATATGGCTGAGAAATGGAAGCTTACAAAATTTTTAAAAGCTTTTTCTCAGTTTTAGAGATCACATACAGTGTGTACGGAAAGTATTCAGACCCCTTTACATTTTTCACCCTTTGTTTCATTGCAGCCATTTGGTAAATTCAAAAAAGTTCATTTTTTTCTCATTAATGTACACTTGCACCCCATCTTGACTGAAAAAAAACAGAAATGTAGAAATTTTTGCAAATTTATTGTAGAAAAACTGAAATATC
Source organism: Ranitomeya variabilis (assembly GCF_051348905.1). Classification (NCBI taxonomy): domain Eukaryota; kingdom Metazoa; phylum Chordata; class Amphibia; order Anura; family Dendrobatidae; genus Ranitomeya; species Ranitomeya variabilis. The sequence goes on along the minus strand of NC_135234.1, from coordinate 750,668,875 downwards.
ACATGGTCATAAATAATCAGAACCTTTGCTCCGACACTCGTATTTCAGTCACATGCTGTCCATTTCCTTGTGATCGCCCTTGAGATGGTTCTACTCCTTCATTGGAGTCCAGCTGTGCTTAATTAAACTGATAGGACTTGATTTGGGAAGGCGCACACCTGTCTATATAAGACCTCACAGCTCACAGTGCATGTCAGACCAAATGAGAATCATGAGGTCAAAGGAGCTGGCCAAGGAGCTCAGAGACAGAATTGTGGCAAGGCACAGATCTGGCCAAGGTTACAACAGAATTTCTGCAGTACTCAAGGTTCCTAAGAGCACAGTGGCCTCCATAATCCTTAAAGGGAAGAAGTTTGGGACCACCAGAAGTCTTCCTAGACCTGGCCATCCAGCCAAACTGAGCAATAATGGGAGAAGAGCCTTGATGAGAGGTAAAGAAGAACCCCAAGTTCACTGTGGCTGAGCTCCAGAGATGCAGTAGGGAGATGGGAGAAAATTCCACAAAGTCATCTATCACTGCAGCCTCCACCAGTCGGGCCTTTATGGCAGAGTGGCCCGACGGAAGCCTCTCCTCAGTACAAGACATACTGTACTTTTGCCACTCACAGACGTGATATTGGATCACTTGTCTAATATTTTTGACTGTTTTGTTAGATTTGGTTCTATTTATGTACTTTTAGGACTTTTGTGAAAATCTGATGTAGTTTTAAATCAAATTTATTCAGAAATTTGGAAAATTCAGAGCATATTGAAGGTGGCTTGTAAAATTATTCAAGGTATTTGAAATTAGATTTTTTTTTTAACCAGACAATTCTTTGATTTCTTTTGTTTCCCGCTTTATGTACTGAAGTGCTCTTCTACTATATATTCGGAGACAGAATTAATTACTGTGTTTTGCAGAATATCTTCTGGAAAGTTTTTTGACACAATGATCCTTTTTTTCATACTAAAAAATTACTATGATTAACGATAATTACATAGAAGATTTCTCTTTTGCAAAACATTTCTGTGAATTTTCTCTTCAGGTCTCCAGGAAACTAGTTTATAGATCCACAGGTGGAAAGACCAATATCAATAAATTCTTACCAAGAAATGAATCTGGTTAAAGAGCCATCCATTGATGTCAATCGTCATTTCAGATCTTCCACGGCAGGCTCTAATTGGTCCAGTAAAGTGCTAAAATATCCTCTAGTGCAGGGGTTGGGAACCTCCGGCCCCAGGGCCATTTACAGGTCTCGATGACCTTTTATCAGGCTCCTGAGCAGATTCTCAGGGACTGCATTCTTGGGCAGGGAGCTGTATTTTGATTACAAATAAATTAATTTCTTCTTGCACCGTTAGCACATACACGCAGTGTTCACTACTGAACATCGAAGGGCATGCAATGAAAGATTACGTCCTGACACCCAGTGCCAGAATCAGGATGTACTTTGTGGGCGGAGTTTGTGTGGCCCCCAAGGATGGTATAAATATCCAAATGGCCCTTGGCAGAAAAAGATTCTCCACCCCTGCTCTAGTGGGACCAAACTCTCATAAAATAATGAGCTTTGAAGGTCCAGCAGAAGACAAACCCATGAGGACGTGACCTTGGAGACAATTTTGGCACCCCAGTAGTTCGGGTACCACAGTAGTGCTGCCTTCCTCTAGGTGAAGGTAGTGCTATGCCTGGAAACAAGAGGGATCTCTTTGGTTGGTAAATCACACACACAACACATACTGAATCCAGGCCAGAAGGGGGAGCTCAAAACCCTGTTTTAGGGCAGCTTCCCTGGATAAAGATTCTGGTTTGGAGGAGGAGTCAGCCAGTCTGAGAGAGACAGTGGACAGAGACAGTTGGTCCCAGGAGACCAGGGAGAACAGATGTCTAAGAGAGACAAATTCAGTCTGGATCAGACAGTCTGGAGAGCAGACAGGAAAGGATCAGAGGATGTGGCGTCACGACAGACTTATTCACAATTCCCCTTTAACCCCTTTCTGACATTGGACGTACTATCCCGTTGAGGTGGGGTGGGCCCATATGACCACCGACGGGATAGTACGTCATATGCGATCGGCCGCGCTCACAGGGGGAGCGCGGCCGATCGCTGACGGGTGTCAGCTGACTATCGCAACTGACATCTGGCACTATGTGCCAGGAGCGGTCACGGACCGCCCCCAGCACATTAACCCCCGGCACACTGGGATCAAACATGATCGCAGTGTTCCGGCGGTATAGGGAAGCATCGCGCAGGGAGGGGGCTCCCTGCGGGCTTCCCTGAGACCCCCGGAGCAACGCGATGTGATTGCGTTGCTCTGAGGGTCTCTTACCTCCTCCTCGCTGCAGCAGGCCTGGATCCAAAATGGCCGCGGCATCCGGGTCCTGCAGGGAGGTGGCTTCACAGCGCCTGCTCAGAGCAGGCGCTGGGAAGCCTGGAGCTGTGCACGTCAGATCGCCGATTTGACACAGTACAAAGCAAAGTGTCAGATCAGCGATCTTACACTATAACATGATGCCCCCCCCTGGGGCAATGTTATAGTGCAAAAAAATAAATAAATATTCACATGTGTAAAAAAAATATAAAAAAAATTCCCCCCCAAAATTCCCCCCCCCCAAATTTTTTTGTTCCTATACATTTCTTTATCTAAATAATAAAAAAAAACAATAAAAGTACACATATTTAGTATCGCCGGGTCCGTAACGACCCAACCTATAAAATTATCCCACTAGTTAACCCCTTCAGTGAAGACCGTAAAAAAAACAAAAAAACGAGCCAAAAAACGCTTTATTATCATACAGCCAAACAAAAAGTGGAATAACACGCGATCAAAAAGACAGATATAAATAGCCATGGTACCGCTGAAAACGTCATCTTATCCCGCAAAAAACGAGCCACCATACAGCATCATCAAAGAAAAAAGAAAAAACTTATAGTCCTCAGAATAAAGCGATGCAAAAATAATTATTTTTCTATAAAATAGTTTTTATCGAATAAAAGCGCCAAAACATTAAAAAATGATATAAATGAGGTATCGCTGTAATCGTACTGACCCAAAGAATAAAACTGCTTTATCCATTTTACCAAACGCGGAACGGTATAAACGCCTCCCCCAAAAGAAATTCATGAATAGCTGGTTTTTGGTCATTCTGCCTCACAAAAATCAGAATAAAAAGCGATTAAAAAATGTCATGTGCCCGAAAATGTTACCAATAAAAACGTCAACTTGTCCCACAAAAAACAAGACCTCACATGACTCTGTGGACCAAAATATGGAAAAATTATAGCTCTCAAAATGTGGTAACGCAAAAAATATTTTTTGCAATAAAAAGCGTCTTTCAGTGTGTGTTGGCTGCCAATCATAAAAATCCGCTAAAAAACCCGCTATAAAAGTAAATAAACCCCCCTTCATCACCCCCTTAGTTAGCGAAAAATTAAAAAATTAAAAAAATGTATTTCTTTCCATTTTCCCATTAGGGTTAGGGCTAGCATTAGGGTTAGGGCTAGGGTTAGGGTTAGGTCTAGGGTTAGGGTTAGGGCAAGGGTTAGGGCTAGGGTTAGGGCTAGGGTTAGGGATAGGGTTAGGGCTAGGGTTAAGACTACAGTTAGGGTTGGGGCTAAAGTTAGGGTTACGGTTGGGGCTAAAGCTAGGGTTAGGGTTTGGATTACATTTACGGTTGGGAATAGGGTTGGGATTAGGGTTAGGGGTGTGTCAGGGTTAGGGGTGTGGTTAGGGTTATCGTTGGGATTAGGGTTAGGGATGTGATTGGATTAGGGTTTCAGTTATAATTGGGGGGTTTCCACTGTTTAGGCACATCAGGGGCTCTCCAAACGCGACATGGCGTCCGATCTCAATTCCAGCCAATTCTGCGTTGAAAAAGTAAAACAGTGCTCCTTCCCTTCCGAGCTCTTCCATGCGCCCAAACAGGGGTTTACCCCAACATATGGGGTATCAGCGTACTCAGGACACATTGGACAACAACTTTTGGGGTCCAATTTCTCCTGTTACCCTTGGGAAAATACAAAACTGGGGGCTAAAAAATAATTTTTGTGGAAAAAAAAAGGATTTTTTATTTTCACGGCTCTGCGTTATAAACTGTAGTGAAACACTTGGGGGTTCAAAGTTCTCACAACACATCTAGATAAGTTCCTTGGGGGGTCTAGTTTCCAATATGGTGTCACTTGTGGGGGGTTTCATTGTTTAGGCACATCAGTGGCTCTCCAAACGCAACATGGCGTCCCATCTCAATTCCTGTCAATTTTGCATTGAAAAGTCAAACGGCGCTCCTTCCCTTCCGAGCTCTCCCATGTGTCCAAACAGTGGTTTACCACCACATATGGGGTATCAGCGTACTTAGGACAAATTGTACAACAACTTTTGGGGTCCAATTTCTTCTCTTACCCTTGGGAAAATAAAAAATTGGGGTGAAAAGATCATTTTTGTGAAAAAATATGATTTTTTATTTTTACGGCTCTGCATTATAAACTTCTGTGAATCACTTAATGGGTCAAAGTGCTCACCACACATCTAGATAGTTCCTTAGGGGGTCTTCTTTCCAAAATGGTGTCACTTGTGGGGGGTTTCAGTGTTTAGGCACATCAGTGGCTCTCCAAACGCAACATGGCGTCCCATCTCAATTTCAGTCAATTTTGCATTGAAAAGTCAAACGGCGCTCCTTCCCTTCCGAGCTCTCCCATGCGCCCAAACAGTGGTTTACCCCCCACATATGGGGTATCAGCGTACTCAGGACAAATTGTACAACAACTTTTGGTGTCCATTTTCTCCTGGTACCCTTGGTAAAATAAAACTAATTGGAGCTGAAGTAAATTTTTTGTGAAAAAAAGTTAAATGTTCATTTATATTTAAACATTCCAAAAATTCCTGTGAAATACCTGAAGGGTTAATAAACTTCTTGAATGTGGTTTTGAGCACCTTGAGGGGTGCATTTTTTATAATGGTGTCACACTTGGTTATTTTCTATCATATAGACCCCTCAAAATGACTTCAAATGAGATGTGGTCCCTAAAAAAAATGGTGTTGTAAAAATGAGAAATTGCTGGTCAACTTTTAACCCTTATAACTCCCTAACAAAAAAAAATTTTGGTTCCAAAATTGTGCTGATGTAAAGTAGGCATGTGGGAAATGTTACTTATTAAGTATTTTGTGTGACATATCTCTGTGATTTAATTGCATAAAAATTCAAAGTTGAAAAATTGCAAAATTTTCAAAATTTTCGCCAAATTTGTTTTTTTCACAAATAAACGCAAAGCAATAATAGCAAAGAAATTTTACCACTATCATGAAGTACAATATGTCACGAGAAAACAGTGTCAGAATCACCAGGATCCGTTGAAGCGTTCCAGAATTATAACCTCATAAAGGGACAGTGGTCAGAATTGTAAAAATTGGCCCGGTCATTAACGTGTAAACCACCCTTGAAGGTAAATGGGTTAAAGACCGTTCCCTTTTAGGCTTTGTGCACACGTAGGAAGGGTCCTCTGCGGGTTCTCCCGCAACGGATTTGATAAATCTGCATGGTCCGGTTCCAAAGATGCTACGCGAGAAGGACCTTCATGACGTAACGGTCATGTGACTACGACGTCATCGCAGGTCCTGCTCGCATAGCAACCCTGCGACCAGACGGCCGCGTGCAGCGCTGAGAGGTGAGTATATCATTATTTTTTATTTTAATTCTTTTTTTTTACACAAAAAAGTCTCCTCTCCTCCACCTTCTTGAACCATCCGCACATGATCCGCTTACTTCCCGCATGGTGGGCATAGCCCCATGCGGGAAGTAAGCTGATCAATGCACTCCTATGTGTGCAGAATCGCCGCGATTCCGCACAAAGAAGTGACATGCTGCGGATTGAAAACCGCGCGTTTTTTTCCGCAGCATGTGCACAGCGTTTTCGGTTTCCCATAGGTTTACATTGAACTGTAAACTCATGGGAAACTGCTGCGGACCCGCAGCTGCAGAAACGCTGCGGATCCGCAGCAAAATCCGCAACGTGTGCACATACCCTTACAGTGAGTCCCAGGGCCACGGACCGGGTCGCAACCACCATGACATCCCCTTTAATAGCCGACCGGACCCGGTACCGAGTACCCTGCCCTGCTGGGCGACACACAATCACTCACTGCTCAGATCATCTTCTTATAGGATAATTTAGAAATAATCTACTAGATCTTATTGATTCTCAAATAAGGCACGATTGGGAGTCCAATGGGGAAGTCAGAGTCCCATTCTCTGGATCGATGAAGGTTCCAGCAGTCGGACTCTCAAAAATCTGCCAATTATCACCTCTCAGTTGGATAACATTTAACATAGGGAATAATCTTTTAAAAAACAGTAGCCTTTGTTTTTCCAATGGCTGTTGGATGGTAAAGTGCCAAATAAGACTGGATTACAATATGATAAAAAAAAATCCCATGCAGAAAGCTACCTTAGGCTACGTTCACATTTGCGGTCGGCGCCGCAGCGTCGGGCGCCGCAGCGTCGCCGCATGCGTCATGCGCCCCTATATTTAACATGGGGGCGCATGGACATGCGTCGCACTTGCGTTTTGCGCCGCATGCGTCCCTGCGGCGCCCGCGTCCGGGCGCAGAGGACGCAGCAAGTTGCATTTTTGCTGCGTCCAAAATCAATGAAAAAAAGGACGCATGCGGCGCAAAACGCAGCGTTGTGCATGCGTTTTGCTGCGTTTTTGTTTGCGTTGTGCGTTGCGGTGCCAACGCTGCGGCGCACAACGCAAATGTGAACGTAGCCTTAAATGTAGTTGTTTACAGTCCCGGGAGTGTTCTAATTTTTGTAAAGCAATCTTGGCAAATTCCAGGATGTCTTGTTCACACATGATTTTATGGCATTACTCGGCAGATTTAAGAATTTTCCAGGGCCAGGACTGGCGAGTGACTTATACATCCCTACATTGCCAACATCAATATTCGTTAGTATTGCAAGCTTAACATGGGCGTTCAGATTGGGGAGTAGTTGACATGGGGAGGTAAAGTAATTTAGGAAACTTCAAGCATAGGCCAAGGACATACCCTCAGGCACATAGTTATATTGTGTGCAGGGGTAGCAGGACTTTCTACCAAGACACTAGCCTTATTGTTAAGGGCTCACCCTGTGAAGAGGATTCTCTGACTTGAAGTTTAAGGGGAACAACACGGACCAAAGGTGATGGCAGGAAGGAAGCTTGCTGGATGGCAAGTGGAACAGCGAGAACCAAGACACTAGGTAGACAAGATGAGCAGAGAACACAAGAGGACACAGAGCCAGGAGTGACACATACAGTAATTGAAGATGTTTTTTAGGTTCGGGACTTACAGCAGCTTTTGACGTGTGAACAAGTCCAGAGAACACTTATGCTTACAGCAGCAGACAGCAATGTCTCTTGAGCGCACATGGGGTCAAGGGTTTAACTAAGGATAATATCTACATGTAGTTTTGTATGTTTACCCTATGATTGTTTTTGTGGGGTTTTTCTAGGTACTTTGGTTCCTTCTTCCAGAAAACATACTGGAAGGTCAACAGGGGTGAAAGCCTGAACTTCAGGACCGCTTCCAATTTAAGTACTGCCAAGAATTTATGGGCAAGGCTATGACCTCTAATTCTCTCTGTGGTCATCCTTGAGAGCTAGTGGGAATACAAAGGTATTATATAATATAACTACATGAAAAGATGAAGACGGTGGAATTTGTGTTTCTCCTCACAACCTTCAAGTAGAACACAATTGACTGCTCTTAATCTCCAGGCTAAAATTAGTGCATTGACCCACCTGACCTATTCTTTGATCAATGATGACCTTACTCTCCAGATTAAGGAACTGCTTAAAAAAGTGGAAATGTTTAATTCTAGTGATCATCATGTGCTCCAACCTTGGTCACCTCCACTGTTCTCATACTCAATAAAGGTCCTTTACTTTAGGGAACATACAAACTGGAGTTATTGATAAAATAATTTCTAAAAGTTATAGAGGAGCATAATACAGTTTAAGTAAGACTTTTAAAGAGGGTTTACAAGGGTATTGTAGTCTCTTTAAGTAAGATGTTCTCAAGTTCATGTACCTTCTACAAAAATTACAATAGACTCTTTGACATGTGGTGGTCATTTTTACGATCCTATGATCATTGGCTCTTGTAAAATGACCAAAATGTGAGTTGAATCTGCAATTTTTTCTGCATCAAGCGTCCATCTAACCTGTATGAGGGTGTCCCGATTCTTCCCTAATGGCAGATGTAGTAATGCAGTATACAGTATAAGCTATAAAAAGATTACAGCTTCAATACCTTTTGGGAACAAAAAAATAAGGAAAAAAATGTAAAAAAAAAAGTAAAAAATGTAATCCCCCTCCAAAGTTAAAATATATATTTGTTATCTTGTCTGTGAAAGTCCAATATGGCAAAATCTAAAAGTATTGTGGTAGAATGGCTCACTCGGCTGCACACAGAGGTAGACATGGGTACTTCGCCTTTAAGAACTTCCTTTGGTTTATTGTAGGCAGCATAAACCAAGGTGTAGAAAAGAAAATACAGCCCTCTGGGCAACACAGGAAAACAAAACAAAATGATGGCAGAACAAACACAGTCCTTCTGTGAGCAGGGTGCCTCCCGCTCACAGCTTGCAGAACACACACTGTTCAGGTTTACCAGTCACAGCCACGCTTTCCTGGAGTTCTCCCTCTCCAGGCACATACTGAACACTGAAAGCTATGGCCTTCAGCCATTTAAGCCCAGACATTGAGACTCCTTTATCACATGACTGATCACATGATCCTGATATCACACAGGTCCTGTCAGGACTCTGCATGTGGAGATATGGTGGACCCCCTCCCACACGCTCTATGGAGGTCCACTAAAAGAGGCCCGAAACATAACTCTCATTTCAACTTCTCAACATGTAGTGTACTGGAGGAAACTACTCTGGTTTTACATCACTGACGCCATCATGCGCAGTGACATGTATCTCCCCTCTATCAGTTCGCCAGTGACTCTATCACAGTATGTTAAATGCCAAAAAGGAAAATAAATTAAATGCAAAAATTGACACATTTCAGTTGCCGGATTTCATCCAAAAATATAATAAAAAGTGATCAAAACATAAAGTGTATTCCAAATTGGTATTCTTGAAAATGTCAGCTTGATGCACCAAAATAAAAAAAAGTTGCTGGTCTCCGCAAACAGTAACACAAACCAATTTTTTTTTGTAAAGTTCAAATATTTTTTTAAATGTTAAAAAAAGACATACATTTATTATCCCCACCACCTAAATAATTATATTACCAGGTCATTTTTTTTTTTTCCCAATAAACGCTATTAAAACAAAAGCCAAAAAACAATGGTGAAGTTGCATTTTTTTCAACATTTTTTAACCCCACTTGGAATTTTGTTCCTGCTTTTCAGTACATTGTATGGTAAAGTGAATAATGTCCTGCAAAACTACATCTCGTCCAACAAAGAACAAGCCCATGTGAGGGTGTGTGAATGAAAAAAAAAAAAAAAAGTCATGGCTCTTGGAAAAAGGGAAAAGTAAAAAAAAAATCACTAATGCGCAAAAATGTAAAATTGTCTGATCATGAAGGGGGTTAAGGTTCTTATTATTTAAATTTATAGGCATAATTGACACATTTAATTAAATCCCTCAATTTTATATTGAACTTTTTTTTTTAAAGCTTATTATTTTCTTGTGGTTTTTAGGCAATGGACCTAATGCAGCAATTGCAACTTCAATAGTGTCTTAAAAGAAATTAAAGTTGGAGAATTGCTGATAAAATCAGAAAGAACCTGTTACAATTTCTGCGGTCTCCCCACTGGGTATGAATATGTGTCAGCGCCTGCAAATGGAAACTGTCATCACCCGGTGGGCAATTCAGCCGGATCTCTAATATCATTTCTGTATAAATGAGACTTTCCCTGTTCACATCTTTTGATTACTTTGCCTTTCCTTTCGAATAAAAGAAAAGTTATAGAAAAGTGAAATTTTTCAAATATTTTTTTTTTAACTTCAAATTTCTTAGACTTTTTTTTTGTCCAATGGTCATGCTAAGTTTTTACCGCAAAATTATTTATCTGTTTCATACAGAAAGATTGATCGGAAATGTCATTGCCCTGCTCCTAATGTCCAGAATATTATTGCGTAATTCTACAGCAAACCAAAGAAAAGAGCCGGAGCATAAATTGGTATGCGTGCAAATTGTAAGAGTTTATTCACACTGCGGCCATTTCACAGACAGAACCCCAAAAAAACAAAATGAGGATATACCCTGTAGTAAGTATATAAGTAAATAGTAATAGTACATATAAATAACAATGGATACTTGGTTCATATTATTTTAATCAAAAAAGCGTAAAAGCCATCCCACCGCGACAAGGTGTACCCAGTCAGGATGGTCCTAACCTGTCTCTAGTATTAAAAACTCAGATGACCTCAGTGTTAATAAGGACAGATCAGAAGCCAGGATGGACTGTGCAGACAGCAGCAGCAAAACCAAAGAAAAGAGCTGGAGCATAAGCTGGTAAACATGCAATGTGTAAGACCAACTGAAGCTCCGGCTCCTTTCTTTGTTTTTGCTGTAGTTTCTTGTGCTTTATATAAACAGGGGTGTGGTTCTTCCTTTGAGCTAGTCATTTCATTTCTATAACTTCCCAAGGACAGGTGTTTGCACAGTCAGTCCCCTGTCCTGCTCAGCCTTTAGTCACATTGAGGTCGGCTGACACAAGGTGAGGTTTTAATACTAGAGATGGGTTAGGACCTCCCCGATTAGGTACACCTTGTCGTGGTGAAATGGCTTTTATGATTTTTATGCTTTTTTATTAACATAGTGATAACGAAGTACCCTATGTTATTTATATGTACCATTACTAATTACTTATTTGCTTACTACAGGTTATATGCTCATTTTAGGGTTTTTTTCTTTTTTTTTCTTCTTTGCTTTATCTGGAAAATGCACCTTTTTTAATTCTACCTGATATGTGTTTGCTTGTTTGTATTTTTATGTCCATCATTGTGGCTGGGATTTGGGGTTTTCAAATATTTTCTTCTGATTCATCAATTATGACTTCTTAAAAAGTTGCAAAATTTTAATGGAAATGTCTCCAGTCTGCTTCTTTATTGTGCGTCAAAAATTTTGCCCAAATTTTGCAATATTTTAGCAGAACATGCAAATTTTGGGGCTGAAAAGTTGGACAAAAAAATTTGAGACAAAAATATAGAGCATTTTTTATTTTGTTCAATATTCGTTAATATTGCGAACCATTTTGATCAATTTGGCGCTGAAACAATTAAATGTATAGCGCAAGAAAAAAAAGAAAGAAAAGTGAATTAAAGGGGTAATCTCAAGTTATCTCTTGAGCAGCTCAAAGCAATGCAGTTCTAACAGTCTCCTTACTTCTTGATTTCTGGCAAGGCGGGAGCTCCTCCTTCAGTGATAGTTCTGGTTAGTAGCAAAGCTGTAGTGTTAGTAGAACTGTAAAGCTCAGCACAAGTTATCCGTGGTTTGTTGTGGAATCTACACTGTTATCAGTGTCTTTACACATAGAGATAACAGGGCTTTTGAACAAGCACACAGTTTTGGATAGGGTGAGTCCAGAGTGGTAATTAGGAGATCTGCTGTGAAAGCTGTGGGCTGATGATTTTGCAAGATTTATAACAGCAGCTTGTCAGGAGCCGAGTGAGTGGAATAGAGGATAGGCTGGAAAATAGTGACTGGTATGTTAGGAGTTAACTCCTGGAATGCAACTACTGTGCACACTCAGCTAGGGTCTTGGCAGGCACTGGATGCTGAGCTCCATGGAAACGAGCTGTTCACTATCAAATATAAAAGCTCTCATTGCATTAGAATGATAGCAGATAGAAAAGGCATCTTAATTTCAAACTTGATTATTTTCATACCGCCTAACTAAAGCACTTTAATAACGTGAGAAAACTATCTTTAAAAAGCCCCCACTAATGATGAGTCAAAATTTTTAAAGAGTTTCTTGGAGAGAATAATTTCCAAAATGCTCCTTTAAAAATTGCTTCAAAAAGTCTTAAAAATTCTCCCAATTCCTTTCTATGGGAAATCCATTTTGCTGTTCACACGAGGAGCGTTTTGTTTTGAGCTTTTGCTCCTGAAAAGATTTTAAAAATTCTGAAGCTAAAAAAAAAAATGCATGTCACCGGTTGGAAGCAGACCCTCCAAAGTAGGCACTGCTCAACAGAGGGGCTGGAAAGAATACCACAGGAAAAAAGAAAAACTTTCAAAACTTCTCAAAAACACTTCTTGAAAAGTGGTTTCCAGCTGAAAAACTCTTGCTTTTTGACCTCCTGTGTGAACATAGCCTAACATCATCCTCTTCTTTTGTCCAATTCTGTGTCATACTGCATTTGAAACTGTGAAAAAAAAAAATTAAAGGGAATCTGTCAGCAGGCTTTTGCTATGTAATCCGAGAGCAGCATCATGTAGGGACACTGATTTTGGTGATGTGTCACTTATTAGGCTGGGTTTGGCTGTTTCAATACAATTCTTGAATGGTCAGCAGGAGATTATTAACACAGGATAAGACGTACTCGTGCCATACCGCATCTGTCGTATATTGGTTTCTCGGCAGCGCGGGTTTTATATCCACATTCATCTCCAAGTTCGCTCACAGCTCCACAACTGAGCAGTTCTGGTCACTGCCAACAGCAGGTACAACTGATTGGCGGGGGTGACAGGTGTCGCACCCGCATCAATCAGACATTGATGCCCTATCCTAAGGACTCTTTAAAGGGTTATTCACTACTTCTATTTTCAGGAGCTGCTCATGATTGCACAGGGATCTGGCCAACTTCAAAGACGCGCTTGCAAGCTCTATAAAAAAGAGCTTGTAAGCGCTACGTTACTTGCCTAGAAAATAAGCTACCTCTGCTAGAGTGCAGAGGAGGCCGGTAACTTAGTAAATGGACAGTAAAGTATAAAATTAAAAATTCCTATTTTTGAGAAGAGTAAAAATTTTACCTAAAAGGTAAATTACAGAGTTGCTTGTTTTTTTACAATTTTACCCATTTTGGAAGAATAGACAACCCCTTTAAGTATGAATAAGTGCTTTTTGTTAGAGATGTGTGATAATACCCCGCGTAGATAACTTTAATCATACAGTGCAATACCTCATTTTATCCTGTAGATGGCGCTTGAAGAACCATTTTCTGTTTGGTTTTTGGACTTTTCGTTAATCAATCCTTACTATAAAGTTTATTACGTCCCGAGACTTTTTTTTTATTTCGACGTGTAAATATAAAACTCTTACAGACTGGTGCTCGGCGTCTCGAGAAATGACAAGAGGCGACCTTGCTACGTGGTGTAACATTCCCTACGAGAAATGAGTCATCAGAAGGATTCGTTTCGGGCACCACAACGCGCTTGTTGGATTTTATTTAACAACGGAGCCAAAAGCAACAAAAGAAGATAAAATAATAATAATAATACAAATTAGAACTTAAAGCAAGCAGAACAGCTCGCCATTTTGGAGGAATTCATCTGCGGTTTTACGACGTCCGGCTCCACGGATTGCATTAGGTCGCTTTCGCTGGCGATAATGTGCTTCACCAGACACCGCGAGGCCTCGTCAATGTTTATGTTTTCCTGCAGAAACAAAAACAAAAAAATTAATAAAAAATAAAATAAAATTAAGATATCTTTCCAAATATTGACAGGTTTGAAAAAGAATAATCATTATTAAGGTATTGGAACATAAAATATTAAAAGCACATTCTCAAGAGTAGAGCTGAGGTTGTCATTAAAAGAAATATTTAATGAGGCACTATATAGCAGTAATAGATATGGTATAGCGCTATTTTTTATTCGCAGCACTGTATACTGACACTATTATTATTGGGCACTATACTGCGCTGTGACTTCAGTTTGCATTGTCCTTTTTGCAGTATATGGCACTATTTATTGGACATGGTGTGTCGGTATTGCTTGTATTCTGTCGTTTATTTGCAGTTTGTTACAATATATTTTCCTCTTTTTACAATAAGGTATTGTCGCATTTGGGAGAGCAGGGCAATATTTTTACACACCATATACAGCGGTATTATAAGGCAAAGTATTATAGTATATGTACAGTTATTATTGGGAGCATTATTATTGTAATTGTGTGGTTGTGATAATAGTGGGCACTGTTTTGCACAGTTATTGTTTGGCACTGATACTAGTGGGCACCATATAGAAGTGATTTTAGTGGGCACCGCATAGAAGTGATATTAGTGGGCACCGTATAGACGTGATATTAGTGGGCACCGTATAGAAGTGATGTTACTGGGCACTGTGTAGAAGTGATATTAGTGGGCACCATATAGAAGTGATATTAGTGGGCACCGTATAGACGTGATATTAGTGGGCACCGTATGGAAGGGATATTAGTGGGCGCCATATGGAAGTGATATTAGTTGGCACTGTATAAAAGTCATATTAGTGGGCACCGTATAGAAGTGATATTAGTGAGTACTGCATTGCGTAGTTATTGTTGGCCACTGCTTGGCAATGATATTATTGGGCACCATATAGAAGTAATATTAGTGGGCACCGTATAAAAGTCATATTAGTGGCCACCGTATAGAAGTGATATTAGTGGGCACCGTATAGAAGTGATATTAGTGGGCACCGTATGGAAGGGATATTAGTGAGTAATGTATTGTGTAGTTTTATTGTTGGGCACTGCTTGGCAGTGACATTAGTGGGCACCGTATAGAAGTGATATTAGTGGGCACCGTATAGAAGTGATATTAGTGGGCACCGTATGGAAGGGATATTAGTGAGTAATGTATTGTGTAGTTTTATTGTTGGGCACTGCTTGGCAGTGACATTAGTGGGCACCGTATAGAAGTGATATTAGTGGGCACCGTATAGAAGTGATATTAGTGGGCACCGTATAGAAGTGATATTAGTGGGCACCGTATGGAAGGGATATTAGTGAGTAATGTATTGTGTAGTTTTATTGTTGGGCACTGCTTGGCAGTGACATTAGTGGGCACCGTATAGAAGTGATATTAGTGGGCACCGTATGGAAGGGATATTAGTGGGCGCCATATGGAAGTGATATTAGTTGGCACTGTATAAAAGTCATATTAGTGGGCACCGTATAGAAGTGATATTAGTGAGTACTGCATTGCGTAGTTATTGTTGGCCACTGCTTGGCAATGATATTATTGGGCACCATATAGAAGTAATATTAGTGGGCACCGTATAAAAGTCATATTAGTGGCCACCGTATAGAAGTGATATTAGTGGGCACCGTATAGAAGTGATATTAGTGGGCACCGTATGGAAGGGACATTAGTGAGTAATGTATTGTGTAGTTTTATTGTTGGGCACTGCTTGGCAGTGACATTAGTGGGCACCGTATAGAAGTGATATTAGTGGGCACCGTATAGAAGTGATATTAGTGGGCACCGTATGGAAGGGATATTAGTGAGTAATGTATTGTGTAGTTTTATTGTTGGGCACTGCTTGGCAGTGACATTAGTGGGCACCGTATAGAAGTGATATTAGTGGGCACCGTATAGAAGTGATATTAGTGGGCACCGTATAGAAGTGATATTAGTGGGCACTGTATGGAAGGGATATTAGTGAGTAATGTATTGCGTAGTTTTATTGTTGGGCACTGCTTGGCAGTGACATTAGTGGGCACCGTATAGAAGTGATATTAGTGGGCACCGTATAGAAGTGATATTAGTGAGCAGTGAGCACTGTATATAAGTGATATTCGTGGGCACCATATAGAAGAGACATTAGTGGGCACCGTATAGAAGTGATATTAGTGGGCATCGTATAAAAGTGATATTAGTGGGCACCGTATGGAAGGGATATTAGTGAGTAATGTATTGCGTAGTTTTATTGTGGGGCACTGCTTGGCAGTGACATTAGTGGGCACCGTATAGAAGTGACATTAGTGGGCACCGTATAGAAGTGATATTAGTGAGCAGTGAGCACTGTATATAAGTGATATTCGTGGGCACCATATAGAAGAGACATTAGTGGGCATCGTATAGAAGTGATATTAGTGGGCACCGTATAGAAGTGATATTAGAGTCCACTTTGGGAACAGATATTTCGTTTCTGTCCTTTACAAGAATCATAATACCTGTTCTGAAATACAGATGACACCTAGCAGAGCTGTTTTTGCAAATGACGCGGAGCTGAATGGATCAGTTGGAGTTTGTAATTTGCCAAAACTCATCAACGTTAACTACAGTACAGACCAAAAGTTTGGACACACCTTCTCCTTTAAAGATTTTTCTGTATTTTCATGACTATGAAAATTGCACATTCACACTGAAGGCATCAAAACTATGAATTAACACATGTGGAATTATATACTTAACAAAAAAGTGTGAAACAACTGAAAATATATCTTATATTGTAGGTTCTTCAAAGTAGCCACCTTTTGCTTTGATGACTGCTTTGCACACTCTTGGCATTCTCTTGATGAGCTTTAAGAGGTAGTCACCGGGAATGGTTTTCACTTCACAGGTGTGCCCTGTCAGGTTTAATAAGTGGGATTTATTGCCTTATAAATGGGGTTGGGACCATCAGTTGTGTTGTGCAGAAGTCTGGTGGATACACAGCTGATAGTCCTACTGAATAGACTGTTAGAATTTGTATTATGGCAAGAAAAAAGCAGCTAAGTAAAGAAAAACGAGTGGCCATCATTACTTTAAGAAATGAAGGTCAGTCAGTCCGAAAAATTGGGAAAACTTTGAAAGTGTCCTCAAGTGTAGTTGCAAAAACCATCAAGAGCTACAAAGAAACTGGCTCACATGAGGACTGCCCCAGGAAAGGAAGACCAAGAGTCACCTCTGCTTCTGAGGATAAGTTTATCCGAGTCACCAGCCTCAAAAATTGCAGGTTAACAGCAGCTCAGATTAGAGACCAGGTCAATGCCACACAGAGTTCTAGCAGCAGACACATCTCTACAACAACTGTTAAGAGGAAACTTTGTGCAGCAGGCCTTCATGGTAAAATAGCTGCTAGGAAACCACTGCTAAGGACAGGCAACAAGCAGAAGAGACTTGTTTGGGCTAAAGAACACAAGGAATGGACATTAGACCAGTGGAAATCTGTGCTTTGCTCTGAGGAGTCCAAATTTGAGATCTTTGGTTCCAACCACCGAGTCTTTGTGCGACGCAGAAAAGGTGAAAGGATGGACTCTACATGCCTGGTTCCCACCGTGAAGCATGGAGGAGGAGGTGTGATGGTGTGGGGGTGCTTTGCTGGTGACACTGTTGGGGATTTAATCAAAATTGAAGGTATACTGAACCAGCATGGCTACCACAGCATCTTGCAGCGGCATGCTATTCCATCCGGTTTGCGTTTAGTTGGACCATCATTTATTTTTCAACAGGACAATGACCCCAAACACACCTCCAGGCTGTGTAAGGGCTATTTGACCAAGAAGGAGAGTGATGGGGTGCTACGCCAGATGACCTGGCCTCCACAGTAACCAGACCTGAACCCAATCGAGATGGGTGAGCTGGACCGCAGAGTGAAAGCAAATGGGCCAAAAAGTGTCAAGCATCTCTGGGAACTCCTTCAAGATTGTTGGAAGACCATTCCCGGTGACTGTATCTTGAAGCTCATCAAGAGAATGCCAAGAGGGTGCAAAGCAGTCATCAAAGCAAAAGGTGGCTACTTTGAAGAACCTAGAATATAAGACATATTTTCAGTTGTTTCACACTTGTTTGTTAAGTATATAATTCCACATATGTTAATTCATAGTTTTGATGCCTTCAGTGTGAATGTACAATTTTCATAGTCATGAAAATACAGAAAAATCTTTAAATGAGAAGGTGTGTCCAAACTTTTGGTCTGTCCTGTAGGTTTGCATGCAAATTTATTACATCATCTATGGCTTTATATAGGACTGCATCTAACCATAATACATGATGCAAGATAAATTCAACTGAATATAGCCAATGTCCTGGGCTCCATGAACATCACAGGAGGCACTCTGAGGCCGAGTTCCCAGATTCCACAGCTCTATAACATATCACTTTCAGAGCTCTGTGAAAATCGAATTAATGCAACGAGCCAATCAGAAGCCGGTGCTTCACAACGTGTTACATGGCTAACGGGAGATTAGGAATGCGCAGCTGAAAATAGTTCTGGCTCCCGAAATATCACAAGGGTTTAGGTAGACCTCAGAGATTAGCGTGGGGATGTCTATGTTCCCGGTGCGAGGTCCCTGATCTGGTGCAGGTGTTCGGCATGAGCCGATGTGGCCTCCTGTCTTCTGCAATCATCTACATCTCATGTATCTTCTGCTCTAGTCACATCTAAAGCTGCATTCAGAATTATACGAGATGTTTCTGGAAATCTATTCGAATCGATGGGCTGCATTTTGCTTTGTTGCATTGTAGGAGATGCGGCTCCTGTCGATATTACACTGTATACGTTATATACAGTTTATATCTCCCACAATGCATCACAACATTGCATTTCCTGTGCAGGTGCAGCGCCCCAGAGACCAGGTCGTTGCAGTAACGTCGCTCCGCCACTAAGGGGAGTGATGTTACGTCTGATTGCACTAAAGGAGTTCACCTGACCAGGTATCACAGTCACACATTACACTTCACACTCCGGCCTCCATGGGGAGAAAAGGGTTCTATGTATTAGGCCACTCCTCACACTTGGGTAAAACTGGGGGCTGGATAGAAAGTTAGAGAGAAGCTGACTGGGTTTTGCCCAGGTAACATCTAGTGAGAGGAGAGCGTTACTTGGGAAGATCCAGGGGGGTCCCTGTCAGGGGTGGGATCTTGGCAGAGGCCTAGCGAAAAGGACAGATCGTTACGGAGCCGCACCTGCACTTCATTGCGGTGGCATCTTAAGAAAGGACACGAAGCAAAGCATATTGTGGAGAAGTGAGAATCGAGATCACAGCACAAAGGCGATAGAACCAGTAGGAGTCGTGCCCCGAGATCGGCAACATCCTACTGAGGCGCGTAGCCGGTGGCCGGAACGCCGAGGAAGTAATAGGCTCTACGCATTACTTCAAACCAATGGCAGGGCAGTTAATTATAGGTTGGCTGTCTCACCTAATTCACCTAATGAAGACAACGGAGGCAATTGTGGGAGAGGGGCGACTCTAGGGTCCCTATGAAATAACTCCAGGCCTACCCCGTCATACGGGTGCGTCCTATCCATATCATCTGGGGGACGGAGATAAAGAACAGAAACATACACGACAGTTGTGAGGACTATCCCGTGGTGCTCAGCAGGGAAGTACTACAACACCCAGGCGCTAGTAGGTAGGCACAGATTTCCACCTGCAAAGGGAACTCTGGATGTGCCTTTGGACCGGCCGGTCTCAGCCAGCCCTGTTAGCAGTGCTCTGGATTGTGGATGCCGAAGCCTTCAGTAAAGAGGTAAAGATACTGCAAGCCTGTGTCCTCGTTATTCATCGCACCACACACCACCACCTTTAATTGGACGCCCCTTAGCAGGATGACGGACCGGGTCAGGCCACCGTGACAACCCCAAGACCGAGACCGAGAGGCCCGGTACCGAGTACCCCGCGGCCCTGCATCTGGGGGCGCTCCACAGGCATTTCTTGTTAACCTACAGGCAGTAGAAGAGGAGGGAGGATCACATGACTACAGTATCAGCCTACTAAGGGTCTGTTTGTAGTCTGTAACCATGGAGACACTTTGATCTGCCTAGGAGCTGTATAGACAAAACAGTAGGAGATTTTAACCTACTGCCAAATGTGTATTTAGTGTACCAGAGGATACTCGGGTATCTGCTACGGCCAGTGACATATCGTGAAGCTGATTTATGCCACTGTAAACTATTCAGCACGGCCCACAAATATCATTGGTCTTTAGTTTTATTTTAGACTACATAGCTCGGGGGCAACACAACCCCTGCATCCATTATTGTCATGCCCCTGATTATCAGGCTCCTCAGGGGAGGGTCCAGCCCTAAGCAGTAATCTCTCCTTTCCTATTGGGCAGAGAGAACAGCTAAATTATAAGTATTGGGGTCATCGAATGTGAAAAGTAGCAGAATGAACACCATAATAGGGGAAACATTATGATTTTTTTATTTTTAAAAATGTTGTAAAATTTCTTACTCCACTCCAGTCCCCCTCACTGGTGTATTTTTGAGTATGCCAAATTTTTGGCGCAAATTGTGCAACTTTTTGGTGTTGAAGTGTGACTTTAAAGCAGGAAAAAAAAAGTTAATTTACGACTTTTTACAAATTGATGAATCGAGGGCGCCATTTTGATGAATTTGGCACCAAAAATGGAAACTAATAACAAATAAGCTAAATAGGAAAGTGACTTTAAAAAATATATAAACGATGAATTGGGGCTGTAATAATGAGGGGAATTAGATCACATGGTAATTATTCCATTTTGCTAGGACAATCCCTTCATCTGAGCTGAAAAGGGTCGAGATTTATGAAAATCGAGCCTCGATGTGACAGCTTTTGGCTCATTCTTGGGCTTTAAACTTACACCTTTGGGAGTTCTGTGCCATCTGTTGAACCAGAAATACTTCCGTCACCTCGTTACATGGAACAATAGCGAGGATTTTTATAGCAACCATTGTTTTCCGGCTCTTTCTTCTCATGAATCCCGCTCGCTGGTAAATAACTGCTGTAATTCATGGCTAAATTTACAGTACATTGTAATCAGAGCGGCTGAATGTGAAATCAATAGCCCCGAGCTTCATAAACGCTGGGCCTATTTATTGGTAGACTACTGCGAGCAGAAACATGACAACCGGCTCCACGGACGAGAGGCTGCGAATAAAGGACGCTAATACTAGTCCAATGCTGGAATGTAAGAGGGGGCGTTATTGTATAGCACATGTAGTCACTCTAAGGGACTGCAGACTTGTGAAACCTCAAAGCGCACAGTGCATGCTGTCAGGATTCTCCTGTGCTGGCGGGAGTGTGACCATAAGTATGGGCTTTGCATACATCTGGTCACATGCCAACTAGATGTGCACGACTTGAGCGAGACCGGACACGTCTAGTCGTAATGAGGCAATCACATACTTGCGCTCCCGGAGTGAAGAGTCATATAGAGGAGCATTGCTTGACTTTTATGTCTCCTTACATCGACTTGACACTCACTGCAAGAAGAAACTTTGTCCCTTACACCCCCCCCGTCAGAGAACTCTCACCCAGCCAACCTGATCAGGAACACGTGTCTGCACATGGAGTTTCTAGTTTGGCTTCTTATCCTAAGACAAGTGAGAAGGATCTTTAAGGGGTCAATGTTGACTTTTAAGATTGCTACTTTTATTAGGTGGCACTGGAGTACCTGTCCTCTTCCTCTCTGAAGAGGCTACTTGCATACCTACTCTTTAAAAAAAAAAAAGATTGTTGACAAATCTCTCCCGTGAGGAGAAGAGTGCTTTCACACTGTGTTTTGGCACCTGTTCATTGGTCGCGCCAGAGCTTGTTTCCTAACTCCCCACAAAAAAGGATTCGGACTTATGCACCGATGGGGCCAAAGACTATAATGGTGCCGGCAGAGTGAACGTGTGTGCTGTTGTGTATGATTTTCGGGTGTGTGCACCTACAGGAAACAGACACCCATAAGCCTAACTACCTGCCTGTTGTGCTCGGTGCCGACCTTTGCCTGCACAGACTAGTAACAGACCGCTCCTTCCGACAATTCTGCGGCTTACGCTGACGTAACGTCGAAAGAGCAGCGGCTTCTCTTCTGTTCTCCTCTGTCGACTAGGCTTGACTGCCGATTCTATGTGCTGATTGATAGTTGGCTCCCCGCTGCCTAACAGCGGGGAGTGGAAGGTCAATCAGCGTGATGTCGACAGACAAGGCCGTCGACAGAGCAAAAGTACTTGATTTTTGTGGGACGAGTTGTACTTTTGAATGACACCATTTATTTTATCATATGGTGTATTGGAAAATGGGGAAAAAAATTCCAAATGGGGTGAAATTGCAAAAAAAGTGCAATTCCACAATTGTTTTTTTTTTTACATTTATTTATCATGTTCACTATATAATAAAACTGACCCGTCGTTATGATTCTCCAGGTCAGTTTGAGTTTGCAGATACCAAACGTGGAGAATTTATTTTTTTATTTAAGCGGTGAAAAAAAAAAATCTGAAATTTGTATGATAATAAAGTTTGCCCTTGTTGCCATTTTCCGAGACCCATAGTGTCTCCACTTTTCAGTATCTGGGGCTGGGTGAGGGCTTATGTTTTGCGCCTCCAGCTGATGTTTTTATTGATCCCATTTTGGTGTAGATATGATCTTTTGATCGCCTGTTATTGCATTTTATTGCAATATAGTGGTGACCAAAATATCGTAATTTTGGCATTTGATCTTTTTCTCGTTACTCAGTTTACTGATCGGATTAAATTACTTTATATTTTGATAGATGGGACATTTCTGAATGCAGCAATACCAAATGTGTAATTTTTTATCTTTTATTTTCAATGGGGCAAAATGTGATTGTTTTTTTGTTTTGTTTTTTCCATATTTTTTAAAACTTTTTTTCTTCACTTTTTACTGCTTTTAATAGTCCCCTTAGGGGACTTGAAGCTGCGATTGTCCCATCGCCTGTGCTACACATAGCAGGGCTTCAGCACTATTATATATAGCAGAAATCCCGATCCCTTATGAACGCCGGCCACAAGCCAGCGTTCACAGGAGTATCATAATGACAGCCACGGGGGTCTTCTGCAGAGCCACAGCTGTCATGATAACCCATCGGTGCCCCACGATCATGTGACGGGGTGCTGGAATGATGTTATATCCCGTTATCAGAGATAAGCAGCGAGATTTAACTGGTTAACAGCCGAAGGTGGATCTCTGATCCACCGATGGCTGTTAAAGGCACATGATAGCTGATTAAATCAGCCATCATGTGCACTATAGAAATGCTACATTAAAAAATATTTTATATTTTTTATTTTATATGTCTACTTAGGAGAAAACATTTATAAAAAATACATTTGTTTTGTCTCGTAGGTAGGCAGGTAAAGCCTCGAAAATGCAAATTTGACAGATGTCAATTTTTTTGTCAATTTGCTTAATTAATCCCTCGTTGATATTGTTTAAAGTGTTTCATCTTTTTAAGTTTTTTTATGAACTTTATTCATTTTTTAGTCTCGTGATCTAAGCAATGTGTATAGGAGCAAAAGCATAAAATCAGCACGCTCTCCAGCGTATGAAAAAGTGTATTATACACCCCATGGAGAATCGTTCGATGCTCAAGATCCATCTGACAAGGAGACATTTGTGCTAATTTTATGTTTTTGTTGTGCATGATCTATAAGCAGAACCTTTAACACGGAGCCCTCCTCCCCGATTCTGAGCGGAGCTGGTAATTGACTATTCCAGTTACTGGCGCTGAACTAATTGATGCCTAAAAATATGTTTGGAACTTTGTTAATACTAAATTAATTCAACCATGGTAACTAAAATAGTAAATTGGGCGGAAAATTTGGGACAAAGCAATTTTGGATGCAGTGAAAGGGGTCAGGGTAAGAGGGTGAAAAAGTTTCTGCTCATCAGAAATCAGTACGACGGATAAAATAAAAGCTCAAAAATTCAGGACGGATCCATATTTGTCATAGTTTACTTAATTTTTTATTTTTTTTTTAAATTATTATATCTATAGTTGCAAGAAAAAGTAAGTGAACCCCTGGGAATGACCTATATTTTTGCATTGATTACTAAACTATGAACAAACAATCGAACTAAACTACTGTTGTATGGTTCTTGTCTTCTATTGAGTCAAAATCCAAAGAACATGGAGAAAAAGTAAGTGAACCTGTGTTCATTGTTGTCATTTCTAGGGAAAATAGCAATGCTTGTCTTAAAGGGAATCTGTCAGTAGGATCAACCCTCCTAAGCCGTCTATATCGGTATGAAGGTCATAAAAAGCTGAATAAAACGATACCTTAATATCTGTGATCCGATGTCTTATTCCAGAGAAATTCAAGTGTTTCTTAATATGTAATAATATGTAAATGAGCTGTTAAGATCTATGGGCCGGACATAGATCTCTCTGAGACTCCTCCTCCAGAGCTTATTTTAAATGAAAAGGGGAGTTACCAGTGTGAGACATGTTATAACTGACAGTTCTTTCTCCTGATCTACAGTTGTGCTCAAAAGTTTACATACCCCGGCAGAATTTTTGATTTCTTGGCCTTTTTTCAGAGAATATGAATGACAACACCAAATCTTTTTCTCCACTCATGGTTAGTGGTTGGGTGAAGCCATTGATTGTCAAACTACTGTGTTTTCTCTTGTTAAATCATAATGACCTTGGATGTTTTGGGTTGTCATTATGATGGGATCCAGGAGGATGATGGGATCCAGCATGGGGGTCATTATTCAATGAATGGGCCCATCATTATAACATAAAGGGGCCCAGGATGGAGGTCATTTTACAAGTCTGGGGTCAAGGATGGGGTTATTATATGAGAAAGGGGTCCAGAATGGGTGTTATTGTACCAGAATTGGGTCCAGGATGGCGGTCTTTATACCAGTATGGAATTCTGGAAGGGGGATCATTATACAAGGAAGAAACCCAGATAGGGGTCATTATATAAGAATGGGGTCCAGAATTGGGGTCATTATACCAGAATGGGGGTCTACGATTGGGGTCATTATCAGTGGCTCAGGATGGGAGTCATTATACCAGTATGCAATCCTGGCATTCTACCAGGAAAGGGGCCCAGGATGGGGTTCGTTATACCAAAAAGAGGTTCAGAACAGGATGGGGATCATTAAACCAGGAAAGGGGTCTAGGATGGGGGTCATTTTGCAAAAATGGGGTCCAGGATGGGGGTTGTTATATAAGAATGGTGCCCAGGTTGGGTGACATTATACCAGGATGGGGGACTTTGTTACATAAAGGGGCCCGGGATGGGGGGGCATTATACCAGGAAGGGGTCCAGAATGGGTGACATTACACCCGGATGTGGGACTTTGTTACATAAAGAGGCCCAGGATGAGGGGCATTATTACATGAAAGGGCCCAGGACAGATATAGGATCTAGAACGTTACAAAGACCCTTACATCTGACCAACATGGAGGTGGGGGCTCAGATTCAAATTTTTCACTTGGGCCCATGGGACTCTAGTTACACCACTTTGGTTAAGGACCTTCCAAAACAAATACACCAGGGGTCATTAGGCGGTTATTTAAAGCAGCACTACAGGGTTTTATTTTGGCACTGGAAAACCTCCTTAAACTTTAACTTTTGCTCTAATTGATCAAGGGTTTGTGGGAACCTCTGAATGGCCAGCCTGGCCTTTGCTTATAACCCATGTATATGGGGCTCTTCTAGGAGAGGACCACCCCCACTAGCAGACCAGCCCCCAAATTAAAACAGCTATGGAAAGTGGTCAATTCTGCAAATTCTGTTTGGTGCACGGAATGATACAACGACTTAGACGATGGACGCAGCTGTTGCCTCCTGTAATTTTATGAAGCCCCTTATCGAAGGCACGTACCTTTGCTGAAGTTTCGAACCATCCGACAAAGCCGTGCTCCTTGCAGAACTGGTCCATTTTGCTGCAGTTGTTTTTAAAGCCATCTTTGCCCTGGTCACACTTGTTGGCTAGCAGAACCGCAGAAACTGGCAAGCCATTAGAGAGAGTCAATTTTGAGTCTAAATCCTCTTTCCACTTTGTTACAGCCTCAAAGGTCGCCGGCCTCGTAACATCGAAGACGATAAACGCCCCTACGGCTTCTCTGTAGTAGACCCTGGTCATGTTCCCAAATCGCTCTTGGCCTGGGGATGAAAGCTGATGTTAAATACGAAAGCGGGATAATACCTTACTGACATCCTCTGTGCTGCTGTTAACACTTTAACTCTTGTTACAATTGCAGCCAAATACATCAGCAATTTAAACCTCTGCTCACTCCTGATAGTTTGCTACAATTTGTCAGTGTAGGAAGAATGCATCAGACTGTAGGATCACGGGGCAGGGATGCAGTATACAGCATTGGGGATGGAGACACAAAAGAAGAGAGAAACCCCCATGATCCTGGGATATCACAGAAGGCAGGAGGTGAATTCCGGAGAACTCAAATACTCAGTGTAGAAGAGCTCTAGAGTCACTGTTGTCATCATCTAAGGCTGTCACTGATATGATGGCACTGTGCCTGTCACTGATATGATGGCACTGTGGTTATCACTGGTATGATGGCACTGTGGCTGTCACTAATATGAAGGCACTGTGGCTGTCACTGATATGATGTGTAGTGCCGCGGTAGCACACTTACGCAGTGATGAGGCAGTGACCCAGCACAGTTCCAAACAAAAAGTCTCTTTAATACGTTTACTTCACAGCATTAAATGTCCAACTCACAGCTCTACATAATAAATGATATCCTCTGGTTTGCAGTGGGGAACCATATCCTCCAGATTACAGTCCCTAAATATGCCGTTCCCCCTCTGATCAGTTGATGTGGGCGACTGTACCGCTGCAAACTCCACTCTGATACTGACACACCCAAACGCTTTACTCAGGGATTTTTAAAGGGAATCTGTCACCCCATTTTGTGGCCACTGCCATCAGGGGCTTAGCTACAGCATTCTGTAATGCTGTAGATAAGCCCCCTGATGTAACCTGAAATATAAGAAAAACAAGGTAGATTATACTCAACCAGGGGCGGTCCCGCTGCGGTCCGGTCCGATGGGCGTCACGGTCTGGGTCCAGCGCCTCCCATCTTCATGCGATGACGTCATCTTCCTTGCTTCCTGTCGTGGCTCCTGCGCAGGCGCACTTTGTCTGTCCTGTTGAGGGCAGCATAAAGTACTGCAGTGCGCAGGTGCCGGGCCTCTCTGACCTTTCCTGGCGCCTGCGCACTACAGAACTTTCCTCAGCCCTCAACAGGGCAGATAAAGTACGCCTGCGCAGGAGCCGCAACAGGAAGCAAGGAAGAGGACGTCATCACATGAAGATGGGAGGTTCCAGACCTGAACTGTAACGCCCATCAGACCGGACTGCCCCCACAGGTGAGTATAATCTAAATTGTTTTTCTTATCTTTCAGTTTACATCGGGGCTTATCTACAGCATTACATAATGCTGTAGATAAGCCCCTGATGGCGGTGGTCGCAGCTTATATAAAAAATTAGTTGACAGATTCCCTTTAAACTACAATCTGTAGCCTTAGGCCACCTGTAAGACTCGGCCTGGAGGAATCGGACCTGCCCCACTTCCTTCCTTGAAAAATCGGAGGAGGCAGGAGTATTTTAGGGATAAAAGTAGTAAATTTTATTACAAAACCAAGTCAAAATATATTACACACAAAATAAGACTAAAATCGGGTGATGTACTAGATCAATGGCAACACCTCTACCCCACAAGTGCATTATACATATCTTGCAAGTACAAAGGAAGAACCGGCTCCAAAATGTAATCTATCTGTATCAAGACCAAGTGGTCTACATGTGCAAAATCTGCAACTGGAGCCGCACTTACCAAGAGTAGATGGGGAGGTGGCCTAAGATCGCATCCAAGAGCGCCCCAACGCATGTATCGCTATTTAGTCTGCCAGCTTTATCAAGGGGATCTCTTCCTTCCTGTAGTCAGTTTAAAAAATAAAATCCCATACCGGCTTCTCCTGAACAATCCCAAGCCAGATAGTTTGACCAGTTCCACACTTACTTTTATTTTGCCCTGTGACTCACAGGCGTCCTGCTGTGACCACAAGGCACTCCACCAAGTCTAATAGGACTCCGCCCGCATCCTGGGGGGAACACACAGCGACTCAAGCATGTGATACCGGTCACTGCCTCACATATTCCCCCCCTCTGTTCAAACCTGTGGGGTTGAACACTTTGCATCCCACAGGGACGCGTGACAGGGCATCCGTATATCACTATGACACACTCGTCCGACACTGAACTGAAAAACCAAAATAGGGACCGGAACCATCGGTTGACGCAAACCTCCCTCCCCTTTGCATTTCTCCTTCATACCTTATAACCCAACCAACCACCTCCCCATTCTCCATTGCAGACGACACGCCCCCTGTTATGACCTGGTGGTTACGGAGCAGTACTGAGATGACCTGGTGGAAAAAACCAATCACGGACAAGCTCAGAGGAGGTGGCAGCTCCACCGACAGTAATCACTATGATGACCTGGTGATTACGGAGCAGCACTGAAATGACCTAGTGGGTAAAACAAATAATGTACAAGCTCTGAGGAGGTGGTAGCTTTACTGACCGCAATCCCTAATCCTAACACAAACACTAGAAATAGCCATGGAGCGTTCTTATCTCTGCCTAGACGCCTCTTCACAGCCTAAGAACTAACTACCCCTGAAGATGGAAACGGAAAACTATCTCGCCTCAGAGAAACCCCCAAAGGAAAGATAGCCCCCCACAAATATTGACGGTGAGTGGAGAGGGAAATGACAAACTCAGAAATGAAACTAGATTTTAGGATTTTAGCAAAGGAGGCCATTACTATCTAAATAGACAGAGATAGAAAAGGCTACTGTGCGGTCAGTATAAAAACTAAAAAGTCCACGCAGAGTTTACAAAAAATAACCTCCACACCGACTCACGGTGTGGAGGGGCAAATCTGCTACCCCAGAGCTTCCAACTAGCCTGAATAATTCATAATGACAAGCTGGACAAAAAGAGACATAACTTAAACCTGAACAGAAGGTCAACAGCAGGGACACACCCAAGAACTAGCAGAACTTATCTTAAAGGGAACCTGTCACCACGTTTTTGGAAGATGGGATAAAAATAGCGTTAAATAGGGGCAGAGGTGGGCGTTACATTAGTGTGTGTGTTATGCGTTTATTACCCACCTAAGTTGCCGAAATAACTTTGCAAAGTCTCCGTTTTCGCCTGTCAATCAGGCTGGTCAGGTCACATGGGCGTGGTGTCTTCCCCCAGATTTGGCGTAGTTTTCCGTTGGTGGCGTAGTGGTGTGCGCATGCCCAAAGTCCGGAATCCTCTTCCAGGGGATTTAAAATAGCGCGGTGTTCGTTATTGCATTGGTGATCGGTGGGCGCGGCCATCTTCCTTTGGCCGCGCGTGCGCAGAAGCGGCGCTCTGCTGGCCGCGGCTTCAGGAAAATGGCCGCGGGATGCCGCGCGTGCGCAGATGGATATCGCGGCGGCCATTTTCCTGAAGCCGCGGCCAGCAGAGCGCCGCTTCTGCGCACGCGCGGCCAAAGGAAGATGGCCGCGCCCACCGATCACCAATGCAATAACGAACACCGCGCTATTTTAAATCCCCTGGAAGAGGATTCCGGACTTTGGGCATGCGCACACCACTACGCCACCAACGGAAAACTACGCCAAATCTGGGGGAAGACAACGCCCATGCGACCTGACCAGCCTGATTGACAGGCGAAAACGGAGACTTTGCAAAGTTATTTCGGCAACTTAGGTGGGTAATAAACGCATAACACACACACTAATGTAACGCCCACCTCTGCCCCTATTTAACGCTATTTTTATCCCATCTTCCAAAAACGTGGTGACAGGTTCCCTTTAAGCTGAAATGGACTGGCCAACAGAGTACTTCCAGGAGAGGACTGAATCCACAGGAAAAACATTGACAGCTGGCATTGACTACAGACTAGAGCCCAGTTAAATAACAAGACCAGGGAACCGATTACTGAATGTGCAGCGCCCCAGAGTCCTGGTCGTTGCAGTACTGTTGCTCCGCCGCTAAGGGGGGCTATGGTACGTCTGATGGCACTGAAGGAGTTCACCTGACCAGGTATCACAGACACCAATACATTTCACAGTCTGGCCTCCAGGGGGAGCTAAGGGCGCTATGTATTAGGCCACTCCTCACAGTCTGGTAAAACTGGGGGTTGGATAGGAAGTTAGAGAGAAGCTGACTGGGAATCGAACAGGCAACATCCTGTGGCAGAGGGTGTTGCGGGGAGAGACTCAGGGGGGTCCCTGTCAGGGGTGGGATCCTGACAGAGGCCTAGCGAACAGATAGAACGTTACGGGACCGCGCCTGCACGACATTGCGGTGGTACCCCAAGAAAGGACAAGAAGCGAGGTTTATTGTGCTGAGTGAGAAACGAGATCAACGCAACAAGGAGAATCACCAGTAGGAGTCGTGCTGTAAGATGAGGCAACATCCTACTGAGGCGCGTAGCCGGTGGCCGGAACGCCGAGGAAGTATTAGGCTCCAAGCAATACTTCAAACCTACGGCAGGACAGTCAGTTATAGGCGGGCTGTCTCACCCAAATCACCTAAGAAGACATAGGGGGCAACATTTGGAGAGGGGCGACTCTAGGGTCCCGGAAGAACTCCGAGCCTACCCGTCATACGGGTGCGTCCTAGCCATAGCATCTGGGGGACGAAGAAGAACATCATAATCGAGTTGTGAGGGAACACGAGAAACAGACACAACAGTTGTGGGGACTATCCCGTAAGCACAGCAGGGGAGGACCACAACACAAGCGCTAGAAGGTAGGCACAGATTTCCACCTGCAAAGGGAACTCTGGAGGTGCCATCGGACCGGCCGGACTTGCGCAGCTCGGTTAACCGTATTCCGGACTGAGGATCCTGGAACCTTCAGTAAAGAGGAAAAGAGACTGCAACCTGGTGTCCTTGTTATTTACTGCGACCTACGCTGCACCACAACCTCACCACCATTTACACTTTTCATTGGACGCCCCTCAGCAGGGTCACGGACCGGGTCTAGCCACCGTGACAACCCCAGAGCAGAGACTCAGAGGCCCGGTACCGGGTACCCCTCGGCCCTGCGGCAGTGGGGGCGCCGCAAATGCAGCTGCTAAGTTCCACTCGAAACCACCAGAGGGAGCCCAAGAGCAGAACTCCCAAAAATACCATTCATAACCACAGGATGGAGCCCAAGAACGGAATTCACAACAGCCCCCTTCATGACTGACAGTCGATTTGTACTAGTTTCGAGTGGCCCTGTCACTGCTTATTTGGGGTTTACTAACCCCGCAGCTCATCCCGTAACCTAAGTACCTGCCTTCGGGTGTTTGGTACCGTTTCACTCTTCTCGTGCCTTGGTGTCTATGTCATGCTGGATCACCAAAGTCCATCCCAGCAACTCCGGGCACCCCTCCATACCACGTTGCACCCAAACCCGAGCCTCCCATCGCTGCTGATTAGTGAGAGCTCTATCTATTTTTCCCTGACCCTTGGCCACATCTTTGGGCGGTGCCAGAGGGTTCCTCGTGAGTACGACCCTAGTTGACTTCATGACCACACATTCCCGGTTCCTCCGGACTCCCTTTTTACATGCACGTCTTTGCGTTGGACCCTGCAACTGAACTGTCCTGAACTTATCAGGGGACATTTCCAGCTCAGTGTTTGGTGGGGTCTCCTCAACCTCTCCTGCCACAACCTCTAGGGAGAACCTATCGGGGTTACACTATCTCCCTAGGTTGGCGACCCCTATGGCAGGTATCCCTAACTCGGGATCTTCGGTTTCTGCGCCCGGAACACCATTCACCTTGGGAGGGTTGACCCTGGTCTCCCACAGGGACCAGAACAGGGGCAAGTCTCTACCCAACATAGTCCCACATGGGAGCGACTTCACCACTCCCACCACATGTTTAATGTCCCCACACGGTGTGGAAAAATTTACATCCGTGGTCTGGTACTCCCAAATTTCACCATGGACACCCATCACCTCCATTTTTCATCCTCTGGGGTTGTCCCTGGCAACAAGGGACGCACGGACCAAAGTCACTACACTCCCCAAGTCCAGGAGAACCTCTGTTTGGGGCCCGTTCACGCGTACCTGGCACCGCTGGGGTTCGCTGTCAGCAGAGAAAATAGTGGCAGTGCAGACAGGCTGGGCATACATAGACACCCGTCGAGCATACCTGCAGTTCATGGGTTCAGATATCAGGGGACAGTTGACTGCCACATGTCCGGGCCCTCGGCACTGCCAACACTTAATTACTGCAACACGATTACACCTTGGAACTGCTCTAGGGGAAACGAGACCCCTGTCACCCTCACTTCGGGTTACCCCATCATCACGGGCTCGGTCCTTGTTAGCCCTAACAATGGTTTGTGGACCCTTCTCCTGCTCCTTGGCTGGCGAGTCAGCGATGTCAGCCGACGTGGAGCCGACGTCCTGAGTGGCTGTATACCACTCAATCCATTTTACCAGCTGGTCCAGAGTGCCCAGGTCCCCTTGACCCACATGACAATGCATGGCGGCCGGCAGAGCTCTCACCAGCTGGTCGACCACCTCTCTCTACCATCTGTGCCGGGGTTAAAGTCTCAGGCTGGAGCCATTCCTCCACCAACTGCAATAAGTCATTCGCCTGAGACCTGGCAAGACGAGACACTGCAAATGACCACTGGTACACCCTCTGATCGCCCCATACCTTAGGGGACTCTTCTAAACACTGCTGATGCTCCGATTGTTGCTGCTGGTGCGCCTCTTGCTGCTGCTGGAACTGCAGCTGCCACGCCTCTTGCTGCTTATGCTGGAACTGCAGTACATCTTGCTCCTGCTGCTGCCGAAGGAGGACCACTTGTTCCAAAAGCTCCTCCATATTTTCAGCAGTCTTGAGCTCTAGCAATGGCGGCTTTTTCATGGATATGCAGCACGCTTTGGGGTATGCCTCAGTTCACACTGCCCCGCATTCTCCAGCCACCTGTAGTGCCGCGGTAGCACACTTACACAGTGATGAGGCAGTGACCCAGCACTGTTCCAAACAAAAAGTCTCTTTAATGCGTTTACTTCACAGCATTAAATGTCCAACTCACAGCTCTACATAGTAAACGATATCCTCTGGATCGCAGCCGGGAACCACATCCTCCAGATTACAGTTCCTAAATATGCCGGTCCTCCTCTGACCTTTTACCGTGGGCTACTGCACCGCTGTGTACGCTGTGGGTGCCAGGAGTTTGCTCTGCTGAGCTCTACTCTCACACTGATCTGAGCTTTTGCAGAGCCGTCTGCTTTGCTTGCTGCAAACTCCACTCTGATACTGACACACCCAAACCCTTTACTGCAGGGATTTTTAAAATAGAATCTGTGGACTTAGGCCACCTGTAAGACCCGACCTGGAGGAAACGGACAGGCCCCACTTCCTTCCTGCAGTCCGTTTAAAAAATAAAAGCCCATACCGGCTTTTCCTGAACAATTCCAGGCCAGATAGCTTGACCAGGTCCACGCTAACTTTTAGTTTGCCCTGTGACTCACAGGCGTCCTGCTGTGACCACAAGGCACTCCAGCGGGTCTAATAGGGCTCCGTCCGCATCCTGGGGGGAACACACAGCGACACCTACATGTGACACTGCCTCACAGATGGCACTGTGGTTAACACTGATATGATGGCACTATGGCTGTCACTGATATGATGGCACTGTGGTTAACACTGATATGACCGCACTACGGCGGTCACTGATATGATGGCACTATGGTTGTCACTGATATGATGGCACTATGGCTGTCACTGATATGATGGCACTGTGGCTGTCACTGATATGATGGCACTATGGTTGTCACTGATATGATGGCACTATGGTTGTCACTGATATGATGGCACTGTGGCTGTCACTGATATGATGGCACTAGGGCTGTCACTGATATGATGGCACTATGGTTGTCATTGATATGATGGCACTGTGGCTGTCACTGATATGATGGCACTGTGGCTGTCACTGATATGATGGCACTGTGGCTGTCACTGATATGATGGCACTGTGGCTGTCACTGATATGATGGCACTATGGTTGTCACTGATATGATGGCACTGTGGCTGTCACTGATATGATGGCACTGTGGCTGTCACTGATATGATGGCACTGTGGCTGTCACTGATATGATGGCACTGTGGCTGTCACTGATATGATGGCACTGTGGTTGTCACTGATATGATGGCACTGTGGCTGTCACTGATATGATGGCACTGTGGCTGTCACTGATATGATGGCACTGTGGCTGTCACTGATATGATGGCACTATGGTTGTCACTGATATGATGGCACTATGGCTATCACTGATATGATGGCACTGTGGTTGTCACTGATATGATGGAACTGTGGCTGTCACTGATATGATGGCACTGTGGCTGTCACTGATATGATGGCACTATGGCTGCCACTGATATGATGGCACTATGGTTGTCACTGATATGATGGCACTATGGTTGTCACTGATATGATGGCAGTGTGGTTGTCACTGATATGATGGCACTGTGGCTGTCACTGATATGATGGCACTGTGGCTGTCACTGATATGATGGCACTATGGTTGTCACTGATATGATGGCACTATGGCTGTCACTGATATGATGGCACTATGGTTGTCACTGATATGATGGCACTATGGCTGTCACTGATATGATGGCACTGTGGCTGTCACTGATATGATGGCACTGTGGCTGTCACTGATATGATGGCACTGTGGCTGTCACTGATATGATGGCACTGTGGCTGTCACTGATATGATGGCACTGTGGCTGTCACTGATATGATGGCACTGTGGCTGTCACTGATATGATGGCACTGTGGCTGTCACTGATATGATGGCACTGTGGCTTTCACTGATATGATGGCACTATGGCTGCCACTGATATGATGGCACTATGGTTGTCACTGATATGATGGCACTATGGTTGTCACTGATATGATGGCAGTGTGGCTGTCACTGATATGATGGCACTGTGGCTGTCACTGATATGATGGCACTATGGTTGTCACTGATATGATGGCACTGTGGCTGTCACTGATATGATGGCACTGTGGCTGTCACTGATATGATGGCACTGTGGCTGTCACTGATATGATGGCACTGTGGCTGTCACTGATATGATGGCACTGTGGTTGTCACTGATATGATGGCACTGTGGCTGTCACTGATATGATGGCACTGTGGCTGTCACTGATATGATGGCACTGTGGCTGTCACTGATATGATGGCACTATGGTTGTCACTGATATGATGGCACTATGATTATCACTGATATGATGGCACTATGGTTGTCACTGATATGATGGCACTGTGGCTGTCACTGATATGATGGCACTGTGGCTGTCACTGATATGATGGCACTATGGTTGTCACTGATATGATGGCACTGTGGCTGTCACTGATATGATGGCACTGTGGCTGTCACTGATATGATGGCACTGTGGCTGTCACTGATATGATGGCACTGTGGCTGTCACTGATATGATGGCACTGTGGTTGTCACTGATATGATGGCACTGTGGCTGTCACTGATATGATGGCACTGTGGCTGTCACTGATATGATGGCACTGTGGCTGTCACTGATATGATGGCACTATGGTTGTCACTGATATGATGGCACTATGGCTATCACTGATATGATGGCACTGTGGTTGTCACTGATATGATGGAACTGTGGCTGTCACTGATATGATGGCACTGTGGCTGTCACTGATATGATGGCACTATGGCTGCCACTGATATGATGGCACTATGGTTGTCACTGATATGATGGCACTATGGTTGTCACTGATATGATGGCAGTGTGGTTGTCACTGATATGATGGCACTGTGGCTGTCACTGATATGATGGCACTGTGGCTGTCACTGATATGATGGCACTATGGTTGTCACTGATATGATGGCACTATGGCTGTCACTGATATGATGGCACTATGGTTGTCACTGATATGATGGCACTATGGCTGTCACTGATATGATGGCACTGTGGCTGTCACTGATATGATGGCACTGTGGCTGTCACTGATATGATGGCACTGTGGCTGTCACTGATATGATGGCACTGTGGCTGTCACTGATATGATGGCACTGTGGCTGTCACTGATATGATGGCACTGTGGCTGTCACTGATATGATGGCACTGTGGCTGTCACTGATATGATGGCACTGTGGCTTTCACTGATATGATGGCACTATGGCTGTCACTGATATGATGGCACTGTGGTTGTCACTGATATGATGGAACTGTGGCTGTCACTGATATGATGGCACTGTGGCTGTCACTGATATGATGGCACTATGGCTGCCACTGATATGATGGCACTATGGTTGTCACTGATATGATGGCACTATGGTTGTCACTGATATGATGGCAGTGTGGCTGTCACTGATATGATGGCACTGTGGCTGTCACTGATATGATGGCACTATGGTTGTCACTGATATGATGGCACTATGGCTGCCACTGATATGATGGCACTGTGGCTGTCACTGATATGATGGCACTATGGTTGTCACTGATATGATGGCACTATGGTTGTCACTGATATGATGGCACTGTGGCTGTCACTGATATGATGGCACTAGGGCTGTCACTGATATGATGGCACTGTGGCTGTCACTGATATGATGGCACTAGGGCTGTCACTGATATGATGGCACTATTGCTGTCACTGATATGATGGCACTATGGTTGTCACTGATATGATGGCACTATGGCTGCCACTGATATGATGGCACTATGGTTGTCACTGATATGATGGCACTATGGCTGCCACTGATATGATGGCACTGTGGCTGTCACTGATATGATGGCACTATGGTTGTCACTGATATGATGGCACTATGGTTGTCACTGATATGATGGCACTATGGTTGTCACTGATATGATGGCAGTGTGGTTGTCACTGATATGATGGCACTGTGGCTGTCACTGATATGATGGCACTGTGGCTGTCACTGATATGATGGCACTATAGTTGTCACTGATATGATGGCACTATGGTTGTCACTGATATGATGGCACTATGGCTGTCACTGATATGATGGCACTATGGTTGTCACTGATATGATGGCACTATGGCTGTCACTGATATGATGGCACTGTGGCTGTCACTGATATGATGGCACTGTGGCTGTCACTGATATGATGGCACTGTGGCTGTCACTGATATGATGGCACTGTGGCTGTCACTGATATGATGGCACTGTGGCTGTCACTGATATGATGGCACTATGGCTGCCACTGATATGATGGCACTATGGTTGTCACTGATATGATGGCACTATGGTTGTCACTGATATGATGGCAGTGTGGTTGTCACTGATATGATGGCACTGTGGCTGTCACTGATATGATGGCACTGTGGCTGTCACTGATATGATGGCACTATGGTTGTCACTGATATGATGGCACTATGGTTGTCACTGATATGATGGCACTATGGCTGTCACTGATATGATGGCACTATGGTTGTCACTGATATGATGGCACTATGGCTGTCACTGATATGATGGCACTATGGCTGTCACTGATATGATGGCACTGTGGCTGTCACTGATATGATGGCACTATGGCTGTCACTGATATGATGGCACTATGGCTGTCACTGATATGATGGCACTATGGCTGTCACTGATATGATGGCACTATGGTTGTCACTGATATGATGGCACTGTGGCTGTCACTGATATGATGGCACTATGGCTGTCACTGATATGATGGCACTATGGTTGTCACTGATATGATGGCACTATGGTTGTCACTGATATGATGGCACTATGGCTGTCACTGATATGATGGCACTGTGGCTGTCACTGATATGATGGCACTGTGGCTGTCACTGATATGATGGCACTGTGGCTGTCACTGATATGATGGCACTATGGTTGTCACTGATATGATGGCACTATGGTTGTCACTGATATGATGGCAGTGTGGCTGTCACTGATATGATGGCACTGTGGCTGTCACTGATATGATGGCACTATGGTTGTCACTGATATGATGGCACTGTGGCTGTCACTGATATGATGGCACTATGGTTGTCACTGATATGATGGCACTATGGTTGTCACTGATATGATGGCACTATGGCTGTCACTATTATGAGAGCACTAGGATATACATAGTGTATTCTTTGTATGGCCTGTAGGTAAAGAGTTGGGCATGTTGGTGAAAATGTCATCTTCATGAAGTACTATATCTTCTTAATTCTAGGCATGTATGATATATGAAGGTGCGGAGCCTCGCCGCCCCTCGTGTAACGTCCCTCACTGCCCCTCATTTAACGTCAGAGCCGCCTTTGGTATTTACATTTGATGTATATAAAGTGAACTGCACACTGGACTCCATTGTGGAGGAGGGATATGTGCCGGATTCTCATCAGCTTGCCTGGGGAGCCCTTACATACAGTGTAACTAAAATGTGTCCCGTGATTGCAGCGAGTGCACTTATCAGATTAGACATAAAGTCATGTGTCCCTCAGCAGAAGCTTTCTGACCCATCATCTCCTAACAGGACACAAAATGGAAAGAAAATTAAAGCTGCAAACCGAAATCTCACCAAGACAATATATATGATAGTTTTGGTTCGGCTACTCTTAGTGATTAGTTATCCTAAAGGGGATCTCCCCTGTTGACAAAGTGTCAAATTCTTGGGAACTAAACTGTGACCTGTCAGAAATCTAAATATCACATGTTTAACTTTCCTACAGCTCCCCCGCAGGTGGGATGAAGTAGTGCATATCTTCCGTTAAAATTAGTAGACAGGGTGTGTATTGCACGGACATGCTGGGTCCTCCAGAGAGAGAGAGGTACCTGTTCTCCATAGTTCACAATTCCCTTGTAGGGAATTTGGAAAGTAGGTTTTACATTCTGATATATATGCTTTATCTTGACTCAAAGCCTAAACATGTTACGGTGCCTTATTTTTTTTTAACTCCAATTTTTCTTAGTGATGGGCAAGCGTGCTGAGCATGGTGCTCAAGCGCTCGGGTCCCTGAGCCGCGCAGCACTGACGTCTGGAACTCTCTCTCCCCCTCTCTCCCTTTACTCTCTTCTTTCTGTGTAAACCATCAGAAAACAGCCAATTTTAGGTTCCGATCTCAGATTAAGTAGCAAAGAAACCTGCTGACTGATTCCCTTTAACTCACCCAGCCAATCATTACAATAATTCAAATAATAATGAAATGACTCTGCGCATTTCGCCAAAGTCTATACAGAAAAGCTCACAAGTGAGATTCCAAAAGCTGGAAATGTTAGTTTTTATTTTTTTTCCTTAATTATGAAAACACCAACTTTTTTTTCATTGACATCGACATAAAAACACCAAAACGTAATAAGTCAAAATAAAATAAATAATAAAAATAATATTAATAAATAAAAAAATCTCCTAATCCTTATCCCATTTTAGGGTGAGAAGCTCTATAAAGAAAAAAAGTTACTCCTCGACAAGTTCTAGGTCAAATTTATCCCTAAACGGCATTTTTATGGGACACGGTAAATTATAACCTTTATGAATCAAATGTCGCAATTACGTGAATGTTCCTTCGAGCTCGAAAAGCGGCGGCCTGTAGGGATAATGTGATCACTTCAATCACGGGGAACTCCCACTGAGAAATTACCTTCACATGATTTGTGATGATATTATTGACTGCTGGCATTTTAAAGTGACATGACGATTTTATGCCGAAAACACATTTCTGATTTATTGCCGAGCGATCAGATAGGAAAATACGTAATAAAATAAGATTGGATGCACTGCTGTGGAAAACGACTGCGCTGGGTGGAAATACCCGACCAACTGTGGGCTGTATCAGCACCACTGATTACTTTAGATTTAGCTGACTACTGAATCAGGGCACATAACCACAGCGCCCCTCAAAGTGAAGAGGCGGTTTTTGGGTACTGCAGCTCAGTTGCAGTAGGACGATTTTCATCACAAAAGTCCTGGACAATCTGCGGCACCAGGCACGTGTCTATAATGCAGTATTTGTATCTAGGGGACCGGACGTGTCATTATTATCTATAAGACTTTGCATTCTGCATGAACCAAACCATCTATGGGGAAAATCTGAGAAGCTACGTTCAAAAGAATCACAGACAGGATCAGTGCTGCTTGTGAAGTGTCAGCCGGTCTGCGAGGACATGGATCCAGGCGTGTACGGTCTTTTCAAGTTGCAAGAGGAGAATTGTGAAAGGTCGTCCCGAGTCACATTATCCGAGGGTCTGATATCAGCTGTAGAATATCATAGAATTACTGGCTACAAATACAGCAAAATGTTCTTCTCAAATTAACATCTATATTCCTAAATCCACCCAGTGTTCCACCAGCAGAATAGTGAGTGCAGCTCTGGAGTATAATACAGGATGGAACTCAGGATCAGTAATGTAATGTATGTACACAGTGACTGCACCAGCAGAATAGTGAGTGCAGCTCTGGAGTATAATACAGGATGGAACTCAGGATCAGTAATGTAATGTATGTACACAGTGACTGCACCAGCAGAATAGTGAGTGCAGCTCTGGGGTATAATACAGGATGGAACTCAGGATCAGTAATGTAATGTATGTACACAGTGACTGCACCAGCAGAATAGTGAGTGCAGCTCTGGAGTGTAATACAGGATGTAACTCAGGATCAGTACAGGATCAGTAATGTAATGTATGTACACAGTGACTGCACCAGCAGAATAGTGAGTGCAGCTCTGGGGTATAATACAGGATGTAACTCAGGATCAGTAATGTAATGTATGTACACAGTGACTGCACCAGCAGAATAGTGAGTGCAGCTCTGGGGTATAATACAGGATGTAACTCAGGATCAGTAATGTAATGTATGTACACAGTGACTGCACCAGCAGAATAGTGAGTGCAGCTCTGGAGTATAATACAGGATGTAACTCAGGATCAGTAATGTAATGTATGTACACAGTGACTGCACCAGCAGAATAGTGAGTGCAGCTCTGGGGTATAATACAGGATGTAACTCAGGATCAGTAATGTAATGTATGTACACAGTGACTGCACCAGCAGAATAGTGCGTGCAGCTCTGGAGTATAATACAGGATGTAACTCAGGATCAGTAATGTAATGTATGTACACAGTGACTGCACCAGCAGAATAGTGAGTGCAGCTCTGGGGTATAATACAGGATGTAACTCAGGATCAGTAATGTAATGTATGTATGCAGCGCC
This sequence comes from Ranitomeya variabilis, assembly GCF_051348905.1. Classification (NCBI taxonomy): domain Eukaryota; kingdom Metazoa; phylum Chordata; class Amphibia; order Anura; family Dendrobatidae; genus Ranitomeya; species Ranitomeya variabilis. The sequence goes on along the minus strand of NC_135234.1, from coordinate 750,628,054 downwards.
CCAGAGTCCTGGTCGTTGCACTAATGTCATTTTCCCACCAGGGGAAGTGATATTACGTCTGAAGGTAATAAAGGAGATCTTCCTACCAGGTATCACAAACCATACACCACACTTCACACTCCAATCCACCAGGGGGAGCCATGCTCCTATCTCGTAGGGCACTCCTCACAGAAGGGTAAAACTGGTGGTTTGGATAGAAAGTGAGGGAGACGCTGCCTGGGTTTGACCCAGTGAGTTCCTGTCAGGCAGACAGGGGGGAAAAGGAGGAACATCGGAGCTGCAGACAGAGGGTCCCTGTCAGGGGTGGGATCCTGACAGAGGCCTAGCGGGATAGAAAGCTACGGAGCTGCGCCTGCCTCACGTGCGGCAGCATCCTAAGAAAGGACACGAAGCGAACTGTGTTGTAGAGGGTGAGAAACAAAGTCACAGCACAAGGAGAAAACACCAGAAGGATTTCTGCCCTGTAAAGGCTGCCTCCTTCTGAGGCGCGTAGCCGCTGGCCGGAACACCGAGGGAGTAATTGTCGCATTACTTCAGAGACCGGCAGGACAGTCAATTCCAAGTTGGCTGCCCGACCTAAATACCTAAGAAGACACAGTGGCAGCTTGTGAGGGTTGGGGCGTCTCTAGGGTCCCTATAAACAAGCCTCAGGCCATCAGTCAAACGGGTTTGTCCTATCCACACCATCTGGGGGACAGAGAGTAAGACATCTAGAACATCTACGAAAGTTGTGAGGACCTTACCGAGTTGCTCAGCAGGGAGGTACTACAACACACAGGCGCTAGTAGGAAGGCTACTGATTTCCACCTGGATAAGGGGACTCTGGATGTGCCTTCGGACCGGCCGGACTCTGCCTACCCTGTGGTCTGTACCCTGGACTGTGGATGCTGAAGCCTCCAGTAAAAAGTAAAGAGACTGCAACCTTGTGTCCTCGTTATTCATTGCGTCTTACATCATCCACCATCACCATCTACACCTCTGGGAAGCCCTGGAGATACACTTCACCTGTGGGAAGGTATACCATCTTGCTGCCATAACATCACCCCAGCGGACCCCTAAGCAGCGTCGGTCACCCTGACCGAATACCACAGGTGGCGTCACGAACACTTCCCCTTTAAAGACCTTTCCCAAAACCATAAAAACTATTCCCATTATTGGACGCCCCTCTAAGGGCCATGGACCGGGTCAGGCCACCGTGACATCCCCCGAACCAAAGGACCCGGTGCCGAGTACCCCATTGCCCTACTGCGTGGGGGCGATCCATGTACACTGTGACTGCACCAGCAGAATAGTGAGTGCAGCTCTGGAGTATAATACAGGATGTAACCAGGACCAGGACAGGATAAGACATATAATGTATGCATTTATAAAGTGATCTAACTTTCTATGTAGACTTTATACTTCATATGTGGATCTACTCTTAAATTGGGGATCTGTGCTGTTTTCCTACTACTGTAATTTTTGTGGTTTGACTGAACAATTAGACAATTCAGTCTCATGTTTTGGGGCAGTATTTTACACTTTTAATATAAAGGAGGTTGAAATGCAGATTTTTGTTGCCCTCTCCATTGTGTTGTAAAGTGACAATCCAGGTCCTTGATATGGAATAAAGTGAATTGGCCAATAGGCAACAGAGTGAACTCGTGAACCGTTAATCTCTCGTTCTAATACTATGCGTTTCTGTTTCCAAAAATTTGACTACAAGAAAACATTTGTAGAAATCACGAGACTGGACAGTTTCCAAAAAATAATGGGGGTCATAGGAGCAGCATAAAATTTTTCATTAGTTCAGGCAACATGAATATTATGTAATAGAAAGTAGATGCAGCTAGATGACCGGATTATTACAATATGATTCAAGACTACTAAACTCAGCAATTTTATTTTAAGTCGTAAAAAAGACTGAGGGACTTTACCAATAGCCAGGACCTCCATCAATACCAGTAAGAGCTGGGGTCTCCACTGATAACAGCAGGAGTCTCCACCATCACTGGTAACAGGTGGGACCTCCACTACTATAGGAAAGAGCAGAGACTTCCACAAAATAGGTAGCAGAAAGGACCGTCACCACCACAGGTAACAGCCAAGGTCTCCACCACCACGTGTAACAGCCAAGGTCTCCACCACCACCACCACAGGTAACAGCCAAGGTCTCCACCACCACGTGTAACAGCCAAGGTCTCCACCACCACCACCACAGGTAACAGAAAAACAGCAGGAGTCTCCACCACCACAGGTAACAGCCGAGGTCTCCAACACCACAGATAGCAGCTGGGATTTCTCCACCTACACCGGTTACAGAAAAACAGCCTGGGTCTCCACCACCACAGGTAATAGCCAGTGTCTCCATCTCCACAGGTAACAGAAAAACAGTCATCACAGGTAATAGCCAATGTCTCCATCTCCACAGGTAACAGAAAAACAAATGGGGTCTCCATCAGCAAAGGTAACAGCTGATGGCTCCACCATCACAGATAACAGCCAAACAGCCAGCATCTCCACCACCACAAGTAACAGTTGTGTCTCAACCATGACAGGTAAAAGCGAGGGTCTCCACCACCACAGATAACAGCCGGTGTCTCCACCACCACAGGTAACAGCTGGGGTCTCTACCACCATAGACATATGAGGATTATAATGAGGGCAATGTAGGCTACCGTGCAGGGCCCAAGGCTCCGGAGGAGCCCATGGTCAAAACGCCCCTACTATAATATTTTGTGCACTTCCACCGGTGGTGCACATCTTTGGACAGGTAACTATCCTGGATCCACTGCCAGCGATTCTGTATATAGAGAGCTATGTGAACGCTCATAATGTATATAGGGGTTTTGTGAGGTCTCAAGCTGTATATTGGGGGCTAACAATTTCATATATTCAATGTTGAATTAAGTGCAGCTTTAATTTATTAGTTATATATAAAGTGGCTCTCTTAGCTTGTACCTGTTTACATTTGTTTTTCTGTTTGGAAGTGATGGGCAGTCAATTGATATGTATATAAGGGGCTACTTGAGGGCTCATACTGTATGTAGGGGGCTATGTGAGGACTCAAAGTGTATATAGGGAGCTATGTCAGAGCTCATCTATATATATAATTGTCTAAGGGTTTTTCCGTCTGTCTGTCTGTCTGTCCTGGAAATCCCGCGTCTCTGATTGGTCGAGGCCGCCAGGCGACGAGCACAGCATGGCGACAATGATGTCATAAAGGTTGCCTCGACCAATCAGCGACGGGCACAGTCTGCCGCGAATTCGCCTCGACCAATCAGCGACGGGCACAGTATCGACGTAGATGTCATAATGGTTGCCATGGCGACGATGATGTCATAAAGGTTGCCTCGACCAATCAGCAACAGGCACAGTCTGCCGCGAATTCTGGAATCATCATTGACCATATACTACGGGGACATGCATATTCTAGAATACCCGATGCATTAGAATCGGGCCACAATCTAGTATTGTATAATGGGGGATTATGTAAGGGCTCATACTGTATGTAGGGGGCTATGTGAGGACTCAAAGTGTATATAGGGGGCTATGTCAGGGCTCATGTATAATGGGGGGTTATTTAAGGCTCATACTGTATATAGGGGGCTATGTGAGGACTCAAACTGAATATAGGGCCTGTGTCAGGGCTCATGTTGTATAATGGGGGGTTATGTGAGGTCTCATACTGTATATAGGAGGGTGTGTGAACTCATCCTGTATGTAGGGCACTGTGTGTGTGTAGGCTCATACTATATGTAGTGGCTATGTGGGGGCTCATGTTATACTGTATATAAGAGGTCATGTGGGAGCTCATACTGTATAGTGGTTTGAGAAAGTATTTATCCCCATGGCTTTGTACCTGTTTTGTTACATTACAACCTGTGTTTAAATATGTTCGGAACCCGATTTGTGTGTATTAGCAGTAAATAGTTTAAGTTCGTGAAGTGAGAAAAATATAGGCAAAAATTAAGTTTATGGGATAAAATAACTAAAAAATTACATATGCATGTACACTCACTGGCCACTTTATTAGGTACACCTGTCCAACTTCTTGTTAACACTTAATTTCTAATCAGCCAATCACATGGCGGCAACTCAGTGCATTTAGGCATGTAGACATGGTCAAGACAATCTCCTGCAGTTCAAACCGAGCATCAGTATGGGGAAGAAAGGTGATTTGAGTGCCTTTGAACGTGGCATGGTTGTTGGTGCCAGAAGGGCTGGTCTGAGTATTTCAGAAACTGCTGATCTACTGGGATTTTCACGCACAACCATCTCTAGGGTTTACTGAGAATGGTCCGAAAAAGAAAAAAAATCCAGTGAGCGGCAGTTCTGTGGGCGGAAATGCCTTGTTGATGCCAGAGGTCAGAGGAGAATGGGCAGACTGGTTCGAGCTGATAGAAAGGCAACAGTGACTCAAATCGCCACCCGTTACAACCAAGGTAGGCCTAAGAGCATCTCTGAACGCACAGTGCGTCGAACTTTGAGGCAGATGGGCTACAGCAGCAGAAGACCACACCGGGTACCACTCCTTTCAGCTAAGAACAGGAAACTGAGGCTACAATTTGTACAAGCTCATCGAAATTGGACAGTAGAAGATTGGAAAAACGTTGCTTGGTCTGATGAGTCTCGATTTCTGCTGCGACATTCGGATGGTAGGGTCAGAATTTGGCGTAAACAACATGAAAGCATGGATCCATCCTGCCTTGTATGGAGCATCTTTGGGATGTGCAGCCGACAAATCTGCGGCAACTGTGTGATGCCATCATGTCAATATGGACCAAAATCTCTGAGGAATGCTTCCAGCACCTTGTTGAATCTATGCCACGAAGAATTGAGGCAGTTCTGAAGGCAAAAGGGGGTCCAACCCGTTACTAGCATGGTGTACCTAATAAAGTGGCCGGTGAGTGTATATTCACCCCTTTTGCTACGAAGCTCCCCAAAAAAAGTCTGATGCAAGCAGTTGCCTTCATAAGTCACATGCTTAGTGCAAGGAATTCCATCTGTGTGAAATCTAAGTGTTACATGGTCTGTCAGTATATATACTTTACCTTCTCTGAAAGGCCACAGAGGCTGCAACACCATTATCAAGACGCACCACTAACCAAACAACACCATGAAGACCAAGGAGATCTCCAAACATGTCAGGGACACAGTTGCTGAAAAGTCAGGGTAGGTTATGAAAAAAATCCCAATCTCTGATGATCCCTGGAGCACCATCAAATCCATTATTGTCAAATGGAAAGAACATGGTACCCCAACGAACCTGCCAAAAGAGCAACACCCACCAACACTCTTAGCCTGGGCAAGGAGGGCATTAATCAGAGAGTAAAGAGACCAAAGGTAACCCTGAAGGAGCAACAGGGTTCCCAAGCACAGACTGGAGTATCTGTCCATATGATCACAGTATGCCGTAGACTCCATAGAGGTGGCCTTTATGGAAGAGTGGGAAGAAAAAATTATTTGCTTATATACAAAAATTGTAAGGCTCGTTTTGAGTTTGCCAAAAGACATGTGGGAGACTCGCTAAATATATGGAGGAAGGCGCTGTGGTCAGATGAGACCAAAATGTAACTTTTTGGCCTCCAAGGTAAACACTATTTCTGGCGCCAAACCAACACAGATCATCACCACAAGAGCACCATCCCCACAATGAAACATGGTGGTGGCAGGATAATGTTTTGGCGTCTCCACCACCAAAGGTAACAGTTGGGGGTCTACACCATCACAGGTAACAGCTGGGGTCTCCTCCATCACAAGAAATAGCGGAGATCTCCACCACAACAAGAAACAAGCAGCAGGCATCTCCACCACCACAGGTAACAGTTGTGGTCTCGACTACCACACAAAAAAGCTGGGGTCTCCACCACAAGAAAGAGCTGGTGTCTCGAACATCACAGATAACATCTAGAGTCTATACCACCACAGGTAACTGTTTCGGTCTCCACCACCACAGGAAACAGCCGGGGTCTCCACCATCACAGATAACAGATGGGATCTACACCACCACAGGTAACAGCCAAAAAGCCAGCGTCTCTACCATCACAGGTAACAGCCCGGGTCTCCACCACCACAATTAACACCTAGGATCTCCACCATCACCGATAACAACTGGGGTCTCCACTACCACAGGAAACAACCTAACAGCCAGGGTCCCCACCACCACCATAAGTAATAGCTAGGGTCTCCACCACCACAGGCAACTGCCGGGGTCTCTACCATCACAGATAACAACTGGTGTCTCCACCACAACAGAAAACAGTTGGGGTCTCCACCACCACAGTAAAGGCCCCGTCTCACTTAGCGACGCTAAAGCGATCCCGACAACGATACGACCTGTCAGGGATCGTTGCTGCGTCGCTATGTGGTCGCTGGTGAGATGTCAAACAGTGAGATCTTCCAACGATCGCAGCTGCGATCTCACTGTTTGACATCTCACCAGCGACCTGTAGCGACCTGTACAACGATGTCACATGGGAGCTATTATGACGATTCAGTGTCTGAGTCGTCAACGAGGTCGTTGGTAAGGTGTCAAACACAGCGATGTGTGCTACCCAGCGGGACCTCAACAATCAAAAAAAAGGCCAGGCCATTCCGACATGACCAGCGATCTCACAGCAGGGGCCTGGTCGCTGCTACGTGTCACACATAGCGAGATCGCTACTGAGGTCGCCGTTGCATCACAAAACTTGTGACTCAGCAGCGATCTCGCTAGCAATCTCGCTTAGTGAGACGGGGGCTTTAGCAGCCGGGTCTGCACCATCATAGGTAACAACTACTCCACTGATAAGAGTCAAGGCCTTCACCAACACTAATAGCAGCCACTTCACCAAAGATAACAACCAGAACTTTCACTGATAACAGCCAGGGCCTTTAACGCCACTGGTAACCATCAGTCATCGGGGCTTCCACCACCACAGGTGGCAGCTAAGGTTTCCATCACCGTCCGCCAGTATTGTATTGTGATGTCAATGCTGTAGTCAGTGCGCAGAGACTGGAGCGGCGGTGGAGTGTCACCATTGGACTAAGGGTGCGTGAACAGGGCTGTGTTAACATAATAATCAGATAGTGCTCACTCTCCTTCGTTCCAACGCCGGCTCTCCGCGGCTGCTTCAGTCTCTGTGTATTGGCTGCAGCAGTGACGTCAGTCAGCGATGGTCAAAAAAGGCCAAAAGTCTGTTACCTCTCTAATAAAGAGAACCACGAGCAGGTATCCCATATGGTGCCACACTATAGGGACTGTGTGTGCCAGTGTATAGCGGCACATTACATAGGCACTATGTGGTAGTTTATTGAACGCAGATGTTTGTGAGTTATATGACACTATTATTTGGGTTTTGGCTGCTTAATTCTCGTATAATTGTTGTTTGTTTATACATTGGCAGTATTTTATCGGCATTAGAATGGCAGTCATATTTTGAGTACTGTATGGTAGTATTCTTTAATCTTGCATATGGCGGTATTATTTAGTCTCTGATTATTTCAGTACTGTATGGCAATAATATTTAAGCACTGTATAGTAGTATCAGTTGGTCACTAATGAAAGAATACATTCGCAGAACCCAGGTCCAGTTGCCAGGTCAGTATTACCCGACCGCAGGACGCGAGCCCTGTGAAGCGCCTCCTACCTGCCAACGTCCCTGGCTCCTCTTTTGATTGGGCGCCCTGGCACGACGTTGTGTGTGCATCACATGGCAATGATGACATCGAGAGGGCTTTTCAAGAGAACGGCTGAAGATGCCAGCAGGACGCGGTGTGCAGGCGGTGTGAGTACTAACCGGGCCATTAGACAAAGGTTCTCAAAATCAATTAACTCATCTCTCATCAATCTATGGCAGTAATTTGGGGCATTGTATGGCACTAAATTGAGCACAGCTGTATTATTTAAAGGGAATCTGTCACTCCAAAAATCGTATATGAGCTGCGGCCACCGGCATCAGGGGCTTAACTACAGCATTCTGTAATGCTGTAGATAATCCCCCGGATTAACCTGAAAGGTAAGAAAATCAGGTTAGATTATACTCACCCAGGGGTGGTCCCGATGCGGGCCGGCCCGATGGGTGTCACGGTCCGGTCTGGGGCCTCCCATCTTCTTACAATGACGTCCTCTTCTTGTCTTCCTGCCGCGGCTCCTGCGCAGGCGTACTGATTTGCCCCGTTGAGGGCAGAGCAAAGTACTGCAGTGCGCAGGTGCTGGGCCTCTCTGACCTTTCCCGGCGCCTACGCACTGTAGTACCATGCTCTGCCCTCAACAGGACAGATAAAGTACGCCTGCACAGGAGCCGCGGCAGGAAGACAAGAAGAGGACGTCATTGTAAGAAGATGGGAGGCCCCAGACCGGACCGTAACACCCATCATACCGGGACCGCCCATGGGTGAGTATAATCTAACCTCTTTGTCTCATCTTTTAGGATACATCGGGGGCTTATCTACAGCATTCCAGAATGCTGTAGATAAGCCCCTGATGCCGGTGGGCTTAGCTCATATACGATTTTTGGGGTGACAGATTCCCTTTAAATACTGTATGGCAGTATTATTCTGTCACAGTAAGGCAGTATTTTTTGAGCACTGTAAAACAATCATGTCTAAGCACTGCATGGTAGTATTATGTGAGTACTATATGGCAGTATTATTTGGTTACAACAGTATTATTTGAGTACCGCATGGTAGTATTACGTGAGCACTGAATCGCAGTATGGCTTAAATAACTTATGGCCATATTATTTGGGTATAGTACGACAGTAATATTTGACTACTGTATGGCAGTAATATTTGAGCAAGGTATTTTAGTATTTTTTTAAATACTGCATGGCAGTACTCATGAGTAAGACTGCCTAGTGCAGTCGACTGGGTCATGTCGACCACGTAAATTTTTCTTTTGTACGCACTATATTTTCTTTTGAAAAATAAAAAGAAAAGGAAAATCCAGTCCTGTTGAGCCGGACTGCAATTTTTTTCTATTTTCCTTGATGTGAGGCCAGGGCGAGGCCGGTGTCTGAGCCCCAGGTGGATGAGCATAGAGCTACTAGGTGAGCTGGAATCACGTTTCCATATATTTTAGTATTTAAATACTGTATGGAGGTAGTATTTGAGCACTGTATGGAAATATTATTAGGTCACTATAAGCCAGTATTATTTGGGGCCTGTGTCTTTAATAATTGTAATACATGATCTAGATCACTTTATGTATGAATATATATATATATATATATATATATATATATATATATATATATATATATATATATATATATATATATATATATATATATAACTAAAAAGTAATAACAAACTGAAAATTGTGGCTTAGTAAAAAGGCAGATCACATCAACCGAACAGCACTTTCTTATAGTAACTGGTACCTACAATCAGTTTAGAGCCCTGTAATCTCTCTCCCAATAGTAACTCATTGTAGCAAAACAAATGTGTAACGCACTTTTAGCTCTTTGCTTAAACTAATATAATCCATCAAAAAAATGTCTCAAAGTCTGGAAAGAAAAAGAAAAACCTGTGCTAATCTGTCTGACCGGCAGCCGCCTCCATTCACAAGTTTTCCTGACCTCTAGTAGTGGAAATCTGCCATTTTTGTAATTGTAGATTTAGTTTTATAAGGAAGGTTATTCGGCCACTGTACAACACTGCACTATTGTGTTTATAGGGGATTTATCACACTTGGGATTATGCTGGATACTATTTCTTAAAGAGAGAGTACAAATAAAACATGAAGATTTAATGATGTTTAGGAGCTGCGGAAAGCTGGGTGACTACTTTAGTCGTTCGCTCAGCAATTTTATATGGAGGTATACGGTAGAATACAGTTTGGTAAATCCCCCGCAGAAGTTGATTCCCTACTAATATCTTCTCTTCTTAGCTTGGGAACTGCTGAAGGGGCGGGGTTTAAGCAGACGGGGAGAGGCTCCTGCTGCAGAAAGTTGTCGTCTTACAGCCAGACGATGGACAGTGAGGGTGAGGAGGAAGGCAACATGGACATAGCTGATCTTCTAAGACACAGAGAGGAATATATATATATATATATATATATATATATATATATATATTGTAGGTGTTGTACTCACTTGCGTGCGTCAGAAGGAAGACAGGAGGCTTGTTCCAGTAAAAGTTCATATGGGTTTATTGCTTCATCAACCCAGAAGCCAAATAGAAAACAAAAATCCTTCAGATCAGGCATAAAAAATACAAATCTCCACAGCAAGGCTCTGCTTTGCCAGGCCTGTGGGCAAACAGGCTGGGGTAGCATCTAGTATTCAGGCTTGGTTAGGAGCCAAAAACACACAGGAAACATTCTCCCTCCCAATATACAGACCATGTGCCAAACAGCCTCCATTATATAGGCTGTTAACCACACCCAGAGGTGAGGTATATGGGTAGCCAGACCAGTTCACCTCCAACAGCTACCCGTAACTTGTTCCCAAGTGCAACAAACAAACCTTTTAGTGCTTTCATGCACTAGAGAAAATACTCTGGGTTACATCGCAGAGACAAGCCATTTCTGCAACACATATCTCCCATCGAGTATGCGATCATTAGCCACACTACATACCTCCCCCATCTGCCTTTGGGCTTGGCACTTTCTACTACCAGACAAGGGATTCTCGAGAGGTCATCAGCATTACCATGTAGCTTCCCTGCTCTATGCTCTACATGGAAGTTGAAATCTTGTAGGGCTAAGAACCAGAGGGTGACCCTAGCATTTTTACCCTTTGTTTCCCTCATCCATCTGAGTGGGGCACGGTCGGATACCAATCTAAACTTACATCCTACCAGATAGTACCGTAATGTGTCCACCGCCCCCTTTATGGCTTCCTACTCAGGTAGAGAAAAGGGTGCTCCTCCCTGTGTATCTCTTGGGAAAGGACTGCTTCTAAACCAACATCTGAGGCATCCGTTTGGAGTATAAACTCTTTCTTAAACTTGGCGGCCACCAGAACCGGTTGCTTACACAGAGCCCCTTTCATTTTTTGAAACGCCGTCCCTGCTTCTTCAGACCATTTGACCCTTACCGATTTCGTCCCCTTAAGGAGGTTAGTCAGGGGAATGGCCATCATGGCGAAGATCGGGATGAACCTCCTGTAGTATCCCACAATCCCCAGGAAGGCTTTAACTAGTTTTTTTGGCAGCGGTCTCTGCCATGTTTAGATTGCCTCCACTTTACTGATTTGGGGTTTAATCTCGCCTCTACCCACTACGTATCCCATGTATTTGGCTTCTTTCCCCAAGGCACATTTCTTCGAGTTTATTGAAAAGCACACCTACCTTAGAGCATCATACACCTTCTGGACCTTTTCCATCTGCATCTCCTTGGAGATCACTTCTCAACGGGCCTCCGGAATTCGATAAGTCTTCACGTTTACACGCACATGTGACTCCGTCAGAACTTCATGTTCTATGACCTTTGTGCACCCCGGCAATTCTGAGAACAGGTCCCTAATCTTCTGGAGCAACTCCCGGAACTGCTGTTTTTGGGCCTTCGACAGCGTCTCCGCTATGGTGACACCTCCAACCTCGCCTTCTGGCTGGTCCAGCAAGCATGGAGTTGCAGCCGACTCTCTGTCTTGCCATGGCTTGATGAGGTTGACATGGTAGACCTGATATGGTTTCCGTCTTCCCGGTTGATGAATGTTATAGTTTACATCACCAAGCTTCTCCGCCACCTCATATGGCCCTTGCCATTTGGCCAAGAACTTGTTCTCCACAGTAGGAATTAGCATAAGGACTCGGTCTCCTGGATTGAACTGCCTTACTCTGGCTGATCGGTTGCAGACCCTGTCCTATGCTTCTTGTGACTGGAGGATATGTCCTTTTACGATGGGCATTACCTCTGCTACATCAGTGCCACATGCTCGATGATGCTTCTGTGGGGCATGAATTAGGCTTCCCAGGTTTCCTTGGCTATATCCAGGAGAGTTCGCGGATGTCAGCCATACAGAAGTTTGAATGGCGAGAAACCCGTAAAGGCCTGTAGAACCTCACGGATGGAGAACAACAGATATGATAAGAGACAGTCCCAGTCTCTGCCGTCCTTTTCTACGGCTTTCTTCAGCATAGTCTTCAGCATTTTATTAAACCTTTTGACAAGGCCATCTATCTGAGGATGGTACACTGAAGTCCTCAACTGGGAGATTTGCAGGACCTTGCATAACTCCCTCATCACCTTACCCATAAAAGGTGTTCCCTGGTCGGTCAGGATCTCCATTGGTAAACCTGTCCGGGAAATAAAATGGACCAATTCGCTGGCTATACTCTTTGCGGAGGAGTTTTTCAGGGGAATTGATCAGGATAGCGTGTGGCATAGTCCAGGATGACCAATATGTATTGATGCCCATGAGCAGATTTAACCAGGGGACCGACTAAGTCCATAGCAATTCTCTCGAATGGCCCTTCAAAAATGGGCAATGTCACAAGGGGACTCCGAAAGTGAGAGGTTAACAGACACCTATGGCAGGACCTGCAATAGTTTAATATTTTCCAGTGACAACCATGCCAATAGAACCTCTGCACTAACCGTTTGTGCATTTTTTCCTCTCCCAGATGTCCCACCAAGATGTGTGAATGGGTCATATCCAACACCCTCTTTCTATAGGGATCCGGCAATATCAACTGTCCCACCAGCTCCTCCCTCACTTTCGTGACCTGATACAACAACTCCCCACTCATCATAAAATAGGAAAACCTTGTGTCAGCCTCAGGCTCCTGTGCAGCCCCATTTATGAAGGTGACATTATTAAAGGCTTCCATCAAAGTTAGGTCCCTATGTTGGGCAGACCCAAAATTCTCACTGGTCACCCCTAACTCCGCAACGTCAGACTCAGGGGACACTTCCTCCTCATCCCCCACAAGGACACAAAAGGGAATTCCATCTGACTCTGGGTGTGGTGATACCCTCTTTGTGCCAGCGAACTCATAACCCTTCCCCCACAGATCCCAAAACAGACAAATGTCCCGGCCTATAATAATAAGGTGCACCAAGTCCCGAACTATGGCGACCTCATAGGACTCAGTACTGTGGGCCGTTTCAATGTCCAATCTGGTAGTCCTTAGCATCACCATGTATGCACTGAACACCGACTTTTTCCCCAGGATCAGTTGGAGAGGAAGGGTGGCTCTCACAAGGGTCACTAAACTTCCGGAGTCTAGCAGTGCTGTTACCTCCCTCCTGTTCACCTTCATGGGACACACTTGAGGCCCGGTGCTGGCGGGACAGTTCACACTGCAGGCCGGATACGCATTATATGAACATCAGCATTCTATGCTGCAGTCCATCTGCTCAGGGATCAGAAGACAACAGGCGGCTATATGGCCTGCGCCGTGGCACCTTCAGCAAACATCACCCGTAGGGACCTTGGACACCACCTCCCATGCCCTTTTGGACCTTGGACGCCCTACCCCCATTTTGACCAGTCTCAGCAGATGAGATTTCAGCACTGAGATCTCATCTCCTGAGATCTTGGTGCCGAGATCTCCATCTGTGCATGCGCCGCCCCCCGGCGGCCATTTTCCCGAAGTCCACCGCACTTGAAACCATGGAACTGTGGGGGGCTCTGGTCTTTGACAAAATGTCGGCAGGTCCCCCGCAGCACCAGAGACCCTGAGACCCCACTTCACCACAGCCACCACCCCCATTAAGCTTAAGGCGCATGGATTATAAGAACCACCATTTTATTCAAAAAAACTTTTTTTTACTATTTTTCTTCTCAAAATTTGGGGTGCGTCTTATAATCCAGAAAAATAAGGTATATTTTTTAATTCTAATATGAGAAACAATTCTTGTCCAAAAAGGCACATTTGTCAGTTAGGAGCCTGGAGTAGTTTGGATACAATCCTTGTAGGTTCTGCACTTGAAACCATGTGGCCTGTATAGGACAACACTAAAAATGAGTTGCTGGTTTCTAGGAGAGGAAATATTTTCTGTACAAAAAAAATATGTCACAAAACATAACCAAAATGAACCCTATAACAATGAGTGGGGTGCTCCTGCTCCTTCCATGTGCATTACTGATATAAATGGATACTTTTGCACAGAAATTCCATTTGTTCTTCTAAACAGAATGAACAGAACATACGGAATTGTGAACGTAGCATTAGGATAACATCAGTGCTTTCTTATACTACTACTAGATGGTTGCCCGATTCTAGCGCATCGGGTATTCTAGAATATGTATGTAGTTTATTTATGAAGATTTCAGAATAATGCAATGAATACACAGGATTCGGCCAGCCGAGCGCGACCAATTAGCGAAGCGGGGTTCAAATTCGTGGCCGGACTGCGCCTGTCGCTGATTCGTAGCACAGCCTACGTAGTATATAACACAGGCCACGTAGTATGTAACACAGCCACGTAGTATATAGCACAGCCTACGTAGTATATAGCACAGCCACGTAGTATATTGCACAGCCACGTAGTATATAGCACAGCCCATGTAGTGTAGAGCACAGTGACGTAGTGTATAACACAGCCCACGCAGTATATAACACAGCCCATGCAGTATGTAACACAGCCCACGTAGTATATAGCACAGCCCACGTAGTATATAGCACAGCCCACGTAGTATATAGCACAGCCCATGCAGTATGTAACACAGCCCACGTAGTATATAGCACAACCCACGTAGTATATAACACAGCCCACATAGTATATAACACAGCCCATGTAGTATATAGCAATGTGGGCACCATATCCCTGTTAAAAAAAAAGAATTAAAATAAAAAATAGTTATATACTCACCTTCCGGCAACCCCTGGATCCAGCCCAGGCCTTTAGCGATGCTCCTCGCGACACTCCGTTCCCAGTAATGCCTTCTGGCAATAACCCCTGATGATGTAGCGGTCTCGTGAGACCGCTACGTCGTCATCTCGTAAGACCGCTACGTCATCATCTCGTGAGACCACTACGTCATCACGGGTCGTTGCCGCAATGGATTCTTGGGACCAGAGCGTCACGAAGAGCTGGAAAGGCTGCCGCGGATGCCAGAAGGTGAGAATATAATGATTTTTTTTTGTTTTATTATTTTTAACATTATATGTTTTTACTATTGATGCTGCATAGGCAGCATCAACAGTAAAAAGTTGGTCACACAGGGTTAATAGCAGCGTTAACGGAGTGCTAAAACGATATGTGGGCGCTGACTGGAGGGGAGTATGGAGAGGGCCCCGCCTGGAGGGGAGTATGGAGGGGCCAATTTGTGGCCAGACTGTGCCTGTCGCTGATTGGTCGCGCCCAGCCGGCCACAACCAATCAGCGACGCGGGATTTCCGTGACAGACAAAAAGACAGACAAACAGATGGAAGTGGACCTTAGACGATTATATAGATAGATACGTGTGGTTGGGGTATAAGGATCTCAATAACGCCACCTGTGTAATGTATTAATGTTAGTGCACCGTACGTGTACATTTGTTTAATTTGAGTATGTCTTGCACAAGATCAATCTTCTTAACGATTGTTCATCAATCAAGTCGACATGGGTTGAAATCGAGGTGAAGGACGCTAAAAAAAAAAAATGAAAAATTAGTATGTGTGCAATGTGTGTGAGGGGCATAGAAGAGTGTGCATGGTGTCAGTGGAATCAAATTAGATTTTAGAAAAATTGAGAGGTTCAAGCATAAATTTAGAGAAAATTAGGGGATTTTTCTTCATTCCTGTACACAAATAGCATGTAAGCGGCTTCTAAATCTCTGCGTTTCCTCCCGTTTATTTGCCTGCCTTTAGCTGGAGTACCGATGATGGCAGTGATGGGCCAACTCAGCACTTGTGTCATTAAGTCTGGGGAATTAGACAAATTGGTGAAAAAAAAAGAAGAAAGTTTAGTTACTCTTTTAAAAGCTTTTGTTTTGTGTTCTGAACCCCGTCTATCATTGTGATTTTTCTGGGATGGCGGAATGTTCCCTCCACGGTGCTCTCAGTGAAATGCTCTGGAAATGCTGAGAATTTCAGCTCATTTTCTGGTTTCTTCTGCAGGAAGCGGCATCATATGATCTGCCAACACATGACCTGCAGCATCTTACACAAGCTCGCATTGTGTAAGATGTTATCTCTCATTACGTTCCGATCTGCGCCCGCTCCTGTGTCACTGCGCGGCCGCACGAAGCTGGAGAGGCAAAATCAGCTGAAACATTTACGGGATATTTAGAATATTTGTGAGTAAATAAATGTAACAAACCCATTATTGTGCAGCCACATATCCCCCCTACCCTCCTAATCCCATCATTTCTTATAGCTAAAGATGTAGCAAACCTGAATTATTTGGCAAAAATCATGTTATTTGTGACTATATAGAGGACTCTCCCTCTCAAGGGTGAAACATCTGGGAGTAGGGGGTGGCATACCAACTTCTAAATTTGGACCCCTTATAGAAATATATGGAAGATATGGCCATGGGGTTGAAGTTTATGGAGCAGTATCTTCAGCAGAAAGTGTCATTAATTGGCATCCAGGTGACTCCTGTCATCCTTGGTTGTCTCAAAGATGGGCAGCGTATCCTCTATTTCTTATATACCACCAACATATACCACAGCACCTTGCAGACATTGTCATCACTGCCCCCATTAGGCTCACAACTCACATTCTTGTCAGTATATCTTGGGATGAAATTGGAATTCCCAGAGAAAACCCACTCCAAATCCATGCAGATGTTGTCCTTGGTGGGATGGATTTGAACCCAGGACCCCAAAGCTGCAAAACAACAGTGCTAACCACTGAGCCACCAGGGGTGAAATTAGAAATTGCTGGGTGGAGAGAGGCAGAAAAACCAGCTACAGGCAAGTGGTCTTGGAGATCTTTAGAGAATTCAGCTGTCCAAGGCCTACCAGCTGTCTCGATGCCCAATTTCATATTCAGGGGGTGGGAAATAAAATGAAAAGAACCCTGATGAAGGCGTCACATCAAAAAAGCGTTGTCAAAATTGCACACACAGCACTCACAGAAGCTATTTTTTTCTCATTTTGGACCCCTTTAAAGCATACCTGTCGCAAGGTTAAAAGTTGGCAGTTTTTCTCTTATTTTATTTCCACTTCTCCCCTGAATATTCTTTTTTTTTTTTCAAATCTCCTTACGATCCTAGAGACATGGGCCTTTAAATTTAGTGCAGATTTGTATGGTCTTTACATAGGAGGCGTGGCTCACAGACTACCTATGAAGAGCAGCCTAAAGACACGCCCCAGAGGATCATGTGAGCCACGCCCCTCTGGTAAAGGCCTTAAAAATTAGGACCAAATAAAAAGACTTGTATCTCTGGAACCATATGGCGGATTAAAAACAAACAAACAACAGAATACTCAGAAGAACAGCGGGAATAAAATAAGAGCAAAATATGACCACTTTTGGCCTGGTGACAGTTTTTTTTTAACAACTATACAGCAGTTATGAATGTGACATAGACGAAAAAAATCAGACAAAAATGGTAACGATTCAAGACACCATGGAATTTGGTCAGAGGAGAAAAACGCGTAGGGATAATTGTAATTGCACAATTTTTATCATGTCGCACGATTATGAATGACTTTATAAAATTTACGGAAAACCTTCAGCATGGTAATTTCTTACAATTCCTTGTGTCCCCTGGTAATTCCTTAAAAAACTTGTTTTTGCACTGATACATTTCAAGTCCCATAAGAAATTTTATTTTTCGTTTGACGTATTTGTTTCCTATGAAACGACTCTTACTTGAGTGCCATTTTGGGTTTCATTTTATTTTTTTAACACTTTTTATTCAGGGTTTTTTTCTTGGGGGGAGGGGAGTTTGGATGGACAAAAAAAAAAAAAAACATGATTTTTTTAAAAAGTGCCTGATAAATAATGGCCCTTATTCAGCAAAGAAATTATTTTTTGCCCTAAATTGGTTTGAAAAGTCGTAAAATTATGGCACAAACATTTTGCAACTTTTGGTATTTCCGCACCAGTTTTTCCCAGCTACGCCAAAATACCGTGGCAGGGGCGCGATGTCGCAGCTGGTCTAATTCATGACGAACTGTGTCATTCGCTAAAGGTAAGATTTGTGCCGTGTCCCACGGAGGCTTCTCTTCATGAATCAGGAGACCCGGCCCCTCATCACACTCGAGAGAAAAAAATCTCCAGTCTTGATGAATTGCGGCCAATGCATTTATTTTATTAACATGTTACTTAGTAAAGGACTTTTTGTAAGACTTTTTTTTGTGTTTTTTACTATTCTTTTGTTTTTATTTTTCAAAAACTTTTTAATCTATTTTTTTTCTTAGTCCCACTAGGGGTTTTGCATGTCTAATCTTCTGATTCCTCAGGTAATACTGTAGTTATGTGTGTCCCGACTACACAGCATCATGGGTTGCGTGACGGCAATTCTCAAACAAGTCGCGTGACTGAAAACCATCATCCGTACATCTTATCTTTGACTTTCTGTCGTGTGTCTATTTTAGAACTGTGGTTTTAATGTATAAAAAATGTCCAAATCACAGATAAGTCAGGTGTCTTCCCCTCATCCTTCAAACATGCCAAGATCACACCCATCCTCAAAAAGCCCTCCCTCGACCCATCCTCTGTGTCTAGCTATCGCCCGATATCTCTTTTCCCTTATGCCTCAAAATTACTGGAAAAACATGTCCATCTTGAACTGTCCTCCCACCTCTCCTCCTGCTCCCTCTTTGACCAGTTACAATCTGGCTTCCGACCCCATCACTCAACCGAAACTGCCCTAACTAAAGTCACCAATGACCTACTAACTGCCAAGAGCAAGCGACACTACTCTGTCCTCCTTCTCCTGGACCTGTCTTCTGCCTATGACACTGTGGACCACTCCCTTCTCCCTACAGATCCTCTCATCTCTTGGCATCACAGACTTGGCCCTATCCTGGATAACGTCATATGTGACAGACCGAACATTCAGTGTCTCCCTTCCCCACACCACCTCCTCACTCCGCCCCTTGTCCGTCGGTGTTCCTCAAGGCTCTGTTCTAGGACCCCTACTCTTCTCCATCTACACCTTCGGCCTAGGACAGCTCATAGAATCCCATGGTATGCAGTATCATCCCTACGCCGATGACACGCAGATCTACCTATCCGGACCTGACCTCACCTCCTTACTTACCAAAATCCCACACTGTCTGTCTGCTATCTCGGCCTTCTTTTCTGCTCGCTTTCTAAAACTGAACATGGACAAAACAGAATTCATCATATTTCCTCCATCTCACTCTACCCCTCCACTAGACCTATCTATCAATGTCAGTGGCTGCTCACTTTCCCCAGTCCCATACGCCTCGGGGTGATCCTCGACTCTGCCCTCTCCTTCAAGCCACATATGCAAGCCCTTGCCTCCTCCTACCATCTCAAACTCAAAAATATCTCCCGGATCCGCGCATTCCTTGACCGCGACACCACAAAAACACTAGTGCATGCCCTTATCATCTCCCACCTTGACTACTGCAACCTCCTACTCTATGGCCTCCCCTCTAGCACTCTGGCACCACTCCAATCCATCCTACACGCTGCTGCCCGACTAATCTACCTGTCTCCCAGCTATTCCCCAGCCTCTCCCCTATGCCAAGACCTTCAGTGGCTTCCTATCACCCAGAGACTCCAGTTCAAAACCCTTACAATGACATACAAAGCCATCCACAACCTGTTCCCTCCATACATCTGTGACATGGTCTCCCGGTACTTACCTACACGCAACCTCCGATCCTCTCAAGATCTCCTTCTTTTCTTGCCTCTCATCTCTTCTTCCCACAACCGCATCCAAGACTTCTCCCTTGCTTCCTCCATATTCTGGAACTCTCTACCACAACACATCAGACTCTCGCCTACCATAGAAACCTTCAAAAAGAACCTGAAGACCCACCACTTCCGACAAGCCTGCAGTCTGCAGTGATCCTCAACCTACTGAACCGCCGCACAACCAGCTCTACCCTGTCCTGGTGTATCCTCATCCTCTGCAGACTGTGAGCCCTTGCGGGCAGGGTCCTCCCTCCTTATGTACCTGTGTGCCTTGTTTTTTGCTCACGTTTAATTGTATTTGTCTATATTTGCCCCCTTTTCACATGTAAAGCGCCATGGAATAAATGGCGCTATAAAAATGTACAATAATAATAATAAGTCAAACGCAAGTTGCTTGTGACTTGCACTGAAATCATCACATGTAACCCTGACGAGCACTGCGGCCTATCAGGTACGGCCTCTGGCAAGGCCTTCCAAAATGGCTGACCTGTGGGCCGTCGTTAGGTGTCTGTATACCATAGCAACCAATGGCTCCTCACAGTTCTGATTGTGTCCTGGGCATCTAAGGGGTTCAGTGGTCTTAATCAAAGCTATTAGAGCAGAATGTCAGTGTTGCAGTACAACCTGCCCCACAAATGATGGCACAATCATGGCTCCTCGGCCCACTCCACCATTACATCATTATAGTACGGCAACTTGACAGAAATGCACAGTTTCCAAAATATATTATTACTTAGCTTCCACCTGTCCTGGATCTTCTGGGGCTCATGGTTCAAAGGGGACGAGGTTTATTACAATCCTGCCCCAAAATGTGTGTTCTGGGGGTAGGTTAGAGGCTTTCTCAAAATGACTGGTGTTGGGGACTTAAACACTTCACAAAATGGTGGCAACAACACAGCACAGGGTGGGTTACTTTTTCAAGTTAATGTCCCCGTGTAACATTTATTCTACCTTCTTTTTTGTGTCGGTATCAAAATGGGGACCCGTTCTAGTGCCGGGTTGCATGTTCACAGCTACCATTGCCCCCTCCACCCTGCTTTTTTTTTCTGCCCCCTCCACCCTGCTTTTTTTTTTCATAGCGAAAACGGATAACCTCGGTAGGATCGACATCATGGCAGCACAGGAAGTACAGTAGGGTGAGACCACTGACTACACAGAGTTTGTTTGTAGTCTGTAACCATGGAGACACATATATCTGCATAGAAGCTGTATACACAAAATGCTAAAAGTCGCAATCCAACTTCCATTCATAACCATGAACACTCAGGGGTCAAATCCCTTAAAAGTTAGGAAACACCGGTGCGACCCTGGCTATTTTACCGTATAGGGCCTTGCAAACTCTTCCTTTCGAGCCTTTTAGGGGTGATCTCAGGGTTGAGGTTTAAATGTCCCATTTGGGGCATTATATTGATGCTAAGTATACCATAAAAGGTGCAGCAACAGCTTGGCGGGATTAGAAATGGCGTATAGGACTCTAGGTACGGGTTCTTTTACAGATTTTTTGCATTGGGGCCCCTGACCTTCAAGCTATACCTCTGATGGGCCCCACAGTAGTTGCATGGACTATCTCTAAAAATAGTTGCTATTCTCTTTTCCCTAGGCTGCAGATGTAGCAGAGCTGAGTTGATTATGTAGTTAATATAAATATAAATCTTGCACATCCTAAACTCAGAAAAACTGATGATGAACCGAAAGCAAATTCCACTCTGCTACATCCGATCAAAGACATTTTAACTTTCCATACTAGTAATTACTGCAGATTAAAGTAAATTCAGGAACTGCACTGCATTTTATCCTTGCTGTGTGACATTTGGCATACCCATGTTAATACATTTACTAGCGGGAGTTCTGCACTAGCTTCATTCGTATGTAGCAGAGCTGAGTTTCACACTAGGCACGAGTCACCGTGATATGAATTGTCCTGATGCCTTAATAAAGGGGTCAAATAACGGATTCATCATGGAGCCTGAAGGATTTCCTAATGAATCATTAAAACGGCATAATCCATTTTTCTGGATAATGATGCGGAGCTAATTACAATTCCAGCTCTGCTACATTGACAAAATGTTACTGTAAATTATTAAAGGGACATTGCATTAATACCTCTTTTAACGGGTAAAATTTAGGACAGAACTTTCTCGCAAACCTCATCTGAAAATTTGATTTACTGCAACGGCAGTTTAAAAGTCGAATAATATGAAAAATAATCAAATATTTGTAAAGAATTTTCTATTAATATTGTTATAAGAAACAGTTAACATTTTTGTATAGGATTTGCTGAGTCACAATATATTCATACAATGCACTCACGTAGTATTTTTTTTTTTTAAATTTCGGTTAAAATAGGTTTCTGCATAGATTTTTAAAAATTGCTGCAAAATGCGACGTAGTTTTACCACAATTTTGGAAATTTTCACTAAAAAAACAACAACTTGTCCACGTCGTGAAAACATGGCATGAGGCTTGGCTCCCATGTACTGTCCCAGTTTGTACCAGCGCGGGACAGAACTGATCTCTTACATCCAGTCACCCCGATGTGCATTGATCTGGTGTCCGTAGCCCAAAAAAATAAACGATGCACACAAAAAATGTTTTAATTCGGCTACAAACCTGATGAGCCATATACTCAGAATGAAAAATGTATGATCACTTCAGCCATCGGTTTCTCCGATGTTTTGCTACCGTGGAGTAGAGAAAAGGCAACGAATCGCCGGATGTATAGAAACCAGTCCAAAAAAACCCCAAAAGCTGAAAATTAAAAAAGGTTTTTCGGCTCATGAAAAATTGTGGGTCATGAAATAAAATAAAAAATAATGATCAAGTTCCCTTTTTGAGGCTCTCAGCCGTCCCCCAACACCTCTATTCTTGTTACCTGGAATCACCCTTTCACTACATGTCAAAAGACTGGGATCTCTGGAATTCCAAAACTGATATTTCTTAAAAATTGTATCTTGGCCCGTTTTCCTGATTGATTTACAATACTACAATGGTCATCAACCTGTCACTGTCCAGTTTTTAGGAAACGAAAGCTTGCACCACACTGGAGGTTGTAGTTTTACAAACCCGGAGAGCGACAAGTTGGATTTCCCGGCACTGCCGTACGGATGCTCACGTGGGATCAAAACCCCGCTAAAGTGTCGAATCTCAACCAGGTGACAATTCCAGAATTTCAAAACCTGTTATTGCTCCACTAACCTGCAATGTCCCATAGCTGTAGACGGACCACGGTATCGGAGTCCCAGCTGAGCACCTTTAAAGCGAAATCTACCCCGATGGTAGCACGGTAATGTGGCGAGAAGTTCTGGTGGACATAGCGTTTGATGATACTCGTCTTGCCAACACCCAGGTCCCCAATGACCAGGATCTTGTAGAGATGTTCCGTGTTATGGCTGTGCATCTTGATTCCCAAACTCCCAAAAGACTAATCCCATGCTCTGTAGCAAATTCTTGCCAGGGTCATGAGGATGGAAAGGGGGAGGGATGAAGGAACAGCACTGATGGAATACAAGGGATACTGAAAGGGAAAAAAAAAGCAACTGTCGAAAAGTCAGGAAAAGAGTCGAGGAGGTTCTCAAATTATCACAAATGTGCAGACAAATGCAGAGAGATCAGAGAAAACGGAAGCTTGTGTGGCATCATTGCATCAAGATAAGTTGTAGATCGAGATCTCTCTGGTTCACATGATGTTGGGTCATGTAAAACAACATTTTTTTATTTCTTTTACCAAAAAGTTGTGTTCATATTTACAATACAGATTCAACTAGACCAGGACTGGGAATTTAGCCCCAGGCACATTTTATTTTATTTTTTTGGTACATGCGGTTAAGAGAACTGTAACGGTAGGTGCACGCGGTCAGTAAATGCTGCGGGTTGGACGCTGCGTAATTGTGCAGCATCCAGATGTTACAGCATAGTGGATGGGATTTCTTCAAATCTTATGCCTACTATGCGGGCACAAACGCCGGCAGCTTATCTGCAGAGACGGACATACAGCTCTTCTCTCCAGACCGCAGCATGTCTATTTATCTTGCGGAGACACGAGCCTTCGCAAGATAAATCTCACCCGTCCAATGTATTGGACGCGGTGAATCCACACGATTCAATGATCACATGCCGATTCACCTGCATTCAAAAGTCGACAGCGCTTTGGATGCAGCGGACGCGTGCTGCGCCCAAAGCGCTGCCAATTACTGACCGTGGGCACATGTTTCCTCATTCAAATATTCAAATAGTTTTTGCATCTTTTATTCATGTTTTCATCTTTTGGCCTATGTCAGGCAATGTCAGTGGAAAAATAAAGTACTTGTCTGTTTTACACCTCTTTTTTTATTATGACCTCAAGGGAGTACTGGAACACATTTTAATATTTGTTTCTATTTCTGTAACATCCAAATGACCCTGATCAAAAGTTCACATCCCCTGGTGATTTTGGCCTGATGACATGCACAGAAGTTGACACAAATGGGTGTGAATGGCTCCTAAATGTAACATCCTCACCTGTGACCTGTTTTCTTGTAGTCAGTGAGTGTGCTTAAAAGCTGAGTGAGTTTCTGGGATCCAGACAGACTCTTGCATCTTTCATCAGCCACTGACATTTCTGGATTGTGAGTCATTGGGAAAGCAAAAGAATTGTCAAAGAATCTATGGGAAAAGGTAGTTGAACTGTATAAAATCTGAAATATTGGCCTACTGAAATGTATGTTCTGTAAAAGTACTCAATACTTTATCGGGGCTCCTTTTGCATCAATTACTGCATGAATGCGGCATGGCATGGAGGTGATCAGCCTGTGGCACTGCTGAGGTGTTATGGAAGCCCAGGTTGCTTTGATAGCAGCCTTCAGCTCATCTGCATTGCTGGGTCTGGTGTCATCTTCCTCTTGGCAATACCCCATAGATTCTTTATGGGGTTAAGGTCAGGCGAGTTTGCTGGCCAATCAAGCACAGTGATACAGTCTTTTGGCCGTGTGGACAGGGGCTAAGTCCTACTGGAGAATGACATTTCCATCTCCAAAAAGCTTGTCAGCAGAGGGAAGCATGAAGTGCTCTAAAATTTCCTGGTAGACGGCTGTGCTGACTTTGGTTTTGATAAAACACAGTGGACCTACACCAGCAGATGACATGGCTCCCCAAACCATCACTGATTCTGGAAACTTCACACTAGATCTCAAGCAGATTGGATTGTGGCCTCTCCACTCTTCCTCCAGACTCTTGGACCACCGAGCAACAGTCCGGGTCTTTTTCTCCTTGGCCCAGGTAAGACGCTTCTGGTATTGTCTATTTGTCATGAGTGGCTGACACAAGGAATGGGATACTTGTAGCCCAAGTCCTAGATACGTCTGTGTGTGGTGGCCATTGAAGCAATGACTCCAGCAGCAGTCCACTCCTTGTGAAGCTCCCCAAAATTTTTGAATGGCCTTTTCTTAACAATCCTTTCCAGGCTGCGGTTATCCCTGTTGCTTGTGCACCTTTTTCTACCACACATTTTACTTCCACTTAACTTTCCATTAATATGCTTGGATACAGCACTCTGTGAACAGCCAGCTTCTTTAGCAATGACCTTTTGTGGCTTACCCTCCTTGTGGAGTGTGTCAGTCACTGCCTTCTGTACATCTGTCAGGTCAGCAGTCTTCCCAATGATTGTGGAGCTACTGAAACAGACAAAGGCTACTTTCACACTAGCGTCGGGCACTGCACGTCGCAATGCGTCGTTGTGGAGACAAAACGCATCCTGCAAAGTTTCCCGCAGGATGCGTTTTTTCTCCATAGACTTTTATTAGCGACGCATTGCGATGCAGTGCCACACGTTGCAACCGTCCTGCGATGGTTGCGTCGTGTTTCGGTGGACCGCCGCCACAAAAAAGTTACATGTAATTTTTTTTGTGCATCGAGTCCACCATTTTCGACCGCGCATGCGTGGCCGAAACTCCACCCCCTCCTCCCCGGACCTTGCAATGGGGCAGCGGAAGCATCGTAAGACTGCTTCCGATGCCCACGTCGGGCATTTCTTTCACAGCATGTGTCGGTACGTCGGCCCGACGCACTGCGACGTGCCCTGTTATGATCCTAGTGGCAAGGATCGCAAATCTGACTAGCTAAGTAACTAAACAGACGACTAGCTCTGGGGAAGTGGTAACTAGATTGACCGCAACCTGATCCTATCCGCACACAACTAAAGGTAGCCGTGGAACGTTACCTGGAAATCCTAGACGTCTCTTCACGGCCTGAGAAACTGACTATTCCTAGAGGGAAAGTAAAGTCCTCACTTGCCTCAGAGAAATGACCCCAAAGATATAGAAAAGCCCCCCACAAATATTAACGGTGAGTTAAGGGGAAGGCACAAACGCAGAGATGAAATAGATTTAGCAAATGAGGCCCGCTAACACTAGATAGCAGAAAATAGGAAGGGAGCTGTGCGGTCAATAGAAAACCCTATACAAAATATCCACGCAGAGATTGCTCGAGCCCCCGCACCAACTAACGGTGCGGGGGAAGCAACTCCGTACCCCAGAGCTTACCAGCAGAAAGAAATCACATATTAGCAAGCTGGACTAAACTCATCATACACAGAAATCATATTGCAGACTGATGAGCAAAAAATAATCAAACAGAAACTTAGCTTCTCATGAAGAGACTGAAAACGAAGATAGTCAGGAGTAATCAGAATAGCACTGAATACATCGACAGCCGGCAACAAGTGAAGGTGTAGCAGAGCTAAGTAGGAACCTCCCTAGAGAATAACGAGGCAGCTGATCCAGCCAAGACCCGCAGAATAACAAACAAAGCCACCAGGGGGAGCCCAAAAACAAAACTCACACAATACCACCTGTGACCACAAGAGGGAGGCCGAAAACAGAGTTCACAACAGTACCCTCCCCTTGAGGAGGGGTCACCGAACACTCATCAAAACCCCCAGGGCGATCAGGGTGAGCCACATGGAAGGCACGAACCAAATCGCCCGCATGAACATCAGAGGCGACAACCCAGGAATTATCCTCCTGACCATAGCCCTTCCACTTAACCAGATACTGAAGCCTCCGTCTAGAAATACGAGAATCCAAGATCTTCTCCACCACGTATTCCAATTCTCCCTCAACCAGCACAGGGGCAGGAGGCTCAACCGAAGGAACCACAGGCACCACATACCTCCGCAACAACGACCGATGGAACACATTATGAATAGCGAACGATGTTGGGAGGTCCAAACGAAATGACACAGGGTTAAGGACTTCCAAAATATTATAAGGACCAATAAACCGAGGCTTGAACTTAGGAGAGGAGACCTTCATAGGAACAAAGCGAGAAGACAACCACACCAAGTCCCCAACGCGAAGTCGGGGACCCACACAGTGACGACGGTTGGCAAAGCGCTGAGCCTTCTCTTGTGACAGCTTCAAATTGTCCACCACATGATTCCAAATCTGATGCAACCTATCCACCACAAGATCCACTCCAGGACAGTCAGAAGGCTCCACCTGACCCGAGGAAAAACGAGGATGAAACCCCGAATTACAAAAAAAAAGGCGAAACCAAAGTAGCAGAACTAGCCCGATTATTAAGGGCAAACTCGGCCAATGGCAAGAAAGTCACCCAGTCGTCCTGATCAGCAGAAACAAAACATCTTAAATAGGTTTCCAAGGTCTGATTAGTTCGTTCGGTTTGGCCATTCGTCTGAGGATGGAAGGCCGACGAAAAAGACAAATCAATGCCCATCTTAGCACAAAAGGTCCGCCAAAATCTAGACACAAACTGGGATCCTCTGTCGGAAACAATATTTTCAGGGATCCCGTGCAAACGAACCACATTTTGAAAAAACAGCGGAACCAACTCAGAGGAGGAAGGCAACTTAGGCAAGGGCACCAAATGGACCATCTTAGAAAAACGATCACAAACCATCCAGATGACAGACATTCTCTGAGAGACAGGGAGATCTGAAATAAAATCCATGGAAATGTGCGTCCAAGGCCTCTTCGGAACAGGCAAAGGTAACAGCAAACCACTGGCACGAGAACAGCAAGGCTTAGCCCGAGCACAAATTCCACAAGACTGCACAAAGGAACGCACATCCCGCGACAAGGAAGGCCACCAAAAGGACCTGGCCACCAAATCTCTGGTACCAAATATTCCAGGATGGCCCGCCAACACCGAAGAATGAACCTCGGAAATAACTCTGCTGGTCCATCTATCTGGGACAAACAGTCTCTCTGGAGGACAACGATCAGGTCTATCCGCCTGAAATTTTTGCAGCACTCGTCGCAAATCTGGGGAGATGGCAGACAAAATCACCCCCTCTCTGAGAATACCAGCCGGCTCTGAATCTCCAGGAGAGTCAGGCACAAAACTCCTAGAAAGAGCATCAGCTTTCACATTCTTCAAACCAGGCAGGTACGAGACCACGAAATCAAAACGAGAGAAAAACAACGACCAACGAGCCTGTCTAGGATTCAGCCGCTTGGCAGACTTGAGATAAATCAGATTTTTGTGATCAGTCAAGACCACCACACGATGCTTAGCTCCCTCGAGCCAATGTCGCCACTCCTCAAATGCCCACTTCATAGCCAACAACTCCCGATTACCAACATCATAATTTCGCTCGGCAGGTGAAAACTTTCTTGAAAAGAAAGCACATGGCTTCATCACAGAGCCATCAGAACTTCTCTGCGACAAAACAGCCCCGGCTCCAATCTCAGAAGCATCAACCTCGACCTGGAAAGGAAGAGAGACATCTGGCTGACATAAGACCGGAGCCGAAGAAAACCGGCGCTTCAGCTCCCGAAAGGCTTCCACAGCCGCAGGAGACCAATTAGTAACATCAGAACCCTTCTTGGTCAAATCCGTCAAAGGCTTAACAACACCAGAAAAATTAGCGATGAAGCGACAGTAAAAATTAGCAAAACCCAAGAACTTCTGAAGACTCTTAACAGATGTAGGCTGAGTCCAGTCATGAATAGCCTGAACCTTGACTGGGTCCATCTCAATAGTAGAAGGAGAAAAAATGAAACCCAAAAAAGAAACCTTCTGGACTCCAAAAAGACATTTTGAGCCCTTCACAAATAAAGCATTGGCACGCAGGACCTGAAACACCATCCTGACCTGCTTAACATGGGACTCCCAATCATCAGAAAAAAACAGAATATCATCCAGATACACAATCATAAATTTATCCAGATATTCGTGGAAGATGTCGTGCATGAAGGACTGAAAGACAGAAGGAGCGTTAGAAAGTCCAAAAGGCATCACCAAGTACTCAAAATGGCCTTCGGGCGTATTAAATGCAGTTTTCCATTCATCACCCTGCTTAATACGCACAAGGTTATACGCACCACGAAGATCTATCTTGGTGAACCAACTAGACCCCCTAATGCGAGCAAACAGATCAGATAACAATGGCAAAGGATACTGAAATTTGACCGTGATTTTATTTAGAAGGCGATAATCAATACAAGGTCTCAGGGAACCATCCTTCTTAGCCACAAAAAAGAACCCCGCACCAAGAGGGGAGGAGGAGGGGCGAATAAGTCCTTTCTCCAAAGACTCCTTTATATAACTCCGCATAGCAGCATGCTCCGGCACTGACAAATTGAAAAGTCGTCCCTTAGGAAACTTACTACCAGGAATCAAATTTATAGCACAATCACAATCCCTATGAGGAGGTAGAGAACTGAGTTTGGGCTCATCAAATACATCCTGGTAGTCCGACAAAAACGCAGGGACTTCAGAAGGAGTGGACGAAGCAATTGACACCACAGGAGCGTCGCCATGAATTCCCTGGCAACCCCAACTTGACACAGACATTGCTTTCCAATCCAGGACTGGATTATGAGTCTGCAACCATGGCAGACCCAACACGACAACATCATGCAAATTATGCAGTACAAGAAAGCGAATCACCTCCTGATGAACAGGAGTCATGCACATGGTCACTTGCGTCCAGTACTGAGGTTTATTCATAGCCAATGGTGTAGTATCAATTCCCCTTAGTGGAATAGGGAATTTTAAAGGCTCCAAAACAAAACCACAGCGCCTGGCAAATGACAAATCCATCAGACTCAGGGCAGCACCTGAATCTACAAAAGCCATAACCGGGTAAGATGACAGGGAACAAATCAGGGTAACAGACAAAATGAACTTAGGCTGTAAAGTACCGATGGTGACGGATTTATCAATCTTTTTTGTGCGCTTAGAGCATGCTGAGATAACATGAGCTCAGTCACCACAGTAAAAGCACAACCCATTTTGCCGTCTATAATTTTGCCGTTCACTTCTGGTCAGAATTCTATCACATTGCATAGACTCGGGTGTCTGTCCAGAAGACACCGCCAAATGGTGCGCAGGTTTGCGCTCCCGCAAACGCCGATCAATCTGAATGGCCAGAGTCATTGACTCATTCAGACCTGCAGGCGTAGGGAACCCCACCATGACATTCTTAATGGCTTCAGAAAGACCTTTTCTGAAATTTGCAGCCAGGGCACACTCATTCCATTGAGTAAGCACCGACCATTTCTGAAATTTCTGGCAATACACCTCTGCTTCATCTTGCCCCTGAGAGAGGGCCAGCAAGGCTTTTTCAGCCTGGTTCTCAAGATTAGGTTCCTCATAGAGCAATCCAAGGGCCAGAAAAAACGCATCCACACTGAGCAATGCAGGATCCCCTGGCGCCAATGAGAAGGCCCAATCTTGAGGGTCGCCACGCAAGAAAGAAATAATAATTTTAACTTGCTAAACGGAATCACCAGAGGAACAAGGTTTCAAAGAAAGAAACAATTTGCAATTGTTCTTAAAATTCAGGAACCTAGATCTATCTCCAGAAAACAACTCCGGAATAGGTATTCTAGGCTCTGACATAGGACTGTGCACAACAAAATCCTGAATACTTTGTACCCTTGCAGCAAGATGATCTACACTGGAGGCCAAACTCTGGATATCCATGTTAGCAGCTGAACTCAGAGCCACACCAAGATTAAGAGGAGGAGAGAAGCTAGACACACAGCAGCTAGACACACGGCAACAAAAAGAAAAAAAAAATATTTCTCAAGGCTTCTCTTCTCCTGCTTCTGCCATGCAATTAACACTTTATGGGCCGGCTGTACTGTTATGATCCTAGTGGCAAGGATCGCAAATCTGACTAGCTAAGTAACTAAACAGATGACTAGCTCTGGGGAAGTGGTAACTAGATTGACCGCAACCTGATCCTATCCGCACACAACTAAAGGTAGCCGTGGAACGTTACCTGGAAATCCTAGACGTCTCTTCACGGCCTGAGAAACTGACTATTCCTAGAGGGAAAGTAAAGTCCTCACTTGCCTCAGAGAAATGACCCCAAAGATATAGAAAAGCCCCCCACAAATATTAACGGTGAGTTAAGGGGAAGGCACAAACGCAGAGATGAAATAGATTTAGCAAATGAGGCCCGCTAACACTAGATAGCAGAAAATAGGAAGGGAGCTGTGCGGTCAATAGAAAACCCTATACAAAATATCCACGCAGAGATTGCTTGAGCCCCCGCACCAACTAACGGTGCGGGGGAAGCAACTCCGTACCCCAGAGCTTACCAGCAGAAAGAAATCCCATATTAGCAAGCTGGACTAAACTCATCATACACAGAAATCATATTGCAGACTGATGAGCAAAAAATAATCAAACAGAAACTTAGCTTCTCATGAAGAGACTGAAAACGAAGATAGTCAGGAGTAATCAGAATAGCACTGAATACATCGACAGCCGGCAAAAAGTGAAGGTGTAGCAGAGCTAAATAGGAACCTCCCTAGAGAATAACGAGGCAGCTGATCCAGCCAAGACCCGCAGGATAACAAACAAAGCCACCAGGGGGAGCCCAAAAATAAAAAATCACACAATACCACCTGTGACCAGAAGAGGGAGCCCGAAAACAGAGTTCACAACAGTGCCCGTACCGACGCTAGTGTGAAAGCAGCCTAAGGGACCTTTTTAAAGGCTTAGGAAGCCTTTGCAGGTGTTTGGTGTTAACTATTCTAATGTACTGAGATAATGAATTTTGGGTTTTCATTGGCTGTAAGTAGTGTTGAGCATTCCGATATCGCAAGTATCGGGTATCGGCCGATATTTGCTGCATCGGAATTCCGATACCGAGATCCGATACTTTTGTGGTATCGGGTATTGGTATCGAAACAACATTAATGTGTAAAAGAAAGAATTAAAATAAAAAATATTGCTATACTCACCTCTCCGACGCAGCCTGGACCTCACCGAGGGAACCGGCAGCGTTGTTTGCTTAAAATGCGCGCTTTTCCTTCCTTCCGTGACGTCACGGCTTCTGATTGGTCGCGTGCCGCCCATGTGGCCGCGACGCGACCAATCACAGCAAGCCGTGACGTAATTTCAGGTCCTTCTAGGCATTCAGTATTTTAAAATTACGTCCCGGCTTTGTGATTGGTCGCGTCGCGGTCACATGGGCGACGCGACCAATCACAAGCCGTGACGTCACGGGAGGCAGGAGACGCGCGCATTTTAAAATGCGCGCGTGTCCAGCCTCCCGTGACGTCACGGCTTGTGATTGGTCGCGTCGCTCATGTGACCGCGACGCGACCAATCACAAGCCAGAACGTAGTTTTAAAATCCTGAAGGACCTGAAATTACGTCACGGCTTGCTGTGATTGGTCGCGTCGCCCATGTGACCGCGACGCGACCAATCACAAAGCCGGAACGTAATTTTAAAATACTGAATGCCTAGAAGGACCTGAAAATTACGTCACGGCTTGCTGTGATTGGTCGCGTCGCGGCCACATGGGCGGCACGCGACCAATCAGAAGCCGTGACGTCAAAGAAGGAAGGAAAAGCGCGCATTTTAAGCAAACAACGCTGCCGGTTCCCTCGGTGAGGTGAGTATAGCAATATTTTTTATTTTAATTCTTTATTTTACACATTAATATGGTTCCCAGGGCCTGAAGGAGAGTTTCCTCTCCTTCAGACCCTGGGAACCATCAGGAATACCGTCCGATACTTGAGTCCCATTGACTTGTATTGGTATCGGGTATCGGTATCGGATTAGATCCGATACTTTGCCGGTATCGGCCGATACTTTCCGATACCGATACTTTCAAGTATCGGACGGTATCGCTCAACACTAGCTGTAAGCCATAATCATCAATATTAACAGAAATAAACACGTGAAATAGATAACTCTGTTTGTAATGACTCTATATAATCTATGAGATTCACTTTTTGTATTGAAGAACTGAAATAAATTAACATTTTCATGATATTATAATTTAGTGAGAATCACTTGTATATACACTGCTCAAAAAAATAAAGGGAACACTTAAATAACAGAATCTAACTCCAAGTAAATCAAACGTCTGTGAAATCAAACTGTCCACTTAGGAAGCAACACTGATTGACAATCAATTTCACATGCTGTTGTGCAAATGGAATAGACAACAGATGGAAATTATTGGCAATTATCAAGACACCCTCAATAAACGAGTGGTTCTGCAGGTGGGGACCACAGACCACATCTCAGTACCAATGCTTTCTGGCTGATGTTTTGGTCACTTTTGAATGTTGGTTGTGCTTTCACACTCGTGGTGGCATGAGACGGACTTTACAACCCACAGAAGTGGCTCAGGTAGTGCACCTCATCTAGGATGGCACATCAATGCGAACTGTGGAAAGAAGATTGATGTGTCTGTCAGCGTAGTGTCCAGAGGCTGGAGGCGCTACAAGGAGAAAGGCCAGTACACCAGGAGATGTGGAGGGGGCCATAGGAGGGCAACAACCCAGCAGCAGGACCACAACCTCGGCCTTTGTGCAAGGAGGAACAGAAAGAGCACTGCCAGAGCCCTGCAAAATGACCTCCAGCAGGACACAAATGTGCATGTGTCTGCACAAATGGTTAGAAACTGACTCCATGAGGATGTCTGAGTGCCCAACGTCCACAGATGGGGGTTGGGCTGACAGCCCAATACGGCGCAGGACGCTTGGCATTTGCCACAGAACACCAGGATTGGCAAATTTGCCATTGGCGCTCTGTGCTCTTCACAGTTGAAGGCAGGTTGACACTGAGCACATGTGACAGACGTGACAGAGTCTGGAAACGCCGTGGAGAGTGATCTGCTGCCTGCAACATCCTTCGACATGACCAGTTTGGCCGTAGGTCAGTAATGGTGTAGGGTGGCATTTCATTGGAGGGCCGCACAGCCCTCCATGTGCTCGCCAGAGGTAGCCTGACTGCCATTAGGTACCGAGATGCAATCCTTGAGAGACCATATGCTGGTGCGGTTGGCCCTGGGTTCCTCCTAATGCAGGACAATGCCAGACCTCATGTGGCTGGAGTGTGTCAGCAGTTCCTGCAAGATGAAGGCATTAAAGCTATGGACTGGCCCACCCATTCCTCAGACCTGAATCTGATTGAACACATATGAGACCTCATGTCTCACTCCATCCACCAACATCACGTTGCACCACAGACTGTCCAGGAGTTGGCAGATGCTTTAGCCCAGGTCTGGGAGGAGATCCCTCAGGAGACCATCCCCCGCCTCATCAGGAGCATGCCCAGGCATTGTACAATAGGGAGGTCATACAGGCACGTGGAGGCCACACACAATACTGAGCATCTTTTCCTTGTCATGAGGCATTTTCACTGAAGTTGGATCAGCCTGTAATTTGATTTTCCACTTTGATTTTGAGTATATTTCCAAATCCAGACCTCCATGGGATATTCATTTTGATTTACATTGATCATTTTTAGGTTTTATTGTTCTGAACACATTCCACTATGCAATGAATAAAAATTTGCAACTGAAATATTTCATTCAGTGATATCTAGGATGTGGTATTTTAGTGTCCCCTATATTTTTTTGAGCAGTGTATAATGAATGTTAATTTTCTTGCTGGCTACCTATTTAGGGATAGGGTAAGATCTATCTATCAATCCATTATCTATCTATATTTCTATGTATCTATCCATGTATTTATCTATTTCTTCTCTCATTATTACACTTTGTCTATATCTGCTCCGGAGCACCGCGCCCGCTTTATCCTCCTTTATTGGGCAGATCTTATTTTCACACTGATGTTAGTGTTTGGTGCTTAGCGCTTACCTATTTTTTGGACTCACATCTCCACATTCCTGGTGGTACGTATGATCTTCCGGTATGTCTTATTATAGAGGCTATCGGTTAGTGGACATACTGTTAATATCACAATGTGAGTGCAGAATTTGGGGCGCACCTTTTTTTTTTTGTTCAGGTCCACACTTTGTCTACAGCCGGCCCTTCCTGTCTATGGGACAGCGCTTTAAGCTGGATACAGAAATTTTTTCCGGAAATGTCTGCCGCACTCGTAGCTTTCTCCTCTTTGGATCTTTGGGCAGATTTATAGCACAAATAGCCGGTGTGTACCTCAGAGTGATATAAGAGGTAGGTTGTGACAGGTTTGGGATTTAGAGATGACGTGTTTGTTACTTTGTCAACATAATTACTGACGTATGCAAATTACAGCAACAATTTTCCATTTATCCCCGGTGGAAAAGAAGCTTTTTGCATGGCAATGAGACACCAAACACTCATTCCCTGCATATATTTAACATCTGACGCTGTCCCTTTGTGCATTCAGGCAGATTTCGAATTTATGAGCCTTTTAAAGTGTTTTTTCTTTTTTTTTTTATCCCTTTTGCATTTGTTAACTTGGATGTAGAGATTGATACAAACATTGAGAGAATTCCTAAAGTTATAGTAGCCGCTGTTTATACAAACCGCGAATTTGGCAAATTTGGAAAATTGGCATTAAAGGGACCCTGTGCCCCAATGCATATTGATGCAATAAAGGGGGTCCACTACTTGGTGGTCCTTTCGATAAGAGTAGCTCTCAATCTGTTGGACACAACCAGTACGTGTATTATCTATATATATAATTGTCTAAGGGTTTTTCCGTCTGTCTGTCTTTCTGTCTGTCTTTCTGTCTGTCTGTCCTGGAAATCCCACGTCTCTGATTGGTCGAGGCCGCCAGGCCTCGACCAATCAGCGACGGGCATAGCATGGCGACGATGATGTCATAATGGAAATCCCGCGTTTCTGATTGGTCGAGGCCGCCAGGCCTCGACCAATCAGCGACGGGCACAGTATCAACGTAGATGTCATAATGGTTGCCATGGCGACGGTGATGTCATAAAGGTTGCCTCAACCAATCAGCGACGGGCACAGTCTGCCGCGAATTCTGGAATCATCATTGTCCATATACTACGGGGACATGCATATTCTAGAATACCCGATGCGTTAGAATCGGGCCACAATCTAGTACAGTATAATTGCGCTTTTATTTGAATGTCCAGCATGCAGTACTGCATTTTGTCTGTAGAGGACGCTCAGGAAACAATTCACTGCAGGTTTTGTTGGTTTTATCACTTGCAATGCTGGGACGTATCGATTTAGTGTACCAGCACCTATTATAAGGCAGTAGCTCAAAATTCATCAAGGTGTCCGCCGTATGTGTCCACTTTGTTTTTCATCAAAATGTGAAATGTGCAATTTTATTGCCCAGTGACCTACACCACAATGGCATGGACTGACTTTATAGTATATGTAACTTCAAAACGGATCTGTCACCAGATTTGACAATATAAACTGCATACCTCATTAAAAAAAAGATCTGGTAGATATGAAGAGACTGGTGTAATTAATTTGAAAATCCACATCAAAATGCTTGTTCAATTATTTATTTGATTGACAGCTCCTTGGTGTCCCTTGTCCCCACTGCTAGATCTCTACCTACCTAGCCTAACTGACCGCTCCTTATCCTTAGCTTTCCTCTTCCCTACTGCTGCTGATTCTTCACCCACTTAGCCTGATTGACAGCTCCTCAGTGTCCTCATCCCTGCTGCTGAACCTCTACCTACATACCCTGATTAATCCTCCTCCCTGCTGTTACTGAAACTCCAACCACCTAGATGACTTAATGGCTCCTCAGTGTCCCTCCTCCCTGCTGAATCTTTAGCCACCTACCTGGATTGACTGCTCCACAGTGTCCCTCATCCCTGCTGTTGAATATCTATCTTCATACTTTAATAATCCTCCCTGCTGCTACTGAAACTCCAACCAACTAGCCGACTTAATGGCTCCTCA
Source organism: Ranitomeya variabilis (assembly GCF_051348905.1). Classification (NCBI taxonomy): domain Eukaryota; kingdom Metazoa; phylum Chordata; class Amphibia; order Anura; family Dendrobatidae; genus Ranitomeya; species Ranitomeya variabilis. Next base: position 750,591,278 of record NC_135234.1, on the reverse strand, counting down.
GTGTCACTTCCTCCCTGCTGCTGAATCGCTACCTACATACCCTGATTTATCATCCTCCCTGCTGCTACTGAAACTCCAGCCACATAGCTGACTTAATGGCTCCTCAGTGTCCCTCCTCCCTGCTGAATCTCCAGCCACCTACCTGGATTGACTGCGCCTCAGTGTCCCTCCTCCCTGCGGAATCTCCAGCCACCTACCTGGATTGACTGCTCCTCAGTGTCCCTCCTCCCTGCGGAATCTCCAGCCACCTACCTGGATTGACTGCTCCTCAGTGTCCCTCCTTCTGGCTGATCCGAGAACTCACACTGTTCAGTACAAGCTCTGTCATTTAGACTGGGCGAGCAGATACTGAATACACTTAGACTTATGAACTGACCTCACAAAATGCTTATCCTGACATCAGGAATGTACTGCCATTCTGACATGGATTGTCACAGTGAATTCCCCAGCCTCATCAGGTCTTCTCAGTCACTTGTACTTGCACAGTTTTGGAAGAAACTCCATAGGAGGTTGTTCCAAACATCTTGAAGAACTGACCCCAGGTCTTCTGTGTATGAGATTAAGTACAAAGAAAGAAAAAAAGCCAGCTCACCGATATATGCAAGAAGCACGGAACTTCGTCCTGACTCGACGTAATGCAAATCCAAGTAAAAGAGAAAAATGTTCCAGCTTCTTAGATAAAATGTAAAACTTTAATCCATCATATAAAATAGTAGAGGACACACTCCTGGGACAATGCCATATCACAAGTGAAGAAAGCTACGCGTTTCGACCATATGGCCTTTGTCACAGCTGATCTACTTAGCAGTCCATCCGGTATAAGAAGGACTGACCTACCAATGGAAAGGTAAAGCAAAAAAAAAAGAAAAAAAAAAGGAGCTCGCCTGACCAACAGTACTTTGAATCACAAACACATATAGATCATTGCCAGATATTCTAAAAAATATAAACAATATATATATACATATACAATGGTAAGATACAATAAATCCCATATATACAAAAAAAAAAAAAAAGACAGAAAAAACACAAAAAAAGGGCTAAAAAACATGCAATTTATAAATACATGAATCTATGCCTGCACTGCAATTTACCGTCTCTAATAGTGAAACATAAGTTCACTTTTTTTATTTAAACCATGCGGAAATCTAGTACCCAAATTAAACATCCAAAAGGCTTCCCGTGTGAGTAAAGACCTATGCATGTCTCCTCCCCGCGGAGGTTTTTTTATTTTTTCAATGCCCGTTACTCTTAAGGAATCAGTACTGCGTGAATGCATTTCAATGAAATGTCTCGCTGCTGAGGAAACGGTACGATTGCTGTTAGTTGTACATTTGATATCGTACAAATGTTCAGAGATGCGGTTTTTTAGTTTTCTGATTGTGCAACCAATGTATGATTTGTCGCAGGAAATGCAATCTATTTTGTATACTACAAATCGTGTGTTACAATTAATAAAAGTTTTAATTTTATATTTATTTTCCATACCCCTAGTACCAATCAATTTTGTAACTATTAAATGCTTACAGGTAGTACAATTAGTGATATTGCATTTATAGCAACCCGTACAACTAAGCCAGGTGCTATTAGGTTGTTTGGACATAAAGCAATTAGGGGATAATATGTTACCTAGCGTAGGTGCCCTTCTTGCTACAACGTTGCAACCATTATTTAACAATACAGCAAGAGTGGGATCTTCAAAAAGAATTGGAATAGCCCGATTAATAATTGTTTTGATCTCATTAAATTGCGGGCTAAATTGTAGACAGACATATGGCTTAGTTGCCACATTTTTATGGATGTCATTTTTGTTTTTATTTTTCTTACGGCTAGATTCCACATCTAAAAGATCTGACTGATTCTTCTGTTTGGCAACATTTAATGCTCTATTGAGCATCCAGTTAGGGTACCCCCGCTTTCTAAATTTATTCCCTGCTTGAAATAAATAATTATTAAAATTACTATTGTTGTTGCAATTACGCTTCCATCTGGTAAATTCCCCCACGGGGATGGCTTTGATTGTATGCCTAGGATGGCTGCATGGAGCACCGTATTCCCTGCCATTGGATTTGTAAACGTACGTGTAGATACCAACTCATCAGGAATCCCTGTCAATTCCAAATCAAGAAATGAAATTTTGGAAACTGCATGCACAAACGTAAATTTTATGTTGAAATCGTTATTATTAATGTAATCCACACATTTTTGTATGGCAGATACATCGCCCTTCCAGATAATCAACGTATCGTCGATGTATCTGCCATACCAGTGGATAAAAGAAAAAGGATTTACTACTACTATGAGGCTTGTGCGGATCCTTCTGTCTGTTCATGTGATCCCAGACAGACTGGATGATGTGAGATCAGGGCTCTGTGGCCCGGATCATCACTTCCAGGACTGCTTGTTCTTTTTTTACGCTGAGGATATTTCTTAATGACATTGGCTGAATGTTTGGGGTCTTTGTACAGCTGCAGAACACATTTGGAGCCGCCAATCAGAAGCCTCCCTGATGGTATTACATGGTGGCTAAGTATCTGCCTGTATTTCTCAGCATTGAGGACACCATTAAGCCTGACCAAATCTCCAACTCCAGTTGCTGAAATGCATCCCCATATTTGTAGGACGCTCCACTGTGCCTCAATGTTGCCTGCAGACCCTCATTATTGTGCCGCTCTCCAGCCCTTTGGTGAACAAACTGTCTCCTGTTATAACCAAATATTTCACATTCTGACTCATCAGTCCAGAGCACCTGCTGCCATTTTTCTGCAGCCCAGCTCCTATGTTTTCGTATATTGTTGTGTCGCTTGGTCTTGTTTCCATGTGGAAGGTATGGCTTTTTGGCTGCAATTTTCTCATTAACACCATTTCTGGCCAGACTTCTCCGAACTGTAGATGGGTGTAGTTGGGTCCCACTGATTACTGCCAGTTCTGAACTGATGGCACTGCTGGACATCTTCCAAATAGGGTTCTTTCACACTACATTTTGGCATTCGTCCTGTCAGGGCTTACGTCCGAAACCCCCACAGAACGGGATTTGGTCGTTTGTGCTGACAGGGTTATGGACTATAATGGTGTGGACAGCGTGAACGTGCGCTCTGTCATGAATCACTTTCGGACATGTACGCCTACTGGAGGCCGACACTCAGACGTAGGAGATTGCATTTGGGTGTTCGTCTCCTGTAGGTGTACACACCTGAAAATGATGAACAGCAAAAGACACACTCACTTTCGGAACCATTATATTCTACACCCAAATCCCGTTTTGCAGGGGTCGGGGGTTCGGATGTAAGCAACAATGGGGCCAACGAATGGGTGCCAAAACGCAGTATGAACGCACCCTTACAAAGGGTAGTAAGCATGATGTGACTATGGTCCTCAACGTTGTCCATTTCTTGGTTCTTCTTCAAAAGAGCTTGAATAGCACATCTTGAAACCGCAGCCTACTTTGAAACCTTGGAGACACTTTGCTGATGCAGTATAACTACCTTGTGTCTTGTTGCTGTGCTCAATCTTTCCATTGTGTATAATGTTATGATCCCAATGGTAGAGGATCTCAGGGTTTTCAGCAAAGTCTGCAAACATAAAAAACCAGCTCATAGGGAGGTGGTAACTGAGCTGACCGCATACCTGATCCTAGCCCACAACTAATAGCAGCTGGGGAACGTACCTACGTTGGTTCTAGACGTCTCGCGCCAGCCGGAGAACTAACTAACCCTTTCAGAGAAAATCAGACCTCACTTGCCTCAAGAGAAAGGTACCCCAAAGTAGATACAGGCCCCCAACAAATAATAACGGTGAGGTAAGAAGAAAGGACAAACGTAAGTATGAACTAGATTCAGCAAAGAGAGGCCCACTATATAATAGCAGAAATATAGAAAGCGGACTTATGCGGTCAGCGAAAAACCCTACAAAAATATCCACGCTGAATATCCAAGAACCCCCGCACCGACTAACGGTGTGGGGGGAGAATATCAGCCCCCTAAGAGCTTCCAGCAAAAACAGGAATCACATTATGAACAAGCTGGACAAAAAACTGAACAATACAAATGAACAAAAATAAGAAAGCAGGACTTAGCTTATCTTGCAAAAATCAGGACCAGTAGACAGGAGCAACCAGACAAGGACTGATTACATTGATGCCAGGCACTGGACTAAGAATCCAGGAAGTTTAAATAGGAACACCCAGGGTCTAACGAACCAGGTGACTACAAACCTGGGGAAAGAATATCCAAGTGCCATACCGCTAGTGACCACAAGAGGGAGCCAAAAAGTATAGTTCACAACAGTACCCCCCCTTTAAGGAGGGGTCACCGAACCCTCACTATGACCACCAGGGCGATCAGGATGGGCAGCGTGAAAGGCACAAACCAAATCGGCCGCATGAACATCAGAAGCGACCACCCAGGAATTATCCTCCTGACCATAGCCCTTCCATTTGACCAGATACTGAAGCCTCCGTCTAGAGAGACGAGAATCTAAGATCTTCTCCACCACGTACTCCAACTCGCCCTCAACCAAGACCGGAGCAGGAGGGTCAACAGCAGGAACCACAGGCACAATGTACCACCGCAACAAAGACCTATGGAACACACTGTGAATGGCAAACGACACAGGAAGATCCAAACGAAAAGACACCGGATTAAGGACCTCCAAAATTCTATAAGGACCAATAAAGCGAGGCTTAAACTTAGGAGAGGAAACCTTCAGAGGGACATACCGAGAAGACAACCAAACCAAATCCCCAACACGAAGTCGGGGACCCACGCCGCGGCAGCGGTTGGCAAAACGCTGAGCCTTCTCCTGTGACAACTTCAAGTTGTCCACCACATGATTCCAAGTCCGCTGCAACCTATCAACCACGGAATCCACCCCAGGACAGTCAGAAGGCTCAACATGACCTGAGGAGAAACGAGGATGGAAACCAGAGTTGCAGAAAAATGGCGAAACCAAAGTAGCGGAACTAGCCCGATTATTGAGGGCAAACTCAGCCAATGGCAAGAAGGTCACCCAATCATCCTGATCCGCAGAAACAAAACATCTCAAATAAGCCTCCAGCGTCTGATTAGTTCGCTCCGTTTGGCCATTCGTCTGAGGATGAAAGGCAGACGAGAACGACAGATCAATGCCCATCTTAGCACAAAAGGATCGCCAGAATCTGGACACAAACTGGGATCCTCTGTCAGACACGATATTCTCAGGAATGCCGTGCAAACGAACCACATTCTGAAAAAACAAAGGAACCAGATCGGAAGAGGAAGGCAACTTAGGCAAGGGCACCAAATGGACCATCTTGGAAAACCGATCACACACCACCCAGATAACAGACATTCCCTGAGACACCGGAAGATCTGAAATGAAATCCATGGAAATGTGTGTCCAAGGCCTCTTCGGGACGGGCAAGGGCAAAAGCAACCCACTGGCACGAGAACAGCAAGGCTTAGCCCGAGCACAAGTCCCACAGGACTGCACAAAAGAACGCACATCCCGTGACAAGGAAGGCCACCAAAAGGACCTAGCCACCAAATCTCTGGTACCAAAAATCCCAGGATGCCCTGCCAACACCGAGGAATGAACCTCGGAAATAACTCTGCTGGTCCATTTATCAGGAACAAACAGTCTGTCAGGTGGACAAGGGTCAGGTCTACCAGCCTGAAATCTCTGCAACACACGTCGCAAATCAGGAGAAATGGCTGACAAGATTACTCCCTCTTTAAGAATACCAGCCGGCTCTGAGACTCCAGGAGAGTCAGGCACAAAGCTCCTAGAGAGAGCATCAGCCTTCACATTTTTCGAACCAGGCAGGTATGAGACCACAAAGTCAAAACGGGAGAAAAACAATGACCAACGAGCCTGTCTAGGATTCAGGCGTTTAGCAGACTCGAGATACATCAGTGTCATGAATCCCAATGGCTAGGGATAGCACAGGACAAGCAAGGTACAAATATATAACGGATGAGCTCTAGGGTGATGGAACCTGGGCTGACCGCTGCCCTACGCCTGACAAACGCAACTAGAGATAGCCAGGGAGCGTGCCTACGTTGGTTCTAGACGCCACGCACCAGCCTAAGAGCTAACTAGTACTGCAGAGAAAATAAAGACCTCACTTGCCTCCAGAGGAACGAACCCCAAAAGGTATAGTTGCCCCCCACATGTATTGACGGTGAAATGAGAGGAAGGCACACACATAGAGATGATATATATAGGTTTAGCAAATAGAGGCCCGCTGTAAACTAGAAAGCAGAACGATACAAAAGGGGTCTGAGCGGTCAGCAAAAAACCCTAATCAAAAAAACCATCCTGAGATTACAAGAACCCATGTGCCAACTCATGGCACATGGGGAGAACCTCAGTCCACTAGAGCTACCAGCTAGCATAGAGACATAATAAGCAAGCTGGACAAAAAAACCAAACAACTGAAAATCAGCACTTAGCTTATCCTGAAAGATCTGGGAGCAGGTAGGCAGGAACAAAACAGAGCACATCTGAATACATTGATAGCCGGCAAGGAAATGACAGAAAGGCCAGGTAAAATAGGAAACACCCAGCCTCAGATGGACAGGTGGAAACCAAAGGCCGCAACCCACCAAAGTCACCCAGTACCAGCAGTAACCACCAGAGGGAGCCCACAAACAGAATCCACAACAGTACCCCCCCCTTGAGGAGGGGTCACCGAACCCTCACGAGAACCCCCAGGGCGATCAGGGTGAGCTCTATGGAAGGCGCGGACCAAATCAGTCGCATGAACATCGGAGGCGACCACCCAGGAATTATCCTCCTGACCATAACCCTTCCACTTAACCAAATACTGGAGTTTGCGTCTGGAAACACGAGAATCCAAGATCTTCTCAACAACATACTCCAATTCTCCCTCCACCAGCACCGGAGCAGGAGGCTCAACCGAAGGAACAACGGGCACCTCATACCTCCGCAACAACGACCGATGGAACACATTATGAATAGCAAACGATGCTGGGAGATCCAAACGAAAAGATACAGGGTTAAGAATCTCCGAGATCCTATAAGGACCGATGAACCGAGGCTTGAACTTAGGAGAAGAGACCTTCATAGGGACAAAACGAGAAGACAACCACACCAAATCCCCAACAAGAAGTCGGGGACCCACGCGGCGACGGCGATTAGCAAACTGCTGAGTCTTCTCCTGAGATAACTTCAAATTGTCCACCACCTGATTCCAAATTTGATGTAGCCTGTCCACCACCACGTCCACTCCAGGACAATCCGAAGACTCCACCTGACCAGAGGAAAAACGAGGATGAAACCCCGAATTACAAAAAAAAGGAGAGACCAACGTGGCAGAACTAGCCCGATTATTAAGAGCAAATTCGGCCAGTGGCAAAAAAGCAACCCAGTCATCTTGGTCAGCAGAAACAAAACACCTCAAATAAGTTTCCAAGGTCTGATTAGTTCGCTCCGTCTGGCCATTCGTCTGAGGATGGAATGCAGACAAGAAAGACAAATCAATGCCCATCTTGGCACAAAATGTCCGCCAAAATCTAGACACAAACTGGGATCCCCTGTCAGAAACGATATTCTCCGGAATCCCATGCAAACGAACCACGTTCTGAAAAAATAAAGGGACCAACTCAGAGGAGGAAGGCAACTTAGGCAAGGGTACCAAATGAACCATCTTAGAAAAGCGGTCACACACAACCCAGATAACGGACATTTTCTGTGAAACCGGGAGATCAGAAATAAAATCCATGGAAATGTGCGTCCAAGGCCTCTTCGGGATGGGCAAGGATAACAACAACCCACTGGCCCGAGAACAGCAAGGCTTAGCTCGAGCACACACTTCACAAGACTGCACAAAGGTACGCACATCCCTAGACAAGGAAGACCACCAAAAAGACCTGGCTACCAAGTCTCTAGTACCAAATATTCCAGGATGACCAGCCAACACAGAAGAATGGACCTCGGAGATGACTCTACTGGTCCAATCATCCGGAACAAACAGTCTTTCTGGTGGACAACGATCCGGTTTATCCACCTGAAACTCCTGCAATGCACGTCGCAAGTCTGGGGATACGGCGGACAATATTACCCCATCCCTAAGGATACCAGTAGGCCCAGAATCTCCAGGAGAGTCAGGCACAAAACTCCTGGAAAGAGCATCTGCCTTCACATTCTTTGAACCTGGCAGGTATGAAACCACGAAATTGAAACGAGAAAAAAACAACGACCAACGAGCCTGTCTAGGATTCAAACGCCTGGCAGACTCAAGGTAAATGAGATTCTTGTGATCAGTCAAGACCACCACACGATGTTTAGCACCCTCAAGCCAATGACGCCACTCCTCAAATGCCCACTTCATGGCCAAAAGCTCCCGATTACCCACATCATAATTGCGCTCGGCGGGCGAGAATTTTCTAGAGAAGAATGCACATGGCTTCATCACCGAGCCATCAGAACTTCTCTGTGACAAAACCGCCCCCGCTCCAATCTCGGAAGCATCAACCTCAACCTGAAAAGGAAGTGAAACATCTGGTTGACACAACACAGGAGCAGAAGAAAACCGGCGCTTAAGTTCCTGAAAGGCCCCCACAGCCGCAGGAGACCAATCAGCAACATCGGCACCCTTTTTAGTCAAATCAGTCAAAGGTTTAACAATACTGGAAAAATTTGCAATGAACCGACGATAAAAATTAGCAAACCCCAAGAACTTCTGTAGGCTCTTAACAGATGTAGGTTGTGTCCAGTCACAAATTGCCTGAACCTTGACGGGATCCATCTCAATAGTAGAAGGAGAAAAAATGTACCCCAAAAAAGAAATCTTCTGGACTCCGAAGAGACACTTTGAGCCCTTCACAAACAGAGAATTGGCCCGCAGAACCTGAAACACCTTCCTGACCTGTAGAACATGAGACTCCCAGTCATCAGAAAACACCAAAATATCATCCAAATACACAATCATAAACTTATCCAGATATTCACGGAAAATATTGTGCATAAAGGACTGAAAGACTGACGGAGCATTGGAGAGTCCAAAAGGCATTACCAAATACTCAAAATGGCCCTCAGGCATATTAAATGCGGTTTTCCACTCATCACCTTGTTTTATCCACACCAGATTATACGCACCGCGAAGATCTATCTTAGTGAACCACCTAGCCCCCTTAATGCGAGCAAACAAGTCAGTCAATAATGGCAATGGATACTGATATTTGACTGTAATCTTATTCAGAAGGCGATAATCTATACAAGGCCTCAGGGAACCATCTTCTTTTGCCACGAAAAAAAAACCTGCTCCCAGAGGGGACGAAGATGGACGAATATGTCCCTTTTCCAAGGACTCCTTAATATAATTCCGCATAGCAGTATGCTCTGGCAGTGACAGATTAAATAAACGACCCTTAGGGAACTTACTGCCAGGAATCAATTCTATAGCACAGTCACAATCTCTATGCGGAGGGAGCGAATTGAGCTTAGGCTCCTCAAAAACATCCCTATAGTCAGACAAAAACTCAGGGATCTCAGAAGGAGTAGATGAAGCGATTGAAATCGGAGGTGCATGATCATGAACCCCCTGACATCCCCAGCTTAACACAGACATTGTTTTCCAGTCCAGGACAGGATTATGAGTTTGTAACCATGGCAGCCCCAGCACTAGTACATCATGTAAATTATACAGTACAAGGAAGCGAATCACCTCCTGATGAACGGGAGTCATGCGCATGGTCACTTGTGTCCAATACTGCGGTTTATTCATAGCCAATGGTGTAGAGTCAATTCCCTTCAGAGGAATAGGAACTTCCAGAGGCTCCAGACTAAAACCGCAGCGTTTAGCAAATGACCAATCCATAAGACTCAGGGCAGCGCCCGAATCCACATAGGCATCGACGGAAATGGAAGACAGTGAAAAAATCAGAGTCACAGACAAAATGAACTTAGGCTGCAGAGTACCAATGGCAAAAGATTTATCAAGCTTTTTTGTGCGTTTAGAGCATGCTGATATAACATGAGCTGAATCACCACAATAAAAACACAATCCATTTTTCCGCCTATAATTTTGCCGCTCACTTCTGGACTGAATTCTATCACATTGCATAGTCTCAGGTGCCTGTTCAGAAGACACCGCCAACTGGTGCACGGGTTTGCGCTCCCGCAAACGCCGATCAATCTGTATGGCCATAGCCATAGACTCATTCAGACCTGTAGGCGTAGGGAACCCCACCATAATATCCTTAATGGCCTCAGAAAGACCATTTCTGAAGTTTGCAGCCAGGGCGCACTCATTCCACTGAGTAAGCACCGACCATTTCCGAAATTTTTGACAATATATTTCCGCTTCATCATGCCCCTGAGAGAGGGCTAACAAAGCCTTTTCAGCCTGAATCTCCAGGTTGGGTTCCTCATAGAGCAATCCCAATGCCAGAAAAAACGCATCCACACTGAGCAATGCAGGATCCCCTGGTGCCAATGCAAATGCCCAATTCTGAGGGTCGCCCCGCAGGAAAGATATTACAATCCTGACCTGTTGAGCAGGGTCTCCAGAGGAGCGAGATTTTAAAGAAAGAAACAATTTACAATTGTTCCTGAAATTCAGGAAGGTAGATCTATCTCCAGAGAAGAACTCTGGAATAGGAATTCTAGGTTCAGACATGGGAGTGTGAACAACAAAATCCTGTATGTTTTGAACTTTTGCCGCGAGATTACTCAGGCTGGAAGCCAAACTCTGGACATCCATGTTAAACAGCTAAGATCAGAGCCATTCAAGGGTTAAGAGGAGGTAAGAAGCAGCTAGACAGCAATTAAGGGCTAGGCAGCAAAACTCTGAAGGGAAAAAAAAAAATTCCCTTAAACACTTCTTATTCTCCTGCTTCAGCCCAAACAATTAACACTTTGTGGGCCGGCTATACTGTCATGAATCCCAATGGCTAGGGATAGCACAGGACAAGCAAGGTACAAATATATAACGGACGAGCTCTAGGGTGATGGAACCTGGGCTGACCGCTGCCCTACGCCTGACAAACGCAACTAGAGATAGCCAGGGAGCGTGCCTACGTTGGTTCTAGACGCCACGCACCAGCCTAAGAGCTAACTAGTACTGCAGAGAAAATAAAGACCTCACTTGCCTCCAGAGGAACGAACCCCAAAAGGTATAGTTGCCCCCCACATGTATTGACGGTGAAATGAGAGGAAGGCACACACATAGAGATGATATATATAGGTTTAGCAAATAGAGGCCCGCTGTAAACTAGAAAGCAGAACGATACAAAAGGGGTCTGAGCGGTCAGCAAAAAACCCTAATCAAAAAAACCATCCTGAGATTACAAGAACCCATGTGCCAACTCATGGCACATGGGGAGAACCTCAGTCCACTAGAGCTACCAGCTAGCATAGAGACATAATAAGCAAGCTGGACAAAAAAACCAAACAACTGAAAATCAGCACTTAGCTTATCCTGAAAGATCTGGGAGCAGGTAGGCAGGAACAAAACAGAGCACATCTGAATACATTGATAGCCGGCAAGGAAATGACAGAAAGGCCAGGTAAAATAGGAAACACCCAGCCTCAGATGGACAGGTGGAAACCAAAGGCCGCAACCCACCAAAGTCACCCAGTACCAGCAGTAACCACCAGAGGGAGCCCACAAACAGAATCCACAACACATCAGATTTTTGTGATCAGTCAAGACCACCACACGATGCTTAGCTCCCTCGAGCCAATGACGCCACTCCTCAAATGCCCACTTCATGGCCAACAACTCCCGAATACCAACATCATAGTTCCGCTCAGCAGGCGAAAACTTCCTGGAAAAGAAAGCACATGGTCTCATCACAGAGCAACCAGAGCCTCTCTGCGACAAAACAGCCCCTGCGCCGATCTCAGAAGCATCCACTTCAACCTGAAAGGGAAGTGAGACATCAGGCTGGCACAAAACAGGCGCCGAAGTAAACCGACGCTTCAGCTCCCGGAAGGCCTCCACGGCCGCAGGAGCCCAATTAGCAACATCAGAACCTTTCTTGGTCATATCCGTCAGAGGTTTAACAACGCTAGAAAAGTTAGCAATAAAACGACGGTAGAAATTAGCAAAACCCAAAAACTTCTGAAGACTCTTAACAGACGTGGGTTGAGTCCAATCATGAATAGCTCGGACCTTGACTGGGTCCATCTCCACAGCAGAAGGGGAAAAAATAAAACCCAAAAAGGAAACCTTCTGCACTCCAAAGAGACACTTTGAGCCCTTCACAAACAAAGCATTATCGCGCAAAACCTGAAACACCATCCTGACCTGCTTTACATGAGAATCCCAATCATCAGAAAAAACTAAAATGTCATCCAGATAAACAATCACAAATTTATCTAGATACTTCCGGAAGATGTCATGCATAAAGGACTGAAACACTGAAGGAGCATTAGAGAGCCCAAAAGGCATCACCAAGTACTCAAAATGACCTTCGGGCGTATTAAATGCAGTTTTCCATTCATCTCCCTGCTTAATGCGCACAAGGTTGTACGCACCACGAAGATCTATCTTGGTGAACCACTTGGCACCCTTAATCCGGGCAAACAAGTCCAACAATAGTGGCAAAGGATATTGAAATTTAACCGTGATTTTATTCAGAAGCCGATAGTCTATACAAGGTCTCAAAGATCCGTCTTTCTTGGCCACAAAAAAGAATCCCGCACCAAGAGGGGAAGAGGATGGACGAATATGTCCCTTCTCCAAAGACTCCTTTATATAAGAACGCATTGCGGCATGCTCAGGTACCGACAGATTAAATAATCGTCCCTTAGGAAACTTACTACCAGGAATCAAATCTATAGCGCAGTCACAGTCCCTATGAGGAGGAAGAGCACTGGACCTGGACTCACTGAATACATCCTGATAGTCCAACAAGTACTCAGGAACTTCTGAAGGAGTGGAGGAAGCAATAGACACTGACGGGGAATCGCAATGAATACCCTGACAACCCCAACTTGACACAGACATAGCCCTCCAATCTAAAACTGGATTATGGGCCTGTAACCATGGCAGACCCAAAACGACCAAATCATGCATCTTATGCAGAACAAGAAAACGAATCACCTCCCGATGTTCAGGAGTCATGCACATGGTCACTTGTGTCCAATACTGCGGTTTATTCTCCGCCAATGGCGTAGCATCAATCCCTCTAAGAGGAATAGGATTTTCTAAAGGCTCCAGGATAAAACCACAGCGCTTGGCAAACGACAAGTCCATAAGACTCAGGGCAGCACCTGAATCCACAAACGCCATAACAGGGTAGGAAGACAATGAGCAAATTAAAGTCACAGACAAAATAAATTTAGGCTGCAAGTTACCAATGGCGACAGGACTAACAAACTTTGTTAGGCGTTTAGAGCATGCTGAGATAACATGTGTAGAATCACCACAGTAAAAACACAACCCATTCTGACGTCTATGATTTTGCCGTTCAGTTCTAGTCTGAATTCTATCACATTGCATTAAGTCCGGTGTCTGTTCAGACAACACCGCCAGAGGATTAGCGGATTTGCGCTCCCGCAAACGCCGATCAATCTGAATGGCTAGCGTCATAGAATCATTCAGACTTGTAGGAATGGGGAAGCCCACCATCACATTCTTAATGGTTTCAAAAAGGCCATTTCTGAAATTTGCGGCCAGAGCGCACTCATTCCACTGAGTAAGCACGGACCATTTCCGAAATTTTTGGCAATACACTTCAGCTTCATCCTGGCCCTGAGAGATAGCCAGCAAAGCCTTCTCTGCCTGAATTTCAAGATTGGGCTCCTCATAAAGCAATCCGAGCGCCAGAAAAAACGCATCAATATTTGCCAATGCCGGATCTCCTGGCGCCAATGAGAAAGCCCAATCCTGAGGGTCGCCCCGCAAGAAGGAGATAACAATTTTAACTTGCTGAGCTGAGTCTCCAGACGAACGAGGTCTCAAAGATAGAAACAATTTACAATTATTCCTAAAATTCCTAAATTTAAATCGATCACCAGAGAACAGCTCAGGAATAGGTATCTTCGGCTCTGACATAGGACTGCTAATAACAAAATCCTGAATGCCCTGCACACGTGCAGCAAGCTGATCCACACTAGTAATCAGAGTCTGAACATTCATGTCTGCAGCAGAGCTTCAAGCCACTCAGAGGTAAAGGGGAGGAAGAAAAAAAAAAAAAAAAAACTCAGAACTTCTTTTCTTTTAATCCCACTTCTGCAATGCATTAACTATTCACTCGGCCTGGCATACTGTTGTGATCCCAATGGTAGAGGATCTCAGGGTTTTCAGCAAAGTCTGCAAACATAAAAAACCAGCTCATAGGGAGGTGGTAACTGAGCTGACCGCATACCTGATCCTAGCCCACAACTAATAGCAGCCGGGGAACGTACCTACGTTGGTTCTAGACGTCTCGTGCCAGCCGGAGAACTAACTAACCCTTTCAGAGAAAATCAGACCTCACTTGCCTCAAGAGAAAGGTACCCCAAAGTAGATACAGGCCCCCAACAAATAATAACGGTGAGGTAAGAAGAAAGGACAAACGTAAGTATGAACTAGATTCAGCAAAGAGAGGCCCACTATATAATAGCAGAAATATAGAAAGCGGACTTATGCGGTCAGCGAAAAACCCTACAAAAATATCCATGCTGAATATCCAAGAACCCCCGCACCGACTAACGGTGTGGGGGGAGAAAATCAGCCCCCTAAGAGCTTCCAGCAAAAACAGGAATCACATTATGAACAAGCTGGACAAAAAAACTGAACAATACAAATGAACAAAAATAAGAAAGCAGGACTTAGCTTATCTTGCAAAAATCAGGACCAGTAGACAGGAGCAACCAGACAAGGACTGATTACATTGATGCCAGGCACTGGACTAAGAATCCAGGAAGTTTAAATAGGAACACCCAGGGTCTAACGAACCAGGTGACTACAAACCTGGGGAAAGAATATCCAAGTGCCATACCGCTAGTGACCACAAGAGGGAGCCAAAAAGTATAGTTCACAACAGTATAACCAGTGACATGAAACTGTCTTCCGCAACCTCACCTTTGTAGCAGAGTTTGGCTGTTCCTCACCAACTTTTTAGCCTCCCATGGTTGTTTCTATGTCAGTAGATCATTAATTTTTAACCTACATATGAAAAGTTGATCATTATCACCTGTTTGGTATAAGTGGTTACTCATTCACCTGACAATAGTCCTACAAAACGTTCTGTGTAAGTGTTTGGGGTGGACACGGTATAAAGGTGAAGTTCAAATCTAGACATGTTTTAGAAAAAGTTCTAGTGGTGAAAAGTTCAGCTTTACATGATGTTTTATACGCTGTTGTGGGAATCCAGCAACACCTTAGAAGTGGCTCACTTGATCACCGAATCCAAAACTTTTTAGCCAAGTCCATAGTGTGTGCAAGGCACTACATTATTTCTATAATAATAACCCAAAATCCCTGATTTTGTGCAAGCGCCGTTAGAAGAATTGATGCTGTTTCCAAGGAAAATGGCGGTCACACCAAATATTGACGGGATTTAGATTTCTCTTTCGTTCATTTAATTAGAATTTTGTTAATTCATTAAAAATAAACTAATAAAAGTTCTACACTCCTCAACACTTAAATTGTAAAACAAGGAAAAAAAAGTGGTGGAATTATGGAAATGACAGGATGGACAGACACACTAATGATCTGCAAACGAGGAAAAAATGGAAACAACCTTTTTAAAACACCTCGATTTATTCAGTCTGGAGTATGAGCCACGTGCAGAAATCCCCGCACTTACAGCCTCGGCTGCTATCAATAAGGTTATTAAAGGTTGTTTGAGGAAGAAGGTTCAGCTGCTAAATGCATTTGGGCAAATCATCAAGATCCGCTGCTGGATGTGCTCAATGGGAGACGAGTCCTGAGACTCTGCAGGCCATGGTGGCACATTTAGGCCATGTGGGCTGCTCACGCGGTCTTGCTTTGTAATGATGATCAAAAATGGCTCCCGAGATATTTTTGAGAAATGTCCGTGCCACTGGTACAATTACTAAATCAATGTAACGCTGAGCTGTGTATCTGGAAAGAAGACTAGAAGGATCCGACTACCGTACATGATGCCACACCACACCATAATCCTGGGAGTAAGACTAGTTTGATGTTCCCTCATGAAGGCCTATTCATGGTGTTGTCCACATGGTCTTCAGACGAATCTCTGACTATCATTGCATCCAAGACAAAAGCGAGACTCAACAATGAAGAGGACAGCCTCCAATGATGGCCTGAAAACAGTGACGAGGTCAATGGAGCACCTGTAGGCGGACATCTGGCTCGTAGACCAATATCGTGCAGATGCCTTCTGACAGTTTGTGTATAGGCAGCATCAATAGTAAAAAGAGAGAGCGAGCGAGAGAATTTCCCTGATGGGAAATTCTTCTGCGCACGCTCAGTTTCAAAAGACGGCATCCGTCGTTGGATTCCTGCTTTTGACAGTCAGCGACGGATCCTGCGCCCATAGGCTTCCATTATCGCCAACGACGGGCAGCGCAGGATCCGTCGCTGAGCGATTTTCCGACGTGCAAAAAAGACGTTCCTCTGTGCGTAGTCTCCGCCCGACGGACAACGATTTTCCGGCGGATCCAGTGCACGACGGATGAAATGTGTGATCATCCGTCACAATCCATCGCTAATACAAGTCTATGAGACAAAAACGGGTCCAGCAGAAACATTTGCTGGATCTGGTTTTTTCACAAAGCGACGCATTGTGACGGAAAAAGACAGACGGAAGTGTGAAAGAGGCCTTAGGCTCGGTGCGTAATTTCTGTTTACACTTGTGGTAAAGAATGAAATAAATAATGAAACCAGTGGTGCAGCCATTTCTCCAAAGTGTCCCAGGAGCATGTTGGTCATGCTAACCAAGCCACCTGTGTAGCCTAAATGTGCCACCATGGCCTGCAGCTTCTCCAGACTTGTCTCCCGTCAAGCACATCTGAGACGACATTGGTCGGTGATTACACAGGAGCTGCCAGCAGCTTATCTGGATGATTTGCCCAAATGCATTCAGCACTGCAGAACCTTCAGATGACCATTAATCATGTGACCATTGATCTTTTATTGTTTTCTAACCCTTTCCTGATCTATAGGAATCCTTAAAAAATAGCGGATGACTGGCCACTATTTTGCTGGATTTGTGAGAATCAAATTCCCCCAATTTTTTCTTTGCTAGAATTTTTTTTGCAATTTTTTTTAGGCAAATTCTAAGTGAATTCAATTTATCATTATTACCAGGGAATCAATTTAATTAAGGTCATGTGACCAGATCGCATCGAGGTGAGATTTTTGCACTTCTCCGCGCCGAGTTTGGAGAAAGAAGCTTCCAGTTCACTTATTGCATTTTTTTCCCAATGTAACCATCAAAAGATGCATTTAGGTGAAATTCCTCTTTAATTTGTCGCTCACATGACTTATTTCGCTTGTACTGGTAGTTATATGTGCCGGCAGCATGTCCCGCCACCCATCACAAGCCAGAAAAGTGCCACCTTGTGGTAGAAATAAGGAATAGCACTTCTGTTTTATTATAATTAGCCATTGGCATAGGGCGAAAGAAAAACATAAGGTTATAAGGATGGTCTGATCTGGGGTTCAGAACTGCAACGTTCTTTGCTTTTGGAAAGCACAAGTGAAGGGCCGGGAACATCAATGCTCTTTTTGTTGCGCTGTAGTCCTTACTGTCTCCATCAGATGTTCACATGACCTTGGAGACTGACCCCATCAGTGTGACGGATCACATGAGCAGTGAATGTCAGGGGATTAGTCTGTGTCTCTTTCTCATAGGTTTTTCTTTTCTTTTTTCTAATTATTATTTAAACTTTATTTTTTTTTTACTTTTTCATATATTTTTTTTTTTATTAATTTCTTTAATTAATTTTCTTTTGCAGATTTTATGCTGAAGAGCTACCTGCTATCCAGTACTTTAATATGATAAATTTACCATATGTTAGATAATATTATATACACTATATAGACTGATATATGTGTTGGTGACTCGGCTCTGTAACTTTACATGGTTATCAGCTCCATATTACCATAATAAGTGCCATACATCTTTCCATTATTACCTTAAGGAGAATAACCCATAATGGCAGACAGAAGAGCACCATTATCAGCCCCATAGAATGTATCCCATAACCAGTGCCATACAGGGAATTCCTTCCATAATCAGCATCATTCATAGTACGTCCCTATTAATAATACTGGATGGAATGTTTAAATTAAAAAAAAGGAGATTTACAAGAGGTCACTCACACATCGCCTCCTCTCCTGGAGCTGAACTCTATCAGCAGCCAAACAGATCAATGGCTTCAGGGGAAAAATTATCTCGTCTTTCCAAAGGGTCAAAAAATTCTACCCCCTTTTCACCTTTTTTCTCCTAGGATCGGACCATCGACCAAGTAACAGAACATCATTCAAAGCCAGAAGGTTCATCATTAGCCCAGAGACAAAAAATAGCAAAGCAGGGCACTTCTCAGACAGATTTTTTTCTTGATGTCAAGTCAAAATACCTGGGGGTCTATGGTAAAGAAAAAGCTAATTGTATATTGAAAAAGCTGATACTATTTTTCCTGGTGGTCTTGGGTAGTGTAAAAGCTACGGCTTTATTTCCTGGAGTTCTAGAGTAGCGCAGAAGCCAATGCAATATTCCCTGGTGGTCTAGAGTAGCGCAGAAGCCAATGCAATATCCCCTGGTGGTCTAGAGTAGCGCAGAAACCAATGCAATATTCCCTGGTGGTCTAGAGTAGCGCAGAAGCCAATGCAATATCCCCTGGTGGTCTAGAGTAGCGCAGAAGCCAATGCAATATTCCCTGGTAGTCTTAAGGTAGTGTAGAAGCCAATGCAATATTCCCTGGTAGTCTTAAGGTAGTGTAGAAGCCAATGCAATATTCCCTGGTGGTCTAGGGTAGCGCAGAAGCCAATGCAATATTCCCTGGTGATCTAGAGTAGCGCAGAAGCCAATGCAATATCCCCTGGTGGTCTAGAGTAGCGCAGAAGCCAATGCAATATTCCCTGGTGGTCTAGAGTAGCACAGAAACCAATCCAATATTCCCTGGTGGTCAAGGGTAGCACAGAAGCCAATGCAATATTCCCTCGTAGTCTTAAGGTAGAGTGGAAGCCAATGCAATATTCCCTGGTGGTCTAGAGTAGCGCAGAAGCCAATGCAATATTCCCTGGTAGTCTTAAGGTAGTGTAGAAGCCAATGCAATATTCCCTGGTGGTCTAGGGTATCGCAGAAACCAATGCAATATTCCCTGATGGTCTAGGGTATCGCAGAAAACAAGGCAAAATTCCCTGGTGGTCTAGGGTTGCGCAGAAGCCAATGCATTATTCCCTGGTGGTCTAGGGTAGCGCAGAAACCAATGCAATATTCCCTGGTGGTCTAGGGTAGCGCAAAGCCAATGCAATATTCCCTGGTGGTCTAGGGTATCGCAGAAACCAATGCAATATTCCCTGGTGGTCTAGGGCAGAGGTCCCCAACTCCAGTCCTCAAGGCCCACCAACAGATCATGTTTTCAGGATTTCCTTTGTGTTGCACAGGTGTTGCAATTACCACCTGGGCAGGACTAAGGAAATCCTGAAAACATGACCTGTTGGTGGGCCTTGAGGACTGGAGTTGGGGACCTCTGGTCTAGGGTATCGCAGAAGCCAATGCAATATTCCCTGGTGGTCTAGAGTACCACAGAAACCAATCCAATATTCCCTGGTGGTCAAGGGTAGCACAGAAGCCAATGCAATATTCCCTCGTAGTCTTAAGGTAGAGTGGAAGCCAATTCAATATTCCCTGGTAGTCTAGGGTTGCGCAGAAGCCAATGCAATATCCCCTGGTGATCTAGGGTATCGCAGAAACCAATGCAATATTCCCTCGTAGTCTTAAGGTAGAGTGGAAGCCAATGCAATATTCCCTGGTAGTCTAGGGTAGCGCAGAAGCCAATGCAATATTCCCTGGTGGTCTAGGGTAGCGCAGAAGCCAATGCAATATTCCCTGGTGATATGCAAAATCCCAAAGCCATTTTGACAGTCTGGGTATGGGAGTACTACATTTGCACGCCCCCAGACCAGTAAGTCCGCTCCACACAATACATATCAGAGTAGGAGAAAAACAAGGAGCATACCATAGACAATATATAAACAAATCTTTATTAATATGTAAAAAAGTTAAAATACAATCAGTAGTGCATCATAATATGTAGGTTCCAATGTAAGGCAGAAAAGAGACAGTCACTCAAGTGTACCCCAAATAATACTGCAAGGGGAGACCCCAAACACGGGGGACAAAGCACGCAGTGTACTCCCCATAGACAATATAGAGGCCAGGTAAGCTCAAGGTACAAGAATATTAACAGTCTGTCTATCACAGAGCTGGACACACGTGGGATATATGTTCATCTAAAGAAATAGTTACACTATAACAAAGTGGGATAACCAGAAAAAGATGCAGAGGGGTGCAGAGGAGGGACTCAGCCGGAAAGAGAGACCCCCGACGCGCGTTTCGCGGCTCTGCCACGCCGCTTTCTCAAGGGAGTATGAGTATAGCACAACCAGGACCTTCTAATAACCCCCAGTGAACCCGGTCACATGTATGCTTTTGGCCAATAGCGGTGGCGCGTACGGCGACTGCATTTCCTGGTGATCTAGGGAAGCGCAGAAGCCAATGCAATATTCCCTGGAGGTCTAGGGTAGCACAGAAGCCAATGCAATATTCCCTGGTGGTCTAGGGTAGCACAGAAGCCAATGCAATATTCCCTGGTTGTCTAGGGAAGCACTGAAGCCAATGCAATATCCCCTGGTGGTCTATGGAAGTAACTGTACGCAAAGAGTGCAAGCATTTTAACGCCTTAGAGTGTAGTTCTGTCACAAAGTTGTGCCTGTGCCATCCAACGTAAAAGTCGGCTGTAATACAGTAATACGCTCCTGTTGCACGTGCCAGGATGATACGTCTCCCTATAGTTTGACATATACAGGTGCTTCTCACTAAGGCCTCTTTCACACTTCAGTCGTTTGGCGTCAGTCACTTCCGACAAAGTGACGGATCGACGGATCCGTCACAATTGTTGAAAAAGCGGATGTAACGGATCCGTTTTTTTGTATATACTTTTTGGAGCATGCGCAATTGAAAAAACTTGAAAAAACGGATTGGGGCGACGGATCCGCCAAAAAACGGATCGCGACGGATCCGTCGCCCATAGGTGGCCATTCTATGAAATGACGGATCCGTCGCGATCCGCCATTTCAACGGAGACAAAAAACGTCTAGATGAACGTCAATGTCTAGATGACGTCCGCTAAATTTTGACGGATCCGTCGCATGACGGATGGAACGGACGACCATCCGTCACAATCCGTCGCTAATGCAAGTCTATGGGGAAAAAAACGGATCCGTCAAAAAAAAAAACGGATCCGTTTTTTGAGGAAAATGACGGTTTTAGACTGACGTCAAACAACTGAAGTGTGAAAGAGGCCTAAATTAGAATATCATCAAAAAGTTAATTTATTTCAGTTCTTCAATACAAAAAGTGAATCTCATATATTACATAGAGTCATTACGCACAGAGTGATCTATTTCACGTGTTTATTTCTGTTAATGTTGATGATTACGGCTTACAGCCAATGAAAACCCAAAAGTCATTATCTCAGTAAATTAGAATACTTTTATAACAGCAGCCTGAAAAATGATTTTAGAATCCGAAATGTTGACCTCCTGAAATGTATGTTCAGTAAATGCACTCAATACTTGGTTGGGGCTCCTTTTGCATCAATTACTGCATCAATGCGGCGTGGCATGGAGGCGATCAGGCTGTGGCACTGCTGAGAGGTTATGGAAGCCCAGGTTGCTTTGATAGCAGCCTTCAGCTCGTCTGCATTGTTGGGTCCGGTGTCTCATCTTCCTCTTGACAATACTCCATAGATTCTCTATGGGGTTAAGGTCAGGCGAGTTTGCTGCTAATCAAGCCCAGTGATCCTGTTGTTTGTAAACCAGGTATTGGTACTTTTGGCAGTGTGGACAGGGGCCAAGTCCTGCTGGAGAATGACATTTCCATCTCCAAAAAGCTTGTCGGCAGAGGGAAGCATGAAGTGCTTTAAAATCTCCTGGTAGACGGCTGCACTGACTTTGGTCTTGGTAAAACACAGTGGACCTACACCAGCAGATGACATGGCTCCCCAAACCATCACTGACTGTGGAGACTTCACACGAGACCTCCAGCAGCTTGGATTGTGGCCTCTCCACTCTTCCTCCAGACTCTTTGATTTCCAAGGTCTAGTGTGAAGTTTCTACAATAAGTTTCTATGACTCAATTAAATAGCAAAAAAAAAAAATTAAGGCTCCGGGACAATAATAATAAAAAAAAAAGCGCTGATAATTGTCCTTGGTGCCCGTAACCACGTACCTGTCAAAGCAGGCGGTGTCACGATTCCCTGCCGACAGGAGGAAGCCGCCCTCCCGGCAGTGGTTATGTCTTTGTAGGATCATTAATACGATGCATATTTATTTCGGTGTCTCTGGGCTATTTTTTAATGACAGCTGGACGACTTCAAGTAGTTAAAATTCCAGGAGCGCGGAGAGTGATGGACGGGTTTGTTTCAACCTCGGCTACGCGGTTATTAAAAATGGATTGAAGACATTAGATGGCACATTTAATCTGCTCATTTACATGCCTTTGCTGGAGCGAGATGCTGCATTTTAATTACCGGGGAGATGATGATGGAGAAAGCATGTGGAGCAGATAAAGAAAAACAAAATGGGGACACTTGGGGTCAAATTCAGCATTTTGCTATTTTTTTTTTTTGTCTTCTATTGTAGTTCCTTTTGTGCCACATTCTTCTAGACGCACATGGTCAATTTTGTACCTGAACTGTGTAGAGGAGTAGGATTTAGTAGCGTTTTGGGGCCAATTCCTTAGGGAAAAAAATTGCAGCAAAAATACACCGTGTGCACACAGCTTGAGACGCATGTTCAACTACAATGTCACAAAATTTATGCAAAAAAATTCAGTCGTGCAGAGAAAAAAACAAAACAAAAAACAACTCACTCCTGTGGGGACTGGAATACAATTATTTTGCAATTTTTGTAAAAATTAAAAATCCAACTTTGGCGAATCGGACGTGAAATATCCGGAAAACAGAAAACTGCACCCACATTGAACGCAAAGTAAGCTACAAAAAAAGGATAAAAGTGGAAGTATTTGGTGCCAATCGAAAACATGCTAAAAAACACCAAAAATTAGATGAAAAAAAAAGGTGTAAATGCAATAACGAATTGGGTCCTTCTTTTATGGTCGGTTCCTCAAGAGACAAAGTGACAAAACAACAGGTTCTCGGAACACAGCCAAAAAGCCATCTGGGGACCCCTTAAAAGGGAACGGGCCGGTGGTCATTTTAGCCCCTCTATACAGTGGCTTAAGGTGAAGCTTGTGGTCCCAAAAGGAAAATTTGCAATATGGCCCCCAACTACCCGAGATCTTCCATAGGAAGTCTTTTGACATGGGAGAAAGGGACCTTTTGGGACCCCAAGGCGCTAGGGCCTGGGTCCAATTACAACCTCTGCACCTATTACAGTTAGGCTCCTGCCATTATGACTTTCGTGGCCTAAAGCCTTTAAAAGAAGTGACAAACATTGGAACGTGGGCACAGCCAGTCATTTTGACATCGCTCTTCATAGGTTCATTCATTTTGGCATTTTTAGTGCTTGTTCAAGTGGGTTCCCAAAAAAAAAAAAAAAAAAAAATCAGCCTGAATATGACATCGAGAGGCGAGCAAGCAGTCAACGTGCGGGGTAATTATAGCCGCACTTGCAGTACTCTGTGTGCAAAATTATTAGACAATGTTTTTTTTAGGATTCATTTTTATTGCTGAAAATCTCCAGAGCTGTCAGTCAATCCAAAAGGTTAATAAAACATTAAGGAAGTGAAAGTGTGGCTCAATCTTTGTGAGCAGAATTATTGGGCAGCTAAATGAAAGACGCTAATTTTCCATCTCACTGGTTTGTATTCTCATGGATGAAAATAAACAAAACAGATAAAAAATGTTCAATATATTTGATTTTATATATCAGTGACCAATATAGTAATATGGCCGCCCTTCTACTTCACAACAGCCATAAGCTCCATCCATGGTGTCTGCCAGTTTCTTCATCTGTGGACAAGCAACAGATCCACTTTTTGGGCAGCACCAACCACGGCCCCAGACGCTGACCAGAGAGGGGACTGTTCTCCTTCACTGTAACCACAAGTTCTCAGTAGGGTGTAGGTCCAGTGAGGACAGGGCCGGGTCATTATCCTTTCATCTTTAAAGGTCTTTACTGGCCCAGAGCACTGGAGACTTTGATGTTATGATTGAGACTTCGCCTGCAAAACAATCCTGGCTTTCTTGAATAAATGCAGACTTTTTCCTGCACCACTGCATGAAGAAAGTGTTATGTAAAAACTGGAAGAAAGTTTGGCAGTTGAGTCCATCCTAATCCCAAAAGGTACATCTAGCTCATCTGTAATAGTCACAGCCTGTAGCAGTGCCTACCTCTACCTCACCGGCATGAGAATTTTTCTCGGTGATCTGCTGTGAAGACACTGAGCTTGAACTGTGGTGACCTCATCACTGGCATTTGCCCACGGTCCTGAGGTCACTGCAGTTCAGGTCGCCCGTGAACGCAGCCTCAGTGATGTTTCTGAGGCTGCGCTTACAGCATCTCATTCCCCAGTGGTTCTCAGCCTGAATGGTCGCACCTTGGCACTGTCCAGATTGAAAACGAATTATCCCCCAGACATGGATTACGACATGGAACAGAACGATGGACAGGTATGGTAAATTGTTGCTTTTTTATTTTACTTTTATTACAGAAGATTAAGGGCTTTGGTGGAATTAGGCGAGGTCATAAGTATTAATTGAGATTAAAAGGAGACTGTCTTTCTTTGAATTAAAGGACACTTCTCCTGTTATCACGCCAACCTTTTTAGAAAACAGCAATGATTGTCTTACCGCTGTCTCTAACATCATGTCCTCCCACTATCTGAAACTGAACCTGTCAAACTGAACTCCTCATGTTCTCTCCCTCTACTAACCTACCTTTGCCTGACATTGCAATCTCCGTGTGCGGTTCCACCATTACTCCAAAGCAACATGCCCGCTGCCTTGGGGGTCATCCTTGATTCCGAGCTTTCATTCACCCCCCACATCCGATCACTGGCTCGCTCTTCTTATCTGCATCTCAAAAACATTTCTAGAATTCGCAATTTTCTTACTTTCGACTCTACAAAAACTCTTACTGTCTCACTTATTCATTCTCGTCTGGACTATTGTAACTCTCTACTAATCGGCCTCCCTCTTACCAAACTCTCCCCGCTCCAATCTGTCCTGAATGCTGCAGCCAGGATCATATTCCTCACCAACCGTTACACCGATGCCTCTACCTTGTGCCAGTCATTACACTGGTTACTAGTGTTGAGCGATACCTTCCGATACTTGAAAGTATCGGATAGTATCGGCCGATACCCGAAAAATATCGGATATCGCTGATACCGATACCAATACAAGTCAATGGGACTCCAGTATCGGAAGGTATCCTGGATGGTTCCCAGGGTCTGAAGGAGAGGAAACTCTCCTTCAGGCCCTGGGATCCATATTAATGTAAAAAATAAAGAATTAAAATAAATATGGATATACTCACCCGTCCGGCGGCCCCTG
The DNA here is from genome assembly GCF_051348905.1 of Ranitomeya variabilis. Lineage (NCBI taxonomy): Eukaryota > Metazoa > Chordata > Amphibia > Anura > Dendrobatidae > Ranitomeya > Ranitomeya variabilis. The sequence goes on along the minus strand of NC_135234.1, from coordinate 750,565,607 downwards.
GACCTTACCGCTGTTAACCGGCAGCCTCCGTTCCTAAGAATGAGGAGTTTATGACTCGCGGCTTGTGATTGGTCACGTGAGCGGTCATGCGACCAATCACAAGCTGCGACGTCATCGCAGGTGCTAAACTCCTCATTCTTAGGAACAGAGGCTGCCGGTTAACAGCGCTAAGGTCCAGGGGCCGCCGGACGGGTGAGTATATCCATATTTATTATTTTAATTCTTTATTTTTTACATTAATATGGATCCCAGGGCCTGAAGGAGAGTCTCCTCTCCTCCAGACCTTGGGAACCATACACTGGGAACTTCCGATTCCGATATCACAAAAATATCGGAACTCGGTATCGGAATGCTCAACACTACTGGTTACCCATCAACTCCAGAATCCAGTACAAAACTACTACCCTCATCCACAAAGCACTCCATGGCTCAGCACCACCCTACATCTCCTCTCTGGTCTCAGTCTACCACCCTACCCGTGCCCTCCGCTCTGCTAATGACCTCAGGTTAGCATCCTCAATAATCAGAACCTCCCACTCCCGTCTCCAAGACTTTACACGTGCTGCTGCCGATTCTTTGGAATGCACTACCTAGGTTAATACAATTAATCCCCCAGTTTTAAGCGTACCCTAAAAACTCATTTGTTCAGATTGGCCTACCGCCTCAACGCATTAACCTAACGATCCCTGTGTGGCCCATCATAAAAAAAAAAAAAAAAAAACCCCATAATCGGGTTCCTCTCATCATGTTCTCATACACTTTATGCAGTTAATAGCCTCTGTGTCTGTACTGCTACATACTTAGGCAGCTAACTGGTTCATGCAGCTTTACATGAACACCCGAGCCTTACACTATGGCTGGTCCAAATAACTAAAGCAATTGTTACCATCCACCTCTCGTGTCTTCCCTTTTCCTCAGTTTTGTAAGCTTGCGAGCAGGGCCCTCATTCCTCTTGGTATCTATTTTGAACTGTGATTTCTGTTATGCTGTAATGTCTGTTGTCTGTACAAGTCCCCCTCTATAATTTGTAAAGCGCTGCGGAATATGTTGGCGCTATATAAATAAACTTATTATGGACTTTTTTCTGGGTGCCTGTTTTTTTACAATGTGGCTATGGGGTTAGTAATGGGAGCGTCTTGACGCCTCTCCATTACTAACCTCGGGGCTTGATGTCACTAGACAATATAGAGGTGACATCAAACCCCCCCCCCTTCAACTATCACCCCACTTGCCACCGCTGCAGCACAAGTGGGAAGAGTGAGGCTCAGTGCCAGAATTGCAGACACGCCTTTTCTGGAGCAGCTGAGCTGATTTTTTTTTTTTTTTTTTTTTTAGTCGGGAGGGCAGTATCCATGGCCCCTTCCTTGGCTATTAATATCAGCCCATAGCCGACTGCATAGCCTTTGCTGGTTATTAATTATAGGTGGACCCCACATCTTTTTTGTGGGTCCCCATTTTAATAGCCAGTAAAGGCTAAGTATACAGTTGTGATCTGATATTAATAGACTGGGAAGCTCCATGGGTATTACCCCCTTCCCAGGCTATAAACATCTGCCACCCTGTACCAATTGTATTAGTCACTAACATCTATATATTCAATATGTATATATCTATTCTACCCTGTCAGTGTGATTTTACTGTACACTGCACATGACCTGCCAGCTTTTCAAAGGACACTGATGCGTAGACTTCAGATAGCACTCATGGTTTGTGTTGTGTCCGATTTCCCCCCCCCCCCCCTCGCTTGCATTGGCGAGACTCAGCCAATATATGCGCAAAATCGCAGCATGCATGTAGAATATGCAACCCCCCCCCCAAAAAAAAAAAAAAAAAAAAAAAGTTGTGAGCTGCCCCATAGATTAACACTAGTCCGAGTGACATGTGATGTTTTCTCGCATAGCACTCGTCCGTATGCTACGCTAGTGTGACGCCAGCCTAACGGGCCACATTTGGACAACACTATAGGAACCCGAACCCCTTCTGATATAAAACAACCCAACAAAATGATCCGAGCTGCAGTTCCAAAAGCATCCACTACACCGAATATTAAATGTTGATTGGTGCCAGCTCCACACATAAAACACTGATTATTGGTTTTAAGGAAGGAAAAAAAAAAAAAAAAAAAAACAAAAAAAAAAAAAACCACACACTACACACCACCACTTGATTCACATGGTCAGTTTGTCACCATTTTCCTCCAGCACATGGATAACCTAACAGGTTACAGTGGATCACGCACCAGATTTCACAATACAAAATTGCATACATTATGCAACAGCTTGCTTAGACCAAGTGGTGCTGTTTTTTTTTTTTTTTTAAGAAATCCATGTCAGAGTGGCTTTATAATCCCTTTAAAAAAATTTTCCCCCGCCCCATAGTTTGCATGACGAGAAAGAGCAGTTTTTTTGTTTTTTTCAAATATATAAAACAATCTTTATTGATAATCATTAAAATTTCACAGATGGCACTATAAAAAAAAAAAAAAAAAGTCCCTGATAATAAGTTGCATTAAGGCACATGAAATCCCTTTCTGGAGAGAGTTCTCCTAGTGCACGTGTACACAGCCGCTCACCCTATAAATGCAGGGTTGTTTTTTTTATTGATGGCAAAGCAAGATCTGAATATAAAAGCGCAGAAGAGACCAGGGGGAAACATGTGAATATCGGCAGATCTGAGCCTGGCCATAGCCAAATTGGCCACATTACCTGGACCTCCATACAGCCATACCTAGGATTGCCACAGAAGCCTCTACACCTCCAGATTCAGGGGGTCCGGGCCTCGTGTCTGCATCCTGCTCATCGGCTGCATCCTTTAATATTCCGCCAGATCAAAGATCTACTCAGAAGGAATACCAAGAAGGTTGCAGCTGATCAGCAGCCTCCAACTGGCTGCAGCGGTCACATCATAATGTCACGTGACCCAACTGATAACAGCACTTAAGCCAAATATGTCAGGACATGATTAATCACTGGCAGATCTAGACCAATAATTGCCATGGTTTAGGGGTTCGGTAGGTCAGATTGTGAATCCCCCCAGTCTCAGTTACAGCATGATTGCGAAGATTCATTAAACATTGTGCATGTCCAGCATGGAGCCATCCCACCTCTACTGTACACACAGGCTCTTACAGTTTTGGAATAGGTGTGGCAGATACAGCTATACTTTCAATTGCACACTCGTTTGTGCCCCTCCGTATTCGGAAGAAACCCTTCTCCCCCCACGACTCCCCCCAGCTGTTCTTCACGATCCAGTACTTCTCACCAGTATTTGAGTCCGCTCCATACCCCACCAGGAGAACTGCGTGGTTTGTTAACTGGAATGGGTTGAATCGATCCTGCAGCCCCGTGTGGTGGTAGATGCCTCCTGAATAATACCCAAAGTCATCGTAAACCTCGAAGGCTACGGCTATAGGACCCCCGGCAAGCAACTCGTACTTCATGTAGGCTTCGTTGCAGCCCCCGTAGAACCCTCCCACGTAGTGATACTCGGAGGAGTAGTATCTGTAGTAGTTATCCTTCAGGGTACAGGTGGAGGACTGGCCGGTGTACGGAAAATCGGACTCTTCTACGATACCGTAGTCCTGGATGTATTTGCCAGAGATCAGGTAAGGGAAGCCACCATCACAACCTGCGAAGAAGAGACATGAAAGTGAAGGATGTCAAGAAGTCTACACGGTGGAACAACATTGACGAAGGAGGTCGGCCAAAAACCAAAACCTAAAGACAACACTCAAGGCAAAAAACAGCCATCTGCAAAGGAGCATTTGCTCCAAACCCATTCTCCTTTCTTGGATGGTGAAACATGGTGTATGAACTCAGTCTAAATATTAAAGAAGCCTATAAGCAAGTAGTAATTCCAATGTAAATGAGAGCCAAGCCTAAATCATAAGTGTTTGACTTCTTATCATCATGCAATAAGTATAAAATAATTAAAATCAAGAAACAAAAAAAAACAAAAAAAAAAAAAACACAGCAAGGTGAGGCCAATAAGAAACCAAATGTCCCTCAAGGTGAAGTAGAGTCTAAACTGGAGACGAATGTGGTGACATTTTATTTTTGTGCATGTTTACAAATTTTAGTTAATCTTGTGTATTACATTGGATGCAATCTCTATACATCTAAACTTTCAAGATATACAGTGGTGTTGAAAAGTTCTGCATAGGAGAAATTGATTTTTCAAGTTTAAAACGTCTTCTGTGAAATATCTTCGACACTAATGTGACATATTATATACCGTATATACTCGAGTATAAGCCGAGATTTTCAGCCCAAATTTTTGGGCTGAAAGTGCCCCTCTTGGCTTATACTCGAGTCACGGTCGGTGGGTGAGAGGGCGCTGAGGCATACTTACCTGCTTCCGGGGCTCCTGGCGCTTCCCCTGCCCGTCCCACGGTCTCCGGGTGCCGCAGCTCTTCCCCTGAGCGGTCACGTGGGACCGCTCATTAGAGAAATGAATATGGACTCCACACCCATAGGGGCGGAGCCGCCTATTCATTTCTCTAATCAGCGGTGACCGCTAACAGAGGCAGAGCTGCGGCACCCGAAGACCAGCTGTCCGGGGGAAGGAGCAGGACGCCGGGAGCAGGTAAGTATCGCATATTCACCTGTCCGCGTTCCACACGCCGGGCGTCGCTCCATCTTCCCAGCGTCTCTCCGCACTGACTGTGCAGGTCAGAGAGCGCGATGACGCATATAGTGTGCGCGCCGCCCTCTGCCTGATCAGTCAGTGCAGAGAGACGCCGGGACGGGACGCTGAGGAGCTGCAAGCAAGAGAGGTGAGTATGTCATTTATTATTTTTATTGCAGCAGCAGCACAGCTTTCTATGGCACAGCTATGGGGCAATAATGAACGGTGCAGAGCACTATATGGCACAGCTATGGGGCAATAATGAACGGAGCAGAGCACTATATGGCACAGCTATGGGGCAATAATGAACGGAGCAGAGCACTATATGGCACAGCTATGGGGCAATAATGAACGGAGCAGAGCACTATATGGCACAGCTATGGGGCAATGATGAACGCAGCAGAGCACTATATGGCACAGCTTTCTATGGTACAGCTATGGGGCAATAATGAACGGAGCAGAGCACTATATGGCACAGCTATGGGGCAATAATGAACGGTGCAGAGCACTATATGGCACAGCTATGGGGCAATAATGGTGCAGAGCACTATATGGCACAGCTATGGGGCAATAATGGTGCAGAGCACTATATGGCACAGCTATGGGGCAATAATGAACGGTGCAGAGCACTATATGGCACAGAGCACTATATGGCACAGCTATGGGGCAATAATGAACGGAGCAGAGCACTATATGGCACAGCTATGGGGCAATAATGAACGGAGCAGAGCACTATATGGCACAGCTATGGGGCAATAATGAACGGTGCAGAGCACTATATGGCACAGCTATGGGGCCATAATGAACGGTATGGAGCATCTATTTTTATTTTTGAAATTCACCGGTAGCTGCTGCATTTTCCACCCTAGGCTTATACTCGAGTCAATAAGTTTTCCCAGTTTTTTGTGGCAAAATTAGGGGGGGGGGGCTTATACTCGAGTATATACGGTATATGGTTGTATACAAAATTCAAATTTCATATTTCGTTCCCGGTAAGATTTTTAGCAATTTCTGGAACAAAATGAGAATTAAAAAAAAACAAACCACAAAACACCACAACTGAATATTGTACAAAATCAGATCCAAAATTAGCCAACCACAGATTATGCTCATGTGACCAAGCCCAAGCGGGATGTGGTAGCCAATCATTCTGCTGCTTTACATTTGCTGATTTTATTCGTTCGTCAATCTAAAGACCAGGAGATCCAGCTATGATAGGAGCCTTCAGATTTTTGACAGCGGAGGATCGTGTGCGAGTTGTGGTACTGCACGGAGAGGGTTATTCTGGCCCACACATTGCAGGGAAGGAGGGTGGCTGTAATAACTTTGCAGAAATATAAGCAGCTTGGAATAACTTGGTATAGGCCCAGATCTGGTCATCCCAGAAAGACATTGGCAAGGGATAGTTTTAGTCCTCTATTCTCCCTTTTCAATCAAAAGATCATCTCTCCTCAGCTTCTGCGAGAATGGCAAGAAAAGTGAAAGTGGAGGTCGCAACATCAACTGTTAGGAAGAGATGTTTGGAGGCTGTAAGGCCCATAAGAAGCCACACAGACTAAAAGGCGAGAATTGTGGTCACTGAAATAGTCAAGTGGAGAAAGGAGGAGTGCCATTTCATGAAGAAAGCACTTTTTTCATTTTGGGAAACGATGGCAAGTCTAATGTGAGAAGGTTCCCACCTAAGCACAAGCCAGAGAGTTTGGTCTCCTGTGAAACATCTGATGGAAGTAATGGTCTGGGGCTGCATGGCAGACACTGTTGGAAGGCTTTGTATTGTGGAGGGTTTGGTTAATGCAAAATAAAAAATAAGACAGACATCCTTCAGAAGAACCTGCGGCCTTCTGCTTAAGACCAGTTCTCAGGGGGATTAAACCTTCCAGGATGATAATGTTCCTTGTCACAGAGCCAAGATGGTACCGGAGTGGGAAAAACAAAACACGGTGGCTACTATTGGCTGGCCAGCTCAGTCCTCAATTCAATTGAAAATGTGGCACAAGGCATCATTAGAGATCTCTAGAAAACAGCCAAGGACCAAGCCTGAGTGGATTGAGGCTCCGACCCAGCCTGTATCCACCTCGTCACTCGTGAACATCTTGTTCACTCACTGCCACAGAAATGCAAGTTGGTCCTGAAGAGCAGAGGCTGGCCAATAAAGTATTAAAAGCTAAAGATGGACTTAAAGGGAACCTGTCAGCAGGATTGTGCTCAGTAATTTATGCTGATTACAAAGATACCTGGTGATGAAATCAGTCTTGTGGTTGTTTTGAGTTAATGATATGCTAGTGTTCCAGGGCAGCCTGTGGGGGGGGGGGGGTGTCTACATGTGGTGCTCTGATTAGATATTCATAATGCAGACCGCTGGCCGGTCACTGATCCCTCACTGACCCCTAGTTTACATAATGAATATCTCTATATTCACTAAAGGGAAAAAAAAAAAAAAAAAAAAATCCTTCTGCATGCAGGTGCGTATGTACACCACACACACGGTACTGCGCAGGTGCCATTTTAAAATTGTTTTTTGTCATCTGAATAACATCAACCACATTTATTATTGGGACATTAAACATGCATTTATGCTGCAGCGCAGGGGGCCATGGCCGGCGACTGCCCGCAGAAGGGTTTTTTCCTTCAGTATGTACAGATATTCATTCTGTAAGCTAGGGGGGGGATCAGTGACCTGTCAGCGGTCTGCATTATGAACACCTAATCAGAGCACCACATGCAGACCTCCGGCATCATTAACTCAAAACAACAACTACAAGACGGATGTCATCACCAGGTATCATATAATGGCGCTGACCTGACACTGTCTGTAGGTTACTGGGCACACTCCTGCTATACAGAAGTAACGGTGCTGTCAGGATGGACTCCTGGAAACCAAATTACCGGTAGGTCTAAAGGCCCCGTCTCACATAGCGAGATCGCTAGCGAGATCGCTGCTGAGTCACTAGTTTTGTGACGCAACAGCGACCTCAGTAGCGATCTCGCTATGTGTGACACGTACCAGCGATCAGGCCCCTGCTGTGAGATCGCTGGTCGTGTCAGAATGGCCTGGACCTTTTTTTGGTCGTTGAGGTCCCGCTGACATCGCTGAATCGGTGTGTGTGACACCGATCCAGCTATGTCTTCACTGGTAACCAGGGTAAACATCGGGTTACTAAGCGCAGGGCCGCGCTTAGTAACCCGATGTTTACCCTGGTTACCAGCGTAAATGTAAAAAAAGACAAACACTACATACTCACCATCTGTTGCCCGTCAGGTCCCTTGGCGTCTGCTTCCTGCTCTGACTGCCGCCGTAAAGTGAGAGCACAGCAGTGAAGTCACCGCTGCGCTCTGCTCTCACTGTACGGCGGCTCAGTCAGAGCAGGAAGCGGACGCCAAGGGACCTGACGGGCAACAGATGGTGAGTATGTACTGTTTGTTTTTTTTACATTTACGCTGGTAACCAGGGTAAACATCGGGTTACTAAGCGCGGCCCTGCGCTTAGTAACCCGATGTTTACCCTGGTTACCCGGGTGCTGCAGGGGGACTTCGGCATCGTTGAAGACAGTTTCAACGATGCCGAAGTCGTTCCCCTGATCATTGGTCGCTGGAGAGAGCTGTCTGTGTGACAGCTCCCCAGCGACCACACAGCGACAAAACAGCGACGCTGCAGCGATCAGCATCGTTGTCTGTATCGCTGCAGCGTCGCTGTGCGAGTAGGCCCCCTAACATCCATTTTCCAGGACATCCTCCTGACAGCACCCTGGAGAAGAACCACAGAAAACTCCCTTAGGGCTTGTTCACACGATCTTTTTTTGCTGCGGATCCGTAGCGGTTTTGCAGCTGCGGATCCGCAGCCGTTTTCCATGCAGGGTACAGTACAATGTAACCCTATGGAAAACAAAAACCGCTGTGCCCACTATCCTTTTTTTCGCAGGCAAATCCGCGCGGATTTGCCTGCAGAAAAAAAGAAGTACCATGTCTATTCCTTTCTGCGGATTCCGCTCCTGTTTTCAACATGCACCAATAGGAAAGTGCTGTTGAAAACCCGCAGAGGAATCCGCAGAAGAATCCGCAGGAAAATCAGCAGTGCAGTTTTGCACTGCGGGTTTTCCAAATCAGGACCTGAAAAAAAAAAAAAAAGGATCAAAAAAAGGATCGTGTGAACATAGCCTTAGGGTGGGATTACTGCTTGGAGAACTTTTCTCCCAAATGACATCTGGTGACCAGCTCAAACATCACGTCAAGTTTATAATGTTTACAGAATGTATTTACCCTGGCCCAGGTCGCGGCCTTGCATATTTGTTCTAAGGAAGCTCCTGCTCGTTCAGCCCATGATGCTGACATGGCCCTAGTAGAATGAGCCTTTATCCCTACTGGACAGTCTACCCCTTCAGATAAATAGGCTTTAGAAATTACTGTTGTGATCCATCTAGCTATAGAGGTTTTGGAAGCTTTTTTACCTCTATTTTTACCCCCAAAAAGGATAAGCAAGTTAGGGTCCCTCTTCCAGGTACTAGTGGCCTCTAGATAGATTACTGCTCGTCTAACATCCAAGGAGTGTAAAGACTGCTCCTTTGCATTTGAGGCTTTTTTGCAAAAGGAGGGTAAAATTATTTTCTGGTTCCGATTTTGAACTGATGCCATCTTGGGGATAAAAGATGGGTCTAGTTTTAAAATTATGTGGTCATCCCAAAACTGTAGATACAGGTCTCTGATAGAGACCCCCCCCACTCTTAGCTGTCGTAATGGCCACTAGGAAAGCAGTTTTCCATGTGCAAACTGAGATAGGCATATTTTCATCAAGGGCATAAGGTTCTTTACAAAGAGCCCTGAGGACCAGGTTTAAGTCCCAGGGGGGAGTTAACTGCCTAATAGTGGGGTGCAATCTCTGGATGGCTATAACAAACCTAATTACCCACGGGTGAGAGGCTAAAAAGGGTAGTCCAAATAAGTGCTGAGGGCCAAAATCTGTACCTTAAGGGTACTAGGCCTAAGACCCATGTTGAACCCTGCCTGAAGAAAATCCAGGACTCTAGGGACATCAGGGTTCTCTGCTACGATGGCAGACCTGCCACCCTCCATACAGTATTTTTTCCAGATCTTGTAGTAGATCGCCGAAGTTACTGGTATCCTACTAGCTTGTATAGTAGAAATGACTTGATCCGATACACCCTGGGCTTTCAAGATGTCCCTTTCAGGATCCATGCTGAAAGGTGCAACCTTCCCGGGTTCTGATGCAAGACAGGACCCTGATGGATGACGTCCTTCCACAGAGGACGTTTGATTGGGTTCTCTACAGCCATGGATCCCAGCAACGGGAACCACGTTCGGCCAGAAGAGAACAAATCAACAGAACTCTTGCCTGGATTTTTCTGAGTACCGCCGGATTGAGTGCCAGCGGGGGAAAGGCGTAGGACAGTGGTTCGTCCCATGTCTGGCTTAGGGCGTCAACTGCTTCTGGCATGTCTGAAAGATTCAGAGAATAGAGTCTGGGCACCTTTGAATTTTTTTTCTTGTGGCAAACAAATCTATTCTGGGTGTTCCCCCAATGGTCGCAAAATAGCTGGAAAACTTCTTGGTTTAGTTCCCATTCTGTCGAACAGGCTTTTGTTCTGCTTAGATAGTCGGCCAAGATATTTTGTGACCCTTCCAGGTGCACCGCTGTTATTGAAAGGACCATATTCTCTGCCCAGACAAAAATCTTGTGTGCTAGATTTGTAATGCTGGTGTCTCAGGAATGACACTGCAGTCATGTTGTCCGTTAAATGCTTGTTCTTTAAACGTGAATGGGTTCCTTCTTAGGGTTTCCCAAACTGCATAAAGTTCCCTGAAGTTTGATGACTTGTAACTGATGTCTTCGGGCCATCTGCACTGAAAGAAGTTTCCTTCTATTTGCGCTCCCTATCCCCACTGACTGGCGTCTGTTGTGATTACCACACAAGAGGACGGAATCCATGAGACACCTGTCCTTAGGTTGTTGAGTTGGGTCCACCACAGTAAAGATCTTCTCACTCCTGTTGATAGTCGCATTGGCCTGTCTAGAGACATCTGGCGGCGATCCCATACTGAGAGTACTTGTCTCTAATGGTCTTGAGCCCACCTGACAAGTGATGCACGCTGTCATTATTCCTAGCATTTTCATGGCTGATCTTATGGTAACTCGATGCTTCAGGAACTTGATCATCTTCCTTACCGACTCCTGCTTTTCTCTTGGTAGAAAGGATTGCCTGCAGGTAGAGTCCAGAAGCACTCCAAGGAATACTTTTCGAAACTCGGGTTTTAGATGTGACTTCTTCCGATTGACCACCCAGCCAAGGTGTTCCATCATCGCAATGGTTCGATCTGTGTAGGAGTAAGGTTTCTGAGGATCGGGCCACCAGGAAAAAATCGTCCAAATAAGGCATTATTTTAACTCCTTGGCTTCTTAGGTAGGCAACTACCTCTGCAACCAATTTTGTAAATATTTTGGGAGCCGAGGCCAAACCGAACGGGAGGCATTGAAATTGGAGGTGGCAGGTGCAGTCTGGTAGGCTTACAGAGAATCTCAGAAGTTCCTGAGAAGTTGGATGGATCGGAACCTGATAAGTACTCTTCAGGTCAAGAGTGCACATCACTGAGTTTTTGTCTATGAGGTGGATGGTTGACCTTATAGATTCCATCCTGAACCTCTTGTATCTGACCCATACGTTTAACGGTTTCAGGTTTATGGATTGTGCGCGTTTCCCCTAAAGGTTTTGGGATTGAGAATAGGGATGAGTAGTGACCTCTGCCTATTTCTGATGAGCGAACCCACACTATGACTTTGGAGTTGACTAGCTCCTGAAGGTCCACATACACTGAGGAATCGGCTGCAACGATGGTTGGTGTGATATATCTTTGGGGCGGGGGAGAGAAGTTCTATTCTGTAGCCCTCTGATATTATATTTAAGACATTCGTTTTTGGTGATATGTCCCAGTTGTTCACAAAAAGACTGAGCCGCCCCCTATACCTATGGCGTCATTGCCTTCTAGAGCTAGATCCAAAGAGGGAATTTTTTCCCCTTCTGCTCTGAGTATAGGAACTCCTATAGGTTCCTCTGTTGGATCTCCATTGCTCTCTGTAATTAGGTTGTTTGCGAGGGGGCGTCCTTTTCCGAAAAGGCAGAAAGGTTTTAGGTTTATCCTCAGAAAACCCTTTTTTTTTTTTTACTATCAGACTTAAACTTAAAAGATGTCATCTAAGGCCTGCCCAAATACCCTGGACCCTGAGAATGGTACGGCACATAACGCCTCCAAAAATAAATTCTTTCCTGACCAGGATTTAAGCCAAATAGCTCTACGAGTTGCGTTAGACAAAGCAGTTTCTGACAGCGTATTTCACGGATTTGGCCGAAGTATCAGCCAGGAATTCCATTGCAGATTTTATAATAGGTAGAGAGGAAATTTCAGCCCGCGGGGGTCTTAACTAAATGTTCTTCTAATTGCCCCATGTCATCTGGGTCAAATGGTAGGCGACTTTTAAACTCCCGGGACATCACTAGTCTACGTTCTGCATCCTTCCATTCCTGTAATATCATGAGACGGATATGTTCGCTTATAGGGAACAGTCTGCCTCTGAGATGTAAGACCTCCAAACATTAGATCCTGCCTGGACTGTGGACCTCCGTCTGCATGGTATTTCTCACTGCGTGTACCAGGTCTTCCGTAACCTCCACTGGAAAGAGACTTCCTGCCTTGGTCCTGATCCTCTAGTGGAAGTTCATCCTCTTCTTGGCCTGAGCCCTTACAGTCTGATTCCTCATCTGAGGATAGATCCAAATCTCTCTGCTCTGGATCCCATCTAGGTCTCTTACGGCTCGGGCCTGGACAGGCGCTGCTGTGATATAGTAGCCAAGGAAGGTTGCTCTTCCTCGTGGATTAAACTCCTCATTTCAGACAAGAGGGATGGTTGCTCCTCTTGTACGACCTTAGAAATGCATGAACTGCAGAGGGCCTTTTTGTAAGCATATGGCAGTTTAACATGGCATATGGAGCAACGGTTACACTTTGCCGAGGCCTTGCCTGGCTTTTCTGCCATTGGTAGGGGTGCCTGTGGGATATCCTTATCCTAGAGGACACAAGAATAGGGATAGTCAGGACTAGGCTGAATGTCAGAGTGCGTGTCCAGGTGTATCCGTCGGTGCGTGTCGGGCATCAGGACACTGCAGGGTGCACTCTACCGCGTTGTCTGTTGCTCCGATGTCAGCGACGCTCACCTCCTGATGCAGAGTCCTCTTTCCACAATGTGGAACGCCCACTGGATCAAGCGCTCACCTTACCAGAAGCGGCGCTCGTCTTGTTCCTCCAGCTACTTCTGCGTTCCACGATGTGAAACGCAGGCCGGATCCAGGTGCTGATGTCACCGGAAGTGACGCTTGCTGCTCCTGCCGACCAATCTGCGTTCCTGTGTGGAAAGCATGGTTCTGGGCACCTCATCCTCTCCAGACATGGCGCCTGAGCAGCGAGTCTCCCACCGGGAAGAGCAGCTCTTACCCAGGAGCCCGTCCGCTCACTGGTCTCTGGGGCAGAGGGACTCCCCCCACCGGGAAGTTTCAGCCCTGGGCCACTTGACAGGGGGAAGGATATTGGACCAGCCTCACGATCCCCCTGAGCCCTCTTGGTAAGCTGCTGCTCACTGCGCTCTCGTGTGTCCCTCCATGCAGGGACAGGAAAAACACTGAAGGAAAGGGGGCAGAGTGGGACCTTTTAACCTCTCGTGTGTTTCCTGTCCCTGCAAGGAGGAGGACGTCCTCCAGGGTGCTGTCAGGGGGGGGGGGGGGGGGATGTCCTGGAAATCATGGCTCCATGCAGCCACAACCAGGTGGAGCACAAGCACATACGGCAAAAGACTGATTGCGACACGCAGATGTGTGAACACTGATGCCGAACTGGCTGTAAGTCGGATCTGAACTTCGCCTCATAGGCTTTTCTTCAAGTTGTCAAGTTCAGGTTGAAAGACTTGTGGGCGATCCACAAATCACGTCTGAACGTGGTCTCTCCTTATAGCTCACTGACACCTCAGAGTATAACAAAAAAAATAATCTAGCAAAACACACCTAAATCACACCGAGCGGAAATTAGACTAGCCAGTCTCCACCCAGTCTGAGCTCACGAGACTAATTAGTTTATTAGTTTCCTTGTTGCTCAAAAAGGACAGTTTACCTCCATGAACTAGAAATAGGCAGTTAATCACGGAAAACCTGTGAATAGACCAGAAATGCCATTACCACCAAGCACAAGCCGTAATTGTCACATGAAAATCTTTAAAGAGCTTGGCATCCAGTCTTCCACAGCTCCAACATATTAACCCCTTCACGATCAATGACGTGTAGGTACGTCATAGGTCGTGTCCTAGTATTTGATGCGGGCTCAGTGCCGGCACATGACCGACGATCTGATCAGCTGTTATGTGCCTCCAACAGCCGCAGGTGGAATCGCGATCCACCGGCATCTGTGATTATGTTAAACGCCGCTGTCAATCTGACAGCGGCATTCAACATGCGAGCATCAGAAGCGCGTCACTAAACCCATGGTTTGACATGACAGATGGAGGATCTGTGGTCAGCGTTCATACCAGATGATCATTTCTGCTACACATAGCATGGGTGAAGCCCTGCTCTGTGTAGCACAAGCTCTCAGAAGACTGCACCTGCAGTAAAAAAAAAAAAAAATTATAAATAAATGGCGCAGTGGGCATTAGATTTCCCATCCACTGAAGTGAAAACATGCAGCATCAAAAACTCATGTTGGAACACAGCCTTACAAAAATTCATATACCGGAGGCTTCGCTCTTCTCCTGAGAAGCAGAAGGCAGTTTCTATCAGCCGCTCATTGCACAAGAGACTCGGCGGTGGGCAAAGTGACCGAGCCTGAGAGTCCACCAGGAGGACATGCACATTGCTAGGCATCGGACTTACCAAGTATTCTATCCATCACGCCGGGGTTAAGGATGTGCGATTTTACGTCCCAGAGGCCACTTACCTTGGGAGTAGTTACTGCAGGAGACCACCTGTTGGGGGCTCAGTGTGGGCTTTTGTTTAAGTTTGGTCATCACACGGATTCGGGCTTCCAACATTCCCATGGTTGCGAACGCGTAACAGCTGCCACAAGATCCTGTGTTAAAAAAAAAAAAAAAAAAAACACACACAACACACACAGGTCAGTCTTTCCCTCCCTGGTTTAACTCTGAAGAACTGAACTGTCTGGTAACACTACCTTGATTCCTAACAGGGCTGACGAAGTTGTAGCCCTTAACGTCGCGCCAATCCCAAGCATTGGGGAGACCTTGAAATTTCTCATCAGTGGGCAGAGGAGCTGGAGGCGGAATGCTGCGAGATCACAGGAAAACAAATACAATTTAGTTCCCCCAAAACAAAAAACCCCACAAAATAACCTGAAAATACATGGGCAGAGTACGGGCACAGGCCAGTGTATGGAGCACTACTGGTATCTGCCCCATCGTAGGGCAGTAAATGCAGCACAATGCGGAGATACCGCTGCACCACAGGATTCTCATCCAGACTGACATACTTTGGAATTTTAGATTTACGCCCGCCAGCTCGTCTCAGAAGATCCTCCATCGATAGCCCATCCAGTTCAGGGTACACCCTCGCAGTCCAAGATTTCTGGGCAGAGTTTATTTGTTGCACAAATCCATGGTTGCTTTTGAAGGTTGAACGTGAGGTCCTGAAGTAGGAGAAGGGTAAAGATTAGTTTATATACATAGCGGATAAAAATTATATACTCGAGTATAAGCTGAGATTTTCAGCCCATTTTTTTTTTAGGCTGAAAGTGCCCCTCTTGGCTTATACTCGAGTCATTGTCCCATGGGGTCGGCGGGGGAGCGGTGGCTGTCACATCATACTCACCTGCTCCGAGAGCGGTCTCTGGCGCCCGCAGCTCTTCCTGTGTTCAGCGGTCACTGATACCGCTCATTAAACTAATGAATATGGACGCGACTTCACTACAATAGGGGTGGCATGCATATTCATTACTTTAATGAGCGGTACCATGTGACCGCTGAACACAGGAACAAGCTGCCGGCGCCAGAGACCATTGGAGAAGCAGACAATGCGCCAGGAGCAGGTGAGTATAATGGGGGAGGGTGAGCCATGCGATATTCACCTGTCCCCGTTCCACTGCCGGGCTCTGTCTTCTGCGTCCTCTGGCTGTGACGTTCAGGTCAGAGGGTGTGATGACGTGGTTAGTGCGCGCCTTCTGCCTGAACAGTCACAACAGAGACCCGGAAGACACAGCGGAACGAAGCTGTGGAACGGGGACAGGTGAAAATCGCAAGTGCCGGGGGCCTGAGCCAGCTGTGACTCCCGCACCTGTCCCCCATAGCACCGTCGGTGTCCCCACTTGGTCAGGGCATCAGCACCAGACCCCCAGTGACAAGAGGAGAGTAGTTTTTAATTGCAGCAGCAGCATATGGGGCATAATATTCTATGGAGCATCTTATGGGGCTATCATTAGCTTTTTATGCAGCATTATATGGGGCATATTTTAATATGGAGCATCTTATGGGGCCCATTATGAACTGTATGGAGCATCTTATGAGGCTCATCATGAACTGTATGAAGCATTATATGGGGCTCCAGATTCAATATGGATATTCAAAAACGTTTAACCTACTGATGTGTCAATTAATTTTACTTTTATTGGTATCATTTTATTTTTGAAATTTACCAGTAGCTGCTAGGCTTATACTCGAGTCAATGTTTTCCCAGTTTTTGAGGCAAAATTAGGTGTTTCGGCTTATACTCGAGTATATACGGTGCTTAAAAAAAAAAAAAAAGAAAGAAAAAAAATTGTCTCTTGGAACAAGGGGAGGCAAAAAATAAAAAATAAAAATAAAATTCAAAAATGGAAAGGAAACTGGCCGCGTCATGGAAGGGGTTAAGGACTCATTCACACGAATTGGTCCAAAATCAGACCGCAAAGCACAGACTTGGCTGCAGATTTCCCTACTTGACTGAGCCTCGCAGAGATGTATGAAGCAGTCACTCTCCGATCAGAAGAGCTGCGGCCAAGTCTGTGCACGGTGGTCCGATCTCCTGATCGCTTCAGTTCAGACCAACCGGAGCCGCTGGTATGAATGGTGCGCTCCTACAAGCAGAAGTCGCTTTATCTCTGCTATACAGCATGCAAGAGGCATACCTTTCCTATCAAAAACAGCCACTGCAAGGTTTTAACCCATGAGAAACTTGAGACCACGCCTTTAAATTAGAAGCAGTAATACATCCATGCATGAACATAAAGACTTCACATCCTTAATTTAGGCATCGGCATAATTATATCCAACCGTAGAATCAAGTTACCGGGTATTTCTATTGCACAATGCTTGCCCACTTAGAATTCATTTTTCTGAGATACAGACATATTCCAACCTACAAGTTGGTCCACAAATGGGGTGAGATTAGGACAGACTGTCGGTGGGGATTACCTGTGTATGCCAGGCAGTCATGAATCATGGGGCCACAGGAACGCGAACATGTCCCTGGAGCACCCACGATACTCTCTGCGTACCAGAACACCCTCCATAATCTTGAGTAACGAGCACTTGCGCTCATCACCAGTCATAACCTCTGGGCCCACAACCATTTATACTACAACACTCACCATCCTCCTTCCTTGGGAAACGGCACTGGGTTCACTTTTATGCCCGACCCAGAGGAGTTTTTCTTGGCGACGAAGCAGGCCCAGTTATTCCCCAGCACGTCGTGCACCCAACCAGGGAAGGTGTCATGGCAGTAGCTGGTGACATTCGTGTCATGTTGCTCATACTGAAAGTGAAGAACACAGAGTTATGCAGCCAACCACAAGCACCAGACTCCCCGAGATGGTCCTAAACTACATGCCATACAAGATCTCCTACGATCATATCCCCCTCCCAAACCGGCCTTTGTTCCTGGGTTGTAGAAACCACATTATTATTCCCATTTATAAGGGGTCTGTAGGCAAAAGAGTGACATGGAGTACAGGAGTTCATCTGTCCTCTACTTTTGCTTCTCTTCAAAATTTATGCTGGAAGAAGTAGGTGACTACACTTTGTTTGCAGTCTGTTACCATGGAGTCAGATAGGTCTTCATGGGGGCTGTAGACAAACAGGTTTGCAAATGGGACGCATTTTTATATTAAATGCAGCACTAGGATCAGACAGCTGTAGAGGAAAGCAATGTCGGACCAGCTGGATATGGGTCTACTGACACGCTAGCCTCCAATGCCTATGGGACTGCAAGTTTGGGTCAGAGCAGTGGCCAGTCCAGGATTTTGTAGTCTTTACAAAAACTGAAATGTGGCCATCTGAGCCGCAGACCTAAAGCGTCATTATAGAAAGGTTATCATGTATAATTGGACCACCTGAGCTTCCCTGAGTAAGGGTCTCCGCTCACGATCCCCATCTTCCACTAGAAAACCAGAATAGTCCACACATACCTTGAAAAAGGCAAACCACTTGTAACCACTGATTACGACTTCAAAGCCTTGGTTGTAGATGATGGTAACAAAGCCGACATTTCCCATATCATCTTCTGCAGTGTCCAGAGGACTTATAGTGACCCTAGTTGTCTTCTCCACTGGCCCTAGAACAACGAGAGCATTAGACTTCTTCTACCTGATGTAAAACCACCTCGCCAAACAAGGCCATATTCCAAATCCCACAGACAGGCGGCGTTACAATGGAGCTGTGGCCCCACGTGTGCAGCGCCGCTTCATTTACATATTAAGATATGAGAGCTGAAAAGCTACTCAAATTGCTTGCGTTGATGAGCTCAATCCAACAATATCCATCTATGAAGATGGGAATAACCCTTTAAATAGTAAGACAGAAGTTAGTTGTCCGGCACGACTCACTTCTGCATCCGTGATGTGATCAGTAGCGCCTATAGTCTGATGTGGAAGTGAACGGTGTAGGACTACCCCTCTTAAAGGTGCATTTTAAAGTGTATGTTCTACAGTATTCTGCTTCAGGAAAATGTAACAAGTTTGGACAACCCTCTATTGCAGTATCTTCAGATCATGGGGCACGGCTGCTGAAGCCTACGGTGATCATCTATCATGACAGGGTGGCCTACTGACAAGCATTTATCCTTGGCACATGATAAAGCCAATGAACGGTCATTAGGGAGGAGCAAGTTGATTTACATTGCAATGGTCCTGAGCCCAGTCATTGTTTTTGTCCTTGCTAGGCCCCAGACCATCAGGATCCCAACTGATAAAGAGAATCGGACTTGACTTCAGACCAGCTCATCTCGATCGGCCATGTAAAAAAGAAAAAACTAAATTGGCCATAGCAAGGCCCCAGGATCGAGAGGAACTCTTCTGGGAGTGGTCCTTCACTCTGGTATATAAAATGGAACCCGATAGAGAATAAACACTGGGGCAATCTAGGTGGATCTTCAACTTTAAACTAGTCTTAAATCATTCCTAAGCAGAGAGGCAGTGCACACAGCGCCAAAGTCTCACGGGTCCCTAGGGTACAAGTCAAACATCACTTGGGCTCCATTTACAAGGTTTTCCTTTCTTCGGAGACGCTAGGAAATCACCCTGACATGTAACACCAAAGAAAGACTCAGACACGAGTGCACAGAGCTCAGAGGCCCCGATACACAATAGATGACAGTTATCCAAGCCCAGCGTTCACCTGAGCTGTATGGCGGCCTTCTATGTCTCCTGCGCTGATTACAGTGGAGGAGAACAGGATTGAGAAGGTGAACTTTCAACGTTCGATCCTTTTATAGTCCAGTGGTATAAGCCACAGACCGCAACTTTCTACCCTTGAAAGCACATGAACGCAGCTATACTCTACCACATTTTTGACTCAAAGCTCGGACCCCCATCACACACACCTCAAAGCATTCACCCACCACACATTAGACATCAGCCGAACAATGATGGTTCTGCGGACGGCCTTGTCTCCCCGCATACAGAGGAACACTTGGTCTAGCACTACTTTGTGGTCTGCAACAGCGGCTCATCTGCAGGAAGAACAAGAGGATCGGTTATTGGAAGTTGGAGAACCCCCATTGTACACAAGCCGTCAGCTGATCCTGTCAATACCTGCACGCCTGGCTTAGGCTACGTTCACATTAGCGTTAAGCTAATGTGCGTCGGATTTGCGTCGGCGACGCAGCGGCGACGCATGCGTCATGCGCCCCCTATACTTAACATGGGGGACGCATGCGTTTTTTTTGTTGCGTTGTGCCACACATGCGTCTTTTTTGCCGCAAGCGTCGGACCAAGAAAACGCAACAAGTTGCATTTTTCTTGCGTCCGATTTTCGGCAAAAACCGACGCATGCGTCGCAAAACGCAGCGTTTTTGCGTGCGTTTTGCCGCGTTTTTGCGTGCGTTGTGTCGCCGACGCAGCGGCGCACAACGCTAGTGTGAACGTAGCCTTAGTCTCCTCTGGCAGGGTGTTGAAATATTTGTCCCAAGACTGCACTCCTTGACAGGATTTGTCAGGGAGAAGAGTTGGGAGACCTCACCTCAAACATCAGATTGGCCCTGGGGCTTTACTAGTCATGGTGCTCAGGACCCTGTGCCAAGACTGAACCCATCCCCCAATATAACCAGTAACATCATTTTGCTATTGTGCAATGTGGCCACAGAAGAAGCCAAAAACTCCACAGAAGGATTAACCTTTTACCTGCTGAAAGCAGACAACACCTGCTGTTACACTGTGGCTATAAGTTACAGCCTCATGTAACATAATACAGAAAGTAGCAGCCGGGCGGCCGCTCAGCTAAAACCGAAAGTACAAGGTAGAAGCACACGAGTCACCCACACAAAGCAGGGCCGGGGCTCAGATGCTGCAGAACATCTCCTGCACCACAAGTATCCAGTTTATCAAGGCTTCTAACAGGCAACCTACCACCTAGAAAGGCAAGGGCTTGCAATGAGACCCATAACTCTGGCGGAAATATTGATTGTCACCCAGCTCTGATAAAAAGGGGTTAATAGGATATTTGTCAGTTTCTATTTACAAGGTGATTTCCACCAGTATATCAGGAAGCAC
The DNA here is from genome assembly GCF_051348905.1 of Ranitomeya variabilis. Lineage (NCBI taxonomy): Eukaryota > Metazoa > Chordata > Amphibia > Anura > Dendrobatidae > Ranitomeya > Ranitomeya variabilis. The sequence continues at coordinate 750,544,961 of NC_135234.1, read as the reverse complement.
TGGTGCAAAGATTAAGGAAGCAACATGTGGACTTCTAGATTTACTGGACTTTCCTAATCAGCAGAGTCACGGGGATCATGTGGCCGAACCGCGGAGATAGCACATCAGATAGGTGCGTGGGCGAGGAAGTGGTCACATGACACATAGCCGAGCCGGGTCACACCCGATTATAATCACTGAACACAGCTCACCCTAATATATCACTATGCTCCCGGGCAGCAGAGCTCACCCTAATATCCTCCATTATATCACTATGTCCCCGGGCAGCAGAGCTCACACCATTATCCCCATTATATCACTATGCCCCCGGGCAGCAGAGCTCACACTATTACCCCCATTATATCACTATGCCCCCGGGCAGCAGAGCTCACACCATTATCCCCATTATATCACTATGCCCCCGGGCAGCAGAGCTCACACTATTACCCCCATTATATCACTATGTCCCCGGGCAGCAGAGCTCACACCATTATCCCCCATTATATCACTATGCCCCCGGGCAGCAGAGCTCACACTATTACCATTATATCACTATGTCCCCGGGCAGCAGAGCTCACACTATTACCCCCATTATATCACTATGTCCCCGGGCAGCAGAGCTCACACTATTACCCCCATTATATCACTATGTCCCCGGGCAGCAGAGCTCACACTATTACCCCCATTATATCACTATGCCCCGGGCAGCAGAGCTCACACTATTACCCCCATTATATCACTATGCCCCCGGGCAGCAGAGCTCACACTATTACCCCCATTATATCACTATGCCCCGGGCAGCAGAGCTCACACTATTACCCCCATTATATCACTATGTCCCCGGGCAGCAGAGCTCACACTATTACCCCCATTATATCACTATGGTCTGGCCCGCAGAGCTCGCACTATTACCCCCATTATATCACTATGCCCCCGGGCAGCAGAGCTCACACTATTACCCCCATTATATCACTATGTCCCCGGGCAGCAGAGCTCACACTATTACCCCCATTATATCACTATGCCCCCGGGCAGCAGAGCTCACACTATTACCCCCATTATATCACTATGCCCCCAGGCAGCAGAGCTCACACTATTACCCCCATTATATCACTATGCCCCCGGGCAGCAGAGCTCACACTATTACCCCCATTATATCACTATGCCCCGGGCAGCAGAGCTCACACTATTACCCCCATTATATCACTATGTCCCCGGGCAGCAGAGCTCACACTATTACCCCCATTATATCACTATGCCCCCGGGCAGCAGAGCTCACACTATTACCCCCATTATATCACTATGCCCCGGGCAGCAGAGCTCACACTATTACCCCCATTATATCACTATGGTCTGGCCCGCAGAGCTCGCACTATTACCCCCATTATATCACTATGCCCCCAGGCAGCAGAGCTCACACTATTACCCCCATTATATCACTATGCCCCCAGGCAGCAGAGCTCACACTATTACCCCCATTATATCACTATGCCCCCGGGCAGCAGAGCTCACACTATTACCCCCATTATATCACTATGCCCCCGGGCAGCAGAGCTCACACTATTACCCCCATTATATCACTATGCCCCCGGGCAGCAGAGCTCGCACTATTACCCCCATTATATCACTATGTCCCCGGGCAGCAGAGCTCACACTATTACCCCCATTATATCACTATGCCCCCGGGCAGCAGAGCTCGCACTATTACCCCCATTATATCACTATGCCCCCGGGCAGCAGAGCTCGCACTATTACCCCCATTATATCACTATGCCCCCGGGCAGCAGAGCTCACACTATTACCATTATATCACTATGTCCCCGGGCAGCAGAGCTCACACTATTACCCCCATTATATCACTATGTCCCCGGGCAGCAGAGCTCACACTATTACCATTATATCACTATGTCCCCGGGCAGCAGAGCTCACACTATTACCCCCATTATATCACTATGTCCCCGGGCAGCAGAGCTCACACTATTATCCCCATTATATCACTATGTCCCCGGGCAGCAGAGCTCACACTATTATCCCCATTATATCACTATGCCCCCGGGCAGCAGAGCTCACACTATTACCCCCATTATATCACTATGTCCCCGGGCAGCAGAGCTCACACTATTACCATTATATCACTATGTCCCCGGGCAGCAGAGCTCACACTATTACCCCCATTATATCACTATGCCCCCGGGCAGCAGAGCTCGCACTATTACCCCCATTATATCACTATGCCCCCGGGCAGCAGAGCTCGCACTATTACCCCCATTATATCACTATGCCCCCGGGCAGCAGAGCTCACACTATTACCATTATATCACTATGTCCCCGGGCAGCAGAGCTCGCACTATTACCCCCATTATATCACTATGCCCCCGGGCAGCAGAGCTCACACTATTACCATTATATCACTATGTCCCCGGGCAGCAGAGCTCACACTATTACCCCCATTATATCACTGTCCCCGGCCAGCAGAGCTCACACTATTATCCCCCATTATATCACTATGCCCCCAGGCAGCAGAGCTCACACTATTATCCCCATTATATCACTATGCCCCCGTGCAGCAGAGCTCACACTATTACCCCCATTATATCACTATGTCCCCGGGCAGCAGAGCTCACACTATTACCCCCATTATATCACTATGTCCCCGGCCAGCAGAGCTCACACTATTACCATTATATCACTATGTCCCCGGGCAGCAGAGCTCACACTATTACCCCCATTATATCACTATGCCCCCGGGCAGCAGAGCTCACACTATTATCCCCCATTATATCACTATGCCCCCAGGCAGCAGAGCTCACACTATTATCCCCATTATATCACTATGCCCCCGTGCAGCAGAGCTCACACTATTATCCCCATTATATCACTATGCCCCCAGGCAGCAGAGCTCACACTATTACCCCCATTATATCACTATGCCCCCGGGCAGCAGAGCTCACACTATTATCCCCATTATATCACTATGCCCCCGGCCAGCAGAGCTCACACTATTACCCCCATTATATCACTATGCCCCCGGGCAGCAGAGCTCACACTATTACCATTATATCACTATGTCCCCGGGCAGCAGAGCCCACACTATTACCCCCATTATATCACTATGTCCCCAGGCAGCAGAGCTCACACTATTACCCCCATTATATCACTATGCCCCCAGGCAGCAGAGCTCACACTATTACCCCCATTATATCACTATGCCCCCGGGCAGCAGAGCTCACACTATTATCCCCATTATATCACTATGCCCCCAGGCAGCAGAGCTCACACTATTACCCCCATTATATCACTATGCCCCCGGGCAGCAGAGCTCACACTATTATCCCCATTATATCACTATGCCCCCGGCCAGCAGAGCTCACACTATTACCCCCATTATATCACTATGCCCCCGGGCAGCAGAGCTCACACTATTACCATTATATCACTATGTCCCCGGGCAGCAGAGCCCACACTATTATCCCCATTATATCACTATGCCCCCAGGCAGCAGAGCTCACACTATTACCCCCATTATATCACTATGCCCCCGGGCAGCAGAGCTCACACTATTATCCCCATTATATCACTATGCCCCCGGCCAGCAGAGCTCACACTATTACCCCCATTATATCACTATGCCCCCGGGCAGCAGAGCTCACACTATTACCATTATATCACTATGTCCCCGGGCAGCAGAGCCCACACTATTACCCCCATTATATCACTATGTCCCCGGGCAGCAGAGCTCACACTATTACCATTATATCACTATGCCCCCGGTCAGCAGAGCCCACACTATTACCCCCATTATATCACTATGGTCTGGCCCGCAGAGCTCACACTATTACCCCCATTATATCACTATGCCCCGGGCAGCAGAGCTCACACTATTACCCCCATTATATCCCTATGGTCTGGTCAGCAGAGCTCACCCTTTACTGCCCAGCAGGTTGGGGGTCTACCATAACTTCTCACACCCCTTCTCCCCCGACCCCAGCGCGCAGGTCGCACCCCTCCCCCATCTCACCCAGCAGGGAGCAGTCTATGTCCTTGGTGCGGGCCCCTCCTTTACTGGGGCTCACTCTGAACTCCCAGGTCCCCTCCAGGTCGGGGAAGGAGCAGTTGGCCGGGGTGTCAGAGGCCGCAGGTCGGCTCCAGACCGCCAGCAGCGCGACCACCAGCACGGAGCTCAGCGCCTCCATCTCCACGTACGGAAGAGAGGAGCAGCGTGCAATGGTTAAATAGTGTCAGCGGTCACGTGACGCGCGGAGGTGAGACGGTCATGTGATCTGAGGGCGGGGTCTTGGCTTAAGCGTGTGTAGAAATGAGAGAGGACAGTGACAGAAAGTCCCAATATGGCGGCTCTCCTGTAAAGAGCGCTGAAGAGGTCACCACCAGACTGAAAATGTCCACACACAAGCAATGAGCCAGTCGATTGGCTAGAAGCAACCGCTCCACATTACAGCAACCAATCAGCTTCCGGCTCCTAGGGCTGAGTAAAATGAAAGCAACTCCCTGATTGGTTGCTATGGTTAACAGGTTTTGGACGCTCCCCTGACAACGGCCTGAAGCCCCTCTTGAAACAAGTCCCAAGTTCACACAAAGACCCTGTAAACATACCTCCCAACTTTTGAAGCTGGGAAAGAGGGACAAAGTTTGCGGCGCGCGCAGCGCTGCGGCACATTTTAGGCCACGCCTCTGACCACACCCATTCATAATTAGTCACACCCATATCCACGTCCCAACCACACCCATTTAGCACTGCTGATCACACTGTTTCATATACAATAGTTGTAAACAAAAAAATATGGCCACACAGTGCTCCATACTGTATAATGACCACACATGATGCCCCATACTGTATAATGGCCACACATGATGCCCCATACTGTATAATGGCCACACATGATGCCCCATACTGTATAATGGCCACACATGATGCCCCATACTGTATAATGGCCACACATGACGCTCCATACTGTATAATGGCCACACATGATGCTCCATACTGTATAATGGCCATACATGACGCTCCATACTGTATAATGGCCACACATGACGCTCCATACTGTATAATGGCCACACATGATGCTCCATACTGTATAATGGCCATACATGACGCTCCATACTGTATAATGGCCACACATGACGCTCCATACTGTATAATGACCGCACATGACGCTCCATACTGTATAATGGCCACACATGATGCTCCATACTGTATAATGGCCATACATGACGCTCCATACTGTATAATGGCCACACATGATGCTCCATACTGTATAATGGCCATACATGACGCTCCATACTGTATAATGGCCACACATGACGCTCCATACTGTATAATGGCCACACATGATGCTCCATACTGTATAATGGCCACACATGATGCTCCATACTGTATAATGGCCATACATGACGCTCCATACTGTATAATGGACGCCCCCCCCATTGAAGAATACATGGGGGGTCGCATGATAACACAACCCCTATAAATATATTTTGCTGCTAACCACACATTGGTTTATTCTCAGGTAGCAGTAATAAATTTCATTAGGTTTATATGGAGTTTTAAAGCTTGGTCTGAAAGGGTTAAGTTATGAAGTAAGCTGCGCTTGGCGTGAGCAGGTTCCAGCTGGTTTATTCTGGTTTTATTCCCGCAATTTTTGCGGGTTATGATTGGCTGATATGAAAAGTGCGGGAAGAATTTTTTCCTATTTAATCAGCTGTTCCATCAGCTGTCTCTCAGTCACCTGATGAAGACAGAAGACCCCGCCCACCCTCCCTTAAGTTTTTGCTGTTATTTTGAACTGTCGTGGCGTTTGTTTGTGGGATAATCGCCCGTTGAATTCGGGTGGATTGTTATGAATTGGAGTATTATTAACTTATTTATTAAAACGGTTTATTGATGGTTCTTGGAATTAAATATATTTTTATCAAGTAACTCAAAATAAAACGCCACGGCCATTTCTTCCAACAAAAAATTTGGTGTCATGTGTATTTATTGGGATGGGTATGGGGTTTGTGTTACCATGGCCACACATGATGCTCCATATTGTATACTGGCCACACATGACGCTCCATACTGTATAATGAACACACATGACGCTCCATACTGTATAATGACGGCATGCATACCGTATAATGGCCGCACATGATGCTCCATACTGTATAATGACTGCACATGATGCTCCATACCGTATAATGGCCGCACATGACGCTCCATACTGTATAATGACTGCACATGATGCTCCATACTGTATAATGACCGCACATGATGCTCCATACTGTATGATGACCACACATGATGCTCCATACTGTATGCTGGCTGCACATGATGCTTCATACTGTATAATGACCGCACATGATGCTCCATACTGTATAATGGCCACACATGATGCTCCATACTGTATAATGACCGCACATGATGCTCCATACTGTATAATGGCCACAGTTCTCCATACTGTATAATGACATACAGGCACGCAGCTCACACACACGCTCACACACATGCACACGCACACACACACGCAGCACACACAGCTCACACACGCACGCAGCTCACACACATGCAGCATCACACACACAGTATCACACATACACACGCAGCATCACAAACGCAGCTCACAAACACATGCAGCTTTGACACAAATGCATCACATACGCAGCCATCACACACACACACACACACACACACCCATCACACACACACGCAGTCATCACACACACACACGCAGTCATCACACACACACGCAGCCATCACACACACACACGCAGCCATCACACACACACGCAGCCATCACACACACACGCAGCCATCACACACACACGCAGCCATCACACACACACGCAGTCATCACACACACGCAGCCATCACACACACACACGCAGCCATCACATACACACACGCAGCCATCACACACACACACACGCAGCCATCACACACACACACACACGCAGCCATCACACACACACGCAGCCATCACACACACACACACGCAGCCATCACACACACACGCAGCCATCACACACACACACGCAGCTATCACACACGCAGCCATCACACACACACACCCAGCCATCACACACGCAGCCATCACACACACACACGCAGCCATCACACACACACACACAGCCATCACACACACACACACAGCCATCACACACACACACACAACCATCACACACACACACACACAGCCATCACACACACACACACGCAGCCATCACACACACACGCAGCCATCACACACACACACACAGCCATCATACACACACGCAGCCATCACACACACACACAGCCATCACACACACACACACCCAGCCATCACACACACACACCCAGCCATCACACACACACCCAGCCATCACACACACCAGATACCTCATACACACATGACACACACACACAAATGCAGCATCACACACACACAATGACACACACATGCAGCTTCAGACACACACACACACATCACACACACACATCACACACACACATCACACAGACACACATCACACACACACATCACACAGACACACACACACATCACACACACACACAATCTCCTCTGTGGTGCAGGGGCGGCTGATCTGGCCATGTGCACTGCAGCTCTTCAGTTTCTCCGGCTGCTCACAGCTCTGCACTGTCCCGGCACCTCCCCCGTCTCTCCTTCTCTGCCGGGATAGCAGCTAAGAGCAGGAGAAGCCGGAGCTCCGTGCACACACAGGAGGAAGTGAGTCGCTGACCTCTCATCTTGATCGCTGCTGGCTCTCTGCCTCAGCGTGGCAGCGCAGCGCCGCACACACAGTGGGCGGGGGGGGGGGGGGCGGGATAGGTCAGGAGGAGACCCAGCATGTATAAGAAAAAAAAAACAGCCACAAACCTAAGCTACTCAGGTGCCGCCCCCTGCATTGTCCCTGCCCTAGGCACGTAGTGCGGGACATTAGTGTCCCGCCTGGGATCCCGGGGCTGACTGTCAAAATCAGGACAGTCCCGCGGGATCCGGGACGGTTGGGAGGTATGCTGTAAACAAAAGTGTGACAGACAAAAATAAAGTGTTTTATGCCCAAAATTGATGTGCACAAAAAATGTCAAGAAATATTACAAACTAAAAAAACTAAAAGTGACTTAAAAGTAACACAATGAATAAAGCCCAGAGGTTTCTCAAATGTGGATCAGCTTTAAAATCAACAGCAAATAAAACTCCACGGAAACATGCAAAAAAATGCTTAAGAAACCTCTTATGTTCACATGATGCATTTTTTGTAGCTTTTTTTTGGCAACAAAAAAGTTTTCTGTTTTTCTGACTGAATTGGAAAACTGCTGCTTTTTTTCTCAGAACGGCAGCTTTTTGCAGCGCTTTTTCACCCGGCGAGAGCAATGAGAAGGTGACATGAAACATACTGTAGACAAATGACACATATATCATCTGCACCAAAAAGGCAGCAAAAAAGGATAAAAAAAAGCAGGAAAACCTTTTGGTAAGCAGCTTTTTTTGCTGCCTTTTGAGCAGGATTTGGCTGAAGAAAAAAAAAACGCAGCGTTTTTCATTTTTAGGAAAGTGGATAGGATTTATAGGAATCTGCTGCTGCTGCGCTTCTTTGTAGCTCAGTGTAATCTGAGCTGCGGTGCGGGCTTCACATCCGCAACGTGTCAATTTCTTTTGCCGGTACGCCGAGTTTTATCAGCACATTTTCCTGTAGATTTGCATTAGATGTAGAAAATCTGCAGGTAAAAAACCCCACAAGTTCTTAGTGTGTTTCTGCTGCGGAAAAACATCAAAAATGCGTGTAGTCCCAAAAACCGCAGCGTCAAAAACGGGATAAAAACGCATGTGAAAAAAGCAATGAAAAACATGCAAGTCACTTAATTTACTGACTAGGTGCAGAAAATCTGAAAACTTCACCAAAAAGTGCATCATGGGATGCGAAGCCTAAGTGTACAGTGAAGGAAATAAGTATTTGATCCCTTGCTGATTTTGTAAGTTTGCCCACCGACAAAGACATGAACAGTCTATAATTATAAGGATAGGTTAATATTAACATTGAGAGATAGAATATCAAAAATAAAATCCAGAAAATCACATTATATAAATTATATAAATGTATTTGCATTTTGCAGTGAGAAATAAGTATTTGATCCCCTACCAACCATTAAGAGTTCTGGCTCCTACAGGCCAGTTAGACGCTCCTAATCAATTCTTTACCTGCATTATAGACAGCTGTCTTACAGAGTCAACTTTAGGCCTGTCCCACACGTCCAGATAATTCCGGTACCGGAAAAATCGGTATCGGAGTTATCCATGTCCGTGTGCCGCCCGTGTGCCGACTGGGTACCACACGGACCGTGCAGGAGACAGCGCTAGAGATAAGCGCTGTCCCCTGCATCTGGTGCTGAAGCCGGAATTCATTCCTTCCCAGCAGCGTTCGCTGGAGAGAAGGAATGAAAAATCTTTTTGTTTAAATTTTTTTGTGTTTAAAATAAAGATCCTTGTCACCACCCCCCTCCCACCCCCGTGCACCCGCCCACTGGAAATAAAATACTCACCCAGCTCCCTCGATGCTTCCTCTCAGCGCCGCAGCTTCTTCCTGTATGAGCGGTCACGTAATACCGCTCATTACAGTGATGAATATGCGGCTCCACCTCTATGTCATGTCTCACACGGTCCGTGAAAACACGCTGACATGTGCAGAGACACATTGATTTTAATGTGTCTACGTGAGTCAATGTCTTCGGTACGTGAGAAAACTTTCACCACACGTACCGGAGCCACTGACGTGTGAAACAGGCCTTATAAAAGACTACTGTCCACAGACTCCATTAATCAGTCGGGCTCTAACCTCTACAACATGGGCAACACCAAAGAGCTTTATAAAGATGTCAGGGACAAGATCATAGACCTGCACAAAAAAATATACATAAAAAAAAATATATCAATAACAGCTGAATCAGGCAGTGGAGCACGTAACAAAAAATAGGACCAAAAATACACTGAACCCCTGGTAAGTTCGTAAAGGGTTAATATTGCAAAATGCTCAGAATTTATTTTTTATGTAAAAATAAATAAAAAATTAGCTCAGTATAAATATCCTAATAGAACCTTAGTACACATACGTCCTGCTAGGTCCCCTACGCGCGTTTCGGCACCTGCTTTCTTCCGGGGGTCGCGTGTAGGGGACCTGGCAGCACGTTCTTTATAGGTAAATAATGCCCCTTTGATACTTATTAATGCTCCTTATTTTTTATACAAACACATTGTGTCCATAACATAGGTCACCCCAATGTGCGCGGCGGAAGAAAAAAGAAACCCCGCCCATTACAGCAGGGCGAGGAGGAACGGGTGGAGATTTCCAAGAAACGGGCACTTGGAGGTCCGGGGTCCACAGCTAACGCCCTCGGTCATTTTACACTAACATTCCTGGTCATCATGTCAATTTTTTCGTGGCGCTTTTTCAGGCAGAATCCGGCTGAGAAAAAAACAAAATCATGTGCACATAGCCTTGCCATGCGTTTTATTTTTTTGCTGTGTTTTCCAAGCAGAAACCCTACAACTCTTCAGTTATCACTTGAGCAGCCCTTCAAAAAAAAATAAAACCTTAGATGCCGCAGTTGTTTTTGATTGAAAGCATTAAAACCTCCAGCAATTCTTCAATTTTTTTAGGGTGGGTGGGTCAGTTATTTTTACACTTTTTGCCACAAATGACATTAATGTTTACTCCATGGGTTAATGTAGAACGATTACAACCATCTCAAATGTAGACAATTGTTTAGGGTTCTTTTTATGTTTTACGACTTTTACACATTAAAAACACCTTTGTAAGGGATTTTTTTTTCTTTTATCCTTATAAAAAACAGGGATTTCTCCTAGTAGCATGGGCAGTGGGCACGTTTCCCGAGTGCCACATTCGAGCACATCAAAGTGCAGCTCTCCTTTTATGGGATTTGTTATCATGAATTAGCCCAGAGGAGTTCAAAGATAAAAAAAACATAGATAATAAAAGAGTTCTAGACTCCTGAGAATGAGCTCACAGGTGGATTCACAGATTAAGGGCTCATTCAGACCACAGTGAGCAATAAACGGTCCAAGTTTCCTTGGATTTTGGTCAATGTGTCAGTTTTTACCATCCGAATTTCATCTGTTTTTCTCATATAAGTAACAAAAAGAAAAAAAAAAACAATTCCCAAAATGATTTGTAGCCAAAAATGCATGCATTTAAGTAAAAAAAAAAAAGTCCATATACTTTATATAGAACTGTAATGAACCCCTTCTTCATCGATATCCATCATACATGTGTGAGTGTATGGAGCAGGCTCAGGAGCTGATCCTGCAACATACTTGGCAGATGCTGGCTGTGTAATTCAGCTGGCGTCTGCCAATAGCTGCTCTTATTCCCCTAAGTGCCATTGTCAATCTCAGACATGGGCATTTAAGGTATGTGACTTGGGGGAAAGAGGGCCACTGTTTTGGGTGCCCCTGGGCCTCTCAGTAAGGTAATTGCCAGGTTGCCGTTGGGTTACAATGGTTCCAGTGTGTAGCACCCACCCTTTCACCTCCAGTGTATAACATCCAGACCCTTTGCCCTTCGGTGTATAACATATGGCCCTATTGCCCCTGTGTATAACATCCGGGTCCCTCGCCCCCGATGTATAACGTTGACCTCATAACCCCTGGTGTATAAAATCCGTCCCCCGTTATGCCATCTGCCTGTACTAACATGTAAGAGAACATCCGGTGGTGCAGAGCTCACTAATAGCAGCGCGGTCCTGTAATAGCCACCGTGGTAACAAGTCCGTCCATGACTTTTCTTCCTCCTGAATCTTCCCCCCCATCACCTGTGAGTGATATTATTGAGAAGTGAAAGGAACTCAGCCACGAAGTGGGGACTTGAGTACTTAGTAGTAGAAGGCAGAAAAGTCACTAGCGCTCTGCTGACTCCATAACTGCAGAGTCCAGACCTGTGGTATAACATCAGCTCAAACACTGCACTCCCGCCGGGAGCTTACATGCAATCATACATCACCAAGCACAAAGCCGCCACCACTGGACTCTGGAGGTGACGTGTTTGGTGCAGTGACCGATCACACTTCTCTGCGTCTGATGGAGGAGTCTGGGTTTGGTGATTCCAGGAGGACGTTACCCCCTGACTGCACCGTGCCCCCTGTACAGATGGTGGAGGAGGATAATACTATGGGCTGTTATCAGGGGGCGGCCCGGACTCTTAGTTCCAAATAAGGGAAATCTTAGTTTTTCAGTGGAAGACATTGTGGACAATTGTAGCTTCCAACTTTGTGGACAGTTTGGGGGAAGACTCTTTTCTGTTCCCCATGACTGTGCCCAGAGCACAAGGTCCATACACACATGGACGGGGGAGAATATCACCGCCTGCACAGAGCCCGGACCTCCATCCCTTCCAAGAAACGTTCTTCTAGATGAAGGGACAAAATTTCCCACTGACGCCTCCCAAATTTTGTAGAAGAGCCGGAGCCGTTATATCCGCAGAGGGGCCGACTCCATATTAATGCTGATGGGTTTACGATGGAGGTCACAGAAACTCCTGTAGTGTGATGTGGAGGGGGCACAAACTTTTTTATGTTAAAAATATCCTTACATATTTCAGCATAGTAACAGATTTCTGGGAGATTCATTTTAATAAAATTGTCACAAGTGATGTCCTCGCTCAGCACAGACGGGGATTGCTGACAGGATGCAGAACAGCTTCTTCTAGGGGAAGTAATGAGGCCACATGTTTTAGGATCAAAGGCAAAGATACTAAAATGGACCTTCCTTGCATGATCATGACTAAACCAGGACAAAAATAACAGAAGTGGTGGACACCATGTGCATTAGGTAGGAAAAAAAGGTTAAAAAAATGCTTTGAAATTGCACAATTCTGCAATTATTTGTTGGGTTTTGCATCTACGGTGTTTATTATGCTGTAATAATGAACTGCTAATATGATTCTCTAAGTCCATAAGATTACAGAAAACTAAACTCGGATTTTAATTTTTTTTTTTTTTTTTTTTAAGTGTTGAAAAAAAATTAGGAAAATCTTAAAACAAAAATTTTGGCTTTTCTTTCCATTTTTCAAGATCAATAGCGTTTTCATTTTTCCTTACATGCAGCTCAGCCGACATTTTTATTGATTCTATGGGCTAGATACGTTTTGATCTCTTCTTTTTGAATTTTTTTTGCTGCGATGTAGTGACCAAAAAATAATAAATGTAATTTTTTGATAGATCGGATTTTTACGGACGTGGAGATACCAAATATGTTTAGCTTTTTTTTTTTTTTTTTTTTACTTATTTTTATTTATTTTTAATAGGGGGAAAAAGTGGGTGATTCAAACTTTATTTATTTATTTTATATCTTTTTTTTACATTATACTTTACTTTGTTGTCCCCTTAGTGGAATTAAACCTATCATCACCAGTATATAATAAAAATCACAGTATCCTATGAGCACACTGTCATGACAGGCATAGGGGTCTTCAGAAAGCCCCCGGTTGCCATCTATAGTGAGAAGATGGAAGAAGGCAATGGGCACATGAAGGGGACGCCCCCCAGACAGCGATTAAAAGACTTAACAGTAGAAGGCGGAACTCAGCTCCACTCACTGCTGTTAGAGGCAGATGATGGCTGAATAACAGTCATCATCTGCCAGCAATAATGCAGGCTCAGCTTCTGAGCCCGCTTCACAGGAACCTGAGGTGTCGCGAAAGGTTGAACTCATACATACCAACTCTTCAAAATGCTTATGTAAGTTTTACAACCTTTGATCACATATATACAAATAAGGGATTTTTATTCTGTGATCAAATGCAAAAAAAAAAAATATCCTAAGAAGCAAAAAGCTATTTATCGACACCAACAACGAAAAGACTCAGCGACAACAGATACTGCATTACCCTCTGATCGGAGTGTTGAAAACTCAAGGTCCTACAGGGATAATCTCGGCTCTGTACACATTCTTGTTGAATACTAGACTTTCTTCTTCTCGATTATCTATTAAAGCTGCGTCAACAGTTAATCTCAAAGTTGACGAACGAGTGGCGGAATGAAGCCATAGAGTTACACACGTCGGTATCTCCAGCAGTGAATAGTAATGTTATACAATTTATACCTATCCTATCTAACCCCATTCAGGCTACTAATATTAGTAGATCATTAAATGGCAGATGCCATGGTTCTTACGTGCACTTTTGTACCTGCTTGAAGAAAGCTTCTTCTAACTGGCAGAAGGTTTGGGAGTTGATTTTTAGTCTATAATCAATATGAAAAGGTCCAACTAACTCATTTTTAACAATCCGAGCCCATAGTTGTACCCCACCTCCATCTTGCTGGTGTCTGAATGGGAGTGGAAGTCTGTGTTCTACTACATCAAGAGTCACTCTCATCTCAGTAGACCATAAAACCTTTGATATACTGTATTTTGGCCTGATCTTGATGTTTCCACTTCTTAGTCATTGGTGGTCGGGCTCAGCCTCCTTACCTCGGCCATGTCTCTGAGCACTGAACATCTTGTACTTCTGTGTCTTGCTAAGTGGTGGTCGGGCTCAGCCTCCTCACCTCGGCCGCGTCTCTGAGTCTTGAATACCTTGTACCTCTGTGTCTTGCTCAGTGGTGGTCGGGCTTAGCCTCCTCATTTCGGCCGTGTCTCTGAGCACTGAACATCTTGCACTTCTGGCCTCCCTGGAGGCTGCAGTTCTGGAATATGACAGCACTGGAGGATAACGGCTACTGATCGCTTCACATTTTATTCTTCTCATATCTTTTGCATCTTTGGAAGAAAACTTTAGCTGTTCTGTGATTGCCCCAATATCTGACAATCTCAGGAGCTGCGTCCTGTTTAGCCCTCTTTCAGACGTCTGTGTCTCTGGTACGTGTGGTGACAGTTTTCACACGTCCCGGAGACACTTACACACATAGACCCATTCAAGTGAATGGGTCTGTGCACATGTGCACATGAGCACATGCGTATGTGTTTCCACAGACCGTGTGTCCGTGGGCAAAATATGATGACATGTCCATTTTTTAACATCACCCGCCGCCTGCATTATAAATATATAAACCTGCATGGGTTCCCCTGTACTTTTGGTAGCCAGCCAGGCAAAATGGACAGCTGCAAGCTGCACACCTCAGCTGTCAGCTTCAGCAAGGCTGGTTATCAAGAATAGAGGGGTCCCCACGCTGTTTAAAAAGACCCCCCCGAACATTTTTGACAACCAGCCTTGCTAAAGCAGACAGCTTTGGGCTGGTACTCTCAGGCTGGTAAGGGGCAATGGATATTAACCCCCCAGCCTAAAAATAACAGCAGCCCAGAAATACCGGATTACTCACCGGTAATGCTCTTTTATAGAGCCCACGACAGCACCCACTAGAGAGAGGGGATCCGCCCCTAGGAACAGGAAACCTACAGAGAGATAAAAGGGGCGGCCCCCCTCGCTCCTCAGTTGTATTACAGAGAATAGGAGGAACCGCCGCCAGGTTTTAGTTAATAGGCTCAGGTATATTTATACATATTTACAACCTTATACTATATTTATTTAATATTTACACCTCACCACAAAGGCACCATGTGCTACTATAAAGAGGGAGGGATGTGAATGGGTGCTGTCGTGGGCTCTATAAAAGAGCATTACCGGTGAGTAATCCGGTATTTTCTATTCGCCACGACAGCACCCACTAGAGAGATTTACTATAGATTGGGTGGGTTAACTGAGTCAAGAACCGAAACCCCAAAGGTTAGATCAGAAGCAGCAGATAGGTCTAATCTATAGTGCTTATAGGAGGTACTAGGCGAAGACCAGGTTGCAGCCTTACATATAAGGACTATTTGCACGTTCGCCCTTTCTGCCCAGGAAGTCGACAAGGCTCTTGTAGAGTGTGCTCCCACATGCATTGGAGGATCTCTTCCTCTAGCTTTATACGCCAAGATTATGGCATCTCTGATCCAGCGAGATAACGTGTTCTTTGTGACTCTGGATCCTTTGCTTTTACCCTGGAAAGACAAAAAGAGAGCCCTACTCTTCCTCCAGTCCCTAGTTCTCTCTAAATAGGCCAGAACAGTCCTTTAACATCTAGGGTATGAAGTCTTACTTTTTCTGGAGTCGAGTGGTCTTTATAAAAAGTAGGTAATAAGATCTCCTGGGATCGATGAAAACTAGTGGCTACTTTAGGGAGATAACAAGGGTCCGTTTTCAAAATTATCCTATCAGATGTCACAGATAAAAATGGAGGATCTATTGACAAGGCATACAGATCGCTTACTCTTCTAGCAGATACCAATGCTACTAATATCGTTTTTAACGAGATGTTTTTTAATGAGACTGTATGAAGAGGCTCAAACGGGCTCTGCGTCAATGCGTCTAGGACCCAAGTTAGATCCCACTGAGGCACCTGTGGTATAGTTATTGGTTTTGACCGCTCACATGCAGATATAAAACGGGATATCCACCTATCACCTGCCACATCATAACTGAAGAGCGCTCTCAGAGCTGATACCTGAACTTTCAGAGTGCTTACAGAGAGCCCCAACTCAAGCCCTTTTTGCAAGAACTCCAATATTGAAAATATAGGCACCTCAGAAGAAAGTTGTGTTGTATGGAACTCAAGAAATTTTCTCCAGACCCTGACATAAATTTTGGTAGTAGAAGGCTTTCTACTCTTTATAAGGGTATCTATTAAACCACTAGAAAATACTCTTAGATTTAGTAACTGCCCCTCAAATTTCAGACAGTCAAGTTCATGCCCTTTACCTGAGGATGGAAAAACGGTCCCTTGAGACAGTAGGTCCTTGGTTTGAGGCAGAATCCAAGGGTCTGTAATTGACATTGCCTGGACCCATGAAAACCATGGCCTCTTGGGCCAGAATGGGGCTATCAACAGAACTCTTGCCCCTTCCTCCCTTATTTTTCTTATCACTATGGGCAATAGATTCCATGGGGGGAACGCATAAGCCAGGTCAAATGCCCATGGTACCTGAAGGGCATCGAATATGCCCGGATTGTCTAGTCTGCATAGAGAGGCAAACTTTTTGACCTGACGGTTGGACCTTGTTGAAAACAAGTCTGAGGTACGCCCCATCGGGCTGTTATTAATCTGAAAATCCTCCTGTTGAGCATCCATTCTCCTTGGTGAAGGATGTGACGGCTGAGGAAATCACCACGAAAGTTGTCTATGCCTCTGATGTGTACCGCTGACAAGGACAACAGATGATTTTCGGCTAACATCATGATGTCTGATGTAACGTCCATGAGAGTGTCTGAGCGTGTACCTCCTTGATGGTTTAGATAGGCCACCGCAGAGGTGTTGTCGGAGAGGACCCTTGTGTGAGAGCCTCGTAGCTGAGGAAGAAACTGGAGTAGGGAATATATAGCTCTTAATTCTTTAACATTAGAGGAATCATTAGATTCTGATCTGGACCAAAGACCCTGAACCATCTGATCCTGAAAATGTGCCCCCAGCCTTCGGGACTAGCATCTGTGGTGACTAAATTTGAAGGAGTGATCACCCATAAGACCCCTTTCGACAGATTTTCCCAATGCAACCACCATGTAAGGGAGTGTACTACTTCTGATGTTAGAAAAACTGTCTAATCTAAACGTCCTCGACTTTTAATGTCCTCTTGTAATATAAATTTCTGCAGCTGCCTAGTATGAAAATGTGCCCATTTAACTGCAGGAATACATGAAGACAGTGAACCTAGCAACGACATGGCATTTCTCAATGACATACTACGTTTCTTGATTGCTAAGCTCACTTTATTAATTATGGAGGCTTTTTTATCATCAGGAAGCCAACATACTTGGTCAACTGAATCCAGAAGGAGCCCAAGGAATTTTTGACATGTTACAGGTTGGAGTCTGGATTTTTCCCAATTAATAATCCGGCCCAGCGTTTGTAAAGAAAACGCCACCTCCTCCAACCTTTACTCACACTGTAGGGAGTTCTTTCCCACAATTAGTAGATCATCTAGATATGGAATGACCAGTGTGTCTTTTAATCTCAGAAAGGACATTACTTCCAATAGTAATTTAGTGAAAACCCTCGGAGCCATAGATAGGCCAAAGGGCATCGCTCTGTATTGTAGATGATGAACCTGACCATCTATAAAAACTGCTACCCGAAGAAACTGCTGGTGTAACTGGTGTATAGGAAGATGGTAATAAGCATCCTTAAGATCCAGTACTACCATGTAACAGTTAGGAAATAAATTCTTTATAGTTGAACGAATGGATTCCATTTTAAATGTTCTGGGTTTTATGAAGGTGTTCAGTTTCCTCAAATTATTTATAGTTCTAAAGGACCAGTCAGGCTTAGTAATCAGAAACAAGGGAGAGTAGAACCCTTTCCCTATTTGAGATGACGGGACCTCTATTAAAACCCGTTTGGACAAGAGGGATTTAATTTCAATTTCCAGTGCCTCTTGCTGTGGTCTGGATTTTAGGGAGGTAAGAGGGAAAGAATCTAGAGGTGTCCGGATAAAGTCTAAGGTGAGGCCTGAAGATATTAAATTTATGGCCCATGAATTAACAGTTATTCCTATCCACTGTTTAATAAACCCTAGTAGTCTACCGCCCACCGGTGGAATAGGGTTCTTGGAATTTATCCGCTGGTCTGAAGGGACGCTTATTGAATAAATTTCCCTTTTGCCTGAACTCCTTGTTACTCCAGCGGTCCTTAAAGCCTCCTTTCTTGCCAAATGGTGGCTCCTGAACGCCCTTCCTGACAGGGTATGGCACATAACTTAGACCTGGACTGGGCATCCCCCTTCCAGTTTTTTAACCATAATGCTTGACGAGCCGTATTAGAAAGGTTAGCTGTTCTGGCCGCCAGGCGTAGCGAGTCTATTGAGGCATCACATATAAAGGCCGCGGCACCCTTAATCAAAGGAATAGAGGCCCGCAATTTTTCCCTGGACATGCCACTCTTGATATTTTGATCCAGCTGTTCTAGCCAAACCAGCATAGACCTGCTAGTACATGTGGCTGAGATTGCCGGTTTAAATGCAGTGACACAGGCTTCCCACGATTTTTTAAGAAGTGCGTCTGATTTCCTGTCCATAGGATCGGACAAAGAACCCGCATCCTCTACCGGTAAAGAGGAACGGCGAGAGGTAGATGCTACCACTTTAGTCCAGGTGGCCAAGTCCTCATCGTCAAAGGGGTAACGCCTCTTACAAGATATTGGTACAAATCCCTTTTGTCCTTTACTCCATTCTTTTTTTACAAGATCTTTGATGGCCTGATTTACCGGGAATACATGACCCTTTCGCTGAGAGAGACCTGCGAACATAACTTCTTGAGGAGTCTGAGGTTCCTTTGATTCTGACAACCCCATTGTACTCCTTACAGTTTTAACCAGATTATTCACACCATCTGTAGGAAAACAGACATAATCCTCTTCATCTGAGGAATAAGAATTCTGAGAGGTGTTTTTTTTTTTTTATAAACTGAACATTTCATAGTGGTCTCTTAATTTTTGCCAGAGCTGTATATATATGTTTGGCGCTGGGATTCTCCTGCAGCACAGGGTAGATCCCAAGCCTTGTCTGCCTCAGCAGTCTCCCATGTGGACTCAGCCGCTGCAGGTGCTGCTCAGCATAGATATCGGTCCCAGCATCTAGCTCAGGCTCATGGCATATGGTTGGTCACGAATTATTAGACGTATCTCGTTCATTTTAACGGACCGTTTCTGCTGTAAGGTGTTTATACAACACTGACACAGTTTTTTAATGCAAGAATCAGGCAGGGGCTCTGTACATATTGCACACTGCTTGTGCTTAAACTTCCCCGTCCTCTTCGCCGGCTGTTGGGATCTCTGCTCAGCCTGGGGTGTGGAACGGGACGCTTTCTTTCCTGATCTGTCAGTGAAGTCACTCACTTTCGAGTGTCCACTACCCTTTTTCCTGGTAACATTAACTCCTCCATAGGGCGCTCAGCCTCTTGGACGACATGATAGCGCACCCTATTTTCCGCTGAGATGCATTTTATAATGCAGACCCGAATAATACACACATTTTTTTTTTTTTTACCTGTGTCTCCTTCAGTACAGCGCAAGGGTGGATGGAACCGCCTAGAGGAATCCAATATGGCGGTTCCCCCGGAAATGGTACTCCAACCCCTCGACCCCGGAAGTCCAAGTCTCTGTTTCTGGGACGCCGACGCTACTGCGCATGCGCCCGCGTCTCTGCTGCACTCCGGAAGACACCGCCGTAAGTGCTGCACCCGCAACCATGTCGCCACTACCTCGGAGGGAACAAGAGGGGAACTAGACCGGGCAGTTGCCACACAGCCGCTCAGCTCCACATACCTTAGGAGTGCACCATCTACCTGCTCCAGGTCCGGCCTGACAAGGTACATGTCGCACTGTCCGCCGTTTCACCCAACGGTGTCCCAGCAGGGAGACCGTTGGTAATCTTCAGGCTTCACAGCAGCCACAGCAGATGAGGAGGGAGCCAGCAGGATCATTCCCCCGACTCTGTCTACCCGCTCTGGAGCCCCTGCCGCTCAGCAGAGTCGAACAGGCGGCAGTCCAGGCGGGTTTTCCTCTTCTTAGCTCCATAGAGTCTTCTCTGTGGGTTCCCATCTAGGCACAGGAAACCAACTGAGGAGCGAGGGGGGGGGCCGCCCCTTTTATCTCTCTGTAGGTTTCCTGTTCCTAGGGGCGGATCCCCTCTCTCTAGTGGGTGCTGTCGTGGCGAATAGAAAAATGCACATCTATTAGATGTGCGAATTCTGGCGCTTTTTCCTGCTCTTCCCTCTTGTTCTGTAGCGGTGGCAAGTTTAGTTCATATTTGTGGGGTTGATGTCACTTTTGTATTGTCAGGTGACATCAAGCCCACGGCTTTGTAATGGAGAGGCGTCTATAAGACACCTATCCATTACTAATCCCATAGTTATATGGTAAATAAACAAACAGCAAGTATAAAGTCATTTATTTCAAATAAGACGAAGCACACTTTTACTTCTTCATTTAAAAATAACAAACACAGTTATACTCACCTAACACCTATTCCACCGAAGCCCTCGTCTCCTGTAATAAAACAAAAATAAAAAAAACAACAATATCCCTCACCTATCCAACGTTCTGTCTCACGCCATAATCCAGGTCTGGGGATAAATAGTTTTCAACCTGGATAGTGCCAAGATGCGACCATCCAGGCTGAGAGCCACTGTGCTGCTGCGAGTACAGCCTCAGGGAGCAGCGGTGACCTCAGCGATAAAGGGCGCTGTATCCTCCTCATTGCACAAATGCACATCACCTGATCTGCTTCATCCAATCAGCGTTCACCTTTATACTACGCAGAGGTTAAAAATCTGCATGAAATGATCAAATAGTCAAAATGCTCCCTGCCTAATAATTCTGTACGCGGTGTATGTACATTAAGAAGGACAGGTGGCATGGGGCTCTGCGTATGAGCAAGAATAGATGAGTAATGTACTTTTTAACCACTTGATAAAATAATCTGATGGAATAAAGGAATTTTTATAAAAATAAAATCTTGGCTGAGAGGTGATGATTAGTTTTGATGAGTTAAAGCTCCCAGGTTCCTATTCTGTGTTTGTTCTAATTTCTAATTAGTTTTAAATAATTTCTGATGTTTTTGACATTTTTAGATTCACTTCCTTAAAAAATTATCTGCTTATTCATTTTAAACTGTTTAACCACAAAACCACTCCAGAAGAATTCATCTCCCCCCTGGTGTATTACACAATATTGCGTCGCTTCTTCAATAAATCTGAGACAAACTAAGAACAAAAATCGCAATCAACAGGGAGGAAGTTTCAATTACAGAATAATTAGAATTCTCCGTCTTTATTATTTATGATAACAAAAACAATAGCAGCTATTTAATAACAATTAAAGGAGTTTATCCCGGAGACGGCATCCGTGTGGAATATTCAATCTTCCAAAAGCACAAAACTTCGCAGCCCCAATTTTCTTCCTTGCAGATTAATGTCTGGATTTCTAGCCCAACTTTTTAATTATAGTTAAAATTAAAAATAATTGCTAATTTAAGCGGCTTAAAAAAATGCCGTTTCAAAAACAATCTTAAGATCAGAGACAGATTTACATATCAGCATGGGTAAGACATCTATATCATCACAATATCCTGTTATTTTTTGTAAGAGCAAAGAAACATTTTAATACCCCATAAACATTGGACTAATGTCAGCTGAATCCACCAATATCAACGGTTTTGGCCAACGGTCTTATGTGTATGGGGCCGCCGGTCGACTGATGGTCGGAAGAGATGTCCATCGCGCATGTCCGATTTTGGACTTCCGATCGCATTGTTCTCCCAACGTTTCAGTCAGTTGCTTTCTCATAGAGAACACAGGAGCACTTGGCGAAAGAACGCTTGATCGGTCAAATGCTCTAATGTATGGAAAACTCAACTGAGATGGCTGTTGGCCAAACGATCAGCTGAAGTGTAACTTGGCGCGGGGCGAGATACTCGTCTCTTATGCCCCAGCGCATTACATGAAGGTTGGGGTCCTGGCTGGGTGTGTGGACATGTGTTATTGGGGTGCTACGCCCTTTCAGGCCGCATATTACCGATGACTTTGGTTGGCCAGGACCAGATGTTGAGGACTTCAAGGAGGCAGACCACCAGTCAAAAGTAAACTTTTTCTGAACGATAACGTTGTGGGAATTATGTACAGTAGGTAGTGGGTACACAACTTTATGAACGGTCCCTTCACAATACAGAGCATTTTCACACACAGTCTCAGTTTCTTCCTCATTACTCGTTTGGTCTCTATCTCCACTGTTTCACTTTCCTTCACCACAACTCAGCACAATACTACAGTCCAGTTAGCAAGAGACCTATTCTCAACCCGCGATTCTACGTCCTGTTTCCATTCAGTGGAACTATGTTGCCGGTATGGACGGTTTTTAGCTTCTCAGCTACCAAACTCGCAACCGGGGCACTTTTTTCATCTCACGTTCGCTGTCCCGTCTTGTCCGTTACATCTCCGAGTTATAAACTCGGGGCCATACTGCTAGGCGTTCTCTCACATGATCCATCTCCCATTATTCACTCTGTCCTTCTGTCAGTTTCCATTTTCTCTTTACTCCAATTCATGCTAACCAACATCTCAGTCTCCTCTCACTTCGAGACACCCATGTCATGTGACACTGTTTATGGTCCAGGCCTTAGGTCTCTTATTGATACACACTGGGCCCTATCTAACGTCCTGACGGGAAACTGTCTGTCCCTTCACTTTAGCCCTTCCCACTCTGGGTTATTCCCAATGATTAACTCTAAGTCAGGCAAAACACAATACCAACACTATTAACACATATCATAGTTCTCAATATTCAATACAACAATACACATGTTCTTTAAGGGGGAACGTAGGCAGTATGTCCATCTCCTTACAGAAGCATTCAACCGACAGCCATCTAATGTTTTTGGCCAGCTTTAGAGGACAGAAAATCTGTGCTTATAGGCTCTTTGGTTGATAATCATCTACTGAAAGGAATTCTAAATACCCTAAACCCAAAAATAAAAGTCATCCGAAATGGCCACTTTTGACCATAAATTATGATTATCAGCTGTTTAGGTGAAGCAAATGATTGTTCATTTCAACCAATGTCTGACTGAAGAATTTAATTTTTTTGTCTGATGATATGTACTGGTTGCCAAAAGTTGCAAAAACAATTCAAGGCAGGAAAAAAAGCCCATTTCTTGAGTTTGCGCCAAATTCATGAATTGTGTGCCCTGTTTTGATTACTTTGGTGTCAAAAATGGCAACTAATACCCCAAGACAAAGACAGAAAGTGTCTTAGACAAAAAATGAAAAGTAACTTAAAAATAACCTGCAAATGATGAATGGGGTCTGGTGTGTTTCTGAATTAGGAAGAAGAGGAAGGCAGATGGGGCCACATTTTTGGAAGATATATTAGACCAAAAAAAAAAAAAAGGACTCTGAAGAAGAGGTGGATGGTGGAGGAAATATAGCGGCTTGTGTTTGTTTTGTTGATAGAACTGTTGGGTATTGTGCTTGACTTTGACTTGTGCTGTTGACCTTACAGCTTGTAATATTCTCCTGAGTTTCTCAGATTCATCACTTCATTCTTCGATTGTTCTATTAATATTCTAGGGCGCATAACCCCCGAATCTCAATCCCATCAAGCATCTTCAGGATGTGCCTGAAACATCAAACCAATCCATGGAGGCCACAAATGTCCTGGTTCCAGATACCACAGGAGGCCTTCAGAGGTTCTTCAGAGTCCATGTCTTGATGGGTCACAGCTGCTTGCTTACTTCAGACTGAACTGGAACTGCATGTTAAACATTCTCTGTGGTTTTATTGTCTTTACTCCATGTGTCGAGCGTGCAAACTTCTGAACAGTCAAAAATAATAAGGACCAAAGGGAGTGTTACAGGGAGGTGATACGATGTTCCATTTCTGCTCACAGACCATTGCAAATGCTGATCGTATTTATGATTGCTGCATTACCAAGAGGCTCCTAATGCCGACCTGACCTGCAAAATCGTTAAACCCTCATTCATTACTTCTTCTTTGTTCTTTCGAGACTCTTGTAGAAAAATGAATCACCAGTTGATTTTCCCTGAAGTCTTGATCTGCTATTTTTGGTGAGGACACAATTCCTGCATTAGAAATAATAACTCATGTAATTTTTATAGGGCCCACATAAGGTTATGTTTTTTGAGCTATTATCTGCAAGAAAATTTCACAGCTTAAGTCCCGATTTTATAGTGATTATTATATACCTGATATCTGCTATTGTTCACCTATTCTTTAGCTGCAGTGTTTACAATATGCATTCCTTATACTTGTTAATTCAGGTTTCAATAACCTTTATGGTGGTATTGGAGCGCCCCCACTGCCGCAGGGCCGAGGGGTACCCGGTACCGGGCCTCTGAGTCTCAGATCTGGGATCGTCACGGTGGCTAGACCCGGTCCGTGTCCCTGCTGAGGGGCGTCCAGTGAAAGGTGGTGCTAAATGGTGATGATGCTGTGGTGTGGTGCAGGTCGCGATGAATAACGAGGACACCAGGTTGCAGTTTCTTTACCTCTTTACTGAAGGCTTCTAGATCCTCAGTCCGGAATACGGTTAGCCGGGCTGCGCAAGTCTGGTCGGTCCAATGGCACCTCCAGAGTTCCCTTTACAGGTGGAAATCTGTGCCTAACTTCTAGCACTTGTGTGTTGTGGTCCTCCCCTGCTGTGCTTATGGGATAGTCCCCACAACCATTGTGTCTGTTTCTCATTTTCCCTCACAACTCGATTCTGATGTTTTTCCTCGTCCCCCAGATGCTATGGTAAGGACGCACCCGTCTGACGGGGAGGCTCGGAGGTTCTTCTGGGACCCTAGCGTCGCCTTACTCCTGTTGTTACCTCCCTGTGTCTTCCTAGGTGATCTTCGTGAGACAGCCCGCCTCTAACTGACTGTCCTGCCGTAGGTTTGAAGTCTGGCTTGGAACCTAGTACTTCCTCGGCGTTCCGGCCACCGGTTATGTGCCTCAGTAGGATGTTGCCTCGTCTTACAGCACGACTCCTACTGGTATTCTCCTTGTTGCGTTGATCTCGTTTCTCACTCAGCACAATAAATCTCGCTTCTTATCCTTTCTTGGGGCACCGCCGCAATGTCGTGCAGGCACGGTCCCGTAACGTTCTCTCTGGTTGCCAGGCCTCTGTCAGGATCCCACCCCTGACAGGGACCCCTCTGAATCTTCCCCTGCAATACCCTCTGCCACAAGGTGTTGCCTGGTCCCAACCCAGTCAGCTTTCTCTTCTAACTTCCTGCCTAACCCCCAGTTTTACCAGACTGTGAGGAGTGGCCTAGTGAATAGTACCCTTAGCTCCCCCTGGAGGCCAGACTGTGAAATGTATTGGTGTCTGTGATACCTGGTCAGATGAACTCCTTCAGTGCCATCAGACGTAACATCACTCCCCTTAGCGGCAGAGCGACATTACTGCAACGACCAGGACTCTGGGGCGCTGCACTCCCCCCCGGTTAAATCCAGTACTCCTGGACTGGGAAGAAAACAACAATACATGTCAGCAAAAAGACATACAATTTTTGGGAGTGCAATAACAAGTAAACTTTAACAGAGCTTCCCTTTATGGGAGGTGAGGACACTTGAACGTTACAAACATGGTTAAATACTTTGAATAACTTAGTATAAATAACTTTTCTCACCCAACCGGGTATTCTACTTAGTACAAATTTTTGAACAATAATTTAACATTGCCTTTAAGGACGTACACTCTGCATCCGCTAAAGACCTTCTTATAACACATTATAAGGCTAATTAACTTTGCTTCATTCTCCTTCTTTAAGTCTGCAGGACCGCCTGTCCTAACTGCTCCAGGCCTGCTGCCTCTCCTTTCTATACAGGACCGCCCCTTTCCGCCCGAGCCTTTTGCCTTTTCCACTACTATACACAGTATAGAACATATCATTTTTCCTTCAGTTCAAGATTACTGAGCCATCTCTACATGGCTCCTAGGAGGACTCACTAACTAACCCCGTATGGGTTCACTTTCTGTCCTCATTCTTCCATCAACATTATCAAACATTTCTCACAATTAACTAGTTGGTTACATTTAACTTTTACATATCAGCATTATTACTTTCTTTCTTCTAAGACATTATTGCCATCTAGCTGTCTTAAGGCAATACCATTCCTAAGTGCAACGTGTGAACATCCCCTTTAAGAGGGGACCAAGTCTCTATGAGGTAGTACAACTTCTCAAGCTGCAAGTCCGTTCGCAGTAAGGACTCCGGTGCTGTTTCCAGGAACAGTTTCTTTGCAAAGAGTCCTTTCTGAATGTAAAACCAGTAGAGAGCACCCTTAAGAAGGTGCAAACTATTTACAAGAAGTTTGTATCATGCATTGTTCATGATTCAGCAGTTTTTAAGAACTTGTGCAAAAAGTAGAAAACAAACAAAAACAATAGGGATCCCGGGTCAACAAAGGGATCCCTTTAAGAGTTAATCCTGGACGGGTTTTAGCAGCAAAAAGCAGGAAACAAACAGTTAAATGAACTATATACATGTTCAAAGTATTAGAATCTTACTTGAACCACTCAGGAGGCAGCACCGGCAGAGGCAACCCCTTTGGGTATTGCCCGCCGCCTGGCGTTGCATAAGGGGGTTTGTCGTCCCATCTGGGGGTCTGCGTACCCACTATCTTCAGTTCTGGGGCAGCAGGGGCACCGACCACCCGAGGAGGCGCCTCCTTGGCCACGACGGTGGTGGAGGTGACGATGCTGCAGGTCGTGGTCTTGACAAACGTGCACGTTGGCGTGACCACGGTGGTCTTAGTGATGATCGGAGGCTGACCACAAGGGGGCACCTTGGCTACGGGGGACAGCTTCATCGGCACCTTAGTTGGGGCTGTCATGGGCTTCTGTTTCTTTCGGACATTCAGGGCGAACCACCCCTTTTCCCCAAGGTGCCTGGTGTAAGTAACTTCGTCCCCCGGGTAGAGATCCTGATCGGGGTGGCCCTTTCTGAGATGAGACTCCACATCCCGCCGGTTGACAAAGACTTCGGCGTACAAGCCCGGCTCTTTTATGAAGCCCCAGCCTCCCCAGAGTTTGAAGGCGACGACGGTGCCCTGCCTGCATGGAGCCTAGTGAGCGGTGGGGTCCTTGCGGGCCCGGTCCTTGACCGCCAAGTCTTTTTGGTGGTAGGCCTCTAGCCCGGCCTGGTATTCCTTCTCTTTCTCCTTCCATTGCTGCTCTAGCTGGGCCTGGTATTCCTCCCAGCTCAGGGCCTGCACCATCTCCCCTTCCTGTGTTTTCACCCCGGGGAACCCCATGAGGTTGGATCCTGGGTTCACCCAGCGGCACACTGTGCGCTCCGGACGGACCTCACACAGCAAGGCAGTTGGTGGGATCGGGGTTTTCAGGAGGTGTTCCAGACCCGTTGTCTCCTCCCATGGTAAAAGGCGCTGGAGTCTATAGGTCCCAGGGAGAGGGGGTGCCGCAACGGGGCCTACTAACAAGCCCTCCGCCGGCTGGACGGGGTCGGCGGACTCACCAGCCGATGCAGGCTCCTCTTCCGCGGCGGGTTCCTCTGGCGGTGTCGGCGAGGACCTCAGCGGCAGTTCCGGTAGCGGTACAGGGTCCGATGTCAGAGGACTTTCTTCCGGCGCCACCTGGTGCGGAGCCTGGGTCTTCACGTTCAGCTGGAGGAGTTGGTCGATCAAGTCCTCCATCTCAGCCTGCAGGAGATCAGTGCTGTCCGTGGAGAATTGGCTGCGGTGCTTATCCGGGTAGTTGGGGGAGACTTCTGCTTCAACCCCACTTTCGGGTCCTGAGCTGCTGGCCATGGCATCCTCCATGTGGGTCACTTCCTGGTCCTTTTCCCGCTCTCTCCTTCGTGGGCGGTTTCGTTTTCTCTGTCTCCGCCCTCCATTGAGGATCAGGAGGCGGATCTCGGCTGCTGACGGACACGTCCTCACGGTGCAGAAATATTTAGACTGGGCGGCCATTGTCCTTCGCGCTCTTCAGCTTGTCTATGCCCACTCCACGCCCCTCTTCTTCTCCTGCGCTCTCCCAGGGCGCTGTAATGGCGGATTTTGGCAGTAAATGGCAATACACAGTCTTTCCAATAAAGCACAGTCCAAGCACAGTAAATCACAGTTCCAAGGCACACATGACCCGATTCTTCAGGCTTAAGTAGATCCTGTTCGTGATGCCAAAATGGAGCGCCCCCACTGCCGCAGGGCCGAGGGGTACCCGGTACCGGGCCTCTGAATCTCAGTTCTGGGATCGTCACGGTGGCTAGACCCGGTCCGTGACCCTGCTGAGGGGCGTCCAGTGAAAAGTGGTGCTAAATGGTGATGATACTGTGGTGTGGTGCAGGTCGCGATGAATAACGAGGACACCAGGTTGCAGTCTCTTTACCTCTTTACTGAAGGCTTCTGGATCCTCAGTCCGGAATACGGTTAGCCGGGCTGCGCAAGTCTGGTCGGTCCAATGGCACCTCCAGAGTTCCCTTTACAGGTGGAAATCTGTGCCTACCTTCTAGCACTTGTGTGTTGTGGTCCTCCCCTGCTGTGCTTACGGGATAGTCCCCACAACCATTGTGTCTGTTTCTCGTGTTCCCTCACAACTCGATTCTGATGTTCTTCCTCGTCCCCCAGATGCTATGGTAAGGACGCACCCGTCTGACGGGGAGGCTCGGAGGTTCTTCCGGGACCCTAGCATCGCCTTACTCCTGTTGTTACCTCCCTGTGTCTTCCTAGGTGATCTTCGTGAGACAGCCCGCCTCTAACTGACTGTCCTGCCGTAGGTTTGAAGTCTGGCTTGGAACCTAGTACTTCCTCGGCGTTCCGGCCACCGGTTATGTGCCTCAGTAGGATGTTGCCTCGTCTTACAGCACGACTCCTAATGGTATTCTCCTTGTTGCGTTGATCTCGTTTCTCACTCAGCACAATAAATCTCGCTTCTTATCCTTTCTTGGGGCACCGCCGCAATGTCGTGCAGGCACGGTCCCGTAACGTTCTCTCTGGTTGCCAGGCCTCTGTCAGGATCCCACCCCTGACAGGGACCCCTCTGAATCTTCCCCTGCAACACCCTCTGCCACAAGGTGTTGCCTGGTTCCAACCCAGTCAGCTTTCTCTTCTAACTTCCTGCCTAACCCCCAGTTTTACCAGACTGTGAGGAGTGGCCTAGTGAATAGTACCCTTAGCTCCCCCTGGAGGCCAGACTGTGAAATGTATTGGTGTCTGTGATACCTGGTCAGTAGTGTTGAGCATTCCGATACCGCAAGTATCGGGTATCGGCCGATACTTGCTGGTATCGGAATTCCGATACCGAGATCCGATACTTTTGTGGTATCGGGTATCGGTATCGAAACAACATTAATGTGTAAAATAAAGAATTAAAATAAAAAATATTGCTATACTCACCTCTCCGACGCAGCCTGGACCTCACCGAGGGAACCGGCAGCGTTCTTTGCTTAAAATGCGCGCGTTTACTGCCTTCCGTGACGTCACGGCTTGTGATTGGTCGCGTGCCGCCCATGTGGCCGCGACGCGACCAATCACAGCAAGCTGTGACGTAATTTTCAGGTCCTGAATGCCTAATTCTAGGCATTCAGGATTTGAAAATTACGTTACGGCTTGTGATTGGTCGCGTCGCGGTCACATGGGTGGCACGCAACCAATCACAAGCCGTGACGTAATTTTAAAATGCGCACGTTTCCTGCCTCCCGTGACGTCATGGCTTGTGATTGGTCGCTGTCACGATTCACACCGTGACTGTCAAGATCCCTCAGCCGCTGCCTACAATATGTCACGGATTGGGGTGACCTTAGACCAGCAGACGGCTATCACATGTGCAGGGGGGCTTATCCTAGTTATCCCTCCACTGCCACAATGTGATGAAAAAACACACACGAGGCTATTGACCTCTTGTTTACAGCAGGGGCTTATTTTAGGTATCCCACTGCTCTTCAATATACCATGAACTGCAGGGATTTGTGTCTATCCCGCTTACAGTTCCACTTAACACTTGCAGCTCTCTGGCGCCCCCCTTACTCTCAGGTCAGATTAGGTACTGCACCTGGGGTAATTAGTCGCCAGAAAGGCTGCCTGCTATGTACTGGCTATTGGGCGCACTACAGCAACGCGATAACTACTCCCACTCAGGCAGGAACAATAATTATCAAGCCGCAGTCGCTACAGTGACCCCCCAACAGCCGGCACACGGTAAGCTGCCACCAGCGCCGATTAAACGGGTTCGGCTGCTAACCCAAAACAGTAGCGTAATTCCCTTCAGAGACAGGGTACGGTTTAGGGCAGGAAGAACGAACTAGTATTAAAGAGTATACCCCATAAATGATTTTTAGGCAGTGTTTATAAAATATTTTACAAAGATGTTACAAATGAGACAATTGCAAATATGTACAAGGTAATTATGAAAATAAAAGGATTAAATGAAGAAAAGATAACACTCACATATTCTCAGATCATTGCATTGCAGGCAACCAGACATCCCAGCTCATTTGTCGTGCTGCTCAGGCCTCACAGGAAAAGACAAGAAGAAGGAGCTGGGGATCTGGCCACAAACTTAAGACCTACAGCTAGTGACATCACAGAAAGGGCTGGCTTTTCCAGATCCTCCTACCTTTCAGTCTGAGTACTTTGAATACAAATTGGTCTAATGCTTATAACTCCGTTCCAGTACATATCAGAATCATAGCACACCCAGCATTCAGCTTGTATTAACATGAGCTTTCTTATGAGATCAAATATGTCCTATTATTTACAGAGCAATCCCTACTTCTTCACCAGAGGGAGCTACAAGCCTGTGATTAGAGTCATTGATAGATCCACCGAGAGAGAATAAGAACATCTATTTTCGTGTTTTTAACGTAAACGGTTTGCGTAATATCTTACAAAAATGGAACAAAAGACTTTCATGATTCTAGAAGTTTCTCTAACGGTTCCTGCTAACACAAATTTCCCTTGCAGCTATGACAGTCGTAAATGCCTTTCGTCAATAAAACTCTCTTCCCCCATCTACATTGGCAAGCAAGCTCAACTCTGAAGTAAAAGAGAAGGGGGGTTTCTTAGCCCACATCCTGGGCTGACAAGAGAAACTAACTTATGATATTTCATACCATATCGTGACACCTCCCCCTTTTTGCGTGCGCTACGGCGGCAGAACCTTTCGGTATGCCTCCATGCGCACCTCCGTGGGCTCACCCTGGCGGGAGAGTCCATCCGCATTCCCATGCTCTTTGCCCGCTTTGTGTTTAATGGTGAAGTCGAATTGCTGAAGGGCAAGGCTCCAGCGTAGCAACCTGCCATTGGTTCCACACATGGTGCTTAGCCAGCGCAGAGGGTCGTGGTCGGTCACCACAGTGAAGGTGCGCCCGTACAAGTAGGGCTGCAAGCGCTGCAGGGCCCAGACTATGGCCAGGCACTCCTTCTCAATGGTGGAGTAGGCCACTTCCCTCGGCAAAAGTTTCCGGCTCAGGTACAACACGGGGTGCTCTTGTTCCTCCGAGTCCACCTGGCTGAGCACAGCACCAAGGCCAAACTCGCTGGCGTCGGTCTGTACCAAGAATGGTCGACTGCTGTCGACTGCTTTCAACACAGGGGCGTTGCACAGTGCGGTTTTCAACGCCTGGAAGGCCCCCTCACAGCCATCTGTCCAGTTGACGATGTGGGGTAGCTTCTTCCTGGTGAGGTCCATCAAAGGTTTTGCCAGGCTACTATAGTGCTGCACGAAGCGCCTATAGTACCCTGCAGTGCCCAGGAAGGACATCACCTGTTTCTTGTTCCTGGGAGTGGGCCAGTTCACGATCACGCCCACTTTGTCAGGCTCTGGCTTTAGGGTGTTTCCACCTACCCGGTGCCCCAGGTAGTGAACCTCCCTCATGCCCATCTGGCACTTTCCCGGCTTGATGGTCAGTCCTGCTCGGTGAATTCGCCTGAGCACCTCCTCGAGATGCTGCACGTGTTCATCCCAGGAGGGACTGAAGATGGCAATGTCATCTAAGTACGCCACAGCGTACTTCTCCAGTCCCTGAAGCAGGAGATTGACCATCCGCTGGAAAGTGGCAGGGGCATTCTTCATGCCGAAGGGCATGACCGTGGACTCATACAGTCCAAAGGGTGTGATAAAGGCGGACTTCTCCTGCGCCTCGGGGCTCAGGGGAATCTGCCAGTATCCGCGACTCAGATCCATTATTGTCAGGTATTCTGCGCCAGCTAACTTCTCAAGCAGCTCCTCGATGCGCGGCATTGGGTGCGCGTCAGAGGCTGTAATGGCGTTGAGCCCCCTGTAGTCCACGCAGAACCGGGTGGTCCGGTCCTTCTTTGGCACGAGAACTACAGGTGAGGCCCACGCGCTCTTTGACCATCGAATCACCCCCAGCTGTAACATCTCATCGATCTCCTGGCGCATTATCTGCTGCACCTGGTCAGAGATTCGATAGGGTGTTCGCCGTAGTGGGGCGTGATTCCCGGTGTCCACCTCATGGACCGCTAACTCAGTCCTTCCAGGCCGGTTGGAGAACACGACCCGGAAGGGTTCCAGTGTGGTTTGCAACTGCAACCGCTGTGGTTCATCTAGCGAGGCGCTCACCTCCACGTCCTCAATGGACCCACGGGCCTTGGCTTGGGCCAGCATGTCCAGGAGGGTGTCTTCCTCCCCGTCTTCGGGTAAGCTGCAGACCGGTAGGACGAAAGGTTCACGTTCGTGATGAGCCTTCATCATGTTGACGTGAAAGGCCTTTCGCCTACCCCGAGCGTGGTCAAGCGTGACCACGTAGGTGACCGGGTTGAGCTGTTGGTGGACGACATACGGGCCCTCCCAGGCTGCCTGAAGCTTATCCGTTGGTACAGGAACCAGCACCCACACCTTTTGACCCACGTGGTAGGTCCGCTCCCGGGCGTTTTGGTCGTACCAGTGCTTCTGATCAGCCTGAGCCTGCGTCATGTTGTCATGCACCAACTGCGTCAAGGTCTGCATCTTGTCACGGAAGCGCATGACATACTCCACTATGGACACTTCAGAAGGGTTCGGCTCCTCTTCCCAGGATTCTCTTACCAACCCAAGGGGTCCCTGGACTCGCCTGCCGTACAGGAGCTCGAAGTGGGAGAACCCCGTCGAGGCCTGCGGAACCTCTCGGTAAGCGAATAGCAGGTGTGGGAGGTACCGCTCCCAGTCGCGCCCTTGAGTCTCAACCAGCATGCGTAGCATCTGTTTGAGGGTACCATTGAAACGTTCACACAAGCCATTGGTCTGTGGGTGATACGCACTCGATACCAGGTGCTTCACCTGCATTTTCTTACAGAGAGCCTCCATTAGGTGAGACATAAATTGGGTCCCTCGATCAGTAAGCATTTCCCTGGGAAATCCTACACGTGAAAAGATGGCCAACAGGGCATCCGCCACCTTATCTGCCCTAGTTGACGACAGAGCTACTGCCTCTGGGTACCGGGTAGCGTAGTCTACCACAGTAAGAATAAATCGCTTTCCAGAGCTGCTGGAGACGGCCAGCGGGCCCACAATGTCCACCGCAATCCTCTGGAAAGGCTCCTCTATCACTGGCAAAGGGATCGGGGGAGCCTTAAGAGCAGGCCCCGCCTTCCCCACTCTTTGACAGGTGACACAGGAGCGGCAGTAGTTTGACACATCTGTCCCCATCTTAGGCCAATAGAAGTGTTGAGACAGCCGGGCCTTAGTTTTGCTGATACCCAAGTGTCCAGCTAGCGGGATCTCATGGGCAATCCGCAACAACTCACCCCGGAATTGCTGTGGGACGACCAGCTGTCTTTCCCTCAACCACTCCTTTTGTGATTCTCCGGGTACTGTCTCCCGGTACAACCTTCCTCCTTCCCAGAACACCTTCTCCTTATCAGTCTCGGAGAAGCGCGTCCCGGCGAGTTGTCTCAAACTCTCTAGGCTCGCATCTGTGTGCAGAGCGGCCTGAAACTCCTGGCTAGGGGAAGCCAAAAGCGATGTCAGGGTCCCTTCCCCACGGGAGCCCTCTGGGACCTGCACTGGGTCCACCTCTGGTTCAGTCACACTGATGACTGAGGAGGGTCCGGAAGGCAGACAGGTATCTGCGTTCCGGGCACTCTGACTGCGGGTGACAGCAGCTACGTAGGCTGTCTCCCCGGGGATTTCTACAGACCCATCAGCCGACGCTGCTATGGGCTCTACCTCCCCATCCACCCCCATTACCTCAGGAGCATTGCTACTTATGGGCCAGTTACCTTCCTCGGTGGCACTGGTCAATTGCATGGCATCACCTTCCTCACGGTTCCCATGTATTTCCCCATTTCCGGTAGCACCGACACTGGCCCCTGCTAGGGGTTCCTCAGCCGTCTCACTCCGCAGAGCGACGTGGCTGAGCACTCCTGTACCTACGGACACATCAACTTTCATAGAAACAGCGTTATCAGGTACAGTTGGCACAGGTACAACATTTTCACCATCAATCCTAGGGAAAAAATGGTTAACAGATGCATCATTACAAGATAAAGCATGGTCAGGTAACACATGCGATTTCCCATCATCATCATCATCATCATCATCA
The DNA here is from genome assembly GCF_051348905.1 of Ranitomeya variabilis. Classification (NCBI taxonomy): domain Eukaryota; kingdom Metazoa; phylum Chordata; class Amphibia; order Anura; family Dendrobatidae; genus Ranitomeya; species Ranitomeya variabilis. Next base: position 750,509,943 of record NC_135234.1, on the reverse strand, counting down.
GGGTTAACGTTACCCTTATTAGCAGATTGGGGAGGAGGGTCATCCACGAAGTATGCAACCAACCTCCCCAAATCAGTCCCCAACAAAACATCAGTGGGCAAATTATCAGACAGCCCCACTTCCTTCACCACGCTCCCGGCACCCCAATCAATAAAAACCCGGGCCATCGGTAAGGGACAGCTGATGCCCCCAATCCCAGTGACAGTTAGGGTTGTCCCCGGAATGATTTCTTCAGGGGCCGCCAGTTCGGGTCGGATGAGGGTTCGTTCAGCCCCGGTGTCCTTGAGGCCTGTAGCAACACGACCTCCCACAGTGACGGGCTGTACGTTGTCACACACCCTCCCAACCACACCACCCACCAAAAGAACAGCTGCATTAGGCCCTGGGGCCTGGGATGAGGGGTTCTTCTGCTTGGCTGGACATTGGTGACTGAGGTGTCCAGTCTGCCTGCAGTGGTAACACTGGCGAAGTTCGGTGGTAGGTCTGGTGCTGTTGGCCACGGGGACAGGACCTCTGGTGTGTTGGCTGGCAGGGGTACTGGCGTTGGCTGCAGGCTTACCCCCTCTCCAGCTGGTGGTGACTGGCTTCCGCACTTCCGATCTACGGTTGGCCTCATAGGCATCGGCAATCTGCGCTGCTTTCGTCACGTCTTTGGGTTCTCTGTCCATCACAAACTGTCGCACCTCAGTTGGGCAAAGACGGAAGAACTGGTCTTTGATCATCAGGTCTCGCAGCTGTACAAAGGTGGTCACTGACAGTCCTTGGGTCCACTGGTCAAAGTGGGTCCCCAGTCCATGCACCACATCACTGTAACTGTCGTGTGGGCCACGTTGGAGGGTCCGGAACTTTTTACGGTACACCTCGGGTGTAAGCTGGTACTTGGCTATCAGAGCCTGCTTGATGGCCTCATAGTCACCATCTTGTTCTTGAGGGAGTGCAGCAAACGCTTCCAGAGCTTTTCCTCTCAGCCCTGGTGTCAGGTACCGTGCCCATTCTTGTGTAGGCAGCTGGTACTGCCTGCAGGCTTTCTCAAAGGCCCGCAGAAAAGTGTCCAAGTCCCCATCCTTTTCCATAACAGGAAAGTGGTCGGGCCGGGGCTTTGGCGTCTGAGCGCTGCTGGGCTCACGGCTGGACTGGGACGACCCCTGCATTTGCAGTTGGGCCATCTGCAGCTGGTACTCCCGCTCCGCTTGGGCCTCTCGCTCGGCTCGCTGGGCCTCTCGCTCAGCTCTCTCGGCCTCTCGCTGGGCCTCTCGCTCGGCTCGGGCCTCAGCCTCCTGCCGGTATTGCTGAATCAGCTGCCGACGTCCCTCATGGTCGTCAGTGGGGAATTCTTTCAAGGCTGCCTGCAGGTGGGGGTCCAATTCGCCCGGATTGCTAACGGGGCGAGCATTCAGTGGTTGGACCTCTGCTGCAGCACCATGTTCGCTGGTGCTGGCATCTGCGGCTTCTGGGCTCTGTGAGTGGTCTAGAGCGGCTTCCCATTGCATCAGGACTGCGACCAGTTGGCTTTTGTTTTTGTTTGCATAGTCAATGTGCTGTGACTTGCACAAGGCCACAAGGGTGTCTTTGGTCTGCTGCTCATAAAAGGTTTCTCCCAGCACAACCATGGTTGCCAAATAAAAGATAGGATAGAAAAACGAAGAAAAAGGGAAGGGATAATTACCAGTACACAATTGTCTCACAACTAATAAACACTGAGTTCGTTCTCCAAACTTATTTGCGCAGAGTTCTCGCAAGAACTTTCTGCAAGTTTTTAGTGAGAGGAATGATTGCTCAAACCAAATCACTAATGCTCTAATATCCCACCGCCTTGCCACCAATTTGTCACGATTCACACCGTGACTGTCAAGATCCCTCAGCCGCTGCCTACAATATGTCACGGATTGGGGTGACCTTAGACCAGCAGACGGCTATCACATGTGCAGGGGGGCTTATCCTAGTTATCCCTCCACTGCCACAATGTGATGAAAAAACACACACGAGGCTATTGACCTCTTGTTTACAGCAGGGGCTTATTTTAGGTATCCCACTGCTCTTCAATATACCATGAACTGCAGGGATTTGTGTCTATCCCGCTTACAGTTCCACTTAACACTTGCAGCTCTCTGGCGCCCCCCTTACTCTCAGGTCAGATTAGGTACTGCACCTGGGGTAATTAGTCGCCAGAAAGGCTGCCTGCTATGTACTGGCTATTGGGCGCACTACAGCAACGCGATAACTACTCCCACTCAGGCAGGAACAATAATTATCAAGCCGCAGTCGCTACAGTGACCCCCCAACAGCCGGCACACGGTAAGCTGCCACCAGCGCCGATTAAACGGGTTCGGCTGCTAACCCAAAACAGTAGCGTAATTCCCTTCAGAGACAGGGTACGGTTTAGGGCAGGAAGAACGAACTAGTATTAAAGAGTATACCCCATAAATGATTTTTAGGCAGTGTTTATAAAATATTTTACAAAGATGTTACAAATGAGACAATTGCAAATATGTACAAGGTAATTATGAAAATAAAAGGATTAAATGAAGAAAAGATAACACTCACATATTCTCAGATCATTGCATTGCAGGCAACCAGACATCCCAGCTCATTTGTCGTGCTGCTCAGGCCTCACAGGAAAAGACAAGAAGAAGGAGCTGGGGATCTGGCCACAAACTTAAGACCTACAGCTAGTGACATCACAGAAAGGGCTGGCTTTTCCAGATCCTCCTACCTTTCAGTCTGAGTACTTTGAATACAAATTGGTCTAATGCTTATAACTCCGTTCCAGTACATATCAGAATCATAGCACACCCAGCATTCAGCTTGTATTAACATGAGCTTTCTTATGAGATCAAATATGTCCTATTATTTACAGAGCAATCCCTACTTCTTCACCAGAGGGAGCTACAAGCCTGTGATTAGAGTCATTGATAGATCCACCGAGAGAGAATAAGAACATCTATTTTCGTGTTTTTAACGTAAACGGTTTGCGTAATATCTTACAAAAATGGAACAAAAGACTTTCATGATTCTAGAAGTTTCTCTAACAGTTCCTGCTAACACAAATTTCCCTTGCAGCTATGACAGTCGTAAATGCCTTTCGTCAATAAAACTCTCTTCCCCCATCTACATTGGCAAGCAAGCTCAACTCTGAAGTAAAAGAGAAGGGGGGTTTCTTAGCCCACATCCTGGGCTGACAAGAGAAACTAACTTATGATATTTCATACCATATCGTGACAGTCGCGTCGCCCATGTGACCGCGACGCGACCAATCACAAGCCATAACGTAATTTTAAAATCCTGAATGCCTAGAATTAGGCATTCAGGACCTGAAAATTACGTCACGGCTTGCTGTGATTGGTCGCGTCGCGGCCACATGCGCGGCACGCGACCAATCACAAGCTGTGACGTCACGGAAGGCAGTAAACGCGCGCATTTTAAGCAAAGAACGCTGCCGGTTCCCTCGGTAAGGTCCAGGCTGCGTCGGAGAGGTGAGTATAGCAATATTTTTTATTTTAATTCTTTATTTTACACATTGATATGGATCCCAGGGCCTGAAGGAGAGTTTCCTCTCTTTCAGACCCTGGGAACCATCAGGGATACCGTCCGATACTTGAGTCCCATTGACTTGTATTGGTATCGGGTATCGGTATCGGATTAGATCCGATACTTTGCCTGTATCGGACGATACTTTCCGATACCGATACTTTCAAGTATCGGACGGTATCGCTCAACACTACTGGTCAGATGAACTCCTTCAGTGCCATCAGACGTAACATCACTCCCCTTAGCGGCAGAGCGACATTACTGCAACGACCAGGACTCTGGGGCGCTGCAGTATCATCTATACAGGCGGTCCCCAGAATGCGGACTAGATGTGTCTTAGTAATGTTGCTCTGTCAGTGTGTAAGGGGGGGATTTCGAATGATATCTATATCCGCGCCCCAAAACACCTTACGTAGGGGGTCCGTGGGTGTATGCATGTGGTTGTATTGTTGCTGGTGTGAACACCTTCAGGTTCAGCATCGGCAGGCCCACCATCAGAGCATTACTGCTCTTACTGCTGTATGGGGCCTGGTGAGCAGAAGTACAGAGGGGGCCTGGACCCAGTCATAAAACCAGTTAGTGGTTATTTAGGCTTCGCTTTTGACAAGTGTAAATGCCTCCTTAGATCCAGGTACCTCATAGATGACATCTCCTCTGATAGAAGTTCTTCTCATCCTTTTCTTCTACATCTGGTGGCAACGCTGTAGCTCATCTCTGCAGATGTCCCTCATCTCTGGTTTTCTGCAACACATCGTGACACTGCCCATAACCCCTTAACAAACGCCGATACGCCTTTTCACGGCGGTAGTTAAGGATACTTAAACCACAGCGCCATTAATTAACGGCGCTGTGGAAAAAGTGTATAGTGCCCCCCAGAGTCGGATTTTCTCTGGGGTCTCAGCTGCCAAGGGTAACCGAGACCCCAGAGAACATGATTCGGGACGGTTTTTACCAACCCCGGCGTTGCGATTGCCGTTATTAACCATATAACAGTGACCGCAAAAAAAAGTCCGATTTGCCAATTAATTTCTCTCTTCTCTGATGTGATCGCACATCAGAGGAGAGAGAAATAGGGTCCTTCGATCCCCCCGGTACTTACCGATGTCCCTGGGCCTCCTGCTTCCCCCCATGGCCGCTGGTGTCTAGTTCCGGTAAGAAAATGGCCGGTGCATGCACAGTGCACCCGCCGAGATCTGCTGTCCGGCACCCGGCAATAATAGATTATTTCCTATTGGTTCATTTTGATCACTGTGATAGACCCTATCACAGTGATCAAAATGAAAAAAATAGTAAATGAACTCCCACTTTATCACACCCTTAGATAGGAAAAAATAATGAAATAAAAAATATATTTGCTTCCATTTTTCCATTAGGGTTAGAGTTGGGCTAAAGTGAGTTGGGTTAAAGTTAGGGTTAGGGCTGGGGCTAAAGTTGGGGTTAGGGTTTGGGCTAAAGTTAGGGTTAGGGTTGGGGCTAAAGTTATGGTTAGGTTTGGGGCTAAAGTTAGGATTAGAGTTGGGATTAGGGTTTGGATTACGTTTATGGTTGGGATTAGGATTGGGATTAGGGTTAGGTTTGTGGTTAGGGTTATGGTTAGGGGTATGTTGGGCTTAGAGGTGTGTTGAGGTTAGGGGTATAGTTAGGGTTGGGATTAGGGTTAGCGGTGTGTTGGGGTTAGGGTTATGGTTAGGGTTAGGATTAGGGTTAGGTGTTTGTTGAGGTTAGAGTTAGAATTGGGGGTTTCCACTGTTTAGGCACATCAGAGGCTCGCCAAATACGACATGGTGTCCGATCTCAATTCCAGCCAATTCTACATTGAAAAAGTCAAACGGGGCTCCCTCCCTTCCAAGCTCTGCCATACTCCCAAACAGAGGTTTACCCCCACACATGGGGTATCAGCATATTCGGGACAAATTGCACAACAACTTTTGGGGTCTAATTTCTCCTGGCACCCTTGGGAAAATAAACATTTTGGGGTGAAAAAAAATCATTTTTGTGGAAAATATATGATTTTTTATTTTCACGGCTCTACGTTAAAAACGTCTGTGAAGCACTTGGGGGTTCAAAGTGCTCAACACACATCTAGATAAGTTCCTTGGGGGGTATAAATGCCAAAATGGTGTCACTTGTGGGGGGTTTCCCGTGTTTAGGCACATCATGGGCTCTCCAAATGCAACATTGCGTTCCATCTTATTTCCAGCCAATTCTGCATTGAAAAAGTCAAACGGCGCGCCTTCCCTTCCAAGCTCTGCAGTGCGCCCAAACAGTGGTTTGCCCCCACATATGGGGTATCAGCGTATTCAGGACAAATTGCACAACAACTTTTGGGGTCTAATTTCTTCTGTTACCCTTGGGAAAATAAAAATTTTGGGGTGAAAATATGTTTGTGAAAAAAATATGATTTTTTATTTTCATGGCTCTACATTATAAACTTCTGTGAAGCACTTGGGGCTTCAAAGTGCTCACCACACATCTAGATAAGTTCCTTCAGGGGGATAGTTTCCAAAATGGTGTCACTTGTGGGGGGTTTCAATTGTTTACGCACATCAGGGGCTCTACAAATGCGACATGGCGTCCGATCTCAATTCAAGCCAATTCTGCATTGAAAAAGTAAAAGGATGCCCGTTCCCTTCAGAGCTCTGCCGTGCGCCCAAACAGTGGTTTACCCCCACATAAGGGGTATCGGCGTATTGCAGAGAAATTGCACAAATTTTGTTGTTCATTTTTGTACGTCTAACGTTCGTAACTACGGCTCATATGATTTTGTTAGTAAATCGGGCAACGGTCTGTATTATAAGTCCATGAAATTATCCACTTTTTACACTAGATGCTGGGAATATTCTTGATAATTTTCAAATGTTCTATTTAGTCTGGGAATGGTCTGCAGAGTCATTTTATTTTTATTGACCTTACGATAGCTGTTGACCGAACATTCCATCTTGCCCAACACCCCTCGTGAAATGATTACTAAAGGCTCAGGTTGCCTCTAGTTTTTACTAAGCTAAAAGTAAAACGTAAGTTAAAAAATATTTTTCGAAACATTACAAAGTTTAAAAACCATAAACGTTTTAAATCACCTTGTTTTCTGAATACAAAAGTAAAGAAAATATTTGGTAGCGCCACATTTGCCTTACCTTGATCAAAATAGAAAATTATTTAGCCTGTTTGGTAAATGCTGTAAAACAAGAAAAAATTCAGAGACTTTCTATTTGTTTGTCCTTTGTTCCCATCACTTCCCCCCAAAAATAATACAATGTTTAGATCGCTTTCTATTGTATGTATCTCAAAATACCGATGAAAATGACACCTCGCTATATAAGAAACAAGCCAAACACAGCTCCAGTGATAAACAAAATGTAAAAAGTTATGATCTTGTAGACACCAACTTCTTGTTTATTCCCTGGAATTTTCCCTGGAATCACTCTGGCAGGTGAATCACTTTGTAAACATGACCGAGGTTTGACCTGCTTGGACCTCGTCAGAGCCATATTGACCTAATGCTTAGGATTCGTTTACGGAGCAGATAATCGTTTTAACGATGACCGAAATGATTGCAGCTCAGGACCAGCAAGTGTCAGACAAGTGTTTATACAGTATGAGAATCCTGAATGAAATGGTTGAATAGCTATCGGTTTCCTCCTTCTTTTTGATGATCTAATCGTTGAATGAGTGATCAGTCTTCATTTATATTACACAGTCATGAAAAGATAATCTGATCTCTACTACGTGTTCCCAAAGTTGGTGCATACTGGTCGACTCACTTGGGCGTCTATACAGCTTTTTCTTCTACTCTACCCACAAGTGTTGGATTGGATTGAGGTTTGGGGACTGTGGAGGCCAATCCAACACCTCTACTTCATTGTAATTGAACCATTTAATCTCCAATGTCGACGTGCAGTTATTGGAAAAAGTGTTTGCTCCTTTCCGATTTCCTATTCTCTTGCATGTTTGTCACACATAAATATTTCAGATCACCAAACAAATGTAAATATGAGACAAAGTTTGTAAATGAAGGTCTTTATTATTAAGGGAAAAATAGATCTAAACCTACAGGGACTTGTATGAAAAAGTCATTGCCAATAAGCCTAATAACTTGTTGGGCCACCCTTAGCAGGAACAACTGCAATGAAGCGTTTGCAATAACTGGCAATGAGTATACGTTCTGGAGTAGTTTCGGCCACTCATCCTTGCGGAATTGTTGCAATTCAGCCACATTGAAGGGTTTCCGAGCATGAATCGCCTTTTTAAGGTCATTACAGTCTCAATTGGATTAAGGTCGGGATTTTGACTAGGCTTTTTCACACAACTGTATGATTCTGGTCGTTGTCCTGCTGGAACCCTATGTCATTTTTTTCAAACCCATATTACTCAATTGTACAAAGTAGCTAGTCTTTCAGGATACTCACTTATAGCTCAGCATTGAGACCACCATCGATGCTGGTCAAATATCCAACACCTTTGGCTGTGAAGAAATCCCATATCATCAGGCTTCCTCCACTGAACATGACTATGTCAGCAAGCAGCCTAAATAGTAATCAGATCACCACATCTCTGTCTGCTGTCTCATCTGCAGCATATAACCTGCAACATGTTTTAATGAACTGTTCTTACTGGATATTTGCTATAATTCATCTGTTGCATGGTTCCAAGTACTCACTGTTGTATATCTGGATGTTATCTGGTGGAAGGTTCTATAGCATATAGATGTAGCCAAGCCCAATGTCTTTGATCATCTAACCACCCCTGGTGTGACGGTCCCAGCTGCCAAATTATCCCAAACCAGCTCCCACAATCCATCTCACCTGACCCTGTATTGGGGCCTATAAATTTGCACGCAGGCATCCTGTAAGCAAAGCATCACAGAAGCTAAGCATCAACAAAAGGCAGTTATTCCATGGCAGTTAGTCAGGGCAGGAATCAGGTACACCACACTTTGCTCTCCATTCTATCCATGTGCTTTATTTCTATCCTCCTATGTTCCCTTGCTATCCACATTCACCACCCAATCCCCCCTCCATCACGACTCATACATATCAGCCCCTCTATACTTCCTTCTCCCATGTACAGCTCCCATGCACTTCTCACTTTCCTGGAAAACCTCAGCCCATCTTGCCCAAACACATTTCACAAAAAACTTCGTACAATTCCAAAAACTACTTGCTCTTCATCTTCCTACTCCTACTGATTTCAGGGGACATCTCCCCCAACCCTGGTCTACATCCCCCAACCTCAACCCCTACCCTACCTCATATCAAAACCATACTAACCTTATCAATATTACTTGCACTCCCTCGTCTCCCTCTTTCAATTGTGCCCTCTGGAATCCACGGTCTGTGTGTAACAAGCTTCCTTTCCTGCACAACTACTTTCTGAACAACTCTCTGAATTTGTTGGCCCTCACTGAAACCTGGATCCAGGATGCTGACATAGTCTCCCCTTCTGCCATTTCTCATGGTGGCTTACAATTCTCCCATTCCCCGAGACTCACAAACAGACCTGGTGGCGGAGTCGGCATACTCCTGTACCCACAATGCACTTTCCAGGTCATCACCCCAATTCCATCACTCTACTTCCCTTCTTTTGAAGTCCACACCTTCAGGCTCTTCCGTCCCCTCCCCCTCAGAGTAGTGGTCATATACTGGCCCACAGGCTCACCCACCCAGTTCCTTGACCACTTCTCAGCCTGGCTGCCGCACTTCATGTCCTCAGAACTCCCAACCCTTATCCTGGGAGACTTCAACATTCCCATTAACAGCCCCACTTCCACATCTGCATCCCAGCTTCTATCTCTAACCATTTCTCTCAGCCTCTCACCGCTCTCAACCTCTGAAACACACAAGGATGGTAACACCCTTGACCTGGTCTTTGTTTTGCTTTGTTCAATCTCCTACCTAAATAACTCTCTGCTTCCCCTCTCTGACCACAACATTCTCTCCTTCACGCTCAAAATTCCTCGTCCACCCCAGCACACTCATACCCACCACACATTCAGAAATCTGCAACTCATTAACTCTCATACACTTTCAGACTCCCTACATTCATCGCTGTCCCCAATCTCCTCTTTTTCCTGTCCTGATCTGGCTGTACACCACTACAATGACACTCTCAGAAGCACCCTGGACCAAGTAGCGCCCCTCACCCGCAGAACCTCCAAGCACAGAGTAAAACAGCCCTGGCTCACATCGCAAACTCGACTTATTCAGCGATGCTCTAGGAGTGTTGAACGCTTATGGAGGAAAACTCGCACACCAGAAGACTTCATCCACTTCAAATTTATGTTACAGGGCCACTGTCAACCCCCTCCAGCCTTTATAAACTAAAATAGCCACCTTATGCAGCAGTAATGCTGCATTCTAACAAGGTGGCTCTTTTAGTTTTAGGTTCAAGTATACCCAAAATAAAGCGATTTGATACTTAGCCACAAGTCCTGTCTCTAGCCAGGGAGGCGGGACCTCACTCCCCAGGTCGAACCGCTCCTCTGCCGTCACTCCAATCTTCATGGTCTTTCGGTGCCGTCCCCTCAGCGCTGTTAACGTTTCAAAACCGGCGCCTGCGCTGTGTACTACTATGCTGCACAGGCGCAGTAAGCTCTGGCCTTCTGACGTCCCAGCCAGGCTTGCAGACTGCGCCTGCGCAGCACAGTAGTACACAGCGCAGGCGCCGGTTTTGAAACGTAAACAGTGCTGAGGGGGCGGCGCCGAAAGACCATGAAGATTGGAGTGACGGCAGAGGAGCGGTTCGAGCTGGGGAGTGAGGACCCACCTCCCTGGCTAGAGACAGGAATTGTGGCTAAGTATGAAATCGCTTTATTTTGGGTATACTTGAACCTAAAACTAAAAGAGCCACCTTGTTAGAATGCAGCATTACTGCTGCACAAGGTGGCTCTTTTAGTTTATAATGGCTGGAGGGGGGTGACAGTGGCCCTTTAAGAACCTATAATTCTGCCCTTCACCTCGCCAAACAGGCCTACTACACCGCCCTGATCTCCTCACTATCCAACAACCCCAAGAAACTTTTTGACACCTTTCACTCCCTCCTTAGGCCAAAAACACAAGCCCTTATTACAGATATTCGTGCTGATGACCTGGCTTCCCACTGTATAGAGAAAATAGATAACATCCGTCAGGAAATCCGCTCCCAGCCACCAAGTGCAGTGACTCCCATCCCCCCCTGCATTTCCCCTAGCTCACTCTCCACATTCAATCCCATCACAGACGAAGAAGTCTCCAGACTCCTCTCTTCTTCTCGTCCGACTACATGCACAACCGAGCCCATTCCCTCACATCTCCTCCAGTCTCTCTCTCCAGTCATCACAACTCACCTAACTACAATCTTTAGTCTCTCCCTCTCCTCGGGCATCTTCCTATCCTCCTTCAAACACTCTATCATTACTCCATTATTAAAGAAACCCGCTCTCGACCCATCCTGCACAAATAACTACAGACCAGTCTCCAATCTCCCCTTCATCTCTAAACTCTTGGAGCGCTTGGTCTACTCCCGCCTTACCCATTACCTCTCCACTCACTCCCTTCTAGACCCTTCACAGTCTGGCTTCCACCCCCTACATTTGACAGAAACTGCACTCATCAAAGTGACCAATGACCTTCTGACAGCAAAATGTAACGGTGACCAGCCTCTGCTCATTCTTCTTGACCTTTCTGCAGCTTTCGACACTGTTGACCACCCTCTCCTACTCTCTAGGCTCCAGTCACTAGACATTAAGGACACTGCTCTCTCCTGATTCTCCTCCTATCTTTCTGACCGCTCCTTCAGTGCTTTGTTAGCTGGCTCCACTTCATTTCCTCTTCCTCTGTCGGGGTACCTCAGGGCTCAGTCCTTGGCCCACTTCTCTTCTCTCTCTACACAGCCCGAATTGGACAGACCATCAGCAGATTTGGCTTTCAGTACCATCTTTATGACGTTGACACAAAACTATACATATCATCCCTTGACCTTACCCCCGCTGTACTACAGAACACCAGGAACTGTCTGTCCGCAGTCTCCAACATCATGTCCGCTCTCTATCTTAAACTCAACCTCTCCAAAAGTGAACTTCTTCTGCTCCTGCCTTCTACTAACCTCCCTAAATCTGACATTTCCCTCTCTGTGGGTAGCACCATAATAACACCCCGGCAGCAGGCACGCTGTCTGGGTGTTACGTTTGACTCCAATCTCTCCTTCACATCCCATATACAATCTCTTGCCCGCTCTTGCCGCTTACACCTAAAGAACAGCTCTAGAATCCGCTCTTTTCTCACCATGGAGACAACAAAAACTCTCACTGACGCCTTGATCCACTTCCGTCTGGATTACTTCAACCCTCTATTAATTGGCCTTCCCCTCACTCGACTTTGCCCTCTCCAGTCTATCGATAATGCAACAGCCAGGGTCATCCACCTGGCTAATCGTTACTCGGACATGTCTGCTCTTTGCCAGTCATTACACTGGCTGACCATTCATTATAGGATCCAATTCAAAGTACTTGTTCTCACCCACATAGCTCTCAACAGTGCGGCACCCCCATACATCTCCTCCCTTATCTCTGTCTATCAGCCTAACGGACCACTTAGCTCTGCAAACGACTTTCGACTAACCTCTGCACTAATCCGTACCTCCCACTCCCAACTCCAAGACTTCTCCCGCGCGTTGCCAATGCTCTGGAATGCTCTACCCCAAGAAATTAGGACAATCCACAATTTGCATAGTTTTAGGCGCTTCCTCAAAACACATTTGTTCAGAGCGGCCTATCACGTTCCCTAATCAAAGTCATTTTATGTGTAATTGTGCGTGTGTAGCCCATTCACTATCTCCATCTATCCCCCACCTCAAGATGACTGGACCATCACTTTAAATACATCATTGTAAATACACACCTGCACTTTGTATCTCCCCCACCTCAATGTAGATTGTAAGCTCTCACAAGCAGGGTCGTCTTATCTTGCTTTACTTATTGTATTGTTAACGTTGTTACTTATGACTTGCGTTTGAAACTGTTAAACTGTAAAGAACTGCTAAATATGTTGGCGCTATATACCGTATATACTCGAGTATAAGCCAAGAATTTTTTTAGACTGAAATTGCCCCTCTGGGCTTAGACTCGAGTCATACCCAGGGGTCGGCAGGGGAGCTGGAGCAGCCGCTGTGTAATCATACTCACCTGCTCCTGGCGCGGTCCCCGGTTCCCCAGCGCCGGCAGCTTCTTCCTGTAGTGAGCGGTCACATGGTACCGCTCATTACAGTAATGAATATGGACCCCACTCCACTCCCATAGGGGTGGAGCCGCATATTCATTACTGTAATGAGCGGTACCATGTGACTGCTCACTACAGGAAGAAGCTGTCGGCGCCGGAGAACCAGGGACCGCGCCAGGAGCAGGTGAGTATAACGCAGTGTGCGATATTCACCTGCTCCCCGTTCCACCGCCACCGGCCGCCGCTGCGTCTTCCCCATCTTCTGCACTGACGCTCAGGTCAGAGGGTGCGATGACGCGATTAATGTGCGCACCGCCCTCTGCCTGATCAGTCAGTGCAGAGGACGGGGAAGACGCAGCGGCGGCCGGCGGCGGTGGATCGGGGAGCAGGTGAATATAGCAAGTGCCGGGGGCCTTAGCGACAAGAGGTGAGTATGTGAATTATTTTTTTTTTTTTTTATCGCAGCAACAGCATATGGGACAAATGTCTACATGGAGCATCTTATGGGGCATAATCAATGTTTGTGCAGCTTTATATGGGGCAAATGTCTACATGGAGCATCTTATGGGGCATAATCAATGTTTGTGCAGCTTTATATGGGGCAAATGTCTACATGGAGCATATTATGGGGCATAATCAATGTTTGTGCAGCTTTATATGGGGCAAATGTCTACATGGAGCATCTTATGGGGCATAATCAGTGTTTGTGCAGCTTTATATGGGGCAAATATCTTTATGGAGCATCTTATGGGGCCATTATCAACGTTTGTGGAGCACTATATGGGGTAAATATCTTTATAGAGCATCTTATGGGGCATAATCAGTGTTTCTGCAGCATTACATGGGGCAAATGTCTGTATGGAGCATTTTATGGGGCCATAATCCGCATTTGAGCAGCATTATATGGGGCATCTTATGGGGCCCATCATAAACTTTATGGAGCATTATATGGGGCTCCTGATTTAATATGGATATTCAAAAACACTTAACATACTGATGTCTCAATTAATTTTACTTTTATTGGTATGTATTTGTATTTTTGACATTTACTGCTGCTGCATTTTCCACACTAGGCTTATACTCGAGTCATTAAGTTTTCCCAGTTTTTTGTGGCAAAATTAGGGGTCGGCTTATACTCGAGTATACACGGTAAATTAAGATTATTATTGACAGTTTCATCAATTTCTCGATCCATTAGCCCCTTTTTCCCTTGTTTCTTCCAGACCAATTTCAACATATCGGAGTCTAGTCTATTAACTTTTGTCTCATCGCTCCAAATCACCCATTTCCAATCATCCACTGTCCATTATTTGTACTTTTTTACAAACTCGAGTCGGCGCTTCTTTTGATGATATTGAAGTCAAGGCTTCTTCACCATTTTTCGGGCCACCATTCCAGAGTTGTCTAACGTGCATTGCATGGTGCTTGCATGGACGTCTGTGATCTCACTATTAAGAAGCATACTAGTCACCTCCACTGCCGTGTTTGTCACGCCAGAACTGATTGACTTTGTGATGAGCCAACTTAATGACTCCTATATTTTGTCTAGACATCCACCTCTTAGCTTCTGAACAGATGGATGGACTTCATTTTGTATTCTTCTAACTGTCATGGCGCTTACATGATGCAGTTTGGAAATTTTCCTGGCTGAGAGATGGCAAGCAATGAGCTGGATGATGCTGTTTCTCTTCACTTGGGAAATCTTCTCATGGCTGCTCCTCGATTTGAACTAGTGACCTTTCGTTTAGGAATCAACCTAATAAAACTCTGAGCTATTAGGGAACAAGAGAACAGGTTGTAATTTATAGTATTCAGGAAGAAAAATATTTTTCCACCACCAGGAGATAAACAGTAACAATGCAGAGACAGGACAAGAATCTGCATAACTAATCATATGCTAAATAGTCGCATGTCAAATTTATGCATGAGATAGCCAAGATGATTGTCTATAAAATGATGGTAGTCTCACATTCGAAGCTGTAGTGGATTTGGAGATACAGCGCCTAAAAGTCAAAAGATCAAAACATTGTTACCCTTTTGCTTGTCAGTGTATCATGAACAATGGGTCGTTACCGTTAGAATCTGACAGATTCAGCCGGTGTAAATGTAGAGGGGTGGTGCTGTTATGGACAGTAAGGAATACGCTGCCACTTTAAGAGACAGCACCCCCTTGTCTGCTGTGATGGAATGTTCTGCTCCCCCCTGCAATAGACTGTGTGAATGAACTGCACTGTGCTGAGGTGAGGGGTGGAGCCTGGACAGTGTGTGAGCAGAAGTTGCTGCAGAGAACTTTGTGCTTGTAGCTGTAAAAGAGGACCCATAGCCTGGGACGGAGTGGACTCATGAAATTGGACAGACTCTTCGGGCGTAGCAAGGGTGGCTGTCCTGTGCTAGTTTGAGAAGCCACGAAGATACCGAGAAAGGGATTTACAGTTTCAAGGAGCACCTCCCGGATCCAGAAGCAAGGAGAAAACGACGTTTCACGGAGCTGGCAGAGAGTCATGCGCACCACCGTACTGGACTGTCGTGGGCCCCCCGGGACTGGATCTGAGTCCCAACATCACCATGAGTTTGTTCCTATTTTGTGCACATGTCAGGGCCTAGTGTAGGCTTCAACAGACAGAACACAGCAGCCGTGTGGCCTGCTTAGTAAAGGCCAGGGAGGCTATACGTAGAGTAGCATCATTCTTTGTTCATTGTTTGCATTTGCTTGTGTGATGTATATTAATTCTGTAATAGTTGGAGCACCGTGCTATTTGACGGCCCAGCTAAAGAATGTAACTCTTGTAAATTATGTTTTGCCATTGCATACACTTGTTTGCACCGACCTCATCCACTTCATTCCTTGCCTTCCAATAAATTTACCCTTTGTTGTTTGCACGTCATCTTGTGTACGGTAGTCTCCCTGCACCGTGGTGGCTCCCCGGCCATCGCTTCATAAATTTTCCTTCAGTTTGTTGCCTGTGTGCTCTTCGGCTGTACATGCTGAATCCAATCTTAAGATGTGACCCTTTGTAGAGTAGATCAGGCTACACTGACACCAGCTACCACCCTAGAAAGATATGGAGGTGCCACCTGTAGTCATTTCTCTATAAGATAGTAATGGTAGATATCAGTGGCTGAAGTTTCGGATGGTCGTCTGGTCAATGGTACTCAAATTTCCAAAGATCTTTGCTATTAAATCTGCATTCTTCTCCATATACCTTTCTTGGTTGACCATTCAGTGGCCATCTTTCATCTCTCCATTTATGCTGCTGTTATACTGGCCTACTATGAGTTTGACCTGGGTGATGTCTCACTTCAGATGGCTATTCATGGTATTAGACAATGCACTTTTCCATCAAAAGATCAGATACCAAGAAATTTGGAAATTTCAAGCCATTTATTTTCTTGTACATAATCATTGCTGTACTCTAAAAAGACTAAAACCTGCTGCCAAGAAGTAATTTATACTGTATCTCCCGAAGATTTTCATCCTAGAGACTGCACAGATTGTGTTTATATCCCCACGCTTGACCATATTGCATTTGGAGACACAAAACTCTATACTGATGTTGTGTGGGCTGCGACTGCTAACATCACTTCCTACACAAACACTGAAAGGTGCAACTGCTTGTATCCATGAGTTTCCCAATATAACCTTCATGGTTATCAGAGTGTGTATGTATGGAGAATAATAGAACTATCATACCTTAAATGATTATTCTGGAACTGCTTACTTCCGTATCAGGAGGTGAGTGGGAATCACATCCCCTGATACATCCCAAGACATATGTACGATCGGCAGGTCTTCTGCTTGTGTCCTATTCAGCCCCAGTCATATTCTTCCTGGCAGGTGGTAGTAGGCATGATGTCGTTAGCCATGCTCACCTACCGATATGGAAGTACGTTGGAAAAACATTTAACCACAGACCATGCAACTGCTATTGGACCGTTAGAAAGAAGGGACAAAGGACTGATTTTCCCATTATTTTTGCTACTTGGTAGGAAGAACCTGAGTAGGACTCTCCTGCCCGGAGGAACTGCAGTTTTGACAAACAAGGAGGTGAATATTGTTCCAAGGCTTGTAGAGAGCTCATTTTGACCTATGCTGTGAAGTCTTCGACACTGAATGTACCCCATAAAGGACCTTGATAGCGCATGCTGCTTTGTCCCTTTAATTCTTAATAAGGTACTGTCACTTTAAAACAAAGTCGAAATATGGGTTATCCTTTCTGCTACTGTTGTCACTTTAATATACAACACCAACAGTTTTTGGTACTTGGTATAGGAGCAAAGTAACAGGTTGAGTATATCCAATGGTCCTCTTGTGTAAACTTCTTCTTTCATCCTCTTCTTTCTTATTCTTCTACTTCATTCCTCTTACTTCTTCTTCCTTCCTCTTCCTTCTTTTTCTTTCTTGTTCTTCCTTCCTCTTCCTTGTTCTTCATCTTCCTTGTTCTTCCTTCTTCTTCATTGTTCTTCGTTCTTCTTCTCCCTATATTTTGCTATGTGTTCATACAGTGTTTGGCATTAATACACCATCTTCACAATTTGATTTAAGCCAGAGTGTATCATTTTGGTGTATTTTATTCTTTCCTACAGTTTCACAATCCAAGCCAGATCTGTAGAGTCTATTATTTTCTGGAAGGACCGATCTGATAAAATCTACGATGGCTGCTGTCCCTGCAGAGTGCATAAGGTTATTGATAAGGCCTCATGGCAAACATATGTAAGGCCATGATTGTGCTGCACTGCAATAGCAGTATACAGAACAAACACAATCATCAACTTTATTATTGCTTGCCCTGGTGTACTTACTTTAATAATATACCATAATGATTGTATAATCCTTTTTGAAAGTTTGTCTGCACAATATGAAAATGAACATGATCCCAGCTCCATGAAATGCTCATTTTATTATTAGGATTTTACAGCCACTCTGATTGTAAGCACACCGGCACCATCAGGTCTAACAGATTTATTATAATAATAATAATGTGTACAGAAAATGGTTTGCATTCTGTGACTGAACGTCTTCTCACTTTTGAACATTTTAGAGGAGTTTGTGTAACTTGAGAGCAAATTAATAAATAGTCTGGGATAAGCAGGAGTGAATCTGCCAAAATTTGAGTTCTTTAGATTCACTCGAATTACCTTGGGAAATTACCGTATATACAAATCGATCGTATATTATTATGCTCAGGGTTCTTTGTATATAAACATATAAACAGAATTTAAAAAAAAATATACTCACCTGGCCCTAAACTGGTCCCTATGTAAAGTCCCTGTCCGGTTGTCTTCTTCTGTCCGGTCACCAGAGTAGTCATTTCATAGGCATCTTCTCTGACTAGGCCATGTGAAGTGATATCACAGAGCACCAGCCATGTCTTGTGACAATGCAGGGTCCAGTCAGCCCTGGAGGCGCCAAAGATGCCTATAAAGACACCGTTTCGGTGACCGACCAGACAGAAGCAAATGCCCGGAACGGGGCTGCTCAGTGGAACAAGTGTAGAACGGTTGAGTATTGTAATGCACCAGGGGCGTGTAGGACGGCATGGCCATGACATAAACGGAAACTCCCCATATAAGGGGAACGTCAGGCTTTATTTTCAGGAAAAGTGTAGCAAACAATAAAGCAACCGATAAAACAAGACTTAAATGGGTAGGCGCTAACAAATACACCATACCTCGGACTTACGCTACCAGGGGTGTGCGCGGGGCTTGGTTCTATGACGTTTTGAGGGTAAGGAGTGACTTTTAGTGGGTCAACAATTCACCGTTGGTCACACTGTATGAGTAGGAATGTAGAACTAACTTCTGCATCATTTCACACGTTATACGCCATGTGTAGTCCAGGACTTAGAGGTATAGTGAAGAAAATAGTTTTACTGTGGTTTTCGACTCTCTTATTATGAGTTTATTTTCTTCTCTGGTGCTGTAGATGGAGAAGAGTCATTTATCTTCGACCGGCTGAAAATCACTGAAAGTATTGATTTTGGTTTCTTGGTTTTCTTTCCCCATTAATCGGAAATAGCCATTTTTCTTCTGCAGTGTACTAGACTGGACAGCGCACACTGCGATGTAGGCTACTTGAGGTGTGAAATGTTTTCTTAGCCTCATAAAATAAGATGACGGTTCTACTGTATTTACAGGGAATATTATGGAAGTCAGAGATAACTTTTCAAAAGGCATTGTCTGAAATTAGAAAATATGGCTGTTTTGTAGAAGAAACAAGGTACTTCATGTTTGTGGGTATTATGTGGCTCTGTCAGTGGTTACCAGGCATCTCTAACCATGACTTTATTTACTAGATGCCAAGGCTTTCCTTGGCCTTCACCCTTTAACCCTTCTACAGCGATCTGAACTTAAACAGAGGCCCCTAGTGTGGCACCACGGAGTGAGCTCCTGGACGATGGTGTAGGCTGGCAGGAGTGCTCAAGTCTCGTCATGAGAACCTGGAGGGCAGTACAGTCCAAAATCGGGAAGAAAAAGAATGGTCAGGAGATCAGACAAGAAGGATACAACAAAACAAGAGTCAGAACTGAATCAGAAGAGATAAAACTATATTTGCCAGCTCCTAGCAAAAAGCATGGAGAATAAGTAGGATGTGGTGCTGTCTTTTTGGCTAAGGCAGGGTGCAGATTACTCCAGCAAGACAGTACACACCTATACTGCCAGACTGGTGACACGTCAGGTCCAGGACACCTTAGGTCAGTGATGGAGAACCTTTTAGAGTCCGAGGGCCCAAACTGCAACTCAAAACCCACTTATTAATCGCAAAGTGCCAACGCCGTAATTTAATCTGAATACTGGGGTTTTAGTTTCGAAAAAACAACTCATACAGAGAGCATACAAGGGCAACAGAGAACAGACTGGGGCAAGAGAGAGCAGGTAAGGGCAAGAGAGAGCAGGCAGGGGAAACTGAGAGCAGGCAGGGGCAAGAGAGCAGGCAGAGTGTTATGATCCTAGTGGCAAGGATCGCAAGTTTGACTAGCTAAGTAACTAAACCGACGACCAGCTCTGGGAAGTGGTATCTGGATTGACCGCAAACTGATCCTATCCGCAAACAACTATAGGCAGCCGTGGAACGTACCTCAAAATCCTAGACGTCTCTTCACGGCCTGAGAAACTACCTATTCCTAGAGGGAAAGTAAAGTCCTTACTTGCCTCAGAGAAATGACCCCAAAGATATAGAAAAGCCCCCCACAAATATTAACGGTGAGTTAAGGGGAAAGCACAAACGCAGAGATGAAATAGATTTAGCAAATGAGGCCCGCTAACACTAGATAGCAGAAAATAGGAAGGGAGCTGTGCGGTCAATAGAAAACCCTAAGCAAAATATCCACGCAGAGATTGCTCGAGCCCCCGCACCAACTAACTGTGCGGGGGAAGCAACTCCGTACCCCAGAGCTACCAGCCGCAAGAACTCACATATTAGCAAGCTGGACTAAACTTATCATACACTGAAATCCTATTGCAGACTGATGAGCAAAAAATAATCAAACAGAAACTTAGCTTCTCCAGAAGAGACCGAAAACGAAGATAATCAGGGGAGATCAGAATAGCACTGAATACATCGACAGCCGGCAACAAGTGGAGGTGAAGCAGAGCTAAATAGGAAACTCCCTAGTGCATAACGAGGCAGCTGATTCAGCCACAGATCCGCAGGATAACAAACAAAGCCACCAGGGGGAGCCCAAAAACAAAACTCACACAATACCACGTGTGACCACAAGAGGGAGCCCGAAAACAGAGTTCACAACAGTACCCCCCCTTGAGGAGGGGTCACCGAACCCTCATCAAAAAACCCCAGGGCGATCAGGGTGAGCCACATGGAAGGCACGAACCAAATCAGCCGCATGAACATCAGAGGCGACAACCCAGGAATTATCCTCCTGACCATAGCCCTTCCACTTAACCAAATACTGAAACCTCCGTCTAGAAATACGAGAATCCAAGATCTTCTCCACCACGTATTCCAATTCTCCCTCAACCAGCACAGGGGCAGGAGGCTCAACCGAAGGAACCACAGGCACCACATACCTCCACAACAAAGACCGATGGAACACATTATGAATAGCAAACGATGCTGGGAGGTCCAAACGAAATGACACAGGGTTAAGGACTTCCAAAATCTTATAAGGACCGATAAACCGAGGCTTGAACTTGGGAGAGGAGACCTTCATAGGAACAAAGCGAGAAGACAACCACACCAAGTCCCCAACGCGAAGTCGGGGACCCACACAGCGACGGCGGTTGGCAAAGCGCTGAGCCTTCTCTTGTGACAGCTTCAAATTGTCCACCACATGATCCCAAATCTGATGCAACCTATCCACCACAAGATCCACTCCAGGACAGTCAGAAGGCTCCACCTGACCCGAGGAAAAACGAGGATGAAACCCCGAATTACAAAAAAAAGGCGAAACCAAAGTAGCAGAACTAGCCCGATTATTAAGGGCAAATTCGGCCAATGGCAAAAAAGCCACCCAGTCGTCCTGATCAGCAGAAACAAAACATCTTAAATAGGTTTCCAAGGTCTGATTAGTTCGCTCGGTCTGGCCATTCGTCTGAGGATGGAAGGCCGACGAAAAAGACAAATCAATGCCCATCTTAGCACAAAAGGTCCGCCAAAATCTAGACACAAACTGGGATCCTCTGTCGGAAACAATATTCTCAGGGATCCCGTGCAAACGAACCACATTTTGAAAAAACAGCGGAACCAACTCGGAGGAGGAAGGCAACTTAGGCAAGGGCACCAAATGGACCATCTTAGAAAAACGATCACACACCACCCAGATGACAGACATTCTCTGAGAGACAGGGAGATCTGAAATAAAATCCATGGAAATGTGCGTCCAAGGCCTCTTCGGGACAGGCAAAGGTAACAGCAAACCACTGACACGAGAACAGCAAGGCTTAGCCCGAGCACAAATTCCACAAGACTGCACGAAGGAACGCACATCCCGCGACAAGGAAGGCCACCAAAAGGACCTGGCCACCAAATCTCTGGTACCAAATATTCCAGGATGGCCTGCCAACACCGAAGAATGAACCTCGGAAATAACTCTGTTGGTCCATCTATCTGGGACAAACAGTCTCTCCGGTGGACAACGGTCAGGTCTATCCGCCTGAAACTCCTGCAGCACTCGTCGCAAATCTGGGGAGATGGCAGACAAAATCACCCCTTCTCTGAGGATACCAGCCGGCTCAGAATCTCCAGGAGAGTCAGGCACAAAACTCCTAGAAAGAGCATCAGCTCTCACATTCTTCGAACAAGGCAGGTACGAGACCACGAAATCAAAACGAGAGAAAAACGACCAACGAGCCTGTCTAAGATTCAGCCGCTTGGCCGACTCGAGATAAATCAGATTTTTGTGATCAGTCAAGACCACCACATGATGCTTAGCTCCCTCGAGCCAATGTCGCCACTCCTCAAATGCCCACTTCATAGCCAACAACTCCCGATTACCGACATCATAATTCCGCTCGGCAGGCGAAAACTTTCTTGAAAAGAAAGCACATGGCTTCATCACAGAGCCATCAGAGCTTCTCTGCGACAAAACAGCCCCCGCTCCAATCTCAGAAGCATCAACCTCGACCTGGAAAGGAAGAGAGACATCTGGCTGACATAAGACCGGAGCCGAGGAAAACCGGCGCTTCAGCTCCCGAAAGGCCTCCACAGCCGCAGGAGACCAATTAGTAACATCAGAACCCTTCTTGGTCAAATCCGTCAAAGGCTTAACAACACCAGAAAAATTAGCGATGAAGCGACGGTAAAAATTAGCAAAACCCAAGAACTTCTGAAGACTCTTAACAGATGTAGGCTGAGTCCAGTCATGAATAGCCTGAACCTTGACTGGGTCCATCTCAATAGTAGAAGGGGAAAAAATGAAACCCAAAAAAGAAACCTTCTGGACTCCAAAAAGACATTTTGAGCCCTTCACAAATAAAGCATTGGCACACAGGACCTGAAACACCATCCTGACCTGCTTAACATGGGACTCCCAATCATCAGAAAAAAACAGAATATCATCCAGATACACAATCATAAATTTATCCAGATACTCGCGGAAGATGTCGTGCATGAAGGACTGAAAGACAGAAGGAGCGTTAGAAAGTCCAAAAGGCATCACCAAGTACTCGAAATGGCCTTCGGGCGTAATAAATGCAGTTTTCCATTCATCACCCTGCTTAATACGCACAAGGTTATACACACCACGAAGATCTATCTTGGTGAACCAACTAGACCCCCTAATGCGAGCAAACAGATCAGATAACAATGGCAAAGGATACTGAAATTTGACCGTGATTTTATTTAGAAGGCGATAATCAATACAAGGTCTCAGGGAACCATCCTTCTTAGCCACAAAAAAGAATCCCGCACCCAGAGGGGAGGAGGAGGGGCGAATAAGTCCTTTCTCCAAAGACTCCTTTATATAACTCCGCATAGCAGCATGCTCCGGCACTGACAAATTGAAAAGTCGTCCCTTAGGAAACTTACTACCAGGAATCAAATTTATAGCACAATCACAATCCCTATGAGGAGGTAGAGAACTGAGTTTGGGCTCATCAAATACATCCTGGTAGTCCGACAAAAACGCAGGGACTTCAGAAGGAGTGGATGAAGCAATTGACACCACAGGAGCGTCACCATGAATTCCCTGGCAACCCCAACTTGACACAGACATTGCTTTCCAATCCAGGACTGGATTATGAGTCTGCAACCATGGCAGACCCAACACGACAACATCATGCAAATTATGCAGAACGAGAAAGCGAATCTTCTCCTGATGAACAGGAGTCATGCACATGGTCACTTGCGTCCAGTACTGAGGTTTATTCATAGCCAATGGTGTAGCATCAATACCCCTTAGTGGAATAGGGAATTTTAAAGGCTCCAAAACAAAACCACAGCGCCGGGCAAATGACAAATCCATCAGGCTCAGGGCAGCACCTGAATCTACAAAAGCCATAACCGGGTAAGATGACAGGGAACAAATCAGGGTAACAGACAAAATGAACTTAGGCTGTAAAGTACCGATGGTGACAGATTTATCAATCTTTTTTGTGCGCTTAGAGCATGCTGAGATAACATGAGCTGAGTCACCACAATAAAAGCACAACCCATTTTGCCGTCTATAATTTTGCCGTTCACTTCTGGTCAGAATTCTATCACATTGCATAGACTCAGGTGTCTGTTCAAAAGACACCGCCAAATGGTGCGTAGGTTTGCGCTCCCGCAAACGCCGATCAATCTGAATGGCCAGAGTCATTGACTCATTCAGACCTGCAGGCGTAGGGAACCCCACCATGACATTCTTAATGGCTACAGAAAGACCCTTTCTGAAATTTGCAGCCAGGGCACACTCATTCCACTGAGTAAGCACCGACCATTTCCGAAATTTCTGGCAATACACCTCTGCTTCATCTTGCCCCTGAGAGAGGGCCAACAAAGCTTTTTCAGCCTGGTTCTCAAGATTAGGTTCCTCATAGAGCAATCCAAGGGCCAGAAAAAACGCATCCACACTGAGCAATGCAGGATCCACCGGCGCCAATGCGAAGGCCCAATCTTGAGGGTCGCCGCGCAAGAAAGAAATAATAATCTTAACTTGCTGAACGGAATCACCAGAGGAACGAGGTTTCAAAGAAAGAAACAATTTACAATTGTTCTTAAAATTCAGGAACCTAGATCTATCTCCAGAAAACAACTCCGGAATAGGTATTCTAGGCTCTGACATAGGACTGTGAACAACAAAATCCTGAATACTTTGTACCCTTGCAGCAAGATTATCTACACTGGAGGCCAAACTCTGGATATCCATGTCAGCAGGTGAACTCAGAGCCACACCAAGATTAAGAGGAGGAGGGAAGCTAGACACACAGCAGCTAGACACACGGCAGCAAAAAAAAAATAAAAAAATCCTCAAGGCTTCTCTTCTCCTGCTTCTGCCATGCAATTAACACTTTATAGGCTGGCTGTACTGTTATGATCCTAGTGGCAAGGATCGCAAGTTTGACTAGCTAAGTAACTAAACCGACGACCAGCTCTGGGAAGTGGTATCTGGATTGACCGCAACCTGATCCTATCCGCAAACAACTATAGGCAGCCGTGGAACGTACCTCAAAATCCTAGACGTCTCTTCACGGCCTGAGAAACTACCTATTCCTAGAGGGAAAGTAAAGTCCTTACTTGCCTCAGAGAAATGACCCCAAAGATATAGAAAAGCCCCCCACAAATATTAACGGTGAGTTAAGGGGAAAGCACAAACGCAGAGATGAAATAGATTTAGCAAATGAGGCCCGCTAACACTAGATAGCAGAAAATAGGAAGGGAGCTGTGCGGTCAATAGAAAACCCTAAGCAAAATATCCACGCAGAGATTGCTCGAGCCCCCGCACCAACTAACGGTGCGGGGGAAGCAACTCCGTACCCCAGAGCTACCAGCCGCAAGAACTCACATATTAGCAAGCTGGACTAAACTCATCATACACTGAAATCCTATTGCAGACTGATGAGCAAAAAATAATCAAACAGAAACTTAGCTTCTCCAGAAGAGACCGAAAACGAAGATAATCAGGAGTAATCAGAATAGCACTGAATACATTGACAGCCGGCAACAAGTGGAGGTGAAGCAGAGCTAAATAGGAAACTCCCTAGTGCATAACGAGGCAGCTGATTCAGCCACAGATCCGCAGGATAACAAACAAAGCCACCAGGGGGAGCCCAAAAACAAAACTCACACAATACCACGTGTGACCACAAGAGGGAGCCCGAAAACAGAGTTCACAACAGCAGAGGTAACAGAGAGCAGGCAGGGGCAAGAGAGAGCAGGCAGAGGTAACAGAGAGCAGGCAGGGGCAAGAGAGAGCAGGCAGAGATAACAGAGAGCAGGCAGGGGCAAGAGAGAGCAGGCAGAGGTAACAGAGAGCAGGCAGCGGCAAGAAAGAGCAGGCAGGGGCAGCTGAGAGCAGGCAGAGGCAAGAGAAAGAGAGAGAGCAGGCAGAGGTCACAGAGCAGGCAGAGGCAAGAGAGCAGTCAAGGGCAACTAAGAGTAGGCAGAGGCAAGAGAGCAGGCAAGAGAAAGAGAGAGCAGGCAGAGGTAACAGAGAGCAGGCAGTGGCAAGAGAGCAGGCAGGGGCAACTGAGAGCAGGCAGAGGTAACAGCAGACAGAGGCAAGGGAGAGCAGGCAGGGGCAAGAGAGAGCAGGCAGGGGCAATGGAGAGCAGGCAAGAGCAAGAGAGCGAGCAGGCAGAGGCAAGAGAGAGCAGGCAAGAGCAAGAGAGAGCAGGCAGAGGCAAGAGAGAGCAAGCAGAGGTAACAGACAGCAGACAATGGCAAGAGAGAGCAGGCAAGGGCAAGAGAGAGCAGTCAGAGGTAACAGAGAGCAGGCAGGGGCAAGAGAGAGCAGGCAGGGTCTGTGCGTGCCATAGGTTTGCTACCACTGGCCTAGGTTGTTGATGGTTTTGCAGCTCTGTTTCATTGAAGTGGATGCAGCTGAACTACACAGAGGCAGCCAGGACAGGGGAATTTAATTTTACTGCTGCATTCAGTAAGACGACAGATTGACTGTGCATAGTCTGCCAACATAGATGAGCGCTGCAGCCCAAGTGAAGAAACGCCCCATGCAGGGTGCTGCTGGGCAGAGGTTTGACTTTCTAAGTTATTGCCAGTAGTGGGCAAAGATATTTCATAGTAACATAGTAACATAGTTAGTAAGGCCGAAAAAAGACAGTTGTCCATCCAGTTCAGCCTATATTCCATCATAATAAATCCCCAGATCTACGTCCTTCTACAGAACCTAATAATTGTATGATACAATATTGTTCTGCTCCAGGAAGACATCCAGGCCTCTCTTGAACCCCTCGACTGAGTTTGCCATCACCACCTCCTCAGGCAAGCGATTCCAGATTCTCACTGCCCTAACAGTAAAGAATCCTCTTCTATGTTGGTGGAAAAACCTTCTCTCCTCCAGACGCAAAGAATGCCCCCTTGTGCCCGTCACCTTCCTTGGTATAAACAGATCCTCAGCGAGATATTTGTATTGTCCCCTTATATACTTATACATGGTTATTAGATCGCCCCTCAGTCGTCTTTTTTCTAGACTAAATAATCCTAATTTCGCTAATCTATCTGGGTATTGTAGTTCTCCCATCCCCTTTATTAACTTTGTTGCCCTCCTTTGTACTCTCTCTAGTTCCATTATATCCTTCCTGAGCACCGGTGCCCAAAACTGGACACAGTACTCCATGTGCGGTCTAACTAGGGATTTGTACAGAGGCCGTATAATGCTCTCATCATGTGTATCCAGACCTCTTTTAATGCACCCCATGATCCTGTTTGCCTTGGCAGCTGCTGCCTGGCACTGGCTGCTCCAGGTAAGTTTATCATTAACTAGGATCCCCAAGTCCTTCTCCCTGTCAGATTTACCCAGTGGTTTCCCGTTCAGTGTGTAATGGTGATATTGATTCCTTCTTCCCATGTGTATAACCTTACATTTATCATTGTTAAACCTCATCTGCCACCTTTCAGCCCAAGTTTCCAACTTATCCAGATCCATCTGTAGCAGAATACTATCTTCTCTTGTATTAACTGCTTTACATAGTTTTGTATCATCTGCAAATATCAATATTTTACTGTGTAAACCTTCTACCAGATCATTAATGAATATGTTGAAGAGAACAGGTCCCAATACCGACCCCTGCGGTACCCCACTGGTCACAGCGACCCAGTTAGAGACTATACCATTTATAACCACCCTCTGGTTTCTATCACTAAGCCAGTTACTAACCCATTTACACACATTTTCCCCCAGACCAAACATTCTCATTTTGTGTACCAACCTCTTGTGCGGCACGGTATCAAACGCTTTGGAAAAATCGAGATATACCACGTCCAATGACTCACCGTGGTCCAGCCTATAGCTTACCTCTTCATAAAAACTGATTAGATTGGTTTGACATGAGCGATTTCTCATAAACCCATGCTGATATGGAGTTAAACAGTTATTCTCATTGAGATAATCCAGAATAACATCCTTCAGAAACCCTTCAAATATTTTACCAACAGTAGAGGTTAGACTTACTGGCCTATAATTTCCAGGTTCACTTTTAGAGCCCTTTTTGAATATTGGCACCACATTTGCTATGCGCCAGTCCTGCGGAACAGACCCCGTCGCTATAGAGTCCCTAAAAATAAGAAATAATGGTTTATCTATTACATTACTTAGTTCTCTTAGTACTCGTGGGTGTATGCCATCCGGACCCGGAGATTTATCTATTTTAATCTTATTTAGCCGGTTTCGCACCTCTTCTTGGGTTAGATTGGTGACCCTTAATATAGGGTTTTCATTGTTTCTTGGGATTTCACCTAGCATTTCATTTTCCACCGTGAATACCGTGGAGAAGAAGGTGTTTAATATGTTAGCCTTTTCCTCGTCATCTACAACCATTCTTTCCTCACTATTTTTTAAGGGGCCTACATTTTCAGTTTTTATTCTTTTACTATTGATATAGTTGAAGAACAGTTTGGGATTAGTTTTACTCTCCTTAGCAATGTGCTTATTTCAATATATTCAAAGGAGTAAATGGGTCAGTATAGCAGGTATTCTCAAGCCTCTGTGGTATCTCAAAAAGCATAAAAGGCAGTATTTAACCACAAGTAGAGATCAGAAATAGGCAGGCATCGCGACAGGCACAATAGGAGAAAAAAGTGCTTCAGAAAGAAATGCCTGCACAATAGCTAGCGAGTGGGGGAGAGTAGATTTTAGTATTAATGTCCATTTTTCTAAGTCTTAGCAGTGCCCAAAAAGAAGCATACAGATGATTAAGTTAGAGCTGCTGTTAGTAATGGTTATCTCAGAGGTAAGAAACCTGGCCACCTGTGTGAGACTACCCCCCATGTCAGGAGCAAGAATTGCCACGGCCGAGGGGAATATAGAGACATTACTGTTTGTGAAGGGCGCACTCAACAGATGAGACAAATCAGAGGAGTCTGGATGCCTGAGTGTGAAGATGAGTGCCAGTGGGCTAGAAAAATAATGTGTGAGGGACTGTGATTTGGTAACTATGAAGGATAGATCACAAACATTTGCAAAGTGGCAGAAAGGCTATAATAGGATTTAACTGCCAAAAAAATTGACAATATGTGGATCTCTAGCCAGCACCATGAGTGTGAGTCACCCACTAGGGCAATGGGGATACTCTGTATCGGGTCCGGACGCTCTTAAAGGGGATGTCACGGTAACTGCGACCCGGTTCGTGGCCCTGGGACTCAATTAAAAAGGGGAAGGTCTTTAAAGGGAATTTGGTAATAAAGTCTATTCGTGATGCCACCTGTGGTTCTCGGTCAGTGGGACTGACTATCTTAAAGGGGTCCTCTGGGGTGATGTTGTTGCAGCAAGATGGTGATGCTTCCTACAGGTGAAGCGGGGTCCCCAGGGCTCCCATGGTGTATGGCAAGGGTGGTGTATGCCAGTAAATAAGTGGAGGACACAGAGTTGTTAAGTCTTTACCTGGTTTACTGGTTGGAGCAGTCCGCAGTCCAGGACACCAGGCACAGGTGGTGATATGGTCCGGCTGGCTTGGAGGCAATGGTGATCCCTCTCCCAGGTGAGGTCCGCAAGCCTTTCCTAGTTGCGCTGATGTGCGCGGTCCCTGCTGCCTGAAGCTTGCTGGCAAAATACCCCTTCCTTCTCCTGTCCTGGGACAGGTACCAGTATGGCGGGCATCTTGAGCCGTTTTACAGGGTCTCTATCACGACCGGGGCTCTTCAGGTGCTGCTTCGTCTTCAGTTGTGGTGGTGGCAAATCACATACAGTTCTAAGCCCTCCGGTTCTGCTAAGTGTCCTAGAGTCCCACTAAAGCCTCGGGCTCCCGGTGCCCTCTGAGCGCTTTTCCACTCCTGTGCTTCTTCCCTCAATTGCTTCACTGCATACAACAACCCCTCGGGTTCTAGTCCTTTCCTGGAGCTGCAGCTCAGTCATGGCTGCACGGCTCCATAGTCTGCACTCTGCTCCAGACTTCCTTTCTCCTCAGTGTCTCTCTCCCACTAACCTCCTTGGTCTCCCTGGACACATTGCCTCTGTCCACTGTCTTTCTCAGACTGGTTAACTCCTCCTCCAGACCAGGATATATCTATCTGAGGGAAGCTCCCCTGAATCTGGGTCCTGAGCTCCCCCTTCTGGCCTGGATTCAGAATGTGTTGTGCATAGGTGCTTACCTGGTAAAGAGAATCCTCCTTGCCTCCAAGCATGATATCGCCCTCCCCGAAAGGAAGGCAACATCACTGTAACAACCGGTTACCTGGGGTGTTACAAGTGCATGCTGTGCTGCTGAGTAAATGACCCAGAAATTGTTTAAAAGTTAGAAAGGAGCCATTGAGATTGGCCGAAGACAATTTCAAGTGTTAGGAAATTGATGCGAGTTTAAAATATCTGTTGCAAGGACCGATTACTTATTTTCAAGTCAACCTGTTGCCCCTTGTGAGACTGTTGAAATCAATGAGAACTTGCGCCTCATGTAAGACTCTACCATCAAACTTGTTGTCTCATGGAAGAGTCTGTAGCTATAAAGCTTACTGTCTCATGGAACAATTGTGAGGCAGTGAGGGGGATCATATGCGAGGGTCGATATGTGTCCCCCAGGATGCAGGCGTAGTCCTATTAACCCCACTGGAGTGCCTTGTGTTCACAGCATACCACTAGAAGATAGAATATTATTGTTGATGGTGCCCTCTATGTGCTCAACCCGCAGCATGTCAAACACAGACAATGCAAAAAGAGGAAAGAAACATGCAGAAACGCAGGGATCAACAAGAAAGATAACACATTTTATTCAATGTCTTTTGACCACACAACTTGAATTTAAAAACATTTAAAACCGCAAATAGCACAAAAATACACCCAAGAAAACAAATAGGGGAAGACAGGGAATAATACACATGGGGGAACAGTCCCTTATCGAATCTCCTCAAAAGTCATATAGTATCCAATAAAAAATGGTTAACTCTGATTTATACCATAAACAGCCCTATTGTTGTGGATTGGTACCCAATATAGGCAAAAGGTGCAAAGTGCAATTTGAATAATAACCTGATAAACCGGAGAAATAAATATACATATATATAACCTAAATGCACAGATGACAATTTAGTACCATACCCATATAAACATCTCAATGGCAAATCAACATGGTTGAGCAAAATAGATAAATCAAACAAGGGTCTACACACCCAAAAATAAGCTCCTAATGGACAGAGCTCACACTCTGTATATGGCTGAGGAGTTTAAGATGGAAAACAGGAAGCGGCTCCCATGTAGCCCACCCATGTGAGCATGTCCATTAGGAGCTTATTAATAGGAGTTTGTAGCCACAAGGCTTGTTGTCTCATGTAAGTCTACCATCAAACTCGTTGTCTCATGGAAGACTCCATAACCATCAAGTTCGTTACCCCATGTAAGACTCTTTAACCATCTTTAACCTCTTTAACAAGCAAAAGTATCACGGCAGCTAAAGTATCGTGAAGCTGCAGTTATTTGAACGGCCGGGAATTAACATCCATCTCCTCTCTTCACACAAGTACAATATCTGCTTGCTGTCATCTGCTGCTTATCATCCTGCAACATTCCCTTTAATGGCACAATAGTGGCTTGCTGTCATCTGCTGCTTATCATCTTGCAAAATTCCCTTTAATGGTACAACATCTGCTTGCTGTCATCCGCTGCTTATCCTGCAACATTCCCTTTAATGGTACAATATCTGCTTGCTGTCATCTGCTGCTTAACATCCTGCAACATTTCCTTTAATGGTATATAACAGTGCCTGCTGAATGTTTGCTAAATTCATTTGTTGCATTGTATTCAATACTTACTGCTGTAAATCCATGATGGGGGTCATTCTAGATGTTATCTGGTGCAAGGTGTTACAGCATATAGATGTAGCCAGGCCCAGCGCCTTTGATCATCTAACCTCCCCTGGTGTGCTAGCCAATTGCTAATTTATCCCAAATCAGCTCCCACAATCCCTCTCACCCAGGGCAGCCATCAGGGCATTACTGCCCTGACTGGCGTATGGGGCCCAGTGGGCAGAGGGGCCCTGAGATGCAGGTTCTATTGCCCGTCCGGGCCCGCAAGGC
Source organism: Ranitomeya variabilis (assembly GCF_051348905.1). Taxonomy (NCBI): domain Eukaryota; kingdom Metazoa; phylum Chordata; class Amphibia; order Anura; family Dendrobatidae; genus Ranitomeya; species Ranitomeya variabilis. Next base: position 750,478,110 of record NC_135234.1, on the reverse strand, counting down.
AGTAGTTAAAGTCGCCAGCTAATCAGAGGCTGGCAGCTGACGTCAGCGCGCACGTCGCCGGTGTATGTGATGTCATTGTCATTCGCCGGCGAGTCCGCGCTGAAATGCCTGGGATGGATGTCGGCGCTGGAGCGTGGCCAGGTAAGGAGAAAGTTTTTTTTAATTTTTACTGAATGTGGCAAGCCCGGGGCAGATTGGAGACACGGGGGCTGGATGGAGATACAGGGGGCAAGAATGGAAACACGGGGCAGGAATGGAAACACGGGGCAGGAATGGAAACAACACGGGGCAGGAATGAAAACACAGGGGGCAGGAATGGAAACAACACGGGGCAGGAATGAAAATACAGGGGGCAGGAATGGAAACAACACGGGGCAGGATGGAGACATAGGGGGCAGAATGTGAGACACAGGGGGCAGAATGTGAGACACAGGGCAGAATGTGAGACACGGGGCAGGATGAGAGACAGGGGGAAGAATGTAAGATACAGGGGCAGAATGTGAGACATGCGGGAAGAATGTGAGACACAGGGGGCAGGATGTGAGACACGGGGCAGAATGTGAGACAGGGTGGCAGAATCTGAGACACGGGGGCAGGATGTGAGACACGGGGCAGAATGTGAGACACGGGGCAGAATGGGAGACACAGGGCAGAATGGGGACAGATGGGGCAGGATGGAGACAGATGAGGCAGGATCATGGTGCAGGATGGATACGATGGAGACAGATGGGGCAGTAGGATCATGGGACAGATGGGTCAGGATCATGAGACAGATGGGGCAGGATCATGGGACAGATGGGGCAGGATCATGGGGACAGATGGGGCAGGATCATGGGGACAGATGGGGCAGGATCATGGGGACAGATGGGGCAGGATCATGGGGACAGATGGGCCAGGATCATGGGACAGATGGGGAAGGATCATGGGACAGATGGGGCAGGATGGGGAGATCATATGGGGGCAGAATGGATACTCATGAGGGCAGAATGGGTAAACATATGGCTGGAGCCAGGAATGAGATACACGGGGCCAGGATGGGGTATATTATTACCATAGGGGCTAATTAAAGGATATTATTACTGCAGTGATGTATTTATTTTATTCTTGAGGATACTGTTTTAAATGGGGGGCGGTCCTGTTACTGTGCAGAGTGACACTATGTTTAGTAAAATTAAGTAAACTTAAGTAATGTGTTCTGCAAGCGGAGCTCTAGATAACTGTCTTATTTCCTGCAGAGATGAGTCCTGGCTGGAAGATGTGATGGCGGTCTGTGCTGGATTAAGATGAAAAGCGAAGCTGAAGGACCTCACCTACAGACGTCACTGGTGAGTCAGTGTGTTACCTATACACTATATACAGAGTTCATGTGTACAATGTCACCAGTGATCACTGTATTACCTTTACACTGACACTATATACAGAGATCCTGTGTATATTGTCACTGGTGATCACTGTATTACCTGTACACTACAGACTATATACAGAGCTCCTGTGTATAATGTCACCAGTGATCACTGTATTACCTCTACACAAACACTGTATACCAAGTACAGATCTCTTGTGCATAACGGCACTTTTGGTGATAGTATTGTGTCTTTTTTTATTAATGATCAGTATTGTAGTATTCAGTCACTATGTGGTGGTAATTTGTTGTCCGGCCATGGTGTAGCGGTATTTGTCCGTTGTATGTCTTCTTTATTTTTTTTTTATATAGCACTAGCATATTCCGCAGCGCTTTACTGGTTGCACACATTATCATCGCTGTCACCGTTGGGGCTCACAATCTAAATTTTCTATCAGTATGTCTTTGGAATGTGGGAGGAAACCGGAGTACCCGGAGGAAACCCACACAAACTCGGAGAGAACATGCAAACTCTTTGCAGATGTTGTCCTTGGTGGGGTTTGAACCCAGGACTCTAGTGCTGCAAGGCTGCTGTCCTAACAACTGCACCACCATGCACCATGCACATACCATGTATGTGCTATTATTCGGTCACTGTGGTGGTAATATGTGGTCTGGTCATGGTGTGGCAGTATTTGTTCCTTGTATGTGGTATTATTCATCAATATGTGGTGGTAATATGTGGTCTGGTCATGGTGTGGTGGTATTTGTTCCCTGTATGTGGTATTATTGGTCACCATGTGGTGGTAATATGTGATCTTGACATGGTGCGGTGGTATTTGTTCTTTGTATGTGCTACTCTTTGGTTACTGTGGTGGTAATATGTAATCTGGACATGGTATGGCAGTATTTGTTCCTTGTATGTGGTATTATAGGTTACTATGTGGTGGTAATATGGTGTCTGGTCATGGTGTGGTGGTATTTGTCCCTTTGGATATGATATTATTGGTCATTTTAAAAATTTAAAAAGAAATAAAAATATACCTAAATTTTATTGCATATTTTAACAAATTTTTAAAAGGTTAGCATAGAGTAGGGCCCGGCCAAAAGAGTCTGCCTTGTTGTGATGGCAGATTGGAAAAATCTTTTGGCCAAAACAAAAGCTGCTGGCTATATGTGTGATCTGGTGATGGGAACTGTTAATGTGTGATTGGTGAGAAGTGGAGTTTTTCCAAGAGAGAGCGGTGGGACTGTGGACAGTTCGAGGGGTGGAGCCTGAGCCGAGTCTCAAGGGGGCCTCAAAAATTTTGCCAGTATGGGCCCCGAAATTCCTATTCGCAGCCCTGCTGTCACCAGATCCTCTATTTAGTATTTTCAATTTAGTAGCATTCTAAGGGGTACACGCATGTGGGGATTTGCACTCCTTTCCCTGCAGCAAAAGTATCACGGCAGCTAAAGTATCGTGAAGCTGTAGTTATTTCAATGGCAGTTAGTCATGGCAGGAGTCAGGACCCCACTCTATGTATCTGTCTCATTTAGATATGTCTGCCAAGTAAGCACTTCCTATTACTTGGATCTAGCTTTTCTATTAACCATCTCACTCCTTCACCATGTTTACATATGCCCTTACAGAGTTTGCGCCTTTAATCCTCACTCTCCTTCACTATCCCCAAACCCCAGCACCCTCTAACCAAATAACCATCTCCCCTTCCCTCTTTCCTCCCTACCTGACCTCCTCTGCTGACCTGCTCCTCAACCTCAAATCTGTCCTAATAAAACATAAAACAAGCCGCACATTCTCCTTCTCCCGCCTGCTCTCCCTTTCTCTGCTTCTCCTCACTGCTGGTGACATATCTCCCAATCCTGGACCCCCACAGCTCATACCTCCCATTACTACCCCCTCCTACCTCTCCCTATCTAATATGAACTACCACAATCTATCCAACATAAAATCAGTGCCCTTGACCCCCACCCCCTGCTCCCTCTCTCTGGAGCACTCTGGAATGCCCACTCAATCTGCAATAAGCTTCATGTGATTCATGACCTTTTTCTCTCTCACAAGCTTGCCTTCCTCGGCCTCACAGAAACATGGCTAACACCCTCTGACACCACCTCCCCTGCTGCACTGTGTTATGGCGGCCTCCATTTAACCCACACCCCTCGCCCTGGCAACAGACATGGTAGAGGAGTGGGTCTTCTCCTTTCTTCTAACTGCATCTTTTACCCAATCCCACCACTAGCCTTCCTTATCCTCCCCTCTTTTGAAGTCCACTCTGTCCGCATCTACTCTCCCTCCAACCTCCAAGTGGCAGTCATATACCAACCTCCGGGCCCGGGCTCTGCCTTTATTGACCAATTCTCTACCTGGCTTCTTCACTTTCTTTCCACTGACATTCCCACTATCATCATGGGTGACTTCAACATCCCCACTGATACCCTTCAGTCAACAGCCCACAAAATCCAGTCCCTTACTTCATCTTTTGGACTTGCTCAGTGGTCCTCCTCAGCCACCCACACAGAGAGACATACAATAGACCTGGTCTTCACCTGTCTCTGCTCTGTATCTAACATCACCACTTACCCTCTCCCTCTATCCGACCACCATCTACTCACTTTTTCATCCCTGTCCTCCTTACCTGTCACCCATGTCCAGCAACATGCGCACCCCCACAGAAACCTTGCACCCCTAGACACCCACACGCTCTCTGACTCTGTTCTACCACTGGCATCCATATCCTCACTCCGCGACACAGACAGTGCTACTACTTTCTACATTGCCACTCTCACTTCAGCTATTGACGCAGTTGCCCCTCTCGTTCATGGCAGAGTGCTACGTATCAACAAACAACCCTGGCACAATAAGACAACTAAAAAGCTCTGTCAAGTGCCCAGGGTTGCAGAGCAGCGTTGGAAGAAAACACATTTGCAATACGACTTCACTGCATTCAAACAGGCAACACTCGCTTTCAAATCTGCTCTCACTTCTGCTAAACAGGCCTACTTCACAACCCTCGTATCTTCCCTAGCCTACAACCCCAAACAGTTATTCAAAACTTTTAACTCCCTCCTCCGTCCCCCCCACTGCCCCCTCCAACCTCCTTAATCTCTGCTGAGGACTTTGCCACGCACTTTAAAAATAAGATCGAACAAACAAGGCAAGTCTTCATTGTTCAACCACCACAACCCCTTTGTATACCAGACCTGAAGGGGAGCTTAATTATCTCCTCTCCAAATCGCACCTCACCACCTGTGTGCTCAACCCCATCCCACCTCCTCCCCAACCTCACTGCCACTGTTATCCCATCCCTAACACACCTCTTCAACCTATCACTAACTTCTGGTACCTTCCCTTCTGCTTTCAAACATGCCACAATCACGCCTATCCTTAAAAAGCCAACCCTTGATCCAACTGCTATGTCCAGCTATCGCCCAATATCGCTGCTCCTATTCGCTTCCAAACTCCTGGAGCAGTACGTCCACGCTTAACGTTCCTCCCACCCCTCATCTAACTTGCTCTTTGACAATCTACAATCTGGCTTCCACCCTCATCACTCAACTGAGACAGCCCTGACCAAAATTACTTATGTGTTATGATCCCAAAGGCAGAGGATCTCTGATATTCCGGCAAGATAGCAAAAACATAAATACTGCTCTAGGGAGGTGGAAACTGGGCTAACCGCATACCTGATCCTAACACAAACAACTAGAAGCAGCCGGTGAATGTGCCTACGTTGGTTCTAGACGTCTCGAGCCAGCCGGAGAACTGTCTACCCCTAGAGGGAAAATAAGACCTCACTTGCCTCCAGAGAAATTGAACCCCAAAGATATAGAAAGCCCCCAACAAATAATAACGGTGAGGCAAGAAGAAAACACAAACGTAGAGATGAACTAGATTTCAGCAAAGTGAGGCCCACTAGTCTAGATAGGCAGAAAATAGATAGTGGACTATGCGGTCAGCAGAAAACCCTACAAAAACATCCATGCTGAACATTCAAGAACCCCCACACCGACTGACGGTGCGGGGGGAGAACATCAGCACCCTTAGAGCTTCCAGCGAGCCAGAAAATCAAATATAAGCAAGCTGGACAAAAACACTGAAAAATGCAAACGATCCAAATTGTTCAAAACAGACTTAGCTTTTCTTGCATGAGACAGACTGAAAGGAATCCGGAGGAGACCATATAGGTCTGGATACAACGATGCCAGGCAAGAGACTGAGTCCAGAGGAGACTTAAATAGGGAACACCCGCTGCTTAACGACACAGCTGGAGCTCAGGCCTGCAACAAGACATGCCTAACACAATACCGTTAGTGACCACCAGAGGGAGCCCAGAAACACAGTTCACAACAGTACCCCCCCCTTGAGGAGGGGTCACCGAACCCTCACCAAGACCCCCAGGGCGATCAGGATGAGCAGCATGAAAGGCATGAACCAAATCAGCCGCATGAACATCAGAGGCGACAACCCAGGAATTATCCTCCTGACCATAGCCTTTCCACTTAACTAAATACTGGAGCTTCCGTCTAGAGATACGAGAATCCAGAATCTTCTCCACCACGTACTCCAACTCGCCCTCAACCAAAACCGGGGCAGGAGGCTCAACAGCAGGAACCACAGGCACCACGTACCGCCGCAACAAGGACCTATGGAACACATTATGAATAGCAAATGACGCTGGGAGGTCCAAGCGAAAAGACACCGGGTTAAGGATTTCCAAAATCTTATAAGGACCGATAAAGCGAGGCTTGAACTTAGGAGAGGAGACTTTCAAAGGAACATGCCGAGAAGACAACCAAACCAAATCCCCAACACGAAGTCGGGGACCCACACCGCGGCGGCGGTTGGCAAAACGCTGGGCCTTGTCTTGTGACAATCTCAAATTGTCCACCACATGGTTCCAAATCCGCTGCAACCTATCCACCACAGAATCAACCCCAGGATAGTCAGAAGGTTCAACCTGGCCCGAGGAGAAACGAGGATGAAAACCAGAGTTGCAGAAAAAGGGTGAAACCAAAGTGGCAGAACTAGCCCGATTATTAAGGGCAAACTCGGCCAGTGGCAAAAAGGTAACCCAGTCGTCCTGATCAGCAGAAACAAAACATCTCAAATAAGTCTCCAACGTCTGCTTAGTTCGCTCGGTCTGGCCATTAGTCTGAGGATGAAAAGCCGACGAAAAAGACAAATCAATACCCATCTTAGCACAAAAGGATCGCCAGAATCTGGACACAAACTGTGATCCTCTGTCAGACACAATATTCTCAGGGATGCCGTGCTAACGAACCACATTCTGAAAGAACAAAGGGACCAAATCAGAGGAGGAAGGCAACTTAGGCAAGGGCACCAAATGGACCATTTTAGAAAAACGATCGCACACCACCCAGATGACAGACATCTTCCGAGATACCGGAAGATCCGAAATGAAATGCATGGAAATGTGCGTCCAAGGCCTCTTTGGGATAGGCAAGGGCAAAAGCAACCCGCTGGCACGAGAACAGCAAGGCTTAGCCCGAGCACAAATCCCACAGGACTGCACAAAAGAACGCACATCCCGCGACAAGGAAGGCCACCAAAAGGACCTAGCCACCAAATCTCTGGTACCGAAAATCCCAGGATGTCCCGCCAACACCGAAGAATGAACCTCAGAAATAACTCTGCTGGTCCATCTATCAGGGACAAACAATCTCTCTGGTGGGCAACGATCAGGCCTATCAGCCTGAAATTTCTGCAGCACTCGTCGCAAATCTGGGGAAATGGCAGACAAAATCACTCCCTCTCTGAGAATACCAGCCGGCTCAGAGACTCCCGGAGAGTCAGGCACAAAACTCCTAGAAAGTGCATCAGCCTTCACGTTCTTCGAGCCAGGCAGGTACGAGACCACAAAGTCAAAACGGGAGAAAAACAACGACCAACGAGCCTGTCTAGGATTCAGGTGCTTGGCAGACTCGAGGTAGATCAGATTTTTATGATCAGGCAAGACCACCACACGATGTCTAGCTCCCTCGAGCCAATGTCGCCACTCCTCAAATGCCCACTTCATAGCCAACAACTCCCGATTACCAACATCGTAGTTCCGCTCAGCAGGCGAAAATTTCCTTGAAAAGAAGGCGCATGGCTTCATCACGGAGCCATCAGAACTTTTTTGCGACAAAACAGCCCCTGCACCAATCTCAGAAGCATCAACTTCAACCTGGAAGGGAAGAGAGACATCCGGCTGGCACAAGACTGGCGCTGAAGTAAACCGACGCTTCAGCTCCCGAAAGGCCTCCACGGCCGCAGGAGACCAATTAGCAACATCAGAACCCTTCTTGGTCATATCCGTCAAAGGTTTAACCACGCTGGAAAAATTAGCGATAAAACGACGGTAAAAATTAGCAAAGCCCAAGAACTTCTGCAGGCTCTTAACAGACGTGGGCTGAGTCCAGTCATGAATGGCACGGACCTTGACTGGGTCCATCTCCACAGTAGAAGGGGAAAAAATAAAACCCAAAAAAGAAACCTTCTGTACCCCAAAGATACATTTTGAGCCCTTCACAAATAGAGCATTCTCCCGCAGAACCTGAAACACCATCCTGACCTGGTTCACATGGGACTCCCAATCATCAGAAAAAAACAAAATATCATCCAGATAAATAATCATGAATTTATCCAGATATTTCCGGAAGATGTCATGCATGAAGGACTGAAACACAGAAGGAGCATTAGATAATCCGAAAGGCATCACCAGGTACTCAAAATGACCCTCAGGCGTATTAAATGCCATTTTCCATTCATCTCCCTGCTTTATGCGCACAAGGTTATACGCACCACGAAGATCTATCTTGGTGAACCAACTGGATCCCTTAATCCGAGCAAACAAATCAGACAACAATGGCAAAGGATACTGAAATTTAACCGTGATCTTATTCAGAAGACGATAATCTATACAAGGTCTCAAAGACCCGTCTTTCTTGCCCACAAAAAAGAATCCTGCACCAAGAGGGGATGAGGATGGGCGAATATGTCCCTTCTCCAAAGACTCCTTTATATAACTCCGCATCGCGGCATGCTCTGGCACAGATAAATTAAAGAGTCGTCCCTAAGGAAACTTACTACCAGGAATCAAATCTATAGCACAATCACAGTCCCTATGAGGAGGAAGGGCACTGGACCTGGTCTCATTAAATACATCCTGAAAGTCTGACAAAAACTCAGGGATCTCAGAAGGAGTAGAAGAAGCAATAGACACCAATGGAGAATCGCCATGAATCCCCTGACACCCCCAACTAGACATAGTCATAGCTTTCCAATCTAAAACTGGATTATGGGCCTGTAACCATGGCAGACCCAAAACGACAACATCATGCATTTTATGCAGTACCAAAAAACGAATCACCTCCCGATGTACAGGAGTCATGCACATGGTCACCTGCGTCCAATACTGAGGTTTATTCTCTACCAATGGCGTAGAATCAATTCCTCTAAGAGGAATAGGGTTTTCCAAAGGCTCCAGGACAAAACCGCAGCGCTTGGCAAACGACAAATCCATCAGACTTAAAGCAGCACCAGAATCCACAAAAGCCATAACTGAGTAAGAAGATAATGAACAAATTAAAGTCACAGACAAAATAAACTTAGGTTGAAAAGTACCAATGGCGACAGGATTAACTTCTTTTTTTAAACGTTTAGAGCATGCTGAGATCATTAATAAAAAACTGTAATGTAGCATAACATGCTGCTATAACCAAGTTTTAAATGCATGTGAAACAGATTTCGTGTGTTATATGTGTTTAAAGAAGGAACTGGGGGCTGACATCTTGGTTTTGCAGCAGTAGCAGGGCACTAACAGTGTCATTTTACAGCACCCCATGGACATAGGAGATAATAGACCGGCGAGGACCCTATCTATAACATTGGAGAGGTGTTAGCAGTGAGCTGGGCACGCCTCTGTGGGCTGCACAACTCACTGCTGTAGGTGTGACTAGCTGCCATTTTATTATAGCCCAGTGCTCTCTGCCAAGCTCCACTTACTCTCTATCACAGGAGCTCCATTCCCAGCCTGCAGAGAGGTGACACCTGACACCTCTCTCTGCCATACAATGTACCTCTCCCCTCCCTCCACAATGCCTGGCCATTCACTGCAGACCTGGAGCTCCTTCTTATCTTACTGAGGGATGAGTCACAGACAGCTCTGCACAGACAATGCTGCTCCATACACACCACATAAACTAACTGTGCTTCTGATGCACTAACTGCTGGTGATAGCAGATCACAGGGCAGTCACACACAAAATGGCTCTGCCCTGTGATGCTGCTCTTCATTCTGCCCCAGGGATATTAGACCACCCAAAAGGGGAGGGAAATGCTGATGTCAGCAGTTACTGCCCAGATTTTCCAGCTAACAGTAAAGCTGGTAAGTCTCACTATAGCTGCTTGAGGTCTAAAACGGAAAATGCTCCCCCTAGTGGTCAATATATATATTTGTAAGAAAATATATAATATTTTTCATATAGAAATGTTTGCAAGCAGTGCAAACATTGCATTAATACATTTTATTTACTATTTTAAGCTTAATTTCACAAAAAAACAAACTACAAGAAAACTGGTGGCACCTTCCCTTTAAACATTTTCTTTAGGCCTGGCATTCTGTTATGATCCCAATGGCAGAGGATCTCTGATATTCCGGCAAGATAGCAAAAACATAAATACTGCTCTAGGGAGGTGGAAACTGGGCTAACCGCATACCTGATCCTAACACAAACAACTAGAAGCAGCCGGTGAACGTGCCTACGTTGGTTCTAGACGTCTCGAGCCAGCCGGAGAACTGTCTACCCCTAGAGGGAAAATAAGACCTCACTTGCCTCCAGAGAAATTGAACCCCAAAGATATAGAAAGCCCCCAACAAATAATAACGGTGAGGCAAGAAGAAAACACAAACGTAGAGATGAACTAGATTTCAGCAAAGTGAGGCCCACTAGTCTAGATAGGCAGAAAATAGATAGTGGACTATGCGGTCAGCAGAAAACCCTACAAAAACATCCACGCTGAACATTCAAGAACCCCCACACCGACTGACGGTGCGGGGGGAGAACATCAGCACCCTTAGAGCTTCCAGCGAGCCAGAAAATCAAATATAAGCAAGCTGGAAAAAAACACAGAAAAATGCAAACGATCCAAATTGTTCAAAACAGACTTAGCTTTTCTTGCATGAGACAGACTGAAAGGAATCCGGAGGAGACCAAATAGGTCTGGATACAACGATGCCAGGCAAGAGACTGAGTCCAGAGGAGACTTAAATAGGGAACACCCGCTGCTTAACGACACAGCTGGAGCTCAGGCCTGCAACAAGACATGCCTAACACAATACCGTTAGTGACCACCAGAGGGAGCCCAGAAACACAGTTCACAACACTTATGACCTACTTACAGCCAAAGCTAACGGACAATACTCTATACTCCTCCTCCTAGAACTGTCCTCTGCTTTCGACACAGTTGACCACTGCCTCCTACTACAGATCCTCTACTCCTTTGGCATCAAAGACCTCACCCTATCCTGGATCTCCTCATACCTTTCCACCCACACATTCAGCGTCTCCCACTCCCACACTACCTCCTCATCCCACCCTTTCTCTGTTGGAGTCCCCCAAGGTTCTGTTCTAGGACCCTTACTCTTCTCAATCTATACACTTGGCCTGGGACAACTCATAAAGTCCTATGGATTCCAGTACCACCTTTATGCTGATGGCACTCAGATCTACCTCTCTGGCCCAGATGTCACCTCTCTGCTGTTCAGAATCCCGGAGTGTCTATCAGCCATATCCTCCTTCTTCCCCTCTCACTTCCTCAAACTCCATGTGGACAAATCTGAACTCATCATCTTTCCTCCATCTCATAGATCTTCCTTACCTGACCTATCTATTGCAATTAACGACAACATCACGCTTTCCCCCGTACCGGAAGTCCACTGCCTCGGATTAACCATTGACTGTGCCCTGTCCTTCAAAGCGCACATCCAAGCTCTTTCCACCTCCTGTCACCTCCAGCTCAAAAATATCTCCAGAATCCGTCCTTTTCTCAATTTCAATATACTAAAATGCTTGTGCATGCCCTCATCATCTCCCGCCTTAACTACTGCAACATCCTTTTCTGTGGCCTCCCTGCTAACATCCTTGCACCTCTCCAGTCCATCCTTAATGCTGCTGCCCGACTAATTCATCTCCTCGCTACTCCTCCGCTTCCCCCCTCTGCAAATCTCTTCACTGGCTCCCATTCCCTCAGCGTATCCAGTTCAAACTACTAACACTGATCTACAAAGTCATCCATAACCTGTCTCCTCCATATATCTCTGAACTAATATCCCGATATCTTCCCTCACATAATCTCCGGTGCTCCCAAGACCTCCTTCTCTCCTCCACACTTATTCACTCCTCACCCAACCGCCTCCAAGACTTCTCCCGAATATCCCCCATCCTCTGGAATTCTTTGCCCCAACACGTCCGACTATCAACCACATTCAGATCCTTCAGACGGAACCTGAAAATCCACCTCTTCAGGAAAGCTTACAGCCTGCAGTGACCCCGCTGCCTCTTCACCACTACCCGAGGTGCCGCCTCCCCAACACCATGGAATCAATGGTGAATATAAATAATAGTAATAATAATCAAGCTCATTGCCTCAGGTAATCCTCTGCAACCATTAAGCTCAATGTCTCATATAAATACTCTGTAACCATAACATTTGTTGCCTCATGTAAGGCTGCAAACATCAAGCTAGTTTCCGCATATAAAACTCTGTAACCATCAAGCTCATTGCCTCATAGTACTAAATATCACGTTTGTTGTCTCTACCAGTAAAATTATTGAACTGATATCTGTGTGCATCTGAATTTCTTCCACCATCATTGAGTGGGAAACCACTCTACTACCAAGGGCGACTATAGCCTGTTATATTTAAAGGGGAGCACTAACATGCAAACTCGATGTACTGACATTGACTACAAGGTTCCTTACAAAGTTTACCTAATAATTCAGTAAAAACCTACAAAAATATCATTTTTATTACATGTACATTTTATATAAAAAGTTATACTTTGTGCAAAAATGAAAAGCACTTGTAAAAATAGCACAATCTGTTGATCCGTTGAGATTTCAGATAAGTAAAATGCTGCCAGGAAATGGAATTAGTAGCATTTTCTATATTACAATCAAACGACATTTAACATTTTTTGAGATAACACCGGTGTTTATTAGCAGATAGGGAAATAGATTCACATCTCAGCTGCCAATTATCACCAGCTGTAAAAAGCACATGATATCCATCTTACTGGTGGGAGTTTATATATCATACTGGGTAATGCTTGAGGTCATTTGCCAGAAAAATGGTATTTTATAGTGAATTATATGTGAGCTGCCCTGTCCAGTCAGTCCTATGGATTAGGTATCTGCTTTGAAAGATAATTCGTGTGTGTATGTATGTACTGTATACGTGGCTACGGGACATTGTGTATACAAGTTGCTGCTGGTGATATTAGAAAGATGTCAGAACATGCAGAGCATCGTAGCCTGCTGTGTATGTGTCTCGACTATCAGAGGCTGCAGGCTCAAAAAGGTGGCCTCAGACAGACTTGACACAAGCCACTTGTCTGGCAGATTCAATTTAAACCCCGACCTTCACCCTTTAACTCTTGCAAAGGGATCTGGTATCACAATGGAGTCCAGTAGATTGCTTCCACGGAAGGGCTGCTCTCCGGAGGAGCCAACCAGAGGCAGGAAGAATCGCGGAGTAGGGTCAAAGCTGAGAAGTCACGTCAGGAACAAAATTGTAAGACAAGAGGATGGTCAAAATTCACACCAAGGTCATAAAACAGGAGGAGGAACACCACGAGAAAGGACAAGAACACAGGTCAGATAGCAAAAACTAATTGACTAGCAATGGATGTCAGCCACCCAAGTGTTTAAATAGTAGACAGCCCTGGCCAAGACTCTCAGAATGAGTATTCAAATACCAGACAATTAAATCCATAGGTCCCTGAACTAGCGGCACCAAAAGTAATAGGAATTAAACACGAATGATGTCCCGCATCACCTGAAATAAAGATGCTGCACACCTAGCGGCCAAAGCCGAGAACAAAAGGGGCAGGACCTGGCACAGATGTTACAATTTACCCCCCTCTTATGAAGGTCCATCAGACTCTTAGGCTCAGGCTTACCAGGGAAAGACCAATGGAACTTTTTATTAAGATTGTCAGCATTGATGTTATGAACTGACACCAACGATCTATACTCTGGTCCATAGCCTTTCCAATGAACAAGGTAGTGCAAGGATCATCTCACTTTCTTGGAATAAAGGATTTTTTCCACTTCACACTCAAGACCATCTCCAGATAACAGAGTTAGAGCGGGATTATCAATAGAAACATCAACAAACATATCTTTAGTGAGGATTTTGAAAAACAATGAGACTCAAGAATGAGGGGATAAAGGTACCGTCACACTCAGCGACGCTGCAGCGATATAGACAACGAGCCGACCTAAACTAGATCGCTGGAGCGTCGCTGTTTAGGTCGCTGTAGAGACGTCAAACACAGCAACTCCAGAACGATGCAGGAGCGATCCAGTGACGTAACGGCGACTCACTTCTCATTCTCGCTGGTTAGCTCCATTACATCCATTGTTAGCGTCGTTGCTTTTGATGTCAAACATGACGATACATGCCGACCTGGCGACGAAATAAAGTTCTGGACTTCTAGCTCCGACCAGCGATGGCACAGAGGGATCCAGATCACTGCTGCGTGTCAAACACAACGAGATCGCTATCCAGGACGCTGCAACGTCACGGATTGTTGTCGTTCTCTTTGCAAAGTTGCTGAGTGTGACGGTACCTTTAGTTTCAAATGGAAGGCTACTAGATTGACCACCTCAATTATCTCATAAGGGACATTGAATTTGTTATGCAAGTTAGCCGAGGGGACCTTGAGTTTGATATTTTATTAGTGCCCTTCTTATGTTTTCCCTGACTTCAGACCAAGCAAGCTTCAACTTGTCTATGAATTTACCAGCCTCTGGATTTTCAACTTCAAAGGCCACAAAGGAACCAAAATGTGAATGATACCCAAGATTACAGAAGAACGGAGAACCCAGACAAGGGAACAAAATTACACTGCTAAATCTGTCTACCACTACCCAAATTACAGTTGTCCCTTCTGAAGGTAGGACATCAGTAATGAAATTCATGGAAAGGTGGGTTCAAGGACTTTTTGAAGTGGGTAAGGACTGAAGAAATCCAGTTTGGCAGGCTCTGAGTGTTTTTGTTCAGGCACACATTTTGCAACTATTACCATATTTTCAATCTCAACCAATGGATGGTGTAAGACTATTCTTACTGAGTGTGTTGGGGGACACTCGCTTGGCTGCGATATTCAAGCATACGGGCACGGGTTTTTAAAACAAAGCAGTCCATACGGTTCATTAAGCCTCATAAACCGGGTTATGCACAGTTCATAGAACATCACAGGCACCAACTGGTGATATTAACTTGCATCTTCAAACACTTTAACTACGGGTTGGACTCACGGACACTAAACATGCTGGTCCTCACTGACCAGCTGCCGTGGGTTACCACACAGTCCAGGTTACAAGCACCAACAGCTTGTGGAGGTACCTTATGGAAGCTCCTGCTCCGTCTGCTGACTCCATGTCAGTCCTCTCTCCTGGGGAAACTGCCTTACTGGGTTCACCAACTTGCCTGGCCGGCACACATCCGTCAGTCCAGAGCCACCGAAGGACTGTAGCTTCCCCAAGTTCCACTGTGTGTTGCTCAGGGGTCCTGGTACACCTCCCAGGACCTCTCACGCCAGCATGTGCTCTCCAGGAAACCTCCTACCAGGTCTTCCAGCACAGGGGCATACACAGCCCACACACAGCGCTCAGGAACCCCCTGTAACCTCACCACTCAGGTCCACTCAGTGGAACCACACAGGAACCCAGGGACCATGTGACCCACACCCTGGTCACGTTATGTACTTGTAACCACACCCACAGTAATGGATCACATGGCTGGTCACGTGATCCTGACATCACTGCAGGTCTATTCTCACGGCCTCAATACAACTCCGTGCACATACCGGGGAGACCATGCAGCGCCCCCTACCTGTTACAGGGGTCACTGCATCACATATCCCCCCCTCTGTTCAAACTTGTGGGGTTGAACACCTGTCATACACGTGGGGTCACGAGACATGTCACGCACCTTACCTTGCCGTATCAGTCGAGGGAACCGTCTCAGTCGGTTTTGGGCATCACATACAATCATACCTTTGGTAAGGTCTTCCCGCCCCCAGCGGTCAATGTGTATATTTTGAGTTTTAGCTCTCAAGCCACCATCTACTCGTGTCAACAGACCCCTGGTCACCACATTTTTTCTATACGCCCCGTCACCCGACTTTCCTCTCCACGGCCGGCACCCACGGTTGGCGCGGTCATGAGTCCTACTGACGGTCAAACCGACTGTCTGGTCTGAGTCGGACCCACTTAGTATACGACAGGAACTACTGTCCAGGTCTGTCAGTCTCATACTGGGAGTAGAACTACTACTTGCAGATTCTCGACGTTCTTGCCTTGCTGAAAGTCTCCGGCAACCTGCTATTTCATCATTTGGAGGGTCCCTTCTGTTCCCTTTTCCTTGGGAAGAAGGCGGCCGCCACCTCATGTTCTGCAGCTGTTTGTTGACCTGCCGTCTGTACAGTCTTAGCTGCTCTACTTCTCTCAGGTATGCCACGCGATACCTCAGGAGCATCCGGATATTTCCTAGACTCTCCTTGGACCCGACGACCAGGAATGACACCATCCCATCTTCACCCACCTGGGCCTCGTCATCAGCCGGAATCCTTAGTCTCTTCACACCGGATATATTCACCATCTCCTGCATCACTTTCCCAAATCTGCCAATGAGCTTCGCCACCAGAGCCTTGGGCACTTGGACTGTGCCCTCTACCAAGCCCAGTCGACTTTGAGCTTTCCTGGCTTGCTCCAAACATCGAATGGCCTCATTATTCCTCAACAGGATCATCTGTTTCGTGCGGAGGCACTGTAGGTGCATGTCCCTCAGGACAGCCACCCTCTTCACTGTGACTTCCTTAGAAGACAGTATCACCAACTGTTTCGTCTCCAGTGCCCAGTGCACACTACACGCTTCTACTGCCTTTTTAAAGGCCTCATGCACACCCTCACGGGTACATGCATCTTGCGCCTCTACGGGTACATCTATCACGCACTTGAAGAGCGGAGTCTCACTTCCTTCAAGAACAGATGGCTCCTGCCTTGCCATGGACCTTTCCATCAAGACACCTGTCACAACCGGGTGACCATCTTGTTCTGCTTTTAGCACCAACTTCTCTTCAGCTTTACCCTCTTCCAGACCCCGGGTCAAGATGGGCATTAGCAGCTTCACCTCGTCACCACTCTGGTACTGACACGAGAAGTCTGCGACCACCACCTCTTTTCCTTGTAGAGGGCCTTTCAGTGCTTCTCTGAGCACGTCAATGTCTTCCTTTAGGGTCTGATACACATTTTGCCATCTGAACAGGTGACCTCTGAGCTCAGAGACTTCCTTCTCCAGCTCATCCACTCTGCGCTCAGCCGCTTGTCTCAGGACCCTTTCTCGTTCGAGATGGTCGTTCACCGTCTCTTTAACCAGTTCTATCTCGCTCCTCCCATCCTTTGGACTGGTGGAACATCCATTACTTGAGGAGATATTCACTTCAGGCACCACCTCCTTGGTGGCCTCCTCCACTTCTGCACCCTCAGACTCTGCACTGTCAGGGTCGGCCCTCTCTTGGGTCTCAGCGGTGACATCATTAGGTTCGTCCCTTTTCTCTGGGACTTCAGAGTACTTCATACACCCCAGGTCCTCAGCATCTTCTGTCAATTCCTCACACGGAACAACCGGCTCAGCCCCTTTGGCTCTTTTACGTCTCCGGCGACGGGAGGAAGAATTGCGCGAGTCAACCTTATTACACTCTTTTCCACTGGTATCACCGTCTGAATGGGAGTCACCACCATCCGTCACCACAGGTCCTGGACCCCGTCCTTCACCCGTCACCACAGGTCCTGGACCCCGTCCTCCATCCGTTACCACAGGTCCTGGACCCCGTCCTCCACCCATTACCACAGGTCCTGGACCCCGTCCTCCACCCGTTACCACAGTGTTGTGAATTAGACTTTTTTGGCTCCCTCTTGTGGTCACTAGTGATATGACTCTGGGATTGTCTTTCCCTAGTTTGGCACCCACCTGGGTCGTTAGTCCAGGGGTGTTGCTATATAAACTTCCTGAATTCTCAGTCTGGTGCCTGGCATCGTTGTAATCACTTCCTTTCTGTTTGCTCCTGTCTGCTGGTCGTGTTCTTGCAAAATTAAGCTAAGTCCTGCTTCCTTGTTTTTTGGTTATTTGCATTGCTCTTATTTATTTGTCCAGCTTGTACTAAATGTGATTCCTGATTTTGCTGGAAGCTCTAGGAGGCTGATATCCTCCCCCCGGGCCGTTAGACGGTTCGGGGGTTCTTGTATATCCAGCGTGGAAATTTTGATAGGGTTTTTGCTGACCATATAAGTCATTTTACTATATTCTGCTATTAGTCAGTGGGCCTCTCTTTGCTAAATATCTAGTTCATTCTTACGTTTGTCTTTTCTTCTTACCTCACCGTTATTATTTGTTGGGTGCTTGTATCCAACTTTTGGGGTCTTTTCTCTGGAGGCAAGAAAGGTTTATCTTTTCCCTTCTAGGGTTAGTTAGTTCTCCGGCTGGCGCGAGACGTCTAGAACCAACGTAGGCATGTTCCCCAGCTGCTGCTATTTGTGGTGCTAGGATTAGTTATACGGTCAGCCCAGTTACCACTGTCCTATGAGCTGGTTTTTTGTGTTTGCAGACTTGGTAATTACTTCTGAGACCCTCTGCCATTGGGGTCATAACACCACAGGTCCTGGACCCCGTCCTCCACCCGTTACCACAGGTCCTGGACCCCGTCCTCCACCTGTTACCACAGGTCCTGGACCCCATCCTCCACCTGTCACCACGGCACATACGCTTGTTACTGGCCATGACTTGTCACAGTCACCCCCAGAATCTGTGTCACACCCCACAGTATGATGACGCCACGAGTCACTCTCTGTCTGGGTGTCAGCTCCACTTGTTTTATCCAGCAGACCACTACCAGTCGTATTGTGGCACACTTCAGGTGACGTCAGGTCAGTTAGTTGGACAGTCGCACCTTTTCCCTTGTTCAGGCCTACCTTAGGACTGTCAACTCTAGGGGGCGCCTTCTCAATATTACTAACTGACATCCACATTATATCCACAAACACTTCAGCCTTTTCCCACAGTGCTACCAAATCTTGTCCTATTACCATAGGATACGGCAAGATCGGGTCTACAGCCACCTCATGGTATGTGGAAACCTCCGCTGCGACAATGTAGATAGTGGCTACCTGGAGATATTCAGTGTCGCTAGGTGACACAGAATTTCCTGGAAGGGTTCTCAGCACAGACGCTTCTCTCCCCGGGTCTATCAATCCCCGCACACACTTTCCATCCAGCCAAAAAGGACACAGTCGTGACACCTCACTGATTGCCGCCCCTTTTTTGGCTCCGCCCCCTTTCTGGGCAAGTGCTCCGCTTTTTGACACCACCCCGGTTCGGGATTCAGCCCCCCTTCGGGATTCCACCCCTTTTTGGGCCATTACCCCTGTTCGGGTTACCGCCCCTTTTTGGGTCTCCGCCCCCTTTTGGGCAACCATCCCCGTTTGGGCCACCGCTCACTATTAGGGATACTCCCCTCCCTGGGATACACCCCGTGGACTTCCCCACGGCACTCAGGCCCCAGTTCGCACAGTACACCCCTATGTCTCTAAGCATGTACTGGCCCTTTAAGAGTCACAAAAAGAAATTTTTTTTTTTTTTTTCTATATGTCACTTCACCAGCTCCTGCTGGTACCGCCACAGCTCCCGCTGCAGTCACACACAACCGGCACCTCCGGCTGCAAACCACAAGACACTGCTGCTGCCACTGCTGGGGAACCTCTTGCTGCCACTGCAGCTACGCTCCACCAGGCTCTACCGCCGGCTTCGTGGACCCGCCAATCCACAGGATGCCGCTTGTCCCCTTCGTAACCCCGCCGAGTTACAGCCAGACGCTTGTCAGCTTCGTAACCCCGCCGAGTTACAGCCAGACGCTTGTCAGCTTCGTAACCCCGCCAAGTTACAGCAAGACGCAACCTTCGTGGCCCCACCGAGCCACAGCAATTAACACCAGGTGTGCGTGCTGGACCGTTGCCCGCATTCTCCACCAAATGTAAGACTATTCTTACTGAGTGTGTTGGGGGACACTTGCTTGGCTGCGATATTCAAGCATACGGGCACAGGTTTTTAAAACAAAGCAGTCCATACGGTTTATTAAGCCTCATAAACCGGGTTATGCACAGTTCATAGAACATCACAGGCACCAACTGGTGATATTAACTTGCATCTTCAAACACTTTAACTACGGGTTGGACTCACGGACACTAAACATGCTGGTCCTCACTGACCAGTTGCCATGGGTTACCACACAGTCCAGGTTACAAGCACCAACAGCTTGTGGAGGTACCTTATGGGAGCTCCTGCTCCGTCTGCTGACTCCATGTCAGTCCTCTCTCCTGGGGAAACTGCCTTACTGGGTTCACCAACTTGCCTGGCCGGCACACATCCGTCAGTCCAGAGCCACCGAAGGACTGTAGCTTCCCCAAGTTCCACTGTGTGTTGCTCAGGGGTCCTGGTACACCTCCCAGGACCTCTCACGCCAGCATGTACTCTCCAGGAAACCTCCTACCAGGTCTTCCAGCACAGGGGCATACACAGCCCACACACAGCGCTCAGGAACCCCCTGTAACCTCACCACTCAGGTCCACTCAGTGGAACCACACAGGAACCCAGGGACCATGTGACCCACACCCTGGTCACGTTATGTACCTGTAACCACACCCACAGTAATGGATCACATGGCTGGTCACGTGATCCTGACATCACTGCAGGTCTATTCTCACGGCCTCAATACAACTCCGTGCACATACCGGGGAGACCATGCAGCGCCCCCTACCTGTTACAGGGGTCACTGCATCACAATGGCCACCAAAAATTCATGGTTATTAGTCGGATTGTATTGCTAATCCTAGGATGACCTGCAAGGACAGAATCATGAGACTCCTGGAGTACTTGTAGACGAAACTGGGGAGGCACAAATAATCTTTGGGAAGGAGTATTGTCAGGGTCATATTTCCTCAATAATATCTAGAGAAACTACAGACACAACAATATCCTCAGATAGAATGGAGACTTGTTCTAAGTCCTCAGTTTGGGTTGGCGGAAACATCGGGAGAGAGCATCAACTTTCGTGTTTTTTGTACCAGATCTAAATGTCACTTCAAAACCAAACCTTAAAAACAATGAACAAAGCCTATGTAGCTTGCCTGGGATTTAGCCTTTTGGCTGACACAAGATTCATCAGATTTTTGTGGTCCATGCTAACAGTGATTTTATGTTTAACATCTTTGAGAAAGTGGCGCAATTCCTCGAAAGCCTAATTGATTACCAACAATTCACAATTGCCAATAGCATAGTTCTTTCTGGCAGATGGAAATTTTGGTGAGAACAAGGCACACAGATGCAGTAGAGTGAGAGATGGTGTACCCTGTGACCGTTCCCACGCCCATCTCTGAGGTGTGAACCTCCACTACAAAAGGATATTCTAGGTCAGGCTGGACCAATATGGCGTCAGATGAGGAATACTATTTTAACTCAATAAAGGTGAGGATGGTTTCTGGCTTCCAATTAGCTATGTTTGCTCTCTTTTTGGTCAAATCAGTAAGTGTGTTATGTATGTAACTCATTCATACATGGGTAACGAGAATAGTATAGCCTAAAACACAGAAAAGCCACACCCACCTCGGACCTGGCTCCCTAAAAGGCCTTTGAGGGGTTTCTCATACCTCCTAAGGAACCAGATGGAAGGCCGCTGTGCATAGATATTCAGGAGAGGGAAAGTGTGCAGATGGATACGAGGACCCAGGGTGAGGTAACTTAAAGTACGTGCATGAATGGGAAATAAGGAGAACTAAGGAGAAGAATAAACGACACAAGAATAATCTCACACCAACCTAAGGGTACTGTCACACAGTGCAATTTGGATCGCTACGACGGCACGATCCGTGACGTCGCAGCGTCGTATGATTATCGCTCCAGCGTCGTAGACTGCGGTCACACGTTGCAATCACGGCGCTGGAGCGATGCCGAAGTCCTCGGGTAACCAGGGTAAACATTGGGTTACTAAGCGCAGGGCCGCGCTTAGTAACCCGATGTTTACCCTGGTTACCAGCGTAAACGTAAAAAAAACAAACAGTGCATACTTACATTCCGGTGTCTGTCCCCCGGCGTTCTGCTTCTCTCCACTGTGTAAGCACCATAGCCGGAAAGCAGAGCGGTGACGTCAGACGTCACCGCTGTGCTCGCTTTCCGGCCGGCAGGCGCTCACAGTGCAGAGAAGCTGAGACGCCGGAGGACAGACACCGGAATGTGAGTATGTACTGTTTGGTTTTTTTACGTTCACGCTGGTAACCAGGGTAAACATCGGGTTACTAAGCGCGGCCCTGCGCTTAGTTACCCGATGTTTACCCTGGTTACAAGCGAACACATCGCTGGATCGCTGTCACACACAACGATCCAGCGATGTCAGCGGGTGATCAAGCGACGAAAGAAAGTTCCAAACGATCTGCTACGACGTACGATTCTCAGCAGGATCCCTGATCGCTGCTGCGTGTCAGACACTGCGATATCGTAACGATATCGCTAGAACGTCAAGAATCGTACCGTCGTAGCGATCAAAATTGCACTGTGTGACAGTACCCTAACTGAGGAGACAGGAAAGGTTTTAGGAAGGCAGAAAAACAAACACACAGCAGAAATACAAAAGGTGTTTTCCTAGCAGGGAAAATCCCTTTGCTGAAGTGCTGGAACTCCTTAGCACTAATTCGTTTTGAAGTGTATCCAGCAAAGAAGTGTAGTGAAGGGAGACTTTATGTAGCTCAACCCAGAATGTGATAGTGGAACCAAAACGGGACAATGTGAAACACCTGAAGAGGAGCAAACCTAGAAAGGAAAAATAAAGGCAACAGGAACCATCAGCCTAAGGAAAGGGAATAAAAGGCCAACAAAGGGTAGGAAACAAAGGGCGGTTATTAATGGAGCACACTCGGACTGGGTCGCAGTTAGCAGTGGGGTACCGCAGGGGTCAGTGTTGGGCCTACTTCTTTTTAGCATATTTATTAATGAAAGAAGGAATATAAACCAGCTCACCCGTGATGCATAAATCAAACCTCGGGAGCACGGACCCACTGTGTCCAGGCGTATAAAGTCCAAGAGAGAAGAGAATATCCAGCTTCACCGAATCCGTAAAAAAGAGTTTTTCTTTATTCACAAACTTTAAACATGGAGGATACAGACTTCAGCACGAACCATATGGGTAAGAATCTCAACGCGTTTCTGGAGTCTAAGCTCCCTTAATCATGACAACTTGTTGGGAAGGAATTTTTTTCCCCAACTTGGAGCTTACTGTTTGCCACATGGTTTTTTACCCTTCCTGGATCGACATGTTAGGCTATGGGTTGAACTAGATGGACTTAAAGTCTTCCTTGAACCTTAAATACTATGTTACTATGCAATAGCTCAGCATACAAGAAAAACCACCACAGAGCAAGAGGTCACCGGATCAAATCCCCAAACTTAGGCATGACAGTACCCCCACCCTTCTTCGAGGGGCCATCGGACCCTCAGAAGCCTCCAACTTCACAGATGGAACTCCCTCACCAAGCAATCAGCATGAATATCCAGCGAGTCAATCCCACGAGATATCTTCAGGACCATAATCTTTCCACTTAACGAGATACTGCAGACAGAGTCTGACCCCAAGAACTCCCTCAACTTCATACTCCCAATCAACCTAAATTATGTATTGCGGACCAGGAGTTCCCTCTAATTTTTTCAAAAGGGCAGAGTGTAAGGAATTATTGATCCAGGAAGGAATTATTGATCAATCGGTGGTTGCAACTTAATGTTTTCCCATACTCCATCAGCCATCATTGCTGTATACATCTATCAAGAGAGGACAATATGTAATAAAGAACAGGGCTCTATATAATCTGACATGTAAGGTACGGTGCTGTACATAACAAGAGAGGGTACTATGTAATAAGGGGCAGTAATATACATAATAAAGGATACTATGGAATATATATATATATATATATATATATATATATATATATATATATATATATATATATATATACAGTGGGCACGGAAAGTATTCAGACCTCTTTAAATTTTTCACTCTTTGCTTCATTGCGGTCATTTGGTAAATTCAAAAAAGTTCTTTTTTTTTTTCAAATTAATGTACACTCTGCACCCCATCTTGACTGAAAAAAACAGAAATGTAGACATTTTTGCAAATTTAATTAAAAAAACCAACTGAAATATCACATGGTCATAAGTATTCAGACCCTTTGGTCAGACACTCATATTTAATGAACACCTACAGAACCCAGTTTCCACGAAAACTGTTCGTCAGGAGCTGCACAAATCTGGATTCCATGGAAGAGCTGCAATTAGAAAACCGCTGCTCTCAATGACAAATGTTTCCAAGCATTTAGAGTGGTGTAGAAACCTCCAGAATTGGTCCCTCAAGCAGTGGAAACGTGATATTCTCAGACGAATCATCGTTTACCCTATTTCCGACCTCCGGCCGAGTGTACGTTTGGAGACAGCCGAAAGAAGCATTCCATCCAGACTGCCTTCTCCCAACCGTAAAACATGGCGGAGGTTCTGTGATGATCTGGGGTGCTATTTAGTGGAGATCCGCAGGGCCAATGGTATCCCTTCATGGAAGAATTAACAGCTGAGATTATTTAGGCATCTTGGGCGACCACGTGCATCCAATGGTTCAAGCACTGTTCCCGGAGGGGAACGCCATCTTTAAGGATGATAATGCACCAATTCATACAGCTAGAAACGTTAAAGCATGGCACGAGGAACATTTTAATGAAGTTGAGCATCTCATCTGGCCCCCACAATCCCCAGACCTCAACATTATTGAGCATTTATGGTCGATTTTAGAGATTCAAGTTAGACATCGATTTCCGCCGACATCGTCGCTCAAAGAACTGGAGGGTGTTTTAACAGCAGAATGGGCTAAAATTCCTTTGGAAACAATTCACACCTTGTATGAATTTGGATCGCCCCCACGTGTAGGGCAATGGGGTACTCGGCACCAGGTCTATCTCTCTTGGTTCTGGGGGTGTCACGGTGGCCCGACCCGGTCCGTGGCCCTTCTGAGGGGCGTCCAATTAAAGGTGAAGTTTGTCTGGTGTCCGTGACACCACCTGTGGTATTCGGTCAGGGTGACCGACGCTGCTTAGGGGTCCGACTGGGGTCATGGAATGGCAGCTAGATGGTATACCTTCCCACAGGTGAAGTATGTCCCCAGGGCTTCCCAGATGTGTAGGTGGTGATGGTGGACGATGTAAGGCGCAATGAATAACGAGGACACAAAGGTTGCAGTCTCTTTACCTTTTACTGAAGACTTCAGGGTCCACAGTCCAGAGTACTGTTCACAGGGCAGGCAGAATCCGGCCGGTCCGAAGGCACATCCAGAGTTCCCTTATCCAGGTGGAAATCAGTAGCCTTCCTACTAGTGCCTGTGTGTTGTAGTACCTCCCTGCTGAGCACCACGGGATAGTCCTCACAACTTTCGTGGATGTTTCTGATCTTCTCTCTCTCTCTGTCCCCCAGATGGTATGGATAGGACAACCCGTATGACGGGTTGGCCTGGAGCTTATTTATAGGGACCCTAGAGACGCCCCTCTCCCACAATTTGCCTCTGTGTCTTCTTAGGTATTAAGGTCGGGCAACCAACTTGGAATTGACTGTCCTGCCGGTCTCTGAAGTAATGCGTAGAGTCAATTACTCCCTCGGTGTTCTGGCCACCGGCTACGTGCCTCAGAAGGAGGCTGCCGATCTTGGGGCAGAACTCCTCCCGGTATTATCTCCTTTTGCTGTGACTTCGTTTCTCACTCTCCGCAATACACTTCTCTTCGTGTCCTTTCTTAGGATGCTGCCGCAATGGGTGCAGGCGCAGCTCTGTAACATTCTATCTCATGCTTGGCCTCTGTCAGGATCCCACCCCTGACAGGGACCCTCTGTCTGCAGCTCAGATGTTCCTCCTTTCCCCCCTGTCTGCCTGACAGGTCCTCTCTGGGTCAAACCCAGGCAGCTTCTGACTCACTTCCTATCCAACCCACCAGTTTTACCCGTGTGTGAGGAGTGCCCTAATAGATAGAAACAAGGCTCCCCCTGGTGGACTGGAGTGTGAAGTGTAGTGTGTGACTTGTGATACCTGGTCAGGTGAACTCCTTTAGTACAATCAGACGTAATATCACTCCCCCTAGTGGAAGAGTGACATTACTGCAACGACTGTTATGACCTGGTGGTTAAGGAGCAACATGGGATGAGCTCTGAGGAGATGGTATCTTTACTGACCGCAGTTCCTGAATCTAACACAACACTAGAAGTAGCCGTGGAATGTTCCTGTCACTCCCTAGACATCTCATCACAGCCGGAGAACTAGCTACCCCTAAAGATGGAAACAGGAAAGCTATCTTGCCTCAGAGAAAGCTCCCAAAGGACAGACAGCCCCCCACAAATATGGACTGTGAGTGGAGAGGGAAATGACATACACAGAAAGAAAACAGGATTTAGCAAAGGAGGCCACTTCTAACTAGATAGACAGAATAGGAAAGGATACTGTGCGGTCAGTATTAAAAGCTAGAAAAATCCATCACAGAGTTTACAAAAAATCTCCACACCTGACTAACGGTGTGGAGGGCAAATCTGCTTCCCCAGAGCTTCCAGCTTAACTGAATATAGAATACTGACAAGCTGGACTAGAGCAAACATAAAATGAGCTGAATGATTAAGTCCACAGCAAGAGGACAACAAATGAACATGCAAGGACTTATCTTTGCTGAACAGGACCGACTATCAAGGGAATCCAAGGAGAGATATGAATCCAACCAAGAAACATTGACAGCTGGCACTGGCTGAAGATCAGAGCCAGGCTAAATAGCAGAGCAGGAGAGACGATCAGTGGAAGCCGCTGCCAAGCTAAATCCAAGGAGCAGCAGTTCCACTCAAAACCACCGGAGGGAGCCCAAGGGCAGAATTCACAAAAGTGCCATTTACAACCACCGGAGGGAGCCCAAGAACGGAATTCACAACAGTACCCCCCCCTTGAGGAGGGGTCACCGAACCCTCACCAGAGCCCCCAGGCCGATCAGGACGAGCCAAGTGAAAGGCACGAACCAAATCGGCGGCATGGACATCGGAGGCAACAACCTCAGGAACTTCAGAAGAGGGGGGAGAGGAGATTGACATCAAAGGAACGTCACTATGTACCCCTTGACAACCCCAACTAGTCACAGACATGGATTTCCAATCCAGCACTGGATTATGTACCTGTAACCATGGAAAACCCAGTACAACCACATCATGCAAACTATGCAACACCAGAAAACGACAATCTTCCTGATGTGCTGGAGCCATGCACATGGTCAGCTGAGTCCAGTACTGAGGTTTATTCTTGGCTAATGGTGTTGCATCAATTCCCCTTAAGGGAATAGGGCTCTGCAAAGGCTGTAAGGAAAAACCACAGCGTCTGGCGAACTCTAAGTCCATTAAATTCAGTGCAGCGCCTGAATCCACAAATGCCATGACAGAAAAGGACGATAATGAGCAAATCAGGGTAACAGACAAGAGAAATTTAGGCTGCACAGTACTAATGGTAACAGACCTAGCGACCCTCTTAGTACGCTTAGGGCAATCAGAAATAGCATGAGCAGAATCACCACAGTAAAAACACAGCCTATTCTGATGTCTGAATTCCTGCTGTTCTGCTCTAGTCCAAATCCTATCACATTGCATAGGCTCAGGACTCTGCTCAGAGGACACCACCATATGGTGCACAACCTTGCACTCGCGCAGGCGCCGATCAATCTGAATGGCTAGAGACATAGATTCGTTCAAACCAACAGGCGTGGGGAACCCCACCATAAAATCTTTAAGGGCTTCAGAAAGACCCTTTCTGAAAATTGCAGCCAGAGCATCTTCATTCCATTTAGTGAGCACAGACCATTTTCTAAATTTCTGGCAGTATACTTCTGCCGCTTCCTGACCCTTACATAGGGCCAACAAGGTTTTTTCTGCCTGATCCACAGAATTAGGTTCATCATACAGTAATCCGAGCGCTTGAAAAAATGCGTCTACATTAAGTAATGCCGGATCCCCTGACTCAAGGGAGAATGCCCAATCCTGAGGGTCTCCACGCAGCAGAGAGATGACAATTTTCACCTGCTGAATGGGGTCACCAGAGGAACGGGGTCTCAAAGCAAAAAACAATCTGCAGTTATTTTTAAAGTTCAAGAACTTAGATCTATCCCCAAAAAACAAATCAGGAGTAGGAATTCTAGGCTCCAAAACCGGAGTCTGAACAACATAATCTTGGATACTCTGTACCCTTGCAGCAAGTTGATCCACACGGGAAAACAAACCCTGAACATCCATGTCAGTGCCAAAATCCTGAACCACCCAGAGATTAAGGGGAAAAAAAGACAAAACAGGCTGCAGAGAAAAAAAAATGGCTCAGAACTTTTTTTTTCCCTCTTTTGAGATGCATTCAATACATTGTAGGCCAGCTGTACTGTTATGACCTGGTGGTTAAGGAGCAACATGGGACGAGCTCTGAGGAGATGGTATCTTTACTGACCGCAGTTCCTGAACCTAACACAACACTAGAAGTAGCCGTGGAATGTTCCTGTCACTCCCTAGACATCTCATCACAGCCGGAGAACTAGCTACACCTAAAGATGGAAACAGGAAAGCTATCTTGCCTCAGAGAAAGCTCCCAAAGGACAGACAGCCCCCACAAATATGGACTGTGAGTGGAGAGGGAAATGACTTGCACAGAATGAAAACAGGATTTAGCAAAGGAGGCCACTTCTAACTAGATAGACAGAATAGGAAAGGATACTGTGCGGTCAGTATTAAAAGCTATAAAAATCCATCACAGAGTTTACAAAAAATCTCCACACCTGACTAACGGTGTGGAGGGCAAATCTGCTTCCCCAGAGCTTCCAGCTTAACTGAATATAGAATACTGACAAGCTGGACTAGAGCAAACATAAAATGAGCTGAATGATTAAGTCCACAGCAAGAGGACAACAAATGAACATGCAAGGACTTATCTTTGCTGAACAGGACCGACTATCAAGGGAATCCAAGGAGAGATCTGAATCCAACCAAGAAACATTGACAGCTGGCACTGGCTGAAGATCAGAGCCAGGCTAAATAGCAGAGCAGGAGAGACGATCAGTGGAAGCCGCTGCCAAGCTAAATCCAAAGAGCAGCAGTTCCACTCAAAACCACCGGAGGGAGCCCAAGGGCAGAATTCACAAAAGTGCCATTTACAACCACCGGAGGGAGCCCAAGAACGGAATTCACAACAAACGACCAGGACTCTGGGGCGCTGCAAATCCATACCTCGGATAATTGAGGCTGTAATCGTCACAAAAGATGGACCTACACCACATTAAACTAACTTTTCTTGATATTTCCAGGTGTTTCCATTATTTTGTCCAACACCTGTACATGTACGGTATTTGGCTACATGTGCAAACGTTTGGGAGTTTTCACCTCTTTTGTAACATACTACATTCTTGTCACCAGTTTTCTCGTCTGCAGGCTCCATCTCCAGTAATGTCTGAGCTGTTAGGACACTGCACACACAGACATGAGGGATTCCTGCTCTCCTCTCTGGATGTAGCACATGGTCAGAAGAAGCAGCTGCAGCGAGGACTTTATACAGCAGCACTGAGAAGTGTTGCTGTGAATCCAGCCATATTATATTTGGGCACAATACTATATGGCGCATTATATGGGGCCCATTGTACTGTATGGAGCAAATTATGGGGCTCAAAATTCCGTATGGAACATTATATGGGGCGTATTATGTG
Source organism: Ranitomeya variabilis (assembly GCF_051348905.1). NCBI lineage: Eukaryota > Metazoa > Chordata > Amphibia > Anura > Dendrobatidae > Ranitomeya > Ranitomeya variabilis. Next base: position 750,448,650 of record NC_135234.1, on the reverse strand, counting down.
TGATGCAATATATGGGGAACATTATAATGTATGATGCAAGATATGGGGTCCATAATACTGTATGGAGCAATATATGGGGCCCAACATACTGTCTGGCGGACTATGTGTTGCCCATAATACTGTTTGGCAGACTATGTGGTTCCCATAATTCTTTATGGAGGTCCATGTGGTGCCCATAATTCTGTATGGAGGACTATGTGGTGTCCAAAATACTGCATGGAAGACTATGTAGTGCCCATAATACTGTATGGAGGACTATGTGATCCCATAATACTGTATGGAAGACTATGTGGTGCCCATAATACTGTATGGAAGACTATGTGGTGCCCATAATACTGTATGGAGGATTATATGGTGCCCATAAAACTGTATGGAGGACTATATGGTGCTCATAACACTGTGTGGAAGACTATGTGGTGCCCATAATACTTTATGGAGGAGTATGTGGTGCTCATAATCTATAGTATAATCTTGGGAGCATCACTCTGTCCGAAGCCTTTATAGTCTGCACAAGCGCAAGCACCTGCGCAGTCTGGACCCCACAGAGTGACACATCCGGAGATGACAATTGTGACCCAGGAGATTGTGGTATGCGTAAGCACTGAATGCATACCTTGATCTCTGATGGAGAAGCAGGGACATGCCAGGAGGGTGAGCATGTGATATTCACCTGTCCCCTTTCCACTGCCGGGCTCTGTCTTTCGCATCCTCTGGCTGTGACGTTCAGGTCAGAGGGCGCGATGACGTGTTTAGTGCGCACCCTCTGACTGAACAGTCACAGCCAGAGGACCCGGAAGACAGAGCCCGGCGGTGGTACGGGGACAGGTGAATATCGCAAGTGCCGGGGGCCTGAGCCAGCCGCGACTCAGGCACCTGACACCCATAGCGCGCCAGTGTCCCTGCCTGCTCAGGCCCCCAGCACTCGGTGAAACAAGATATGAGTATGTCATTTTTTTATCGCAGCAGCAGCATACGGGGCATATTATGCTATGGAGCATCTTATGGGGGCCATCAACCTTTATGGAGCAGCATAAGGGGCATATGGATGGGAGCAGCTCATTACAGAATGGGGGCATATGGATGGGAGAAGCACATGACAGAATGGGGGCGCAGGATGGCAGCAGCACATTACAGAATGGGGGCGCAGGATGGGAGCAGCACATGACAGGATGGGGGCACAGGATGGGTGCAGCACATTACAGAATGGGGAGCGCAGGGTAGGAGCAGCACATTACAGAATGGGGCACAGGATGGGAGCAGCACATGACAGGATGGGGCGAAGGATGAGAGCAGCACATGACAGGATGGGGGTGCAGGATGAGAGCAGCACATGACAGGATGGGGGCGCAGGATGGGAGCAGCACATGACAGGATGGGGGCACAGGATGGGTGCAGCACATTACAGAATGGGGGGCGCAGGATAGGAGCAGCACATTTCAGAATGGGGCGCAGGATGGGAGCAGCACATGACAGGATGGGGCGAATGATGAGAGCAGCATATGACAGTATGGGGGTGCAGGATGAGAGCAGCACATGACAGGATGGGGGCGCAGGATGGAAGCAGCACATGACAGAATGGGGGTGCAGGATGGAGGCAGCACATTACATAGTGGGGGCGCAGGATGGGGGCAGCACATTCCAGAATGGAGGTGCAGGATGGGAGCAGCACATGACAGAATAGGGGCGCAGGATGAGAGCAGCACATGACAGCATGGGGGTGCAGGATGGGAGCACCACATGACAGGATGGGGGCGCAGGATGGGAGCACCACATGACAGGATTGGGGCGCAGGATGGAAGCACATGACAGGATTGGGGCGCAGGATGAGAGCACATGACAGGATGAGGGCACAGGAAGAGAGTAGCACATGACAATATGGAGGTGCACAAAACTGGATGAGGGTGAAGGATGGGGGCTGCACATGACAGGAAGGGGGCGCAGGATGAGAGCAGCATATGACAGGATGGGGGCGCAAGATGGTAGCAGCACATGACAAGATTAGGGCGCAGGATAGGAGCAGCACATACCAGGATGGAGAGCATATACCAATATAAATGCTCGCCACCCGCGCGTAGAACGGGTTCAATAGCTAGTATTGTATGGCGGACTAGACTGTTGTGTCTAAAATTATAAGTCTGCAATCACACTGTGAACTGTAGGCTGTAAGGATTTGCCAGTTTCTAACCTTATTGTAGAATTTACAATAGATATCACTCATATAATGTAAGAAGTAAGTGAACTCTTTGACATTGCACTATCCCTATATTTCTTATCTGTGCATCATGAATTATGGTATACTAGCTGTTTCCAGCCAGCTAACGCTCGGCATGCTCATTGCTATCTAATTAACGCTGCTAGTGATTAAACTAAAGTAAATAATGACAACATTCAATAGCGCTTACGCAGGTGGTAAATTAACTTAAAATGAAGTTAATAACAATAATAATAATTAAAAATCAGAATAATACTAATACATTTTATTCACAGTGTAAAATCAAATGCAAACTGGATTCATGTGGTAATGTGTGGGGACAGAGCCTCGTGTGGTAATGTGTGGGGACGGAGCCTCGTGTGGTAATGTGTGGGGACAGAGCCTCGTGTGGTAATGTGGAGAGACGGAGCCTCGTGTGGTAATGTGTGGGGACAGAGCCTCGTGTGGTAATGTGTGAGGACGGAGCCTCGTGTGGTAATGTGTGGGTACGAAGCCTTGTGTGGTAATGTGTGGGGACAGAGCCTCGTGTGGTAATGTGTGAGGACAGAGCCTCGTGTGGTAATGTGTGGGGACGGAGCCTCGTGTGGTAATGTGGAGAGACGGAGCCTCGTGTGGTAATGTGTGGGGACAGAGCCTCATGTGGTAATGTGTGAGGACGGAGCCTCATGTGGTAATGTGTGGGTACGGAGCCTCGTGTGGTAATGTGGGGGGACGGAGCCTCGTGTGGTAATGTGTGGGGACGGAGCCTCGTGTGGTAATGTGTGGGGATGGAGCCTCGTGTGGTAATGTGGGGGGGCGGGATTATGTGTGGTAATGTGGTGGGGGCGGGATTGTGGGTGGTAATGTGGTGGGGGGGCAGGATTATGTGTGGTAATGTGGTGGGGGGCGGGATTATGTGTGTTAATGTGGTGGGGGGCGGGATTATGCGTGGTAATGTGGTGGGGGCAGGATTATGTGTGGTAATGTGGTGGTGGGGCGGGATTATGTGTGGTAATGTGGTGGGGGGCAGGATTATGTGTGGTAATGTGGGGGGGTGGGATTATGTGTGTTAATGTGGGGTGGTGAGATTATGTGTGGTAATGTGGTGGGAGGGTGGGATTATGTGTGGTAATGTGGTGGGGGGGCGGGATTATGTGTGGTAATGTGGTGGGGGGTGGGATTATGTGTGGTAATGTGGTGAGGGGGTGGGATTATGTGTGGTAATGTGGTGGGGGGTCGGGATTATGTGTGGTAATGTGGTGGGGGGGCAAGATTATGTGGTAATGTGGGGGGCGGGATTATGTGTGGTACTGTGGTGGGGGCTGGATTATGTGTGGTAATGTGGTGGGGGTGGGATTATGTGTGGTAATATGGTGGGGGCGGGATTATGTGTGGTAATGTGGTGGGATTATGTGTGGCAATGTGGTGGGGGGTGGGATTATGTGTGGTAATGTGGTGGGGGGCGGGATTATGTGTGGTAATGTGGTGGGGGGGCGGGATTATGTGTGGTAATGTGGTGGGGGGGCAGGATTGTGTGTGGTAATGTGGTGGGATTATGTGTGGTAATGTGGTGGGATTATGTGTGGTAATGTGGTGGGGGGGCAAGATTATGTGGTAATGTGGGGGGCAGGATTATGTGTGGTAATGTGGTGGGGGCTGGATTATGTGTGGTAATGTGGTGGGGGCGGGATTATGTCTGGTAATGTGGTGGGGGGGCAAGATTATGTGGTAATATGGGGGGCGGGATTATGTGTGGTACTGTGGTGGGGGCTGGATTATGTGTGGTAATGTGGTGGGGGTGGGATTATGTGTGGTAATGTGGTGGGGGCGGGATTATGTGTGGTAATGTGGTGGGATTATGTGTGGCAATGTGGTGGGGGGTGGGATTATGTGTGGTAATGTGGTGGGGGGCGGGATTATGTGTGGTAATGTGGTGGGGGGGGCGGGATTATGTGTGGTAATGTGGTGGGGGGGCAGGATTGTGTGTGGTAATGTGGTGGGATTATGTGTGGTAATGTGGTGGGATTATGTGTGGTAATGTGGTGGGGGGGCAAGATTATGTGGTAATGTGGGGGGCAGGATTATGTGTGGTAATGTGGTGGGGGCTGGATTATGTGTGGTAATGTGGTGGGGGCGGGATTATGTGTGGTAATATGGTGGGGGCGGGATTATGTGTGGTAATGTGGTGGGATTATGTGTGGCAATGTGGTGGGGGGGCGGGATTATGTGTGGTAATGTGGTGGGGGGGCGGGATTATGTGTGGTATTGTGGTGGGGGGGCGGGATTATGTGTGGTAATGTGGTGGGATTATGTGTGGTAATGTGGTGGGGGCGGGATTGTGGGTGGTAATGTGGTGGGGGGGCAGGATTATGTGTGGTAATGTGGTGGGGGGCGGGATTATGTGTGGTAATGTGGTGGGGGCGGGATTATGCGTGGTAATGTGGTGGGGGCAGGATTATGTGTGGTAATGTGGTGGTGGGGCGGGATTATGTGTGGTAATGTGGGGGGGCGGGATTATGTGTGTTAATGTAGGGGGGTGGGATTATGTGTGGTAATGTGGTGGGAGGGTGGGATTATGTGTGGTAATGTGGTGGGGGGGTGGGATTATGTGTGGTAATGTGGTGGGGGCGGGATTATGTGTGGTAATGTGGTTGGCGGGCGGGATTATGTGTGGTAATGTGGTGGGCGGGTGGGATTATGCGTGGTAATGTGGTGGGGGGCGGGATTATGTGTGGTAATGTGGTGGGGGGGCGGGATTATGTGTGGTAATGTGGTGGGGGGGCAGGATTGTGTGTGGTAATGTGGTGGGATTATGTGTGGTAATGTGGTGGGGGGTGGGATTATGTGTGGTAATGTGGTGGGGGGCGGGATTATGTGTGGTAATGTGGTGGGGGGGCGGGATTATGTGTGGTAATGTGGTGGGGGGGCAGGATTGTGTGTGGTAATGTGGTGGGATTATGTGTGGTAATGTGGTGGGGGTGGGATTATGTGTCGTAATGTGGTGAGGGGGCGGGATTATGTGTGGTAATGCGGTGGGGGGTCGGGATTATGTGTGGTAATGTGGTGGGGGGCAAGATTATGTGGTAATGTGGGGGGCGGGATTATGTGTGGTAATGTGGTGGGGGCTGGATTATGTGTGGTAATGTGGTGGGGGCGGGATTATGTGTGGTAATGTGGTGGGGGCGGGATTATGTGTGGTAATGTGGTGGGATTATGTGTGGCAATGTGGTGGGGGGGCGGGATTATGTGTGGTAATGTGGTGGGGGAGCGGGATTATGTGTGGTATTGTGGTGGGGGGGCGGGATTATGTGTGGTAATGTGGTGGGATTATGTGTGGTAATGTGGTGGGGGGCGGGATTATCTGTGGTAATGTGGTGGGGGGGCAGGATTGTGTGTGGTAATGTGGTGGGGGCGGGATTATGTGTGGTAATGTGGTGGGGGGCGGGATTATGCGTGGTAATGTGGTGGGGGCAGGATTATGTGTGGTAATGTGGTGGTGGGGCGGGATTATGTGTGGTAATGTGGTGGGGGGCGGGATTATGTGTGGTAATGTGGGGGGGCAGGATTATGTGTGTTAATGTGGGGGGGGTGGGATTATGTGTGGTAATGTGGTGGGAGGGTGGGATTATGTTTGGTAATGTGGTTGGGGGGCGGGATTATGTGTGGTAATGTGGTGGGGAGGCGGGATTATGTGTGGTAATGTGGTGGGGGGCTGGATTATGTGTGGTAATATGGTGGGGGGGCGGGATTATGTGTGGTAATGTGGTGGGGGCGGGATTGTGGGCGGTAATGTGGTGGGGGGGCAGGATTATGTGTGGTAATATGGTGGGGGGTGGGATTATGTGTGGTAATGTGGGGGGGCGGGATTATGTGTGTTAATGTGGGGGGGTGGGATTATGTGTGGTAATGTGGTGGGAGGGCGGGATTATGTGTGGTAATGTGGTGGGGAGGCGGGATTATGTGTGGTAATGTGGTGGGGGGCAGGATTATGAGTGGTAATGTGTTGGCGGGCGGGATTATGTGTGGTAATGTGGTGGGCGGGTGGGATTATGCGTGGTAATGTGGTGGGGGGCAGGATTATGTGTGGTAATGTGGTGGGGGGGCGGGATTATGTATGGTAATGTGGTGGGGGGGCAGGATTGTGTGTGGTAATGTGGTGGGATTATGTGTGATAATGTGGTGGGGGGTGGGATTATGTGTGGTAATGTGGTGAGGGGGCGGGATTATGTGTGGTAATGTGGTGGGGGGTCGGGATTATGTGTCGTAATGTGGTGGGGGGGCAAGATTATGTGGTAATGTGGGGGGCGGGATTATGTGTGGTAATGTGGTGGGGGCTGGATTATGTGTGGTAATGTGGTGGGGGCAGGATTATGTGTGGTAATGTGGTGGGGGCGGGATTATGTGTGGTAATGTGGTGGGATTATGTGTGGCAATGTGGTGGGGGGGCGGGATTATGTGTTGTAATGTGGTGGGGGGGCGGGATTATGTGTGGTATTGTGGTGGGGGGGCGGGATTATGTGTGGTAATGTGGTGGGATTATGTGTGGTAATGTGGTGGGGGGCGGGATTATCTGTGGTAATGTGGTGGGGGGGCAGGATTGTGTGTGGTAATGTGGTGGGGGCAGGATTATGTGTGGTAATGTGGTGGGGGGCGGGATTATGCGTGGTAATGTGGTGGGGGCAGGATTATGTGTGGTAATGTGGTGGTGGGGCGGGATTATGTGTGGTAATGTGGTGGGGGGCGGGATTATGTGTGGTAATGTGGGGGGGCGGGATTATGTGTGTTAATGTGGGGGGGGGTGGGATTATGTGTGGTAATGTGGTGGGAGGGTGGGATTATGTTTGGTAATGTGGTTGGGGGGCGGGATTATGTGTGGTAATGTGGTGGGGAGGCGGGATTATGTGTGGTAATGTGGTGGGGGGCGGGATTATGTGTGGTAATATGGTGGGGGGGCGGGATTATGTGTGGTAATGTGGTGGGGGCGGGATTGTGGGCGGTAATGTGGTGGGGGGGCAGGATTATGTGTGGTAATATGGTGGGGGGTGGGATTATGTGTGGTAATGTGGGGGGGCGGGATTATGAGTGTTAATGTGGGGGGGTGGGATTATGTGTGGTAATGTGGTGGGAGGGCGGGATTATGTGTGGTAATGTGGTGGGGAGGCGGGATTATGTGTGGTAATGTGGTGGGGGGCAGGATTATGTGTGGTAATGTGTTGGCGGGCGGGATTATGTGTGGTAATGTGGTGGGCGGGTGGGATTATGCGTGGTAATGTGGTGGGGGGCGGGATTATGTGTGGTAATGTGGTGGGGGGGCGGGATTATGTATGGTAATGTGGTGGGGGGGCAGGATTGTGTGTGGTAATGTGGTGGGATTATGTGTGATAATGTGGTGGGGGGTGGGATTATGTGTGGTAATGTGGTGAGGGGGCGGGATTATGTGTGGTAATGTGGTGGGGGGTCGGGATTATGTGTGGTAATGTGGTGGGGGGGTGTTATGGTTCTCAATGGCAAGAGAACATAGCCCAGCAAACATACGAACTAGCTCTTGGAAGGATGGAAACTAAACTGACCATGAACTAAACCTGCCGCACAACTAACAGTAGCCGGGTAGCGTAGCCTGCGTTTTATCCCTAGACGCCCAGCGCCGGCCGGAGGACTAACTAATCCTGGCAGAGGAAAATATAGTCCTGGCTCACCTCTAGAGAAATTTCCCCGAAAGGCAGACAGAGGCCCCCACAAATATTGGCGGTGATTTTAGATGAAATGACAAACGTAGTATGAAAATAGGTTTAGCAAAATTGAGGTCCGCTTACTAGATAGCAGGAAGACAGAAAGGGCACTTTCATGGTCAGCTGAAAACCCTATCAAAATACCATCCTGAAATTACTTTAAGACTCTAGTATTAACTCATAACATCAGAGTGGCAATTTCAGATCACAAGAGCTTTCCAGACACAGAAACGAAACTACAGCTGTGAACTGGAACAAAATGCAAAAACAAACAAGGACTAAGTCCAACTTAGCTGGGAGTTGTCTAGCAGCAGGAACATGCACAGAAAGGCTTCTGATTACAATGTTGACCGGCATGGAAGTGACAGAGGAGCAAGGCTAAATAGCGACTCCCACATCCTGATGGAAACAGGTGAACAGAGAGGATGATGCACACCAGTTCAATTCCACCAGTGGCCACCGGGGGAGCCCAAAATCCAATTTCACAACAGGGGGGCAAGATTATGTGGTAATGTGGGGGGCGGGATTATGTGTGGTAATGTGGTGGGGGCTGGATTATGTGTGGTAATGTGGTGGGGGCAGGATTATGTGTGGTAATGTGGTGGGGGCGGGATTATGTGTGGTATTGTGGTGGGATTATGTGTGGCAATGTGGTGGGGGGGCGGGATTATGTGTGGTAATGTGGTGGGGGGGCGGGATTATGTGTGGTATTGTGGTGGGGGGGCGGGATTATGTGTGGTAATGTGGTGGGATTATGTGTGGTAATGTGGTGGGGGGGCGGGATTATGTGTGGTAATGTGGTGGGGGGGCGGGATTATCTGTGGTAATGTGGTGGGGGGGCAGGATTGTGTGTGGTAATATGGTGGGGGCGGGATTGTGTGTGGCAATGTGGTGGGGGTGGGAGTATGTGTTGTAATGTGGTGGTGGGGCGGGATTATGTGTGGTAATGTGGTGGGGGGGCGGGATTGTGTGTGGTAATGTGGGGGGGCAGGATTGTATGTGGTAATGTGGTGGGGGCGGGATTGTGTGTGGCAATGTGGTGGGGGGGCGGGATTATGTGTGGTAATGTGGTGGGGGGCGGGATTATGTGTGGTAATGTGGTGGGGGGGCAAGATTATGTGGTAATGTGGTGGGGGGTGGGATTATGTGTGGTAATGTGGTGGGGGGGTGGGATTATGTGTGGTAATGTAGTGGGGGGCGGGATTATGTGTGGTAATGTGGTGGGGGGCGGGATTATGTGTGGTAATGTGGTGGGGGGCCGGATTATCTGTGGTTATTTGGTGGGGGGCGGGATTGTGTGTGGTAATGTGGTGGGGGCGGGATTGTGTGTGGTAATGTGGTGGGGGGGTGGGATTGTGTGTGTTAATGTGGTGGGGAGTGGGATTATGTGTGTTAATGTGGTGGGGGGGCGGGAGTATGTGTGGTAATGTGGTGGGGGGGCAGGATTATGTGTAGTAATGTGGTGGGGGGGCGGGATTGTGTTTGGTTATGTGGTGGGGGGGCGGGATTGTGTGTGGTAATGTGGTGGGGGGGCAGGATTGTGTGTGGTAATGTGGTGGGGGCGGAATTGTGTGTGGTAATGTGGTGGGGGGCGGGATTATGTGTGGTAATGTGGTGGGGGGTGGGATTATGTGTGGTAATGTAGTGGGGCGGGATTATGTGTGGTAATGTGGTGGGGGGCGGGATTATGTGTGGTAATGTGGTGGGGGGCGGGATTATGTGTGGTAATGTGGTGGGGGGGGTGGGATTATGTGTGGTAATGTGGTGGGGGGGCGGGATTGTGTGTGGTAATGTGGTGGGGGGGCAGGATTGTGTGTGGTAATGTGGTGGGGGGCGGGATTATGTGTGGTAATGTGTTGGGGGGGTGGGATTATGTGTGGTAATGTAGTGGGGTGGGATTATGTGTGGTAATGTGGTGGGGGGCGTGATTATGTGTGGTAATGTGGTGGGGGGGTGGGATTATGTGTGGTAATGTAGTGGGGGGCTGGATTATGTGTGGTAATGTGGTGGGGGGCGGGATTATGTGTGGTAATGTGGTGGGGGGCGGGATTATCTGTGGTAATTTGGTGGGGGGCGGGATTGTGTGTGGTAATGTGGTGGGGCGGGATTGTGTGTGGTAATGTGGTGGGGGGGCCGAATTGTGTGTGGTAATGTGGTGGGGGGGCGGGAGTATGTGTGGTAATGTGGTGGGGGGCAGGATTATGTGTAGTAATGTGGTAGGGGGGCGGGATTGTGTTTGGTAATGTGGTGGGGGGGCAGGATTGTGTGTGGTAATGTGGTGGGGGGCAGGATTATGTGTGGTAATGTGGTGGGGGGGCGGGATTGTGTGGTAATGTGGTGGGGGGGCGGGATTGTGTGTGGTGATGTGTTGGGGGGCAGGATTGTGTGTGGTAATGTGGTGGGGGCGGAATTGTGTGTGGTAATGTGGTGGGGGGCAGGATTATGTGTGGTGATGTGGTGGGGGGCAGGATTGTGTGTGGTAATGTGGTGGGGGGCGGAATTGTGTGTGGTAATGTGGTGGGGGGTGGGATTATGTGTGGTAATGTGGTGTGGGGCGGGATTGTGTGTGGTAATGGGGTGGGGGTGGGATTATGTATGGTGATGTGGTGGGGGGTGGAGCTACTGTGCAGGGGGCGGGATTAGTGAGTAATCACGATGCCTCTTATATATATATAGATGTTAAAGAAACCCACTGAGACTCTTTCGCCCAGGGCCCACGAAAACCTGAAGCCGGCCCTGAATCAATCTTTGGAGAGAGAAAAGTAGTTGCTAGAAAGCAGCAGCGCGGCTCTGTTTGTGTCTGTACTTTACTCTCCCTGTCCCCTCTTTTCTCCATATATAGTATTTTTTTCCATTAGTTACCGATTCAATCCCTTCCCTTTACAGCACAGTGGCTCCAGTGATCCCGGACGGTCCTGCAGTGATGATGTCCATCAGTCATCTGACAACTGCAGTCAATCACTGGCCTTAGCAGTTAAAGGGAACCTGTCACTTCCCCCCCAGGCGTTTGTAACTAAAAGAGCCACCTTGTGCAGCACTAATGCTGCATTCTGACAAGGTCGCTCTCTTAGTTCTTGGTGCTGTAACTGCAGAAATAATTGATTTTGCAATTTGTCCAAAATACCTTGAAATAGTCCTGGGGGCAGGTCTTTCCCTCCCTAATGCAGATGCAGCACCGCCGTCACTCATGCCCTCTTGGTGCCTGGCGCCGCCTCCTCAGCGTTGTTTTCAACTGTCCCGGAGCCTGCGCTGTTATCTTATGCCTTGGGCATGCGCAGTTAGCACTGCCCGTCTTCTGACATCATTTGATGTCTTGCTGACTGTGCTTGTGCGGCCGCGCTGCCCGAGATCCCGCCCCGCAGTGTCTTCTGATTTATTCACACTGCGGGGCGGGATCTCGGGCAGCGCGGCCGCACAGGCGCAGTCAGCAAGAAGGATACTACTTGGATCTCCACAAGGAGAAACATTAACCCTTAGATCCCAGAAAATCACTTTAACCTTCATCACAGTTTCTCACGATCTCATCTTTAAGTCTTCTTCTGTGCTGCACCTAATTACTGGAATGATTTACCTCTAACTTTGTAATCCCTGTAGCAGGAAAGTGGATACAATTGCATCTAGTATAGGCAATAGTTTGTGAGCGAAACCACCTTAAATCCAGACAGTCTGTAGTATCTGCTGATCTGTTTAGGTCACAGAGCATTGTCTAGACTGGATACAACTGTATCAGGACTAGCTGTGGACATGGTTACTGTCCTTTGTGTTCTTGTTCACTGAATACAAGCAAATATATTGAAAATAGTGTGGAACTGAAACTCAAAATGTTTAAGAAAGTTTTAGAAACTTTCATTCATGGAAGGATTAAGCCATATTCACATTCAACCGGAAAAATTGTTTAACTCCTTCCCGGCATTCAGGATGCAAAGTGGTTTTTATTCTCCTACAAACTTCATTATTGTTTGCAACTTATTACTGCCCCCCAGAGAGGAACTGGCCATATTACAGGCATAAAGGATGCCCTGAGCAGCAGAACGTGTGTGCGCCATCGAGGCGCTTTGGATCTGTGTTCGGGTGTTAGAAAATACTTTGTGAGCAGATATCACGCTGCTTGTATTCATAATATCATTAAACTGTGAAAATATGAGCGTGCAGATGATACAGACGTACACGCAGTTACGTGCCCTCTGGGACATGCTAATGTGAGACGCTTAATGTGCCAGATGTCTTTAGCGGTGCATTAAGCTCAAGCACAAAATAAGGGGGAGGACTCCATATTGTAATTTGCTAAGTGATGCAATAATGTCCCAAGGTTTCACTAAAGAAATCTTTTATCTGCTTCTCGAGAATATACAGCGGAAAGCATAATTGCTTCACGTGCAAAACCCACATTATATTCTATACGTCTCCTGCAGGATACAGCGGAAAAGTTACAGATTTGCCTCTCCGCAGAATATCCCGCAACTGGTCCCCTGCCACCCTTTCCATCTGGCCTCGACCCTCTGTCATCCTCTGCTTTCATCTTGCACGGAGCTGTGTAACAAGACCATGTCACTGACTAGTTTAGTTACCGCTGCACAAGTCCTGCCCGCAGCATCGTCGCCTTCTGCATTGATAGGGCTGGTGTATAAATGAACACCCCCAGCAGTTTCCTCTTATGTTCTTTGCACTGCTGCTCCTCTGAGTGACCATGTGACCTTAAGGAGAATAATGAAGCGGTTAACTACCGCTTCTGTCTTCTCTTTTTCAGACACACTTTGGGCTTGGTTGTCTACTGCAGGCATACAGTTGGTGATGACCTTAAGGAGAAGAATTAAGCTATTAATTACCGCTTCTGTCTTCTCTTTTTCAGACACACTTTGGGCTTGGTTGTCTACTGCAGGCATACAGTTGGTGACTTTAAGGAGAAGAATGAAGCGGTTAACTACCGCTTCTGTCTTCTCTTTTTCAGACACACTTTAGGCTTTGTTGTCTACTGCAGGCATACAGTTAGGAACCTTAAGGAGAAGAAGGAAGCGGTTAATTACCGCTTCTGTCTTTTTTTCAGACACACTTTGGGCTTGGTTGTCTACTGCAGGCATACAGTTGGGGACCTTAAGGAGAAGAATGAAGTGGTTAATTAACGCTTCTGTCTTCTCTTTTTTAGACACACTTTAGGCTTTGTTGTCTACTGCAGGCATACAGTTAGGGACCTTAAGGAGAAGAAGGAAGCGGTTAATTACCGCTTCTGTCTTTTTTTCAGACACACTTTGGGCTTGGTTGTCTACTGCAGGCATACAGTTGGGGACCTTAAGGAGAAGAATGAAGTGGTTAATTAACGCTTCTGTCTTCTCTTTTTAAGACACACTTTAGGCTTTGTTGTCTACTGCAGACATACAGTTGGTGACCTTTAGGAGAAGAATGAAGTGGTTAACTAGTGCTTCTGTCTTTTTTTCAGACACACTTTGGGCTTTGTTGTTTACTGCAGGCATACAGTCAGTGACCTTAAGGAAAAGAATGTAGCGGTTAATGTTATGACCCCAATGGCGAGGGTCTCAGAGGAACGTGGAAGTCTGCAGAATACAAAAATCCAGCTCATAGGGCAGTGGTAACTGGGTTGACCATATATCTACTCCTAACGCCAACACTAGAAGTAGCCGGGGATCATTCCTACGTTGATTCTAGATGACACGCGCCAGCCGGAGAATCTAGCTACCCCTAGTAGAGGAAAACAAAGACCTTTCTTGCCTCCAGAGAAGGGGACCCCAAAGCTGGATAGAAGCCCCCCACAAATAATAACGGTGAGGTAAGAGGAAATGACAAACACAGAAATGAACCAGGTTTAGCACAGAGAGGCCCGCTTACTGATAGCAGAATAAAGAAAGGTAACTTATATGGTCAACAAAAACCCTATCAAAATCCACACTGGAAATTCAAGAACCCCCGAACCGTCTAACGGTCCGGGGGGAGAACACCAGCCCCCTAGAGCTTCCAGCAAAGGTCAGGATATAGATTTGGAACAAGCTGGACAAAAATACAAAACCAAAACAAATAGCAAAAAGCAAAAGGCAGACTTAGCTGATATAACTGGAACCAGGATCAGTAGACAAGAGCACAGCAGACTAGCTCTGATAACTACGTTGCCAGGCATTGAACTGAAGGTCCAGGGAGCTTATATAGCAACACCCCTAACTAACGACCCAGGTGCGGATAAAAGGAATGACAGAAAAACCCGAGTCAAAAAACTAGTAACCACTAGAGGGAGCAAAAAGCAAATTCACAACAGTACCCCCCCCTTAGTGAGGGGTCACCGAACCCTCACCATGACCACCAGGGCGATCAGGATGAGCGGCATGAAAGGCACGAACTAAATTGGCCGCATGAACATCAGAGGCGACCACCCAGGAATTATCCTCCTGACCATAGCCCTTCCACTTAACCAGGTACTGAAGCCTCCGCCTGGAGAGGCGAGAATCCAAGATCTTCTCCACCACGTACTCCAACTCGCCCTCAACCAACACCGGAGCAGGAGGCTCAGCAGAAGGAACTACAGGCACAATGTACCGCCGCAACAAGGACCTATGAAATACATTGTGAATGGCAAACGACACAGGAAGATCCAGACGAAAAGATACAGGATTAAGGATTTCCAATATCTTGTAAGGCCCAATAAAACGAGGTTTAAATTTGGGAGAGGAGACCTTCATAGGAACAAAGCGGGAAGAAAGCCATACCAAATCCCCAACGCGTAGTCGGGGACCCACACCGCGGCGGCGGTTGGCAAAGCGCTGAGCCCTCTCCTGTGACAACTTCAAGTTGTCCACCACATGATTCCAGATCCGCTGCAACCTATCCACCACAGAATCCACCCCAGGACAGTCAGAAGGCTCCACATGACCCGAAGAAAAGCGAGGATGGAAACCAGAGTTGCAGAAAAAAGGCGAAACCAAGGTGGCGGAACTAGCCCGATTATTAAGGGCAAACTCAGCCAACGGCAAGAATGTCACCCAATCGTCCTGATCAGCAGAGACAAAACACCTCAAATAAGCCTCCAAAGTCTGATTGGTTCGCTCCGTCTGTCCATTAGTCTGAGGATGGAAAGCAGACGAAAACGACAAATCAATGCCCATCCTACTACAAAAGGATCGCCAGAACCTGGAAACGAACTGGGATCCTCTGTCTGACACAATATTCTCAGGGATGCCGTGCAAACGAACCACGTTCTGGAAAAACACAGGAACCAGATCGGAAGAGGAAGGCAGCTTAGGCAAAGGAACCAAATGGACCATCTTGGAGAAGCGATCACATATCACCCAGATAACGGACATGCCCTGAGATAGCGGAAGATCAGAAATGAAATCCATGGAGATATGTGTCCAAGGTCTCTTCGGGACAGGCAAGGGCAAGAGCAAACCGCTGGCACGAGAACAGCAAGGCTTAGCTCGAGCGCAAGTCCCACAGGACTGCACAAAAGACCGCACATCCCTTGACAAGGAAGGCCACCAAAAGGACCTGGCCACCAGATCTCTGGTGCCAAAAATTCCCGGGTGACCTGCCAACACCGAGGAATGAACCTCAGAAATGACTCTGCTGGTCCACTTATCCGGGACAAACAGTCTGTCAGGTGGACAAGACTCAGGCCTATCAGCCTGAAATCTCTGCAACACACGTCGCAGATCCGGAGAAATAGCTGACAAGATAACTCCATCTTTAAGAATACCAACAGGATCAGCGACTTCAGGAGCATCAGGCACAAAGCTCCTAGAAAGAGCATCGGCCTTCACATTCTTTGAACCTGGTAAATACGAGACAACAAAATCAAAGCGGGAGAAAAACAATGACCAGCGGGCCTGTCTCGGATTAAGGCGTTTAGCAGACTCGAGATACATCAGATTTTTGTGATCAGTCAAGACCACCACACGATGCTTAGCACCCTCGAGCCAATGACGCCACTCCTCAAATGCCCATTTCATGGCCAACAACTCCCGATTGCCCACATCATAATTTCGCTCGGCAGGCGAAAACTTCCTAGAGAAAAAGGCACAAGGTTTCATAACAGAGCAACCAGGACCTCTCTGCGACAAAACGGCCCCTGCTCCAATCTCTGAAGCATCCACCTCAACCTGAAAGGGAAGTGAGACATCGGGCTGGCACAAAACAGGCGCCGAAGTAAACCGGCGTTTCAACTCCTGGAAAGCCTCCACGGCAGCAGGAGCCCAGTTAGCTACATCGGAGCCCTTCTTGGTCATATCCGTCAAAGGTTTCACAATGCTAGAAAAATTAGCGATAAAACGACGGTAGAAGTTAGCGAAACCCAAGAACTTCTGAAGACTCTTAACTGACGAGGGCTGAGTCCAATCAAGAATAGCTCGGACCTTGACTGGGTCCATCTCCACAGCAGAAGGGGAAAAAATGAACCCCAAAAAGGGAACCTTCTGTACACCAAAGAGACATTTTGAGCCCTTGACAAACAAAGAATTTTCACGCAAAATTTTAAAGACCAACCTGACCTGCTCCACATGCGAATCCCAATTCTCAGAAAAAACCAAAATATCATCCAGATAAACAATCAAAAATTTATCCAGATACTTCCGGAAAATGTCATGCATAAAGGACTGAAAAACTGAAGGCGCATTGGAGAGCCCAAAAGGCATCACCAAGTACTCAAAATGACCTTCGGGCGTATTGAATGCGGTTTTCCATTCATCACCTTGCTTAATGCGCACAAGGTTGTACGCACCACGAAGGTCTATCTTGGTGAACCACTTGGCACCTTTAATCCGGGCAAACAAGTCAGACAACAGCGGTAAAGGATACTGAAATTTGACAGTGATCTTATTTAAAAGCCGATAATCAATACAAGGCCTCAAAGATCCGTCCTTTTTTGCCACAAAAAAGAATCCCGCACCAAGAGGGGAAGAAGACGGACGAATATGTCCTTTCTCCAGAGACTCCTTGATATATGAACGCATAGCGGTATGTTCAGGTACCGACAGATTAAACAGTCTTCCCTTAGGAAATTTACTGCCTGGGATCAAATCTATAGCACAGTCACAGTCCCTATGAGGAGGCAGTGCACTGGACTCAGACTCACTGAAGACATCCTGATAATCAGACAAATACTCAGGAACTTCCGAAGGCGTAGAAGAAGCAATAGACACAGGCAGGGAATCCCCATGAATACCACGACAGCCCCAACTTGAGACTGACATAGCCTTCCAGTCCAGGACTGGATTATGGGTCTGTAACCATGGCAGCCCTAAAACAACCAAATCATGCATTTTATGTAAAACCAGGAAACGTATCACCTCGCGGTGTTCAGGAGTCATGCACATGGTAACCTGTGTCCAATACTGCGGTTTATTTGCTGCCAATGGCGTAGCATCAATACCCCTAAGAGGAATAGGATTTACTAATGGTTCAAGAGTAAAACCACAGCGCTTAGCAAATGACAGATCCATAAGACTCAGGGCAGCACCTGAATCTACAAACGCCATGACAGGATAAGACGACAGTGAGCAAATCAAAGTTACAGACAGAATAAATTTAGGTTGCAAATTACCAACGGTGACAGGACTAACAACCTTAGCTATACGTTTAGAGCATGCTGAGATAACATGTGTAGAATCACCACAGTAGTAGCACAAGCCATTCCGGCGTCTATGAATTTTCCGCTCATTTCTAGTCAGGATTCTATCACATTGCATTAAATCAGGTGTCTGTTCAGACAGCACCATGAGGGAATTTGCGGTTTTTCTATCACATTGCACCGAATTAGGTGTCTGTTCAGACAACACCATGAGGGAATTTGCGGTTTTGCGCTCCCGCAACCGCCGGTCAATTTGAATAGCCAGTGCCATAGTATCATTCAGACCTGTGGGAATGGGAAAACCCACCATAACATTCTTAATGGCTTCAGAAAGGCCATTTCTAAAATTAGCGGCCAGTGCACACTCGTTCCAATGTGTCAGCACGGACCATTTCCGAAATTTTTGGCAATACACTTCAGCCTCGTCCTGCCCCTGAGACATAGCCAGCAAGGCCTTTTCTGCCTGAATCTCAAGATTGGGTTCCTCATAAAGTAAACCGAGCGCCAGAAAAAACGCATCAATATCAGCCAATGCCGGATCTCCTGGCGCCAGCGAAAAAGCCCAATCCTGAGGGTCGCCCCGTAAGAACGAAATAACAATTTTTACTTGCTGAGCAGAGTCTCCAGATGAACAGGGTCTCAGGGACAAAAACAATTTACAATTATTCATGAAATTCCTAAACTTAAACCTGTCTCCGGAAAACAGTTCAGGAATCGGTATTTTAGGTTCTGACCTAGGATTTCTGATAACATAGTCTTGTATGCCCTGCACACGAGTAGCCAGCTGGTCCACACTTGTAATCAAGGTCTGGACATTCATGTCTGCAGCAAGCATAGCCACTCTGAGGTAAAGGGGAAGAAGAAAAAAAAAAAAAAAAAAAAAAAACTCAGAATCTTCTTTCTTATAATCCCTCTTCTGCAATGCATTAAACATTTAATATTGGCCTGGCAAACTGTTATGACCCCAATGGCGAGGGTCTCAGAGGAACGTGGAAGTCTGCAGAATACAAAAATCCAGCTCATAGGGCAGTGGTAACTGGGTTGACCATATATCTACTCCTAACGCCAACACTAGAAGTAGCCGGGGATCATTCCTACGTTGATTCTAGATGACACGCGCCAGCCGGAGAATCTAGCTACCCCTAGTAGAGGAAAACAAAGACCTTTCTTGCCTCCAGAGAAGGGGACCCCAAAGCTGGATAGAAGCCCCCCACAAATAATAACGGTGAGGTGAGAGGAAATGACAAACACAGAAATGAACCAGGTTTAGCACAGAGAGGCCCGCTTACTGATAGCAGAATAAAGAAAGGTAACTTATATGGTCAACAAAAACCCTATCAAAATCCACACTGGAAATTCAAGAACCCCCGAACCGTCTAACGGTCCAGGGGGAGAACACCAGCCCCCTAGAGCTTCCAGCAAAGGTCAGGATATAGATTTGGAACAAGCTGGACAAAAATACAAAACCAAAACAAATAGCAAAAAGCAAAAGGCAGACTTAGCTGATATAACTGGAACCAGGATCAGTAGACAAGAGCACAGCAGACTAGCTCTGATAACTACGTTGCCAGGCATTGAACTGAAGGTCCAGGGAGCTTATATAGCAACACCCCTAACTAACGACCCAGGTGCGGATAAAAGGAATGACAGAAAAACCCGAGTCAAAAAACTAGTAACCACTAGAGGGAGCAAAAAGCAAATTCACAACAGGTTAACTACAGCTTCTGTCTTCTCTTTTACATACATACTTTGGGCTTTGATGTCTACTGCAGGCATACAGCTGGGGACCTTAAGGAGAAGAATGAAGTTGTTAACTACTACTTCTGTCTTTTTTTCAGACACACTTTGGGCTTTGATGTCTACTGCAGGCATACAGTTGGGGACCTTAAGGAGAAGAATGAAGTAGTTAATTACCGCTTCTGTCTTCTCTTTTTCAGACACACTTTGGGCTTTGATGTCTACTGCAGGCATACAGCTGGGGACCTTAAGGAGAAGAATGAAGCAGTTAATTACCGCTTCTGTCTTCTCTTTTTCAGACACACTTTGGGCTTTGTTGTCTACTGCAGGCATACAGTTAGGGACCTTAAGGAGAAGAATGAAGCGGTTAATTACCGCTTCTGTCTTCTCTTTTTCAGACACACTTTGGGCTTTGTTGTCTACTGCAGGCATACAGTCAGGGACCTTAAGGAGAAGAATGAAGTGGTTACTTACCGCTTCTGTCTTCTCTTTTTCAGACACACTGCACTCAATCAGGACTATAGAGGGAATAGAAGCATCGGCACTATCCATACTTATATTAAACCCAGTTATGGATGCCTTAATTACATTGGCATGATGCCTGAATTTTTTGCTGAGTTTTTGCACTTACCCATTGTTTCTTATTGGTGAATAAACACTGAAAATACGCAGAAAAAAATACGGACAGAAGTGACATGCTGCAGTTTTCAAAGACACAGCAGTTTTCCAAATCAGTCAGGAAACTAAAACCAACCTCTGTACATGAGATTTCGGAAATCTCATAGACTTTCCTGGTACTATAAAACACAGCAAAAATGCAACATGTGAACATAGCCATACGGTTCCAAAGATATGAGTCTTTTTGTTTAGTGCTACTTTTTATGATCTTTACAAGAGGGTGTGGCTCAAAGGATAAATTATACAGAACAGCCTAAAGACACGCCCACGAGGACCCTGTGAGCCAAGCCCCTTTGGAACAACTAAATAAAAAGGCCCATATCTCTGGAACCTTATAGCTGTCACAGGGATACAAGGAGGGCGAGAGCTAGTAACCCGGGCCCCTGCAATGTCCCTCAGACTAGGGAAACCCTGTCTGACCCTCTACCTGAAGTTTACACTGAAGGTGTGCATGTTCAAGCCTCCACCCTCACCCTGACTCCTGATTCAGCCCTAGACTGAACACCACCGCCCACCACCCAGTGAATGCAATAGACCAATACCCACAGTTATAACAAACAAGGATAAAGGAAAATATACACCACGCAACAGTCAATCAGGAATACACTATAAAGGTGCAGGGCAAAATAAATACAAATATAGGAAGGATATTAAATCCCATTACCCATAAGAGAATATCTATGGGAAAAAGGAGGCCTGAGCACTAATGTGACATAAAATAAATTTTATTACAAAATATCATTAAAAAACAAATAAATATTCAGCAGGAACAATTCTTTTAAAACAGTATACGCTGAGAACAACTACTTAGCAGGACATAAATAAACATGGTATTTTAGCACATCAGTTCACAGTAAATGAATGTACTGCAAGAATAAAAAATGCTCAAATGAGACATGTATACAGGACACAAAATTAATGCCCTATAATGATATGAATAAAGTCCTGTCAAAATATATGTTGAATGCTTATCCGGCTCAATGAGTAATAAAAAAACCTACCAATGTGGACCAGAAGCTACAAAAAAATATTACAGTCCAATCAACTATCTGTACAAGAAGAAAATATAATTCAAACACCATGGAAACTTATTTCCTATGTATAAAGGTCAACCAAGTGCCTCAAGCAATCTGTATAATAGTACAATAGTGGATGAAGATGGACAGCAATAGTCCCAGGACCTTAGTTTCATATAGGGCTTAGAAAAACATTAGGGCTTTAGGAAAACATGTAACACGCTGATGTAGGATCAGCATCCCAAGCTCAAATGTAACATGTGTCAATAAAGTGAACCGTGCTATATACCGTGCGAGACTCTCGCCCCCTATTTGAGGAAGCCAGTTTGGCGAAACGGCGCTGTCGGGGTCGCTGTGGAACATTCTACTAGCTTGGACATTTATCATGTAAGTTGTTCACTTTATATAGCACGGTTCACTTTATTGACACATGTTACATTTGAGCTTGGGATGCTGATCCTACATCAGCGTGTTACATGTTTTCCTAAAGCCCTAATGTTTTTCTAAGCCCTATATGAAACTAAGGTCCTGGGACTATTGCTGTCCATCTTCATCCACTATTGTACTATTATACAGATTGCTTGAGGCACTTGGTTGACCTTTATACATAGGAAATAAGTTTCCATGGTGTTTGAATTATATTTTCTTCTTGTACAGATAGTTGATTGGACTGTAATATTTTTTTGTAGCTTCTGGTCCACATTGGTAGGTTTTTTTATTACTCATTGAGCCGGATAAGCATTCAACATATATTTTGACAGGACTTTATTCATATCATTATAGGGCATTAATTTTGTGTCCTGTATACATGTCTCATTTGAGCATTTTTTATTCTTGCAGTACATTCATTTACTGTGAACTGATGTGCTAAAATACCATGTTTATTTATGTCCTGCTAAGTAGTTGTTCTCAGCGTATACTGTTTTAAAAGAATTGTTCCTGCTGAATATTTATTTGTTTTTTAATGATATTTTGTAATAAAATTTATTTTATGTCACATTAGTGCTCAGGCCTCCTTTTTCCCATAGATATTCTCTTATGGGTAATGGGATTTAATATGCAATTTTTGAGGTGTGCACAACACTATTTAAGGGCAAATGATAATATTAAAATATAGGAAGGAGTAAATAAGACAAAGGAAAATACACCACCAGCAACGATTCTCCAACAACCAGCTCTCCACTCCGGACCGAGATAACTACGGATAAGACAGAAGCTATAATCGGCGACGCCCAAAGATCAGGAGAACCATTTAAAGGAAATGGGCATGGCCCAGCTTACAATCCGAGGATCAGATAAATTAACCCCGGAGCAGCCAGACGAAAACTAGAAGACGCCAATGAGCAAACAGTGGTCAAACGCGGAATTACCGCTGTCTGTCAGACGACCTGGTCTGAACAGTGTCCGACATGACAATAGCGAATTTATAACACAGACAACCCATAGATTTGAATGCACACTGTGTAATGCTTTATTTGTCCCCTGGTGGCGCTGTAGGGAAATTAAACCCTTACTTCCAGGTTTCCCCACAGATTACAACTGATCGTTACAGGGTTTTAGCAAGAGGATACTTTATAATCTGCTTATAGTCTATGGATTGTACAAAGAGGAGCATCCCTTATACCCTCAACTAGCCGAATATGACCTTTCAGAAGTGTCTCTGCTTCACTTGTGGTTGGGATGTGACCTCTACTGACTGACAAATATGGTCTTATTTTGTTAAGGTCTCACATAAAAAGTGACTCATAATGTAAGTGTCTGCTATTCACTGCCTTCCAGACAAATCAGTATTAAAATGACAGCTCTGTTCAGTAAATCTGTGTTTATTACACTACAAGATGGGTTTTTCAGCAATGACACTGTCCTATAAATGGAGAAAATGACCGAACAGGAATGTCCTATCCAGATTCTTATTCCCGCGTATGTGTAGAAAAATCACATATGTTAAAATGATTTTTTTTAATTGTCTCTATTGTTCCTGCTTGAAAGAATAAGAATAACGATCTCGCGTTCTAATAGGAAATCAATCAGTCCCTGAAATCAACAAAATCCTTCAGGCGTCCTCTTCTGCCAAGTCATTGAAGGAAGACCTTCTGAAAAACTTGCGGGGGTGTAGAGTTGCTTAAGCTCAGCAGTGATTTTCGGAGCCGTGGTCTTGCGATCCTCTCTCACAACTCGCTTTAGAGTCCGACGGTCTCTCTCAGTCAACTTTGACTTTCGGCCGGACCTGTGCTTTGCTGCGGACGTTTTTCCTTCTCTTTCAAAGTCATTACTTTGGAGACAGTACCTCTTGACACGCCAAGCATTCGGGCACTTTCTGTTACAATAGCGCCTGCCATACGAGCACCAACAATTTGGCCTCTTTGAAAATCCGAGAGGTCTGCCATTGGTATCAGGTTCTCATCAATGTTCTTACAATTATGCAAAACAAACAGTTAATTTACATACACATACCACATAACACAAATAAACCACTACAAAACATTACCATATGTCACGGTTTGCATGTTTATCACATGTTCGAAGATTATGATGATGCCAAAACGTTGGGTGTTTCCATTATTTTGTCCAACCCCTGTATATTGCTTTGGAAACAAGGACAATGTTTTCTGTTCTGCTTCTAAATTCTTTTGTTTTCTTTTTTTTGTAGAATAATTATTATGTCCCTTTGTTCTGATATGTGTTTATAG
The DNA here is from genome assembly GCF_051348905.1 of Ranitomeya variabilis. Lineage (NCBI taxonomy): Eukaryota > Metazoa > Chordata > Amphibia > Anura > Dendrobatidae > Ranitomeya > Ranitomeya variabilis. Next base: position 750,425,044 of record NC_135234.1, on the reverse strand, counting down.
CCTCGTTGTTATCATTGCCGCTTTTTTTTTTCTGGCTGAGGCACATTTCTATTTTCGCTGCTTAAATCGTTTACCCGACGGCTTCTTAATAACTGTTCCAGCAACGGCTGAAATATGAGGCCGGCTGATCCACAAACGGAGCTTAAGGCGGCTTTTATGACACCAATATCTTATGGCTTCAAGTGTCAAAATCAAACTATATATAAAAAACATTTATGAAGCTCTTACTCCGCGGGGTTGACGGCTCGATGTGTCACCTCTAGCTGACAGCTGATTTGTTATGTCCATAAGTCCCTTTCTTATCCTTCTTCCAGTGCAGAAATGTCATGGAAAGTTTCATTTGTCTATTTTCAGAGTGAGAAAATTATTTACTTTTTATAAGTGAGATAAAATAATAGTAGAAAAGCCAAATAAAATAATAAAAAGTGATGATATAATAATAATAATAATAATAATAATAATAATAATAATAATAATAATAATCTAATAATAAAATGTGATAAAATAATAACATAAATATAAAAATAAAATGTGATAAAGTAATAAAAAAATATAAAAAATGTAATGTGATGAAAACAATAATAAAAATGTAAAAATAAAATGTGATAAAATAATACAAATAAAATTTTATAATATAATAAAAATATAAAAAAGTGATAAAGTAATAATAAAAATCTAAAAAATGTAATTTGATAAAGATAATAATAAAAATAAAATGTAATAAAGTAAGTAAGTCTAAAAATAAAATTTGATAAAATGCCAATAAAAATATAAAAAAGTGGTAAAGTTATAATAAAATTCTAAAAAATGTAATGTGATAAAAATAATGATAAAAATATAGAAATACATTGTGATAAAATAATACACGTCTAAAAATTTAATGTGATAAAATAATAATAAAAATATTAAAAAAAATGATATAATAATAATAATAATTTAAAAATACAATATGACAAAGTAATCATAAAATAAAACGTGATAAAATAAAAATACAAATATAATGTTATAAAGTAACAATAAAAATCTAAAAAATAAAATGTGATAAAATATTTAAAAAAATATGATAATGTAGTAAGTATCTATATATATAATTGTCTAAGGGTCACTTCCGTCTGTCTGTCCTGGAAATCCCACGTCTCTGATTGGTCGAGGCCGCTAGGCCTCGACCAATCAGCGACGGGCACAGTCCGGCCAAGAATTAGTCCCTCCCTACTTCCGTCCAGTCAGTGCCCGGCGCCCGCTCCATACTCCCCTCCAGTCAGCGCTCACACAGGGTTAATGGCAGCGGTAACGGACCGTGTTATGCCGCGGGTAACGCACTCCGTTATCGCTGCTATTCACCCTGTGTGACCAACTTTTTACTATTGATGCAGCCTATGCAGCATCAATAGTAAAAAAAAATCTAATGTTAAAAATAATAAAAAAACAAAAAACCTGCTATTCTCACCTTCCGTTGTCCGCCGATGTGCGCGCGGCTGCCACCAGCTTCCGTTCCCAGAGATGCATTGCGAAATTACCCAGAAGACTTAGCAGTCTCGCGAGACCGCTAAGTCATCTGGGTAATTTTGCAATGCATCTCTGGGAACGGAAGCTGGCGGCAGCGGCTCGCGCATCGGGACAGCTTCGCTGGACGACGGAGGGTGAGTATATAACTTTTTTTTTTTTTTTTAACAGGGATATGGTGCTCACACTGCTATATACTACATGGGCAGTGTTATGTACTATGTGGCCAGTGTTATATACTGCGTGGCTCATACATGCATATTCTAGAATACCCGATGCGTTAGAATCGGGCCACCATCTAGTACTATATTATAACACATAAGATATTGATACAATACATACATAATTCAAATAAATATTAATAAAATTATGAACATATTGCAAAGCACCAATGAAAAAAGTTTCCACAAATTCGTTAAAGAGATTTTCCTGGAGTGAGACACCCTGCACCTCCTTCTCCAGCCACCTGAAGTTCCCAGTGCACAGCTCCATACATTGCATAGTGGTCATTCCCAGGTACTGCAGCTCTGATGACATAAACTTCAATGGGAGTTGAGCTGCAGTACCACAGAATTGCCACTACATGGTTTATGGAGCTTGTGTTATTCTGTCTGTCTTCAGGAAATTTCTGTTTTTTTTTTTCCCGAATCGTCTTTTATGTCATTTTGAGTTTTCCATTGATTTTTTACATAGACATGCATATGTTCATTCCTTCCAGCATTTTATGATCAGTTCTTCAGATAGTTTCCACAGTGGAATCAGACTGAAAAAGACGTCTTGTGCACACGGCCTTAGGCTACGTTCCCAAGATGAGTATTTGGTGAGTTTTTGATGTTGAAGATTTTCAGCACCTATTAGGTAAATTACTTTTTTTTTGCTTTTTTTTTGCTTTTTTTAATCATGTTTTTTTGCCTTCTTTTGGTGTCAGACGTTAAATAAAGTTCCTTTGTTTTTAATTGTTCCTGGAATTTGGCTTTGACTTATTAATACAGTTATGTGCCTATTACCTGATTTTTTTCCCTATGGATTTTCCAAACCTACTGCAAGTCTATGGGGAAAATCCAGCATAATACTCAGAGTACCCACACAAGTACAAAGATTTAATTGTTTTGTTTTTCAAATAAACTCGTGGATGGTATTGTGCCTCAGGGCTCAATGGATCACTGAAATCAATCTTAAACACGTGTGATAATTGGTTTTCCAGGTGATTCTAATTAAAGGAAAACTACTTAAAAATGATGTTCCACATAATTAAGCAGGTCACAGTTTTCAAGTAACATGGGAAAGAAAAAGGATCACTCTGCTGCTGAAAAGCATCAAATAGTGCAATGCCTTGGTGAAGGGATGAAAACATTAGAAATTTTCCAAAAACATAAGTGTGATCATCGTACTGTTAAGAGATTTGTGGCTGTATCTGAGCACAAATGTGTTTGTGCTGATAAAGGCATAATGAGGAAGATTTCTGCCAGGCAAGTTCATCGGATTAAGAGAGCAGCTGCTAAAAAGCCATTACAAAGCAGCAAACAGATATTTGAAGCTGCTGGTGCCTCTGGAGTCCCTCGAACCTCAAGGTGTAGGCTCCTTCAAAGGCTTGCTGTGGTGCATAAACCTACTATTTGGCCACCCCTAAACAGTGTTCACAAGCAGAAATGGTTGTATGGGGCCCACACATACATGAAGACTAATTTCCAAACAGTCTTGTTTACTGATAAGTGTTGAGCAACCCTGGATGGTCCAGATGGATGGAGTAGTGGATGGTTGGTGGATGGCCACCATGTCCCAACAAGGCTGCAACGTCAGCGAGGAGGTGGAGGAGTCATGTTTTGGGCCGGAATCATGGGAAACAGCTCGTAAGGCCCTTTAAGGTTCCTGAAGGTGTGAAAATGACCTCTGCAAAGTATATAAAGTTTCTGACTGACAACTTTCTTCTATGGTCTAAAAAGCAGAAACGTGCCTTCAGGAGCAAAATCATCTTCATGCTGACAATGCACCATCTCATGCTGCAAAGAATACCTCTGAGTCATTGGCTGCTATGGGCATAAAAGGAGATAAACTCATGGTGTGGCCACCATCTTCCCCTGACCTCAACCCTATAGAGAACCTTTAAAGGATCATCAAGCAAAAGATCTATGAGGGTGGGAGGCAGTTCACATCCAAACAGCAGCTCTGGGAGGCTATTCCAACTTCATGCAAAGAAATATAAGCAGAAACTCTCCAAAAACTCACTAGTTCAATGGATGCAAGAATTGTGAAGGTGACATCAAAGAAGGGTCCTATGTTACATGTAACTTGGCCTGTTGGGATGTTTTGGCATTAAATAGCTTTTTTATTCAGTGAATGTGACCTCCTAATGCTGCAAATTCCACAAATGAGCATTTTCAGTTCCTTAAAACATATCAAATGTTTAGAAATTCTACTGTGCATAATAATTTGGAACAGTGCATTTTGAGTTTTTATTCATTTTGGAGATTATACTGTTATCATTGGAAGGTTTATTCAATAAAATTTGATGTATAATCTAACGGGTGATGACTCTTATTAGACTGACTGTCATTTGCACCAACCATTTAGGAAAATCCAAGAAAAATATAATTTGCATAATAATTTGGAACATAGTGTAGATAGAATAATATTTAGAATTGAGAGTCCTCAGTGGTTGATACCTTTTAATGGCTAACTGAAAAGATGGTAACAAATTGCAGCTTTCGAGACTACTCAGGTCTCTTTATCAGGCATAGAATAATACAAAATCTTCAGATTGTCCATCTTTTTAGGATTGCATAAAAGTGCTGTCAGCCACAGTTTTGTGCACTTCTGAAAAGAAGGGCACCACTATACAGAGGCCAGACTGAGTCCAGAGTAACTCTGCTGCCTCATTATAGTGAATGGCTCCCTCTGGAGTTTAATTTGAATCTCGACACTCAGAGATTTAGATGGAAACCCCGATGTAAGTGATCAGCGTAGAGCACCGGATAACTGTAATCCCAAAAGTTATGTAAAATGTTCCCAATAAAAGCTTCAACTGAATCCACAAAAAAAGCAAGTCCCCACTCAGGTCCATCATCTGTTCACGGAAATATAGGGGCTTCCAACTTACTAGTAGTACAAAGGCTCTAGAAAAGCAAAATGGCTCCTCATCCTTCAAAAGAAATTCAGCAAATTCTGCGCTCCCAAATCCAATTGCCCCTCCCTTCTGAGCCCCTGTGTGCCTAAACCACATATAGCACCCACATGTTTGGCATTTCTGAAGCTATGAGAGCCCATCTAACTTACAGGTGCATGTCTCCAGAATCACGGGCTGGGCTTAATGTACTGGTGACTGCAACGTACTGGTCACTAATTAAACTGGTCACTAATTAAACTGGTCACTACAGCGTACTGGTCACTACAGCGTACTGGTCACTACAGCACACTGGTCACTACAACGGCAGCTTGCAATTTTCACCCGGCAACCTTCATTTCTGCTTGTTTCTGGAAAATACTCATTGGGTCAAATCATCAATACACCTGTAGATAAATTCCCCAAGGGTATAATTTCCAAAATGGGGTCACTTGACGTGTGATTCTGCTTTTCTAGCAATTAGGGGCTCTGTATATGGAGTCAGCAAACTCTTCTAGGAAAATCTGTGCTCCAGGAGACAAATAGCACTCGTTCCTCCTGAGTCTCTCCTTATGGCTAAGTTGTACTGTACAGCCACAAATTCGATATTACCATGTTCAGTAGAAATTGTGGTAAAAATTACGGTGCCATTTTTACTCACTTCTTGTGGGGAAATGTAAAATCTGGAGCTAAAACAAAATTTTGGTGGTAAAAAAAAATTTTCTTCACTGCCCAATGGCATAAAATTCTGTGACACACCTGTGGTGTCAATATGATCACTGCACCCCTAGATGATTTCATTGAGAGGTGTAGTTTGTAAAATGGGGTCACTTATGGGGGGGTTCTGCTGTTCTGGCACCTCATGGCCTCTCACAGTGGGTAATGGCACCTGCAAACCATAACAGTAAAATGTGGCTCTCCTTGACTTCTGAGCTGTGCCTGAAAAATATTTCCTGATTACATGTAGGGTATTGGCGCACTCAGGAAAAAATGGACCTCAGTTTGTTGTAAAAAAAATTCCTATTTTTGTGGGAAAAATTTAATTTATTCTTTATTCACAGCTCAGCGTTATAACATTTGGTGAGGCACATGTGGTGTCAATATGATCACTGCACCCCTAGATGAATTATTTAGGGAGTGTAGTTTGAAAAATTAGTTCACACACAGGTGTCTGTTGTTCTGGCACCTCAGGGGCTCTGCCAATGTGACATGGCACCCTCAAACCATTCAAGCAAAATCTAAACTCCAATATTCCCTTCTGAGCTTTGCACTGTGCCTCAAAAATAGTATTCCCCCACATATGGGGTAAGAAGAATTTTCTCAGAAGAAAATTGCACAACAAATTGTATGATGCAATTTCTCCTGTTACCCTTATGAAAATGCAAAATATGGTGCTAAAATAACATTTTTGTGGGGAAAATGTGATTTTATTATTTTTCACATCTTGACGTTATAAGCTTCTGTGAAGCACCTGATGGTTCAAGGTGCTCACCACACATCTAAAAACATTCCTTGAGGGGTCTAGTTTCCAAAATGGTGTCACTTGTGGGGGGTTTCCACTGTATAGGCACATCAGGGGCCCTCCAAACGTGACATGACATCTGCTAATGATTCCAGGAAATTTTACATTCAAAAAGTCAAATAACGCTCCTTCCCTTCTGAGCCCTGCTGTGCACACAAACAGTAGTTTTTGCCCTCATCAGCATACTTAGGAGAATTTGCACTACAAATTGTATGTTGCAATTTTTCCTGTTACCCTTATGAAAATGCAACATTTGGGGCTAAAATAAATCATTCAGATCAGTTCCCTGAGGGGTCTAGTTTCCAAGATGGTGTCACTTGTGGGGGATTTTCATTGTTTAGGCAAATCAGAGGCTCTCCAAACGCGATATGGCGTCTGCCAATTGTTCCAGCAAATTTTGCATTCAAAAAGTCAAATGGCGCTCCTTCCCTTCCCAGTGTTCTCCCTCATATGGGGTATCGGCATGCTCAGGAGAAATTACACAACAAATTTTGGGGTCCATTTTTTCCTGTTACCCTAGTCAAAATAAAAAAATTGGTTCTGAAGTAAATTTTTTGTGAAAGAAAAGTTAAATGTTCTTGAATGTGGTTTTGAGCACCTTGAGGGGTGCAGTTTTTAGAATGCTGTCACTTTTGGGTACTACATATATAGACCCCTCAAAGTGACCTAAAATGAGGTGGTCCCTTAAAAAAAAATGGTTTTGTAAATATTGTTGTAAAAATGAGAAATCGCTGGTCAACTTTTAACCTTTATAACTTCCTAAGAAAAAATTGTTTCAAAAATTGTACTGATGTAAAGTAGACATGTGGGAAATGTTATTTAGAGTATTAACTATTTTGTGTGACATATCTCTGTGATTTAAGGGCATAAAAATTCAAAGTTTGAAAATGGCTACATTTTTGCCAAATTTCAATTTTTTACACAAATAAACGCAAGTCATATCAAAGAAATTTTTACCTCTATCATGTAGTATAATGTATCATGAAAAAACATTCTCAGAATCAGCAGGATCTGTTAAAGCGTTTTAGAGTTATTACCTCATAAAGTGACAGTGGTCAGAAATGTAAAAATTGGCCCGGTCATTAACGTGCAAACCAACTTTGGGGGTAAAGGGGTTAAGGGTATGTTGACACATGTCATATTCTTCATGGAAAATCTGCAAAAATCCATAAATAATTCTGCAGATTTCCTTGTTGAAAAGGTGTAGATTTCCCAGGTGCGGGCACTGACAGCTTGGGGCCCCTGTGCAAGAAATGTGTCTGGTCAACAAAGCTACATATATATTTATATATAGCCACACACACATACATGTATATATATTACATAGTTTCCTTTATTATGTTTATTGCCACCCCTTATTATACACTGCCCTCTCTTGTTATGTACAGTACCGTCCCTTATATATTGGATTATATAGAGCCCTGCTTTTTATTACATACCATCCTGTCTTGCTAGCTGTATAATGCAATGATGGCTGATGGAGCATGGAAAAACTTATTTTCTAATGGTGGAGCTGATGGACTGGTAGTCTGGTCACCGGCTCCTTCATCAGCAATCATTTTATATCTAATGAGAGAGAGGACTATGTAATAAAAGAAGGTGCTGTGAATAACAAAAATAACAAGAATGCACTATGTAAGAGACAGCACTGTACATGACAGCAGAGGAAGCTATTTAATAAGGGACGTTATCATGTATAACTACAGAGGATGGTACGTAATAAGGGGTGGTGTTAAACATTACAAAAGAGGAAACTATGTAACTAAGGATGGTGTTATACATAATAAGTACACTATATACTAAGGGACTGTGTTAGACATAAGTGAGTACACTATATACTAAGGGACTGTGTTAGACATAATAAGTGATAATATCTTCCCCCACTTCCCCTTGTTCCAAAATCCAACATTAATCCCCCTTCCTCCCATCACAATCCCCCACACCCCTCATTGCCTTCCTCCCCCGCATCCCATTATTGTCCTCTCCCCCACCCCATCATTGCCCTCTTCACCACCTCCATCATTGCCTTCTCCCCAACCACCCCATCATTGTCCTTTCCACCATCTCTAGCAATTCTTTCTCCCCACCACCCCATCATTGCCCATTCCACCACCTCCATCATTTCCTCCTCCCCCACCATTCCCATTATTGCCCTTTCCACCATCATTGTCCATTCCACTACCACCATCATTGCCTTTTCCCCCACCACCTCCATCATTTCTCTTGCAGGCAGCGGAGCTGTAGGGGTCTCTCCCTGCTCACCGCACATGAGGGCAATCTGGCCAGGGGCCCCCCAGAGCCTCAGGGCCAGATAAAGAGGCCAGATTGCCCTCATTATTAGCCACCCTGCCGGGGCTCCCCTACACCTCCAGGTCCCGATGCAGCCGCACCAGCTGCACATGCAGTATGTTCGCCCCTGAGATTTCCTGCAGGGAGTTTTCTTTCTTCATGCTGCACAAATTTTTCAGCTCACAAATCTGCATCTGAAAATTCACTGCAAATTCACCCCCAATTATTAGCAGCATGTCCATCTTTTGTGCAAAATTCTGAATAATCCAGTAGTTTTTTTTCCCGACCATAATTTAAAAACCACACTAATTTGTTCAATTTGACAGAGTATTTGATGTAAGGTCTTGTGTAGCGTTGGGTGCACCTCCACCGATTTGCAAAGTCTTGATTCAGCCTTGTCCTGAGTATTGCTTCTGCTCGTATATGGGTTATCGTAAAACGAACGTAAATTAATTCCTACGCGTGACCCACATTGCATGGGTGGCATATTCTACTCCTGATTTACTGATCTGCAGGAGATCGGAATAGTAGCAGTAAAGCCTAATATAATTTTAATTTCAAGCCTCTGAGTGGATCACAATTGCGACACTCTCCAACAACCGAAGGCAGAAGCTAAATTGTCCTATAATTACTCATTTAAGTTTTAATACACTCACAACAGGATGTGCGCTGGGGCCGCCAACAGTCTAACTACATTAGAGGAAACTTGAAAGCATCTTACCACGGTTATGACACTAATTAAAGTCCAATGACTCCATTAGCTGATATCCTCTTATATTTTCATATTTTCTCTTATTACTAATTATTTCTGCACTATTCTTAGTGTAGACGCAGATTGGATGCGGCGTAGAGTAAATGTGGTGTGGAGACATGGGGGATCGGTCCGCTTGCCAGAACCGCATGGACCAGGGATCGTCACACCGAACACCCACTCTCCTTTTGATCTGGGCAGAACACTACTCAGACAACACGGGGTGAGGGTAAAACAGTGTGGCAATAATTTATTGAAGCCCCAACACACAATAGCATACAGAACCATCCCAGCAAATACCCAAGATGGTGCAAATTACAGAGTCTCACCCTTCCTCTGACTCACCGGGATTACAGCTGCTTTCAGTGTTGCATACCCCCACCAGTGGCTCCCCACTTTTGGCAGGCCCCCACAGTGAGGAGGTAATGTCAAGCTTAGGAAGCTAACTAACCGAGAGCAGTGAGGTATGAGGCCAGGTGAACCGATTATATCAACCTGGATTCTTTAAGACATCACTGGGGTTTCAGTAATGGTCAATGAAGCAGTCCTTTGTTCTACCAGCTGGGTCCATAGTACCCCAAGCTAAGATCCTGAAGAGTCACCCCGATCAGAAGAAAAAGTCTCTTTATATAGTGGCATGTAACCTATTTTTAGGTTTAACCAGTGTCCTTCAGTCCACCCTCACAGATAAGGGGAAGAATGGTGATGACCAAGTTGCCTTGTTTGAATATGTAATCTATTTGCATAGATTTTCCTCCTCTGTTTTAAAAATTAACAAACCATCTGGGCTAGACAATGTATACCATAATTAGCATATAAGTAGACCTCACTATTCATCAAGAATAAGAGCACACAATGTTATATCAAATATCAGCTTACAAGTTAATATTCTGGCTAATACCTGTTATAACACCAGAATGGGTAACAGTCACAGAAAATGAAGTCATGGGGATAATAGTAGAAATTGAGCTGTAATCGTGTAAATCGTAAATTCAAGTACTAATTTAAAAAAATGTAAACAATTTACATTTTTTCTCAGTAATCCCGTCTTTGCCCTGTACTTCACAAATGCTTCTTCGTTAATGAAGCATAATTTGTAATTTCGGTGACTGCTCCACTATCTCTCATCTATCTGCTTGTTGCCTTCAGATTTAGCCTGTAAGTTATTGGCTTAATTCTTCATGTTCTCCCAATTTAAGTCAAACTTAATTTGACAATTAATTTAATCATTAGTAATGAATTAATGATCCTCCGTAACAAGCTCAGAGAACGTCCCGCAATCTCTTATTCACCTCGCTGTAGCTATGAGCGGAATATTTTAGCATCCGACGTCCAACTGGGATATCTGTCTAGAATATATTGCTACAGCTCTTGTGGTCACTCACAGTACAATTCGGCATATGTTAGGTTAAAGAGGTTGTCCAGAACTTATATATTAATGACCAATTTGACCAATGCTTAGTCCGAGTGGAGCTTAGATAACACAAAGTGGAATAGAATCCCAGAATGTTAGAGTTGGAAGGAACCTCAAGGGTCATTGTGTCCAACCCCCTGCTCAATGCAGTGCATGACCCCATCTTAGAGCCAGTGCCACTTTATTCTAGCAAATAGCAGTAGCCACTGCTGTTGAACCTCTGCCAATTGGACAAAGTGTATCATGAGACAACCCTTTTGATGATGGAATAAAAATATACTTGCGAACTCTTCCTGAACATTTTGTAGACTGGTGGAAAAAGCGGGAGTGCTGGCTAGTCTCCGTGACACTTCTCAAACCTCCTGCAAGGCAGTGCTCCCCCATTTTCCTTGCTGTGACATAGGAACGCTGCATCACCAGCCCCAATGTCTAACTGCACATTAAGGTGGCCGGAGCTAAAAAGGTTTTATGCTTATACAAATACTAGTTCAAAAATTCTTAATCTCCCCAAAAAGAATTGGCAAATTGGTTCGTATGACTAACTAGAAGATACACCGTCATGCATCTCGTGCCCCATGCAAAAGTGATGCCTGTGCAGGACTCCAAAAATTAAACCAAAGGGCTGGAATTTGTCCCAAAGGTCAAGGAAAAAGCATGCATAAAAGCGTTAGGATCAACAGGACACTGGTCCAACAGCAGTGTCGGTAGTCTGTGGCCAAAAAAAACATTTTCTGATTAGTAGGCCCTGCATGATGCACACATGGGATCCTTAAGGATCTGGTTTGACAGCCACAGACTACCAACATGACCACTAGACCAGGGCCCTTCAAATCTTTTTTGCTCAATCCAAATGGATCTATCTCGCTGATATCGATGGTCCGATCTTCTGAACGAATGGTCGGGTCTAGCATTTGATTAATCGGCAGCATTCCTTCCAAGTGATCCTCATCTTACATATAGTTTAAGAGATCACTGCAAAATCAGACTACAAATGATTTGTTTGTAGTCTGTAACCATGGAGATACATAGGTTTGGATGGGAGCTGTATAGTGATCAAACCTATTTGCAAAAAGTTGCTTATTTTTTTTTATTTTAGATGCGTTCAAGAAATACTGTTTGCTGCAAAATTCTAGATATATTATAAAATTTGTAAAAAAAACCACCACAATATTGATATAAATCTGGAAATTCTGATCTGTGTTTGACATTATTTATTTTGTTTCCGGGGTGGACTCCTAATCCAGCATAGCATATGTCCCCATTATTAAAATCTGTAGACATTTTAACAGATTACGGTAATCACATATTTCCCCTCGATAATCCGAAACTCAGAACATTGCACATTTTTATAGTAGTATTAATAGCAGATTGCAGTTCTGTCTCTTGGTGTAATACATGATCCCATACTGGAAAAGAAAAACGAAGAAGAAAAACAGGTCTGTCTGTAGCTTTGGATGATCTACGTTAAAATGTGAATGGAAAAAAAAAGTGAATTTGTTCTGCAACAGTTTATTAGGCTATGGTTCACACTACCATCATAACTTCCATTCATATGGATCCAAACAGGGTCCAACAATTCCTTCACATTTAACATAGTGTAGCAATTCAACGGCAAAAATATCAATTTTAGATGCAGATAAAGTTGAATCCAATGATGGAAGAAGAAGTCGTCAGCTCATCAATCTTCCTGTGTATCTGATGTCTCAGTGCAGTTGGTGCGATTACATCACTACATTGTGCCCTCGGTGACGAGCTTCAGACCACACGCTCCAGAGATCGGAGCAACGGGGGAACAATCAATGAGTACTCTGTGAAGGCCAATTATTCTATGGAGGGCTATGTGAGGGCCATTATACTATTCGGAGGGCTATATGGTGGGCCATTAAGGTATTTGGGGGCCATCACACTATTTGGAGCATTATGTGGGGGGCAATTATACTGTTTGGAGAGCTATGTGGGGGTCCACCAAACTATTTGAGGGCTATGTAAGGGGCCATCATATTATTTAGAAGGCTATATGGGGGTCATCATACTATATTGAGGCCCATGTGACGACCATCATGCTATTTGGAGGTTTGTGTGAGGTGCCATCATACTATTTGGAGGGCTATGTGGGGGTCATTATACCGTTTGGAGGGTTGTGTGGGGGGTCATTATACTATTTGGAAGGCTATGTTGGGAGACATTATACTGTTTGGAGGGCTATGTGGGGTCATTATACTGTTTGGAGGGTTATCCGGGCAACCAATATGCTGTTTGGGGGGGCCATTATACTATATGTGGACCATTATACTGTGTGGAGGGGTGTGTGGGATACATTATACTTTGTGTAGGGTTTTATGGGAGCAATTTTACTGTTTGGAGGACTATGTGGGGTCATTATACTGTTTGGAGGGTTATCCGGGCAGCCAATATGCTGTTTGGGGGGGGCCATTATACTGTATGTGGACCATTATACTGTGTGGAGGGGTGTGTGGAATACATTATACTGTGTGTAGGGTTTTATAGGAGCAATTATACTGTTTGGAGGGCTATGTGGGGGGTGACATTATACTGTTTGGAGGGCTATTGGGGGCCATTATAATGGGGAGGCATTATACTGTGTGGAGGATTGTGTAGGGCTCATCATATTGTGTAGAGGGCTTTGTCAGAGAATCATATTTTGTTGGCATCACTGTGGGGGTATCATATTTTGTGTAGTAGAGGCAGTGTAGGGTCATCATATTGTGCATGTGGAAGAATTCACTGTGGGGGTATTTTACAGTGTTTGGGGGCACTTTTGTAGGCACCATATTTTTGAGGGCTATGAAAGGAGATATCTTAGTGTATGGGAACACTAAGAGGCTTCGTTTGGGTTCAAAATTACATTGTAAGGGCTCCAAATTTGTAAGATATTCACTAATATATTCACTTCTACTGAGGGCCATGTCTACATGTATAAAATGCAAAACTAGATATCTATGTTTTTTATTAAAGGTTTGGGTTATAGCTACATTATTTCCCAGTGCAACTTTATAAGATATCAGATGTAATATTAGTACTGTGGGAACTTGAATAATGATAAATCATATGCGGAAAAATCAATTACCCAGAAATAAAAGAGAACAACCTGTACATATATATACTGTATATATATATATAGAGAGAGAGCCTCATTGTTTAATATCATCCCAGGAGGAATATTGGATATCTCTCACAATGATCGACAGAAAATACAAAGAGAAAACACATTTCGGCCTACAGAAAACCAGGACATCAATTAAGCCCTATAGAAACTGCAAGAAGGAAAATGTCAATTGGTTGAGAAGCTTTTTGACGTATGGTGGTCACAGATGGATGGTGCTAGCCACGGCTCCGATCCTTTGCCGGTCTGGGCTAGATATATGTCAAAATGACCTAAGGGAACTGAATAAAACATCTTTTGCTTGATTCTGCTGTACTGTGTAGCAAGGAACCTGGTAGCATGTCATTATAGGATACTCTTTAGCCAAAAGATTTTAATGAAAAATTATCTTTGACAGTGTGGGACATTGAGTGACAACAGAAAATAACACTGTTTAAAGGAATATTCCACTGTGACATGCCAATCCATAGAAGGTATACTGTGTAAGCCCAATAAGAAAAAAACAACTCCTTCTCAGTTCTTTGACAAGGCACCTGAGACAGCTCAAGCTTAAAGAAGCGTTCCTGAAAAAATAAAAAATAAAATGTGTGATCTATTACGGGACCGGAGAAGTTGGCACTCTTGGACAACTTCTTCTCGTACCCCACCGTTTCACCCTCATAAAATATGAAAACTTATACTCACCTCCTGTGCTGGCACTGTTCCTGGGGTGTTGGCACTCACTCTCCCGGCGCTCTGGTGCTGTAGTTGGGACGTGATGCCGGCACCCAATCATCGCTGGCGTCACTGTCCCCGCCTCCTTTCGAATTGAACATGAACAGGAAGTCAGAGCTCAGCTGCAGCCCGGACTTCCTCTTCATGTTCGAACTGTCTGAAGGCAGGGACAGTGACGCCATCGCTAATTGGGCGCCGGTGTTACATGTCACAACAACCGCCCCAAGAAAGCGAGTGCCGACATTGCGGGAACGGTGCCGACATGAGAGGGGAGTATAGGCTTTATTATTTTATGGTGGCAAACATCTTGATCAAGAAGGGGTTGTCCTAGCAGTGGACAACCCAATAAGCTTTTTAAAATTGCAGCCAATTTTTGTTTTACAATCTATCTTGTCCAACTTGTATGAAAACTTGGATTTATTTTGCGGTTATTCAGTCTGTTACAAGTAGGGTGAAAGGGAGCCCAAACAATTCTGACATTGATTTTTGGGTGTCGTTTTTACAGCATTTATTCTGTATAACAAAAGAACCAATAACCTGCCAACATGATCACCAGGTGAGTAGGATTACAGTGATACCAAATAGTTATTGTTTAATATTTTTTTAGTGGCTCAACCCTTTAACCCCCAAGGGTGGTTTGCATGTTAATGACCGGGCCAATTTTTACAATTCTGACCACTGTCCCTTTATGAGGTTATAACTCTGGAACGCTTGCATGGATCCTGGTGATTCTGTTTTCTCATGACATATTGTACTTCGTTAGTGGTAAAATTTCCTTGACATTACTTGCATTTATTTGAGAAAAAAAATGGAAATTTGGCGAAAATTATGAACATTTTGCAATTTTCCAACTTTGAATTTCCATGCCCTTAAATCACAGAGATATGTCACACAAAATACTTAATAAGTAACATATCCCACATGTCTACTTTACATCAGCACAATTTTGGAACCAATTTTTTTTTTATTAGGGAGTTATAAGGGTTAAAAGTTGAGCAGCAATTTCTCATTTTTACAACATCATTTTTTTTAGGGACCACATCACATTTGAAGACACTTTGAGGGGTCTATATGATAGAAAATACCCAAGTGTGACACCATTCTAAAAACTGCACCCCTCAAGGTGCTCAAAACCACATTCAAGAAGTTTGAATGTGTCAGGTGTTTCATAGGAATTTTTGGAGTGTTTAAAAAAAAGAACATTTTACTTTTTTCACAAACAATTTATTTCAGATCCAATTTGTTTTATTTTACCAAGGGTAACAGGAGAAATTGGACCCCAAAAGTTGTTGTGCAATTTGTCCTGTACACAGGTACCCCATAGGTCGGGGGGAACCACTGTTTGGGCACATGGCAGAGCTCGGAAGGGAAGGAGCGCCATTTGACTTTCCAATGCAAAATGGGCTGGAATTGTCGCGTTTGGAAAGCCCCTGATGTGCCTAAACATTAGAAACCCCCCACAAGTGAAACCATTTTGGAAAGTAGACCCCCTAAGGAACTTATATAGATGTTGGGTGAGCACTTTGACTCACCCAGTGCTTCACAGAAGTTTATAATGTAGAGCCGTAAAAAAAAAAATCATATTTTTTCACAAAAATTATATTTTTGCCCCCAATTTGTTATTTTCCCAAGAGTAACTGAAGAAATTGGACCCCAAGAGTTGTTGTGCAATTTGTCCTGAGTATGCTGATACCCCATTTGTGGGAGTAAACCACTGTTTGGGCGCATGGCAGAGCTTGGGAGGGAAGGAGTGCCGTTTGACTTTTCAATGCAAAATTGACAGGAATTGAGATGGGACGCCATGTCGCGTTTGGAGAGCCCCTGATGTGCCTAAACATAGAAACCCCCTACAAGTGACACCGTTTTGGAAAGTAGACCCCCTAAGGATCTTATCTAGATGTGTGGTGAACTTTGAACCCCCCACTGTTTCACTACAGTTTATAACGCAGAGCAGTGAAAATAAAAAGTATTTTTTTTCCACAAAAATGATTTTTTAGCCCCCCAGTTTTATATTTTTGCAAGGCTAACAGGAGAAACCCCAAAAGTTGTTGTTCAATTTGTCCTGAGTACGCTGATACCCCATATGTGGGGGGGACCACCATTTGGGCGCATGGCAGAGCTCGGAAGGGAAGGAGTGTCGTTTGGAATGCAGACTTAAATGGAATGGTCTGCGGGCGTCACGCTGCCCCTGATGTGCCTAAACAGTAGAAAGCCCCCACAAGTGTCCCCATATTGAAAACTAGACCCCCAAAGGAACTTATCTAGATGTGTTGTGAGTAGTGTTGAGCGATACCTTCCAATATCCAGAAGTATCGGTATTGGATTGGATCGGCCGATATCCAAAAAATATCGGATATCGTCGATACCGATACCCGATACCAATGCAAATCAATGGGACACAAATATCGGAATGTATATAAGCCCTTTCTGCCCTTGTCCTTCCTGTTCCGGAGGGGGGAAGAGTGTGGGCGGACACTGTGCGTGTCTGTGTGTGCGGGTGGGGTCTGTGTGTGCCTGCCTGCTGGGGCTCTGTGCGGGCTGCCGGGGGCTCTGTGCGTGCTGCCGGGGCTCTGTGCGTGCCTGCCGGGGCTCTGTGCGTGCCTGCTGCGGCTCTGCACGGGCTGCCGGGGCTCTGTGCGGGCTGCCGGGGGCTCTGTGCGTGCTGCCGGGGCTCTGTGCATGCCTGCAGGGGCTCTGTGCGTGCCTGCCGGGGCTCTGTGCGGGCTTCCGGGGCTCTGTGCGGGCCTGCGTGGGCTGCCGGGGCTCTGAGCGGGCTGCCAGGGCTCTGTGCATGCCTGCACAAACTCTCGGCAGCCCGCACAGAGCCCCGACAGGCACATACAGACCCCCCACGGTCACGCACAGACCCCGCCCGTGCACACACACACACACACGCCGTCTCCGCCCACACTCCATTATAGTGCATAATTGCACTATAGGAACTTCCGATTCCGGTATCCGATATCGCAAAAGTATCGGAACTCAGTATCAGAATTCCGATACAGCGAATATCGGCCGATACCCGATATTTGCAGTATCGGAATGCTCAACACTAGTTGTGAGAACTTTGAACCCCCAAGTGTTTCACTACAGTTTATAACGCAGAGCCGTGAAAATAAAAAATCTTTTTTTCCCACAAAAATTATTTTTAAGCCCCCACATTTTTATTTTCCCAAAGGTAACAGGAGAAATTGGACCCCAAAAGTTGTTTTCCAATTTGTCCTGAGTAAGCTAATACCCCATATGTTGGAGTAAACCCCTGATTGGGCGTACTGGAGAGCTCGGAAGGGAAGGAGCACTGTTTTACTTTTTCAACGCAGAATTGGCTGGAATTGAGATCGGACGCCATGTCGCATTTGGAGAGCCCCTGATGTGCATAAACAGAGTAAACCTCCCAATTCTAACTCCAACCCTAACCCCAACACACCCCTAACCCTATCCCAACCTTAACCACACCCCTAACCCCAACACATCCCTAACCCTAATCCCAACCCTAACCACACCCCTAACTCCAACACACCCCTAACCCTAATCCCAACCATAACCCTAACCACACCCCTAACCCTGACACATACCCCTAACCCTAATCCCAACCATAAATGTAATCCAAACTCTAACTCTAACTTTAGCCTCAACCCTAACTTTACCCCCAACCCTAATCCTAACTTTAGCCCCAACCCTAACTTTAGCCCTAACCCTAACATATTTCAGCTCCAATTTGTTGTATTTTACCAAGGGTAACAGGAGAAAATAGACCCCAAAATTTGTTGTACAATTTGTCCTGAGTATGCTGATACCCAATATGTGGGGGTAAACCACTGTTTGGGCGCATGGCAGAGCTCGGAAGGAAAGGAGTGCCATTTGACTTTTCAATGCAAAATTGACTGGAATTGAGATGGGACGCCATGTTGCATTTGGAGAGCCCCTGATGTGCCTAAACATTGAAACCCCCCACAAGTGACACCATTTTGGAAAGTAGACCCCCTAAGGATCTTATCTAGATGTGTGGTGAGCACTTTGACCCAACAAGTGCTTCACAGAAGTTTATAATGCAGAGTCGTAAAAATAAAAAATCATATTTTTTCACAAAAATGATATTTTCGCCCCCAATTTTTTATTTTCCCAAGGGTAAGAGAAGAAATTGGACCCGAAAAATTGTTGTGCAATTTGTCCTGAGTACGCTGATACCCCATATGTGGGTGTAAACCATTATTTGGGCGCAGGGCAGAGCTCGGAAGGGAAGGAGCGCCATTTGACTTTTCAATGCAAAATTGACTGGAATTGAGATGGGACGCCATGTTGCGTTTGGAGAGCCCCTGATGTGCCTAAACATTGAAACCCTGTACAAGTGACACCATTTTGGAAAGTAGACCCCTTAAGGAACTTATCTAGATGTGTGTTGAGCACTTTGACCCAACAAGTGCTTCACAGAAGTTTATAATGCAGAGCCGTAAAAATAAAAAATCATATTTTTTCACAAAAATGATCTTTTCGCCCCCAATTTTTTATTTTCCCAAGGGTAAGAGAAGAAATTGGACCCGAAAAATTGTTGTGCAATTTGTCCTGAGTACGCTGATACCCCATATGTGGGTGTAAACCATTGTTTGGGCGCAGGGCAGAGCTCGGAAGGGAAGGAGCGCCATTTGACTTTTCAATGCAAAATTGACTGGAATTGAGATGGGACGCCATGTTGCGTTTGGAGAGCCCCTGATGTGCCTAAACATTGAAACCCTGTACACGTGACACCATTTTGGAAAGTAGACCCCTTAAGGAACTTATCTAGATGTGTGTTGAGCACTTTGACCCAACAAGTGCTTCACAGAAGTTTATAATGCAGAGCCGTAAAAATAAAAAATCATATTTTTTCACAAAAATGATCTTTTCGCCCCCATTTTTTTATTTCCCCAAGGGTATGAGAAGAAATTAGACCACAATAGTTGTTGTGCAATTTGTCCTGAGTACGACGATACCCCATATGTGGGGGTAAACCACTGTTTGGGCGCATAGCAGAGCTCGGAAGGGAAGGAGCGCTATTTTACTTTTCAATGCAAAATTGACTGGAATTAAGATGGGATGCCATGTTGCATTTGGAGAGCCCCTGATGTGCCTAAACATTAAAAACCCCCACAAGTGACACCATTTTGGGAAGTAGACCCCCTAAGGAACTTATCTAGATGTGTTTTGATAGCTTTGAACCCCCAAGTGTTTCACTACAGTTTATAACGCAGAGCCGTGAAAATAAAAATTCTTTTTTTTTTTCACAAAAATGATTTTTAGCCCCCAGTTTTGTATTTTCACAAGGGTATCAGGATAAATTGGACCCAAAAAGTTGTTGTCCAATTTGTCCTGAGTACGCTGATACCCGATATGTGGGGGGGAACCACTGTTTGGGCGCATGACAGAGCTCGGAAGGGAAGGAGCGCCATTTGGAATGCAGACTTAAATGGATTGGTCTGCAGGCGTCACTATGCATTTGCAGAGCCCCTGATGTACCCAAACAGTACAAACCCCCCACAAGTGACCCCATATTGGAAACTAGACCCCCCAAGGAACTTATCTAGATGTGTTGTGAGAACTTTGAACCCCCAAGTGTTTCACTACAGTTTATAACGCAGAGCCGTGAAAATAAAAATTCTTTTTTTTTTTCACAAAAATGATTTTTAGCCCCCAGTTTTGTATTTTCACAAGGGTATCAGGATAAATTGGACCCCAAAAGTTGTTGTCCAATTTGTCCTGAGTACGCTGATACCCAATATGTTGGGGGGGAACCACTGTTTGGGCGCATGACAGAGCTCGGAAGGGAAGGAGCGCCATTTGGAATGCAGACTTAAATGGATTGGTCTGCAGGCGTCACGTTGCATTTGCAGAGCCCCTGATGTACCCAAACAGTACAAACCCCCCACAAGTGACCCCATATTGGAAACTAGACCCCCCAAGGAACTTATCTAGATGTGTTGTGAGAACTTTGAACCCCCAAGTGTTTCACTACAGTTTACAACGCAGAGCCGTGAAAATAAAAAATCTTTTTTTTCCCACAAAACGTATTTTTTGGCCCCCAGTTTTGTATTTTCCCAAGGGTAGCAGGAGAACTTGGACCCCAAAAGATGATTTCCAATTTGTCTTGAGTAAGCTGATACCCCATATGTTGGGGTAAACCCCTGTTTGGGCGCACGGGAGAGCTCTGAAGGGAAGGAGCACTGTTTTCCTTTTTCAACGCAGAATTGGCTGGAATTCAGATCGGATGCCATGTCCCGTTTGGAGAGCCCCTGATGTGCCTAAACAGTGGAAACCCCCAATTATAACTGAAACCCTAATCCAAACACACCCCTTACCCTAATCCCAACAGTAACCCTAACCACTCCTCTAACCCAGACACACCCAACCCTATTCCCAACCGTAAATGTAATCCAAACCCTAACCCTATCTTTAGCCCCAACCCTAACTGTAGCCCTAACCCTAGCCCTAACCCTAGCCCTAACCCTAGCCCTAACCCTAGCCCTAACCCTAGCAATAACCCTAGCCCTAACACTAGCCCTAACCCTAGCCCTAACCCTAGCCCCAACCCTAGCCCTAACCCTAGCCCTAACCCTAGCCCCAACCCTAACCCTAGCCCCAACCCTAGCCCCAACCCTAACCCTAGCCCTAACCCTTGCCCTAACCCTAGCCCTAACTCTAGTCCTAACTCTAGTCCTAACTCTAGTCCTAACTCTAGCCCTAACTCTAGCCCTAACCCTAACCCTAATGGGAAAATGGAAATAAATACATTTTTTTATTTTTTTATTTTTCCCTAACTAAGGGGGTGATGAAGGGGGGTTTGATTTACTTTTATAGTGGGTTTTTTAGCGGATTTTTATGATTGGCAGCCATCACACACTGAAAGACGCTTTTCATTGCAAAAAATATTTTTTGCGTTACCACATTTTGAGAGCTGTAATTTTTCCATATTTGAGTCCACAGAGTCATGTGAGATCTTGTTTTTTGTGGGACGAGTTGACGTTTTTATTGGTAACATTTTCGGACACGTGACATTTTTTGATCACTTTTTATTCCGATTTTTGTGAGGCAGAGTGATCAAAAACCAGCTATTCATGAATTTCTTTTGGGGGAGGCGTTTATACCGTTCCGCGTTTGGTAAAATTGATAAAGCAGTTTTATTCGTCGGGTCAGTACGATTACAGCGATATCTCATTTATATCATTTTTTTTATGTTTTGGCGCTTTTATACAATAAAAACTATTTTATAGAAAAAATAATTATTTTGGTATCGCTTTATTCTCAGGACTATAACTTTTTTATTTTTTTGCTGATGATGCTGTATGGCAGCTCGTTTTTTGCGGGACAAGATGACGTTTTCAGCGGTACCATGGTTATTTATATCAGTCTTTTTGATCGTGTGTTATTCCACTTTTTGTTCGGCGGTATGATAATAAAGCGTTGTTTTTTGCCTCGTTTTTTTTTTTTTCTTACGGTGTTTACTGAAGGGGTTAACTACTTTTTTTTTCTTTATTTAGGATATTTTTTTTATTTTTTTTTTTACACATGTGGGGAATTTTTTTTTAACTTTTTTACTTTGTCCCAGGGGGGGACATCACAGATCATTGATCTGGCAGTGTGCACAGCACTCTGCCAGATCTGCGATCTGCTGTGCAGGGCTGCAGGCTTACCAAGTGTCTGCTCTGAGCAGACACTCGGTAAGCCACCTCCCTCCCTGCAGGACCCGGATGCCGCGGCCATCTTGGATCCGGGACCTGCGGCGAGGAGGGAGGTAGGAGACCCTCGAGCCCCCTCCCTGCGCGATGCTTCCCTATACCGCCGGTACACCGCGATCATGTTTGATCGCGGTGTGCCGGGGGTTAATGTGCCGGGGGCGGTCCGTGACCACTCCTGGCACATAGTGCCGGATGTCAGCTGCGATAGTCAGCTGACACCCGGCCGCGATCGGCCGCGCTCCCCCCGTGAGCGCGGCCGATCGCGTATGACGTACTATCCCGTCGGTGGTCATACGGGCCCACCCCACCTCGACGGGATAGTACGTCAGATGTCAGGAAGGGGTTAAAGAGGTTGTCCGACCACGAAATCCACAATTTTCTTTAAAGCTAATCTGTGCTGTATGGTGATAAACAACAATGCTATAAATTTTGTTTTTCTGTTTCTGCCTTTCATTCATCCTGAATTTCACTTTATTCCCTGCACCCGCTTTAGTTACCTGCAGCTCTACCAAACTTGACAGCTCCCTGTGCTTCACTAGCACCGCCCGGCCTCAGTGTCGAGCACCGCCCTCTGCCCGCCCACTGTACACTCATTGGCTGTCAGTAATCTGCCTCTGTGCTGACCTCTGTCACTCATCCCAGCACTGGAATAACAGAGCATGGACCCTGCCAGGGTCGGCTCCAGGTTTTCATGGGCCCCGAGCGAAAGAGTCTCAGTGGGCCCCTTTAACATATACCACAAATGACGCAAAGATACAGCAGAGGAATATAGGTATAGTTCAATGTCAAAGATTTCACTTCTTCCATTGCATGAATGATATCAATAGCTCACAAACCAGACAGTATAGTCCTCCATACAGTATTATTGGCACCACATAGTGCTCCATACAGAATAATGAGCCCCATATTTTGCTTCATACAGAATAATGGACCCCCTATAATGCTCCATACAGCATAATGAGCCCCATATATTGCTCCATACAGAATAATGAGTCCTATATATTGCTCCATACAGTATATAATAGGCCACATATATTGCTCCATACAGTATAATGAGCCTCATATATTGCTCCATACTGTATAATGCCCCCATATATTGCTCCATACAGTATTATACCCAAATATATTGCTCCATACAGTATAATGGCCTCATATATTGCACCATACAGTATAATGGCCCCATATAATGCTCTATAAAGAATAATGAGCCCCATATACTGCTCCATACATAATGGGCCCTATATAATATTCCATTCAGTATATGATGGGGTCCATATAACGCTACAGTATATGATGGGCCCCATATATTACTCCATATATAATGGAATCCATATAATGCTCCATACAGTATAGAAAGAGACCCATAGAGTATAATTATTGTTATTATTTGTTTATATAGCATCATTGATTCCATGGTGCTGTACATGAGAAGGGGTTACATCAAAATACAAATATCACTTACAGTAATCAAACTAACAATGACAGACTGGTACAGAGCTAAGAGGACCCTGCCCTTGCGGGCTTACATTCTACAGGATTATGGGGAAGGAGACAGTAGGTTGGGGGTTGCAGTAGCTACTGTAGTGTTGAGGTCGAAGAGTGGTCATTACAGGTTGTAAGCTTCTTTGAAGAGATGGGTTTTCAGGTTCCGTCTGAAGGATCCAAATGTGGTGGATAATCGGACGTGTTGGAGCACAGAATTCCAGAGGATGGGGGATAGTCGGGAAAAATCTTGGAGGCGATTGGGTGAGGAGCGAATAAGTGTGGAAGAGAGATGAAGGTCTTGGGAGGACCGGAGATTACGTGAGGGAAGATATTGAGAGAATAGTTCAGAAATATACGGAGGAGAAAGGTTATGGATGGCTTTGTAGATTGGTGTTAGTAGTTTAAACTGGATATGCTGGGAAATTGGCAGCCAATTAATTAGTCGGGCAGCAGAGTTATGGACGGACTGGAGTGGTGCGAGAGAGTTAGAAGGTAGGCCACAGAGAAGGAGTAGTCGAGGGGGGAGATGACTAGGGCATTCACAAGCATTTTGGTAGAGTGATGGTTGAGGAAAGGACGGATTCTGGAAATAGTTTTGATCTGGAGGCGACAGGAGGTGGCGAGAGCTTGGATGTGCATTTTGAAGGAAAGGGCAGAGTCAAGGGTTACTCCAAGGCAGCGGATTTCTGGGACAGGGGAAAATGTGATGTCTTATTGTTATAGATAGATCAGGTAGGGAAAATATGCGAGATAGAGGAAAGATAATTAGTTCAGATTTGTCCACATTGAGTTTGAGGAAGAGAGAGGGGAAGAAGGAAGATATGGCTGATAGACACTCTGGGATTCTGGACAGCAGAGAAGTGATGTCTGGGCCAGAGAGGTAGATCTGAGTATCATCAGCATATAGATGGTACTGGAAGTCATAGGATTTTATGAGTTGTACCACGCCAATGGTATAGATTGAGAAGAGAAGGGGTCCTAGGACAGAGCCTTGGGGGACAAAACAGAGAGAGGGCGAGATGAGGAGGTAGTGTGGGAGTAGAAAACGTTAAATGTGTGGTTGGTAAGGTATGAGGAGATCCAGGAAAGGGTAAGGTATTTGACACCAAAGGAAGAGAAGATCTGTAGTAGGAGGCAGTGGTCAACTGTGTCGAAGGCAGAGGACAGGTCTAGAAGGAGGAGTATAGAAAATTGTCTGTTAGCTTTGGCTGTAAGTAAGTTATTAGTAAGTTTGGTCAGGACAGTCTCAGTGGAATGGTGGGGACGGAAGCCAGATTGTAGAAGAGCAAGTTAGATGCAAAGTGAGAGGAAAGTTCAGCGTGGATGTGCTGCTCAAGGAGTTTGGAAGCAAATGGAAGCAGAGATATGGGGCAATAGCTGGACATAGCGCTCGGGTCAAGGGATGGTTTTTTGAGGATAGTTGTGATTGCGGCATGTTTGAAAGCAGAGGGAAAGGTACCAGAAGTTCATGATAGGTTGAAGAGATGGGTTAGGGGTGGGGTAAGTGTGGTGGTGAGGTTAGGGAGGACGTTGTATGGGGTCAAGTGCACAAGTGGTGAGGTGTGATTTGGAGAGCAAGCTCACCTTCTTTTGGAGAGGGAAGTTATGGGGTTAGGGCATTGGTCTGGTACACAAAGAGGTTGTTGTGGTAGGACAACAAAGACTTGCCTTGTCTAGTCTATCTTGTTCTTGAAGTGCGTGGCACAGTCCTCGGCGGAGATTAGGGAAGTTGGAAGGGGCAGAGGTGGGCGGAGGAGGGTGTTAAAAGTGTTGAACTACTGTTTGCGGTTGTGGGATAAAGAAGATACGAGAGATGTGAAGTAGGCCTGTTTAGCAGAGGTGAGAGCTGATTTGAATACGAGTGTTGCTTGTTTGAATGTGGTGAAATCATCTTGCGAATGCGTTTTCTTCCAACACCGCTCTGCAATTCTGGATACTTGCGAAGCTTTTCTGTGATATTATTGTGCCAGGGTTGTCTATTGATTTGTTGCACTCTGCAATGCATGACAGGGGCGACCGAGTCGATAGCTGATGCAGGAATAGCATTGTAGAAACTAGTGTCAGTGTTGTGGAGTGAAGATATGGAGGACAGTGGCAGAATAGAGTCAGAGAGTGCGCGAGTGTCTAGATGTGCAAGGTTTCTGCTGGGGTGTGCAAGTTGGTGGACATGGGTGACAGGTGAGGAGGACAGGGATGAAAACGTGAATAGATGGTGGTTAGATAAAGGGAAAGGAGGGGTTGTGAAGTTAGATAGGGAGCAGAGATGGCTGAAGACCAGGTCTACTGTATTGTGAAAAAAAGAAAGAACACTGAGTCATAGCTAATTTAGAAAAGTGAGAAACGCCTTTATTTGAACTATACAACACACAAGACGAACAATTGTAAAAAAGAGGCACGTGTAAAACAGCCACATGGACTAGAGGTAAACACTGGGTATGTGATCAAAAAATCCCAAGTAATTGGGTGCCAGCTGCAGAGCAATGCATCACGAGTATATGGGAGCTAGATGTGTCACCATAAAAACAATAGATTTAAAAATAAGCATAATAGGGAACCCTATAGAAACATACAGTTGTTTATGGTGCAAATTGCTACCCTAAATATATCAGAGTCCCTAAGCTGCTTACATATCTATAGTCAACCAATAGGTGCTGATGACACAAAATAGCAAAGTATGAAAAAGTCAGAGTCCAATTACATTACCCGTCATGATGCAGAGCAATGGAGCTGGGACCAGTTCCCCAACGCACGTTTCAGTACGCGATGACCTTCTTCAGGGGGTGTGGCTAGTAGGGGTGATGACACCTGTTTTTATATTGGTGAAGCCTAATCACCTGCATTGCAAGCACCAATCAAATAAAACCTTTAAACGCATGTGCGTAGCCATAAGTGTCATGTATCAGCGCGGTTAGTGTGAGTCCGGTCACATGGGGAGGGCGGAGCCTCACCGTTCCCCGGTGACCAGATGCACAGAGGGCGGCTACTGTATGTCCGTCTGAGTGGGTAGCTGAGGAGGACCACTGAGTAAGTCCAAAAGATGAAATGAGTGACAGGAGTTTGTAGGCTAGATGTCAGAGAGTCCTGTATTTCAGCTGATGTTATTTGTGGGTTTTTATTTGAATCCTGAACAATTTTCCTGGCATTTGTCACAGGTCACAGGTTAGGATGTTACCTTTAGTAGCCATTCAAACCCATTCGTGTCAACTTCTGTGCATGTTATCAGGCCAAAATCACCAGGATATGTGAACTTTTGATCAGGGTCATTTGGATGTTTTGGGTTGTCATTATGATTTAAAAAGAGAAAACACAGTAGTTTGACAATAAATGGCTTCACTCAACCACTAACCATGAGTGGAGAAAAAGTTTTGGTGTTATAATTTATATTCTCTGAAAAAAGGACAAGAAAGCAAAAATTCTGCCGGGGTATGTAAACATTTGAGCACAACTGTAAATTCCACTGTCAATCTTTGACATCGGCATTTAACATGCGCATGTCGAAAGCACGTCTCAAATGCCGTCCATCGGCACCCCTGTCACATGACTGCAGGGCGCCGATGTGATGGCATGACAACCGGGGGTCTGCAGGAGACCCCTGTGGTTGTCATTGCAGATCTGCTATGAGTACCGCCCCGTGGTCAGCATTCATAGCAGATGATCACTTCTGCTACACATAGCCGGAATGAAGCAGATCAGAAGATCGCAGCTTCAAGTCTCATAAAAAGACTATTAAAGACAGTAGAAAGTAAAAAAAAATGTTTTAAAAAATATTTTAAAATGTTTTTAAAAATATTAAAAAAAAATAAAAAGATAAAACTTCAAATCACCCCCTTTTTTCCCCATTCAAAACAAAACAATAAAAAAAACACAAAAATACACATTTGGTATCTCTGCATTCAGAATCGCCCGATCTATCAAAATCTAAAAAGAATTAATGTGATTGAGAAAAAAATCAAAACCCCAGCAACACTGCAACATTGCAATAAAATGCAATAACAGGTGATCAAAAGACTTTATTTACCCCAAAATGATATTGATAAAAACGTCAGATCGGTGCGAATAAAATAAGCCCTCACCCAACATTTAGTGAACATGGTAAAAAAAAACAAAAAAACAAAACCAGTTGTGGAATTGCACTTGGAATTTTTTGTTTCCATTTTCCAATACACTCCATGGTAAAATCAATTGTGTCCTTCAAAAGTACAACTCGTCCCGCAATAAACCCATACGGCTATATGGACGGAAAAATAAAAAAAAGTTGTGGCTCTGTGAATAAGGATAGCAAAAAACTAAAATGCAAAAACTGAAAATCCCAAGGGAGTGAAAGAGTATTTGTCTAAGGCCGAGGTCACACTAGCGTGGAATACGGAGAAAACATCGCATAGCACTGGGATCAGTGTTAATCTATGGGGAAGATCACATCTGCGATTATTTTCTCATGCTGACTCAATCATTGTGCTGTCTATTATATCTCCTACTTGGCAGCTCTCTACATAACCTTCTTCCCTTATAATTACGTTTTACAATTACCCTCCACCCAGGGGTAGACATGCCATTTAAGGGGCCCAGTAGATATGGGGACCCACTATCACTTTAAAAATAGCTTCTCAATGTCTTTTGATATTGCATATGAAGGACCAAACTAATTTCTAGTCTCATAGTTAATAGTAGATTTTTTTTTTAAGAGACTTAACAGGGTATTCCATAAAGAAATACTGGACAGGGGCCTAATACTGTTCTTGAACAGGAGCATTCCATGTCTTCCCTTGCCTCGTAGTATTGCTCCCAGACTTTACACTCAGTAAAGCAGAGGGACCATGGCAGCTCTGGAGCCAAAATCTGCATGGAAAAGTGTATTGTTGTAAACCATATCAAAAGCAGCAGTTTAGCCAGCTATGGAGAGAAGATGCACAGATTCTACACCGACAGAAGAGGAATGAAGGATACAAAAGACAAACTTTGGACAAATTAACCAATTATTGGAGTTTTAACCTGAAGAAAACAATTTTCTGTTAACGTGAACCTGTCACATCCTTTTTTCTTTATATTAAGCTGCCCCCAGTGTCTTGTTGGGAGATTTCGATGACGTAGGGGGCAGTGGGGGAAGGAATTAGGATGCGACGGGTGTGGAGAATTTCAAAGGACATTTAATTGACCATGACTGGAAAGTAAGAGATCCCCGCCTCTATGTGACTGAAACAAAAGGGATGTGGTGCAATCATTAAGGTATATAAAGTGTTTTTTGCAAAAAATACTAGGACGTTTTGCTTGAGAAAAACATGTTAGTGATGGATCACTAATAAGACATTGGGGGCATTTTAACCCATTACCTACCAATGTCCTTTTTTTGGGACGCCTAATCTTTAGCTTCTAGCAACTAAGATTTTATAATTTTTATAATTAGGTCCAATTTTTTGTGTTGTGTTTGTAAAATGAATGTTTTCAAAATAGGAAATCATGTCATTGTCATTTTTAATTGAATATTGGGATGCCCCTTTCTGAAAAATCCGTACTTGTAAAAATTTTAATTTGGCAAGTAATGGGTTAATATAAAAAAAAAGATGCGGTGATTCCCTCTAAGCTTTCCAGATCCCAAAATATAGCAGTAGACAAAATATTTCAGCCGATGCAATGTCAGTGGACTTCCAGTTAAACATGAATATTTGGCTCTGGCGCCAGCTATATAGAGTGACAATACAGGAGGCGTTTTTTGGGTCAAGCCCTCATAAATATAGATTATTCTGTTGTCCTTCGAAAATGATTAAGAAGAGCTCAAATTTTATCACATCTTTTTAATAATGTTCAAAAAATTACCTGACACCATAAACACCAGTATAACATAAAATGAACTGGGGGAAAAAAACAAAAAAAAACAAGCATCGTATTTAAATTTCATCTTTTTTTTTTCTTTTAAAATAAATTACAGGTTTTTTTACAGATACAAAGCTAAACAAAGCGATCCATTTGTACATTTTATGTAAAAAAACCATGATTATCGTAGTCATCATCATCAATTAACATCAAAAGAAAACGATACATTCTCTATGTTGTCAAAAGCAGCAGCGAAATTAAAAAAAACAACAAAGAATCACACATTTTATTAGCATTTTTAATATAGTTGTTATATGCAAAGAAATTACAAGCACTTTTAGCCCACAGAAATGTTATAGAGTTGGCACCATGGATCTAGACATTACTATGGGACAGGATCCATTTTCCTATGGTCATTTACATGGTACAGGATATAAGTTCATGTTTGGTAGGTGGGTCATTCACGTGTACGGTATGTTCTAGTGTTATTACTCCTTACAGACGACACAGACACCTTAAATACACACTTCATTACTTCAAAAATATTTTTTTTGTTTTCTTGACTCATGAGTATCGTTTCCGACCATGAAAGGATTTGGACAATTGATATGTCAAGCTCATGGATAGACAGACATTGAATATTGATAATATTAGGAAAGCAACATTTACCAGTTAGGCATAATTACTGCTTCAATCATTATACTCGACTATTTTATTGTATTAACGAAGATAAAAATCACAGCAAATTTTTAATTTAATTTTTTTTTAAGATGTGCATTTGTAGTTTTCGGCATGCCCTTCTTCGTAGTCCTATTTTATTGCAATTTTGGCACAAAAAAAAGAGTGGAGAAATGTTAAAAGAGTTGTCTCAATTTAGTAAGTCATCATTATCACTAATTCAAAGGATCAGTGAAAACTTGCGATTGATGAGTGTCCCATCACTGGGACCCCATTGATTCCAAGAACAGGGGTCTGATGTTCTCCATCTGGATGGAGCTATGGGCGCTTAGACTGCTGCTGTATCCAAGAAAAGGGCTCTGATGTGCTCCATCTAGATGGAGCTGTAACCCCTTAGACCCCAACTGATTCCAAAAATAGGGCTCTGATGTGCCTCATCTTGATGTCCGTTGGTCCTCCACTGATTCCAAGAACAGGGCTCTGATGTGCCCCATCTGGATGCCCCTTGGACTTCCACTGATTCCAAGAACAGGGCTCTGATGTGCCCCATCTGGATGCCCCTTGGACTTCCACTGATTCCAAGAACAGGGCTCTGATGTGATCCATCAGGATGCCCCTTGGACTTCCACTGATTCCAAGAACAGGGCTCTAATGTGTCCTATCTGGATTGAGCTATGGCCCTTTTGATCACTGATTCTAAGAACAGGGCTCTGATGTGCACTATCTGGTTGAAGCTATGGCCCCTTGGACCTTCACTGATTCCATGAACAGTGCTCTGATGTGCTCCCTCTGGATGAAGCTATGGCCCCTTGGACCTCCACTAATTACAAGAACAGGGCTCTGATGTGCCCCATCTGGATCAAGAACAGGGCTCTGATGTGCCCCATCTTGATGGAGTTATGGTTCTTCATTCGCATTACTGCTACATTTGTTGCTCATGTCCATTCCCCTGGATCATGGGGAGGGGGGAATGGACTAGTGGGACCCCCAGAGATCACCAAGTTATCACCTATCCTGTATTAACATAGGGTTGGGACAACCCCTTTAATTGCTTTTTATGAGGAGGTATTAACTAAGTAATAGTGTTCTTATTAAGGAGTTTAGGCCTCAGGAGGAAGACATTTAATGAAAACTTGAACCAGGACAGAATCCTTTCTATTATAATATCTGAATAATGCCCCTAAACTACCCATCGAGTGAGTTAAGTTATCACCCTGAACCTCAATGCAAAGTCTGTAGGTCGGCTGCAATCTAACAGTGTTCCTTTTATATTAGTTTCTTATGTGGAAGAAGGGCCTGGGTGCGGCTGCTACATCTAAACCCCCTACTCTCCCAATCACAAATATCACACATGACTATCTCATTAACCCATGTATTTTATTATGGAAATTCACTGTTGAACTTCCTAATTTAAAGTTTGGACGGGGCCTTGTTGTATACACACAACCAAACTCTTAATCCCACCCAACTCTACCCATGTCTGGAATGTGAATCTGTCTTCAGAATGAAGGTCTGCAGACCACCGACCACCATTAACTCTCTACCTAGATGTAGTGCAGTCAACAGCTTCCAAAAATGTAATATCAGGGCACCACCGTTCTGGCAAAGGTTGTAGAAGTAAAAGGTGGGACATTTTTTAAACATCCTGTGGGAATGCTCCATAAATATCTGTAGCATATTTAGTATGCTTACATCAACACTCTAGAAAAGGTCAAGAGTTTGAGAAGTCCAACCTTGACCTAGACCAGATTTTCCATTGTGGATTTACACTCTATACCAGCATCGTCTTTTTACACTTTTTTTTTGTGTGGTTGTTTCAAAATGGTTTAATCTTGAGACCACGGAAATCATATTGGAAAACTAGGGTAACAAAATAAGTTGATGCATATTTTGAAAATTAGCCTTGGTGGATGACCGTAATGATATATAATTTAATTTTTTTATTTTTTTATTTTTGGCTTGATTCTAATATAATAAGAAAATGTATAACTAGTATCTATATATATAATTGTCTAAGGGTTTTTCCGTCTGTCTGTCTGTCTGTCTGTCTTTCTGTCTGTCTGTCCTGGAAATCCTGCGTCTCTGATTGGTCGAGGCCGCCAGGCTTCGACCAATCAGCGACGGGCACAGTATCGACGTAGATGTCATAATGGTTGCCATGGCGACGATGATGTCATAAAGGTTGCCTCGACCAATCAGCGACGGGCACAGTCTGCCGCGAATTCTGGAATCATCATTGTCCATATACTACGGGGACATGCATATTCTAGAATACCCGATGCGTTAGGCGGCCTCGACCAATCAGCGATGGGCACAGTATCGACGTAGATGTCATAATGGTTGCCATGGCGACGATGATGTCAAAAAGGTTGCCTCGACCAATCAGCGACGGGCACAGTCAGAATCATCATTGTTCATATACTATGGGGACATGCATATTCTAGAATACCCAATGCGTTAGAATCGGGCCACAGTCTAGTGGTTATATAAATGGTATATTTTTTGGAGAATTTTCAACCAATTTACTTGTTTGAATCAAGTGCTTGAAATGGCAGTGATATTGCGCTGTTACAGCCTGAGAGTGCCGTTAGTGGTGACAAGTGTCTGTTTCATTATCCTAAGTCAAGTAACAATGTCCGTTGCTTAAAGTGTAGTCCTGGTGACAAGTGTCAGTAATTATTTATCTCTGTTGATGAATTGTAATTGTAGCAACCGATTTCTGATGAGCCATCAGCTTGAGTGTGCCAACTACATGTGGTTCCAAGGTCACCGGTTGGGGGAACGCTAGTGAATGTGTAATTCACCCATTAATATTCCATTTATACTTCAATTAGTGCCAGTTGTTTGACAGTTTGACAATTATTTAAAGAGATGACAAAAATACATTAGACTTTCTGGGTCTAATTAGGTGAAATTACTTTAACTGGCTGCCATATTCATTTCACCATATATCAATACTAATAACATGGAAGGAACCGAAACCCTGCAGAACTCAAAAGTTGAGTATAGTGCAATTTTTAATCATTTGCTCTCTATACCTTTCATCACGTGTTGATTCAACATTAGGTTTTCATTTTGAAGGATAATTTGGAAATCTAAAATATGTTTCAGCCCACCCAATTTTTTTTTAATGATTTGTTTATTTTATTTTGAATCTAATGTTTGTAATGAAATATAAATTTTGCAAATGAACATATTTTTAATCGTGGAATAAAATTAATAATGTATTAATAATGATGATAGGAAATACCACGGCTACTATTATTAAAAAAATATATAGGAAGTTGTTGGAATAAATTAAGGGAAATTTGCAAAATGTTTACATTTATTTTATGGCTGATATGTTTTTATCCAAGTTTAAACAAAGTTAGTCTGTTCAACTTATAAAACCTTTTTTTAATAGTTAGACATTTTTGATATCACCTTTTGCTTTATCACCTTTCTAAAAAAAAATGGTTGGAAAGATTGAAGATAATGGCTTAAATTGACCATCACGGAGCAATTGCACAGTAGGCTACACTGTCCAATAACGTTTGTAAAAAATAAATATATACGTCAGAATGGCATAAAAAGAAGTAATACATTACCATAACCCTATTGTCTCCTATTATATGCTCAGCCAATTCCTGGCTGGACATAATTGGGAAAGTATTGGTGGGGGAAAAATGAAGTTGGTATAGTTTACTCTTATGCCATTCAAACCAATTTTTTTTTAGTGAAGTAGACAGCCCCTTATATAAAAAATGGAACAAATGTTAATAGATGTTGCTTGTATTTTTTCCAACACTTACTGATTAAAAAAGTACAATTTTCTGCTATTACTCAAATTTCTTCAATTTAATATAAATAATTCTATGAATGTCACCATTCCAAATACAAGAAAAGCACCAGCATATATAATAAATATACATCATACATTAATCAAATACTCAAGGCTGTAGTGGTAATCTGATCATAAGTTATAAAGGAAAAGGATAAAATTGAATAAACTATTTGAAATGTGAAAAGTTTGATCATCTTTTATATTTTACGTTAAAGTTTAGTTTTTACAATACATAAATGTTTTATATAGTTAAATCCTAAAATAAATCTATAATTTATACCATTATCTCATTATCTTATTGTAATTTATTTAAGGTTTTACATCAAAATAGTTGGGATTTTAATATTTTAAAAGATACTAAAATATTTATCAGGCTTAATTCTTCTTTAATTATAATAATTCAGAAACCTGCTATATACGTAATGATAGAATTTTTGAAAATACTTTATTTTTTATTCAGTGGTTTGTGTCTAAAAATGTCTGTGGAGAGGGAAAAGGAGAGGGTAGGAAGGAAGGACAAAAGGGTGGGAGGGAAGAAATGAAGGACTGTAGGGTGGGAGAAAAGTAGTGGAGGGTTTAAAGGAGAAATGAAAGGACTATGGTCAGAAGTAAGAAAGGAAGGAAGGACTGTTGTGTAGGACCGAAAGGTGAGAAAGAAGTACTAAGAGTTGGGAAAGAACAAACTAAAGGTGAAGGGTGGGAAGGAAGAATTGTGAGGTAGAAAGCAAACAAGGAAGGACTGGATGGTGGGAAGGAAGAATTGAAGGACTGGATGGTAGTATGGATGAAAGTAATGAATGGAAGTTTGGAATGAAGAAATGAAGTACGAATTGAAGGACTGGATGGTAGTATGGATGAAAATAATGAATGGAAGTTTGGAATGAAGAAATGAAGTACGAATTGAAGGACTGGATGGTAGTATGGATGAAAGTAAGGAATGTGTTGTGAATTTGGTTTTTGGGCTCCCCCAGTGGTCACTGGTGGTACTGGACTTGTGTGCTTCACTTTCTCTGTTCACCTGTTTCCATCAGGATATGGGAGTATCCTATTTAGCCTTGCTTCTCAGTTATTCTAGTGCCGGCCATCAATGTAACCAGAGCCTTTCTGTTGCATGTTCCTGCTTCTAGACTACTATCAGCTAAGTTGGACTCTTAGTCCTAAGTTTGTTTGCATTTTTGTTCCAGTTCACAGTTATGTTATGTTTCTGTAGCTGGAAGCTCTTGTGGGCCGAAATTACCACTCCGGTGTCATGAGTTGACACATGAGTCTTAAAGTAATTTCTGGATGGTATTTTAATAGGGTTTTCAGCTGACCGTGAAGTTCCCTATTGTATCTTCTTGCTATCTAGTAAGCGGACCTCGCTTTGCTGAACCTACCTTCATACTGCGTATGTCTTTTCCTCTGAACTCACCGTCAATATATGTGGGGGGCTTCTGTCTCCTTTTTGGGGGAATTTCCCTAGAGGTAAGCCAGGTCTGTTTTTTCCTCTATTAGGGTTAGTTAGTTCTCCGGCTGGCGCTGGGCGTCTAGGGATAAAACGTAGGTACGTCACCCGGCCACTGTTAGTTGTGTGGTAGGTTTAGCTCACGGTCAGCTCGAGATTCCATCACCCAAGAGCTAGTCTGTTATTTTAGTTCTCTGACGTTCCCTTGCCATTGGGAACCATGACAGGAATGGAAGTTTGGAAAGAAGAAATTAAGTATTGGATAGTAAGATGGAAGAAAGGAAGGACTGGATGTTGGGAAGGAAGGACTCCAGGGTGGAAAAGAAATACAGAAGGGTTAGAAAGAAGTACTAAGAGTTGGCAAGGAACAATAAAAGTAGGGGTGGAGGGTGGTAAGGAGGTATTGTAAGGTAGAAAGTAAAAAAGGAAAGACTAGATGTAGGATAGAAGAAAAGAAGGACTGGATGTTGGGAAGGAAGGACTGCAGCATGGAAAGGAAAGACTGAAGGGTAAGAAAGAAGTACTAAGAAGGAAAGAGCAAAGTAGGGGTGGAGGGCGAGAAGAAAGAAAGTACAGAAGGTCTGAAACAGTTTTTGAATTTAGCGTTTGCAATGAAATATGGAATTTTGTAAATGTATTTTTTAAGAAACAATAAAATGGAAGGTGGTAAACAAGAATGGAAAGAGTGAAGGGTGGGAAAGAAAAAGCGCTACAGTGGGCTTGTTTATTTTAGAAAAAAGACGCCTCAGGAGATCTCATTTACCTGTATAAATATATGTGTGGTCAGTACAGAGGACAGTATTTGACTTATTCCTTCCAAAGACCGTACTAAGGACCAGGGGGCACTCGTTACAGGTGAAAGGCGATTGTGGCAGGTAAATAGGAAAGGGTTCTTTACAGTTAGAGCAGTCAGACTGTGGAATGCCGACCACAGGAGGTAGTAATGGCCGACACTATAACAGCTTTTATACAAGGGCTGCATGATTTCCTTGATACACAGAACATTTTTGGGTTATAGTTAAATTAGTGATAAAATGTACAATTGGTGGAGAAAGGTTGAACTTAATGGACCGAGGTCTTTTTTCAACCTATATAGCTATGTAAGTATGAGTGGAAGTGGGAAGGAAAAATTTAAGAAAGTGGGAATAATAGGAAGGATTGAAATGAGTCATGAAGAAAAAGAGAAAGGATAGGAAGGGAAGGAAATGGGGAGGACATATAGTGGGTGGAATGGAAAAAAGGTGTGAAGGAAAGGAGTCCAAAAGAACAGTTATTTGAGAATGAAAGCCTTTAAAAAAAATATCTATACTTTCCATACTTTGTCATTTTATAGTAAGCATTTCTAAAAAAAAACAATTACTTATTTTGCGGACTATAAGATGCACCGGACCTTAAGACGCACACCACGCACCCCAAACGTTGGGGTGGAAAATAGGGAAAAAAATGTATTTTAAAATGGTGGTGTGTCTTATAGTCAGCTTTTACGATAGCTTTCAGAAAATGCTCCGGGCTTTCAGAAAATGTCTGCTGAGTCCCTGCCCTTCCCATCATCTTCACTTCGGTGAACTTTGGGAAAAAGGCTGTCGGAGGAGGCGCATGCGCAGATTGAGATCTGAGGAGATGAGATCTTAATCTGCGCATGCGCCGCTTACGACAGCCATTTTTCCAAAGTCCACAGCAGTGAAAACAATGGAAAGTGTGGGGACTCTGACGACATTCTGTGTAATCCCGGAACCTGCTGTCACAGCCATGCACCGCCATACACTGCGACTTCCCTGCCCTTGGCTCACAGCATCACCCACATTCTGCCATTGCCAGCTTCCCGAAGCCGATCCTGCCTCCTGGGACTGCGGTCCACCGCTGCTACCCCCCTGGTAAGCTACATTCAGATTATAAGATGCACCCCCATTTGACCACCAAATTTTTGGGGAGAAAAGTGTGTCTTATAATCTGAAAAATACGGTATATTTCAAATAAAAAAATATAGAAGAAAACCTGACAAATAGGAAATAGAAATACTTAGGACAATCGTTTTTCTATATTTCAAATCTTTATAAATACTTTCAAAAAGGAAAAAATGTTGCTTGCTATCTAAATAAAATCTTCAGGCTTTGTTCAGACTGCTTTGAAGGTTATTCAAACTAAAAAACTGCAAAACTGCATCAATTCCTATATTATCATAAAGCCCTTTGACTAACTGTTATGTTTTAATTGTATTTTATTAAAACTATTTTTTCAAAATAATTCTGTTATCATTCTGTATTTTTTAAACCTTTCTTTTTACAACTCATTGATATATAATCACTGTCATTAATAAAATTTATAAAAGAAATGGATTAATAAAGAAAAACTTATCTTTTACATTGAGATAAAAGGAGTTGTACACAACTGGAAAAAATATATATATTTTTTTCTAGAAACGGCGCCACATCCATAAAATGATTGTGTCTGGTACTACAGCTTAGTTGTAGTCAAATGAATGAGCTGCAATACCACATTCAACCTGTGAACAAGAGTAACGCCGCTTTTCAAAAGAAATAATTTTTGTTTGTATCCTGAATTTAACGCTTATGAACATAAGACTTCCTTCTAAAATCTCTGGTACCTACCTTCTTTTACGTTTTCATACAAATAGTGACACTGACAGACAGAACTACACAGTAATATATATTCTGAAATCTCTCACAATATATTTTAATATTCTTGTTGCATTACTATATATGCTTGTGGAATGTATGATAAAATATAAATTCACAGTATTTTTAGAGTACTTCTTTTTCCCCATATGAAAAGGTAGCCTTTTGTGTGAAGAAACCATATTTATTGAAAAATGTAAAATTTGTTTAGGACTAGGCTTCTTTGGACTCACCAGAGGAGATCATTTTAAGAACATTTAGAGGTTTAATTTTAATTACATTTTGTAGTATCATTGTACATTCAGGAGATATCATCATTAGGATCTTATAGGGTATTTGTGAAAAAAATAATAAGAAGTAGACTCTAGTGGCAATTGGTTTGCACCAAATGGGAATGTTAGGATTTATGGTAACGTAGTACTCATAGGTTATATCACTAAGGTCTAACAGATTACTTGTAGAACTTCCAATAGGAAACAGACCCCGGTGTCAAGTGATGGCACTAAATGGGTTTGTCAAATTCACGACTGGCCAAAAAACCTTCCGGTACGCGAATGAGCCTGCTCGGACCTATGTCCAGTTGTATATAGATGTTCTACAAATCGATTTGCACAACTCAGTTTGTTGACTACGACAGCAATCTGTGAGAACTGCCTCTAACCTGATGGCATAAACATGGCTTACATTTCGATTAGCTAGCCCGGCATGACATCACTCGGCAACGACAAAGCAAGTTAACCAAAAGAAGAGCCATGGATGCTGTGAAGTAAACGGCAGTTCTCATGGCTCATGTTCAATGGCCACAGATTACTGATGTGGCCATTGGACCTGTTCAAGCAAATTAATGCTCATCAACTCTAGCGTATATTAGATTGCTTGTAGACTTTCCAATAAGAATAGACCCCTGTGCCAAGTGATGGCACTAAATTGGGTTGTCAGAACTTGTAGTCAAAGTTTAGACTGGCCAAAAAATCCTCTGCTACTCCAAGGGGCCAGCTCGACCCTATGTACAGTTGTATATAGAGATGCTGCGAATCGATTTGAAAAACTCAGTTCATCAACCACGACAGTAATCTGTGGCTGTAAAAATGGGTGCCATGAAAACTGCCTCTTACCTGATGGTATCAACATGGTTTATCTTTTGATTAGCCAGCCCGGGGTGACGTCACTCTGTAATGATGATATTGTGCTAGGTAAGCTAATCAAAAGAAGAGCCATGGATTCCGTCAAGTAAAAGACAGTTCTCATGGCTCATGTCCAACGGCCACAGATTACTGACAGTGTCAATGGACCTGGTCGTGCAAATTGATCCTCAAACTCTAGTTGTGTATATTAGATTACTTGTAGACCTTCCTACAAGAAATAGATCCAGATGTCAAGTAATGGCACTAAATTGGATTGGCAGAACGTTTAGTCAAATTCAAGGCTGGCCAAAAAATCCTTTGGTACTCCAAGGGTGCCAGCTCGACCCTATGTACCATTGTATATAGAGTTGCTGAAAATCGATTTGTACAACTCAGTTCATCGACCACAACAATAATCTGTTGCCGTAAAAAGGGAGCCATGAGAACTGCCTCTTACCTCATGGCATCAACATGGCTTATCTATTGACTAGCCGACCTGGCATCATTACACATTTTCTTCACTCCGCAATCATAATGTCTCAAATCAACAGAGCAAAAGATGCCATCAAGTAAGAGACAGTTCTCACGACTCCTGTCCAACGGCCATAGATTACTGACGTGGCCAATGGACCAGGTCGTGTAAATTGATTCTCATCAATTCTAGTTGTGCATATTAGTTAAGGATCAACTAGTGCTACTGCGTAAGGAATACTGCTGGAGAGATCAGCGCAAATAGGGTCTTATCCAACGCAAAGTGAATTGATATGATCAAATTCTACTCACCAGATGGAGCTTTTGATAAAGCATTTAAAGTTATCCATGGGTCAGCAAGTGACCATGCTGTAGATAAATGAATGTGTTAATGTGGATATAATCTGCGCTGCTGAATATTCATATGTCCAGACGTATTTCACATTGAGAGAGGTGGTTTATTCAACGCGTTTCAAAGTCTAAGTGACTTCTTCATGAGGAAATACCACATGAATTCGGCAGCGCAGATTATATATATCCACATTAGTGCTACTGCTTAGGAATGAGTGACGATATGTTTTCAGTGACGTCACCTATTCCTAAAAAAATCACTCTTTATTTTCTTCTATTTGGTTTCGACCACAAAATGGCTACCTTCACTTCCAAAATATTTACAATCAGGGAATCTAAGACACTTTTCCCTTACATTTTCTTCATATATTTTTCTAAATTCTTTCTTTCCTAGACAACAACATTCCGGGCAGAATCTTATCTAGAAATCTACATTCCGCTTTAAGGCTATTTCCGTCATCATTACCTGCTATTAAACTACTATCCTTTGAATTATTTGTATTTGGCACCTGAGGATAGTTATCAGAACACAAATATCTTTTTTTTTTTTCAGGAATTATGTAAAGATTTTTGTTTGTACATGTGTACTGTTTTAATTGCTTTGATATGATAACAAAGTTCAGTTTAAGTATACAAAAAAATTAATATCCTATTAATGTATGATACCAAACATGTTATATTTTTATATATTATGGAAAAAATCCTGGTTTAAGGAGATGTCATCCTTACTTTGTATTGCTTTGAAATCAAATTTCGGTCACAGTTCAAGGTTAAAATAATCTACAAATAGCCAAGCCACAAATCAAAACCCATGGCTTTATGGTTATTTTACTAAATGTATTCAAGGCTTTGACACAATTTATTAAAAGCTATGACAATACCATACCAGTTTTTATGGATTTTTTCAGTAGCGTTGAGTTTGTTTGTTTTTTATTGTATTTTTTTACATGCAAAAAGCAATAAAACACAATTATTTTTTTTCCTCGATAAAAAAATCATTAGAAAATAAAAAGCATTCGACACATAGGGATGCAAGAACACCATAATTAAACAATTCTGCTATAAATATATTCACCAAAAAACAACTCGCCCTTAGGAAGGGGTAATTACAAAACAGTACTCCGAAAAAATATTTTTTTGCTACTTTAGTATTGTCGGCAACACGGTGAAAAAAGACAATATAATTCATCATTAATAAATTCCAGTCCGATGGGGTTTTTTTTCAACCACTTGGAGGTTAATGAACAAAGAATATTTACAAAAAATGAAAACTTCATTGACATGTTGCGCGTTGTGCCCTATGTAGTACATACAGTAGTCATCGTTACTGCAGAGAGTCAGCTATTTGTGATGGGTATCAAATATTCGATACGGATCGAGGAGCTCTGAGAGTTTATTTGACGAGATTTTTTGTGTGTTTTTGATTCTTCATACAAAATTGTCTGCCATTTTGGTCCCAGATTTTGAGTCTTTTAGAAAATGTACATTCATGTTTGGTCTTCTAATCTTGATAAAAGATCAAGGTTCAGTTCTGGGAAGAGAATCAAAAGCAAAACAAGACAATATATTTTACAGTTGATTACAATCCACTCTGTTCAATTTCATTTTTAAACAGCCAACTTTAACATTAAATCAAAGCACTTATAATACATCCCCTATGCCCAATGGTCAACTCCTTACCAGCCCTCAAGTGTCCTCAAGTGTTTTTCTTAAACACCATGTTTTAAGGCCACTCTAATAATAACTGCTCTGCGTGGGAAGATGGGACCTTTGATCTGATACTGCCCTTAAGGAGCACCAGCTGCCCGAAACAAGGTCTGTGAAACCCTCTCCCAAATCATGTATATTTACTCCCATTTTCAATAGCATAATTTACATTCACAATGAAGAAGAACTTTGAGAGTAGTCTCTCAAGATCAGGTTGTCATACTTAGGTGACGATGGGGTACAAAGAGCTGATTCAGAAACTGGGGAGCTAGGGGAAGTGCTCTCTGAGTCAATAGAGTCTCTAAAAGGAGAAGGAGGCGTTAAAGCCACCAACTCCTCAACATCTTGCTTTACTACCGGTGCTTCTGAAGTGCTATCTTTGACGCTGTCAGAAGAGGACTTTCTGGCAGAAACTGACCCACCGTTATATTCAATTGCTGGGGCTGGCTGGATCTCTGCAAAGGTGGTCATAGCTGTGGGAAGTTGGATCTCCCTTGGAATCAGGTAAGAAGAACATAAAGGGGTGGGTACCAATGTTCCTTGGGTGTTTGAAGAAAGCATCATGGAGTTTAGCTCACTGATATTGGCGGTGAATCGGGTCACAACATTACTGATTTGGTCCATTAAGGAACCTTGAGAAGAACCACTTCGTTGGGCGGCATCTGAATGAAAAGATGGGATGTCATCCTCTGTCCGGGTAACAGAAGCAGCTCTCTGGCTTACAGTACTGATTGGAGAAGGGGTCTGTGGTCGGTACTGTACTGGATAATGCTCCTCGGCTTCAGAAACATCATACAGCATTTTGGCACTGGAGTCAGGAAAGGAAGTGCTAATATATCTGTTCTCTGTGCTGCTTTTTGAGAAGGGCTTAATGACAGCCGTCTGATTTGTACTATCCTTTTTCTTCACATGAACAGAAAGGCGCTGCCATAGATGTTGACCCCGACTGCTCTTCTCATTTTGTGCCCAAGTAACAGATTTTCCATTAGAGCTGAAATAAACGTGAAAAATTACGTAAGAATGGGGAACTCACAAGTTACCTTCAATTTTGACTCTTGACTTTATATGTTTCTGTATTATCTAACCCCAGATCTTCTTTTAATCTATTACTTGATTATTTATTTATATATGATGCTGAACATCTCATAACCTATAAAACTTTTATTCTAAAGCTAAATATTAGGCCAACTGCAGACTTCTTTAAAACCTAACAAACCTATAGACAACTCCTGAGATTGTGTTAAGCTGAGTTTAAAGAAATTAATTTACAGAAGCCTATGTTGATGCTCGAGAGCCCTAAAGGTCTGTAACTGGATCCCTTATCTACCTCATAGTATTTATAATAGTGATGTCTTTATGAGACTTTGCGCCTTAGACCGATTAGTCACCTGTACCTAGATGCTGGTTAGCAAGTTAAAGCTCCTGAGCCTAAAAAAAGACCTGTAATTGGGTTCCCAGTCTGCCATCTACAATAATGTTTTTTTTATAGGAAAGGTGGGACTTCGACATCTTAGGCATCAGGGCCCAGGTGCAACAATAAACTCTACAACCCCTTTAACTAGAGCCCTTACACAACTTATACAGTGATAATGGTATGGTTAGATTGCAGGCTAAACATATGAATGGGCAGCATTCATAACTTCTATAAGAAGTTGGAGTCTTTCTGGTACAGAAATTCTGAGTTTGATTCCCCCGGTACGGAACCTTCCAGAATATAATAATTCCACGAAGGTACAATAGACGTAATATGACAGGTCACTAGGAATGGGTGAATGGGAGCAGAATGGAAAATTGCAAATGGCGGTAACGTTCGGATTTATGAACAAAAGTAGTCAGAAGATCAGCGTTTAAAGGCAGGGGACCCACTCTGTAACCATGAATCAATGGGACAAAACAACTGACGATGGAAAAAGAACCAAAGGTTTAATTAGGAACAAAAATGGAGCAAAGTTTATGAGTGTCGGGAAGTTATTCTGAAATTCATAGGATCAAAATATAATATCAAAGCAAAACCACTCCAATGAAAACCAAAGTGAATCAGGTTTTTAAAAGCTTTCATTCTGTGATATCAATGAAATGCATTGGTTTTCATGGAAAAATTATACTAAAGAAATGGACAGGACTGGTGTTGGAGAAGATTTAGTGTCATTCCATTTGTCACCAAAGTCAACCTGTTGCCAAAGATGAAGCTGTAAAAACCAGTAGGGTCCAAAGCAAGAAGAGATGAGTGAAGAAACAACTTCTTATGGCCCATGTCTTAACAGGATAAAAGAAAGCATGAAACTCATGAGACAAACCTTTAGATCAAAGACTCCATGAATATCTAGGTCTCCTTAGAACCAAACCCTATCCATCAATCCGCTAGGTCTTTTTGAAAGATACTTGGGTTCATAATGTAATTCATCTGAATTTTGCCTATGATTACAAGACTGAAGGTAAGCTCGGAACTGGCACAAGAGTTGATATGTGGACGACTCATCCAACCACAGGCAAACACTATTTCCTTAGACGACCTGGTATATGTAATTTTGCAGCTTCTTGAATGTCATCCTTAGAGTATTTTCCCAGGTTTAAATGACTCCAGATATCTTTATGAATTATAAATAACAACATTGAGTTTAATCGGAGGATGGAAGAGAAAAGTAAGGTAAGGACAGTTTAATAAATAACTAATAACGAAGAGCAAGTGAGCCAAGACTTCAATGACCTTTATTGGCAGTATCACGTTAATGATCAATGTTGAAACAGGTCAACTCGGCATTGGAATAGAATCATTCAATCTGTCTACTGCATGAGATTTGTAGATTTGGTGGACATAAAACCTCTGACTCCATGCCTCCCACTTGATCAACCAGACTTTGATGCCTAGTGATCTGCCAGTAACGAGAGATGAGAACATTTGATAAGGATTATAAGGCACCATAGATTTGTCAACCAGGAATTGGATGAAAAGTGGTGATGGTTTTAACACGGATGGAGATATGGGTCAAACCCATTATGCACCTTCCACAAGATGAATAATTTAGACATTCTACCTCCCATGACTTCTTCTAATGTCTGAAGAACTATGGGCATGTTTCAGAATCATAGTCAGTTCTTGCACAGAAGAAACACAGAAGATTTCATTAACATTTCATTGGGAGCGGTTTTGAAAAATCTTTGGGATTTTGAGTATTGAAAGACATAACCATAACAGGTAACTGATAGAGGAAAGGAATTGTGTTGTAATGTGGCCCCTGTCTTATCCCAATGTTTATAAAAGCCATCTGCGCAATCACTGAAG
This sequence comes from Ranitomeya variabilis, assembly GCF_051348905.1. NCBI lineage: Eukaryota > Metazoa > Chordata > Amphibia > Anura > Dendrobatidae > Ranitomeya > Ranitomeya variabilis. The sequence continues at coordinate 750,380,108 of NC_135234.1, read as the reverse complement.
TAGGGAACAAGAAAGAGTTCACAAATTGAGTTATTGGCTGTCTTGGCAAAACGTAGTCCATAATGTTCCGCACTGCTCTCCAGGAGGTTTCTGTAGGAGGGTTCTGCAATCTATACTGGTCAGTAAAGTAGCTGTTTGGGTTTCAGCCTGCCTCCTGTAAAATATTTCAAACACATTACAAGGAAAATTAAGTTTGGCTATACAAATAAGTATTAATGTCAAGGATTCTATGGGGAAACAACAGGTACAAAAACTTAGAGACAATGCAGACCCAAAGTTTTTCTAGATACACAGCAAGTCCTAAGAGAAATCTTGTCTTACCATATCATGGTAAGTTTCTTCTAAGCAATTACTAATCAGAATCTTACCATTTGGTTAATGAGTTAAAAAGTGATGCACAGATCATTTGGATTTGTTTGTTTTGGGGTTATTAAAGAGCTTGAACAATATTGGTGACCTCTTGGTGAAGACTCAGATTAATGCATCACATTCTTTCCTCTGTTGTAAGCCGAAACTTAGCAAACTCCATGTGTTCCTCTGATAGAGATTGTCAAGATATGAGAACTTCCTCTATACTGAAAATGGATGTTCCAGCAAATGGACGTGAGCCAAAGCTAATAAAGTTGTAGAAGCCCAGTTTTCTAAGTCTGAAGATTTTGGTGGGACTCGTAATGAGACATATCTTCTACCAGGGGTGTCTGATAGCTGCTTCCTACACTCTCTCCATTGAAAACATATTAACAGGGCTGTAGGAACAGAAAGCGTTCAGCAAAATGAGCATTTGTCCAACAGCTATCTCAAGTATATGGGAACCTTTAGAAGTTAGGAAGATTGCAGCTGGAGGCGATTTTATCATTCAAATTCCAACATCATATATTTTCCCAAAAATGGGAAGCTTTATTGTGTGAGTACCTTGGATTGTATACATTCCTGGCAAACCGAGGTCCTTCCTTGGAGGTTCATGCAGTGTGACACTTGATGCTAGGCACTGAAAATTCTCCTCGAACCATGCCATTTTCACAGGTCATGCTCCTTTATGCTCAGTTTCCAGTTGAAAGTGTTAGTAGACGTTGGGGCGCCGTGAGATAATAATAGAGCATCCCAGCATTATGCAGAAGAACCCCCCTGGAAGTGCTGCTTCTGCATAACCATGCCAACTCTTACTGTAGTTTATGAGGTCTTCATTTTTCGGATATGCCAGAAAAGTTGGCAAGTATGGTAAAGTTTAGGATATTGAAGTAAAGCTATATCCAGAAAAATGGCCACAGTTGGGGCTAGGAGATGAATAAGAATCAAAATGAAATCCAGGAACCATAATCACAACAAAGCCAAGTAAGTCGACAGAACCAAAAGAAGAATTGCAACCAGGACCAGGAAACACCATGACAATTGAATATAAGATAGATACCAAGGCCTGAGTCTTGGTAGAAACGAATAATCTCATCTGTAGATGTCTAAATGCAACAGATTAATGTATCCCTCTTTTTTCCAAGGACATAGCTCTGAGGAATAGAGCAGCAGATATTGGAGTTATTAAAGAATAACTTGTAATACCATGGATGACCACATGGTGTGCTGTCAAATAGTATTCTAAGTGAAGTTCAATATCCAAAGTCACCCCAATCGGTTGAAATATTAACAGTAGAAATGTATATTTCATGCTCCACATTGTTAGATGGCAATTTGATGTGTTCCGTTGTAAATTATAATTGCAGTTAAAGTTTTTTTTTTTCAAAATAATCAATCCTCATGATCGGTTTCCCATCATAGGATCCTCAGTTTAAGTGACAGATGTAGATGAGTGATTATGCCCCACACACCCCCACCGGTTGCACATTGATGGTCTACCCTATAGATAGGTCACCAATTGAGAATCCTAGAAATCCCAATAAAAATTGTCAGCAGGCTCCATATAAAGAAACTACAGTAGTTAAGTAGCATCAGGGACATAAATCTATGACATTAGAAAATGGATTTGGTTCTGGGACTATAAATCAGTCCTTGTCATCCATTCCCCATTTGATGTGGACACACTTTATAATCAGGAGCCATAGGTCATCGATGAGTACACCAACACTAGTACTTTGGACGTCTACGATAAGGCAAGGAACTAACAGGATCTAAGTATTTACTACAACTCCACTGGTAGGGAAGAATTGGTCATTAGGAAGGAAGGTAACATGGATGGGAACAGGATTACATGACATACGAAGCTGGCATCATACTGCTTCACACACTGTACTTACCATAAGAAACCCATACTTGAAAGAAAAGGACAAGAAAAACACAAAATTTACATAGAATTACAGATATATGGTACCGTAACATATTTTGGAACTGTTCCCGTCATAATGTCACACATGGCGGCCATTATTCTGTAGACACAGTGCACGAGAGACATATATTTTATACTGTCTTTTAGTATTTGAGTTTTTTTTTTTTTTTTCGATATTTCATGTTTTATTACACTTGTTGAAAATTTATTTTCGATTATGGGCCACCTAAAGTAATATTTGTCACTTATGTGGTGTGATGGCATAGATACCCATCAGATAAAATCTGAATAAAAACCTGGTAGCATTTGTTCTTTTCCTTGTATTTTTCTTTTATTTCTGTCCTAAAGGAATTGTCCGATGAAAAGAAGTTATCAACTCTCCATAGAATAGGTGATAACTTATTGATCGGTGACATCTGACTGATGGGATCAGAAATGATCAGCAGGTCGGAGAACCTATCACCCTTAGACTGGAGCAACAGTGCTTAGGATCAATTACCACTCCATTCATTCCCCAATGGGCTGGTGAGTACTGTGCTCAGATTTTTCCGGGAGCCTCTCTGAGAATGAATGGAGTGGAGGATGGGCATCCAACTTTCCACTCCATTTTGTAATGGGGATAAAACTTCACGATCTACCGGGGGACAGTAAACAAACAGATAGCACATAGCACAGCAGTATGTATGTCTACATCCATCCCCCCTCCAGTAGTGAGTTCCTTTGATGTACACTGTAGGAGTTGGGGGTCATCCAAGAGGAGGTCAATGTTTCAGGAATATGCATGGTAAACCAGTAAAGAATTGCTGAAGTAGTATATCCCATCAGTTGGCTTGGGTTCCCATCAAATACCCAAAGAAAATGGCTGCAGAGCCGCCATTTTGTGCCACTTATTTACAAATTTGAAAATGCTTTAAAGGGGTATTCCAGACAAGAAGGTGTAAGTGTTAGATCGGTGCCACATTACCAGCACTAAGGATCTTAAAAATGCCACTAATGGCCTCTTACTGTATGTTACCGATGGGCCAAGTATCCAGTACAGATTGTTTTTAGGAAATGTGATATCCTTTACACAATTCAAGAAACCTCATTTACAACACTGCTTTTGTAATATATAACGGATTTTCCACCCAGAAAATCCACTGTGTAAACGTTCTGTAGCAAAATATCCTTATTTTAAAGGACGGAACGAAAATATATAGTTAACAAAAGGCATTATTTACATCGGTAATTCATAAAAAGCAATTCCAATCAGTTAAAATAAAATTCCTTCTATTTTTTAAGGAAGAGTCAGATGGGCGTATAACTCGGACGCGGATCGCAATGTAATACTTGGATTGACTATCGGCTCTCCTGACCTGAGTGTGACCACTGCACAGTAATACATGCTTTTAGGCTCCTGCCAGCCCAAGTATTGCATTGCGATCCTCGTCCGAGTTATATGGCCTTCTGACTCTTCCCTTCGATGCACATTTTGTCCATGAGGGGCAATATAGTAGAAGAGTGTGTTAGGTGTTAAGTTCCCGCCTCTGCACAGGGGGAATCTCAAACCATCTCCGCTGCGGTCTCCCATTCTTCTACAGCTGCAGTGGAGTCTGCTCAGCGGAGACGTCGGTCCCAGCGTCTAGCTCAGGCTGATACTGGACAACTGGTTACTACTGCCCTTCCAGGCTCTGTCCTTGTAGCCAGCACTGATCAGCAGCGAGCAGGTCTTTCTCGGACTAAGTCCTGCTTTTCACATACTGAGCATGCCCACGGTAAGATCTCTCATTGGAGATCAAGGGTCACATGCTTAGATACTGCAGCAAATCCCATTGGTCCTCTAGGAAGGTCCTGAAGGTGCTCAACTTCTGTGGCAGCCTCCCATTGGTCCTTCTGGGAAGGTCCTGTACTTGCTGCAGCTGTAAAAGGTTCGCATGACCGCTCGGCCATGCGCTAGTGTACATTTGAAAACGTGTGTGTGTTGATGTGTGAAAGTCACTCATTAATCATCCCCTCCCTTGTGTATGACTGCTTGTGTAAGGTGGATGTTTGCTATCTAGCGCCCGGCTGAGCTATCAGCAATAAACACACAAAACAGCGTCTAAATTGCTGTGACCACCAGTGTGGCGCCGTGCGCTATTAGGGTATGTGCACACGTACGGATTTCCTGCAGAAATTTCCTGAAGAAAACCGGTAATTTTTCCGCAAGAAATCCGCATTTTTTTTCCCCGTTTTTTTTGCCTTTTTTTAGCATTCTGCAAGCGTAATTAGCTTGCAGAATGCTAAAGTTTTCCAAGCGATCTGTAGCATCGCTTGGAAAACTGACTGACAGGTTGGTCACACTTGTCAAACCATCTTTTTACTATAGATGCTGCCTATGCAGCATCTATAGTAAAAGATAGAATGTTTAAAAATAATAAAAAAAATAAAAAAAATGGTTATACTCACCTGCAGGCGTCCGTTCCTATAGATGCCAGTGTGGTTCAGGACCTTCCATGACATCGCGGTCACGTGAGCGGTCACATGACCGGTCTCGACCAATCACAAGACCGCGACGTCATCGCAGGTCCTTCACCGCACACCAGCTATAGAAACCGAAGCGGCAGCATGCAGCGGAGAGGCGGGAAGACATCGAAGGTGAGTATATGACTATTTTTTATTTTAATTCTTTTTTTTGACCAATTATATGGTGCCCAGTCCGTGGAGGAGAGTCTCCTCTCCTCCACCCTGGGTACCAACCACACATAATCTGCTTACTTCCCGCATGGTGTGCACAGCCCCGTGCGGGAAGTAAGCAGATCAATGGACTCCCAGGTGTGCGGAATCCCCTGCAATTCCGCATTTTAATGAACATGTTGCTTTTTTTCCACGATGCGATTTTTTCACGGAGAAAAAGGCTACATTTGCACAAAAATGCGGAATACACTGAAAATAATGGGAGGCATATGTTAGCTTTTTTTCGCATTTTTATAGCGAAAAATGCGAAAAAAACACGAAAAATACTGAACGTGTGCACATGGCCTTAGAGCGCTTTCCTTACCCAACTCTGGGTGGTTAGTGGCGTCCGCCAGAGTGGCACAGTACGCACTGTTGTGCATTTAAGTTACTTTCTCAGTTATTCTGTTACCCCAATTGTGGTGTTGAGCGCAAGAGGTCTACACGAACTCTAATCCTGTGTCTTTGGATAGAGTCCTGAGACTCCTTGCTTGCGCTCTTGGTGCAATACCGCAACCCTGTGACCCAACAGGGTTCGCTTCCTTCACACAGGGTGAAGTTAACCCATGTGTGTAGCCTCATTGTACCGCCATATAGTCCGTCATTACTCAGCAGCAGGTTCCATCTCTGCACGGTGGACTCCGGGCTGCGAACGCATCTTATACCATCTCTCTAATTATTTGGTGCGTTCCGCTATCCCTAACATTGTGTCAATAAGTTGTTCCAAAATTTATGTATAGAGGCTGAAACTTCTTTCCAACGAGAACAAGAAAAAGCTTGTTCCATAATTAAAAAAATCTGAAAACCTGAGGTATGATGAGTGTGACAAAAGCCTAATTTTTTTTAATTTCAATCAACCTTCCATTAAAAATTTGGACTGGAAATACTCTTTAATCCCAAAAAATAGCTCAGCCCAATTAATCATCACTTATTTCCCTTCCAAGAACTTTTTGTATCAGCTCAGTCCTACCCGGTGGAACGTTGCTTTCGAACACATAAGTTATCACATCTGAGACGACATACAACGTATTGACATACACCACATAAAGCGGCTAAGCTGGTAGGTTGTTGTCGTTTGCTGCACAACATAGATTAAGAGTTTTAAAATAAATTCTTACATTCCGATAGGTTGCTGACAATAGGTGTGAGTAGGCCCAGGAGTAAATGAAATGCTAGAATAAAGAAAGTTGGATGGGTTAATAAATAAAAAAATGTATATAAAAAGAAAAGTTACTGTTGCCCAATATATTATTAGTTTGTTTTATAAATTAGGACTTAAAGCGGATTTCCAGGAAATAACATTGATAAATTAACTTTGATGAGCCATAACATTTGTAATCTCAGAGCTTCAACTCTCAGGACCCCTTACTAGTCAGCAGAATGAAGTAAGTGGGCGCTTATCATTTTCAAAAGGTTTTGACAAGTCAGTAGTGTTGAGCGATACCGTCCGATACTTGAAAGTATCGGTATCGGAAAGTATCGGCCGATACCGGCAAAATATCGGATCCAATCCGATACCGATACCCGATACCAATACAAGTCAATGGGACTCAAGTATCGGACGGTATTCCTGATGGTTCCCAGGGTCTGAAGGAGAGGAAACTCTCCTTCAGGCCCTGGGAACCATATAAATGTGTAAAAGAAAGAATTAAAATAAAAAATATCGCTATACTCACCTCTCCGACGCAGCCGGGACTTCAGCGAGGGAACCGGCAGCGTTGTTTGTTTAAAATTCGTGCTATTACTTGGTTACGTGAATTCCCGGCTTGTGATTGGTCAGGTCGGCCATGTTGCCGGGACGCGGACCAATCACAGCAAGCCGTGACGAAATTATGTCACGGCTTGCTGTGATTGGTCCGCGTCCCGGCAATATGGCCGCCCTGACCAATCACAAGCCGTGACGTCACGGGAGGCTGGACACGCGCTCATTTTAAAATGGGCGCGTGTCCAGCCTCCCGTGACGTCACGGCTTGTGATTGGTTGCGCCGCGGTCAACCAATCACAAGCCGGGAGGCTGGACGCGCTCATTTTAAAATGGGCGCGTGTCCAGCCTCCCGTGACGTCACGGCTTGTGATTGGTTGCGCCGCGGTCAACCAATCACAAGCCGGGAGGCTGGACGCGCTCATTTTAAAATGGGCGCGTGTCCAGCCTCCCGTGACGTCACGGCTTGTGATTGGTCAGGGCGGCCATATTGCCGGGACGCGGACCAATCACAGCAAGCCGTGACGTAATTTCGTCACGGCTTGCTGTGATTGGTCCGCGTCCCGGCAACGTGGCCGACCTGACCAATCACAAGCCGGGAATTCACGTAACCAAGTAATAGCGCGAATTTTAAACAAACAACGCTGCCGGTTCCCTCGCTGAAGTCCCGGCTGCGTCGGAGAGGTGAGTATAGCGATATTTTTTATTTTAATTCTCTCTTTTACACATTTTAACATTAATGTTGTTGCGATACCCGATACCCGATACCACAAGAGTATCGGAATCCCGGTATCGGAATTCCGATACAGCAAGTATCGGCCGATACCCGATACTTGCAGCATCGGAATGCTCAACACTACAAGTCAGACATTTTTAACAGTGGGGGGTCAAGAAGCTAAGATCCCCATGATCACAAGGCAGAAGGGCTGTATCATTACATTCCAAGTTGGCTCAATTTGACTTTTCTTGGAGAGCAAAGCAAGCAGTGTATCGACTCAAAGACTTTCTACTCTTAGCACTAGAGATGAGCGGATCTGACAAGATTCCAATTTGCCAAACCTGTCGAATTTTACTGAATTTATTCTCCTCATATTGATTGTCCCTTATTATGCTCTCAAAACCCAGTGCATAGTAAACATAAGATACAGGAAAAAACAAACAAACAACCAATACTCACCTCACAAATCACCCCTGCTGCCCACTGTCCCACATACGGTCTTTGGCATCTTCATTCTAGGCCAGGACTTCCATTCACGAATAGGTCCAGGATGCCCTAGCGCATGCCAGCTTGCTGAATTCATGTGGATATGGCATTTTTGTCAAATTTGATTGGAATTTAATCCTACTTGAATATGGATTTTTTTTTTAACTTGGTGTAAATGCCGTTATTTCCCTCAATCCGTCTATTTTTCTTTTGTTCCCATGCATCTCCGTTCATGAGATATGGCCCTTCATGAGATCTAGTCTTTTTTGTCTACTGGGTGTGGTCTTCAAAAAGACGCCCACAGAGAAGAGTTCAGGATCACTCCTACTAAGCTAAAAAGGACTAGATTTACATAAAGGGAAGATGGGGCCATATCTCTGTAACGGAGAGATGCAGGAACATAAGAAAAACACCGTCAAATTCAAAAGAACAGCGGAATCTACATCGGGTAAAAAAAAAATATTTATAGCACATGATAGATTCTCTTTAAAGGGAACCAATAAATTAAAAAAAATCTTTTGACATGTCATAGTGACATGTCAGTAGTCTTAATAAGAGTGGGTTGGGTGCCAAGAGTACAAAGTCTTTAAGTTCATACATTGCTTATTCTTTCAAGGAAAGTCTAATAGGATAATCAGGAATGAAGGGCATAGTCCTTCTGCCCTTTCCTTTTAGTGATAATGGTTATTTGAGCACCTGAAATCCCACTGATGAAAATTTCCTTTTGAAGCCCCAATAAATGAATGTTTGAAAAGCACATGAACATGAATGTGGTCTCTTTAGTCTGCTGACTGACGGGGGGTAAGAGGACCTTCACCAATCAGATATTGATTGCTTATCTTAAAGATAAATCCTCAACGTTGTTTGCCGGAAAGTCCCTTTAAATCTTACTAATTAATGCACTAAACATTTCATGGTGCCATAACTATATTGAACATCTGATTTCATCAGTCAAGGTGATAGGGCCAAAAAAGTATGTAAACCCTTATATTTCACAACTAATAAAACTTTTTTTGTTAGTCTTTAGTGATCAAACCTTGACAGAGTGTAGAAGAGCCCATATCTCAATTCCTCAGGTTACCGTAAAACTTATCGGGATATTTTCCTTATGAAACCTTCTTCAGATCAAAAAGTCTTCATCTTTGACAGTTTTTGATATATTGGAAACTGTTCAATGTGATTCTATTTTCTTTTATGTCTTGGATAATTTTTAACAATTTATTTAAAATTAAGAGTTGTATTTCAAGAAGAAGATGTCTCATATTCAACAATTTTGCATTTTCAAATGTGGCAAAATGACTATGAATTGGCAAAGCCGCCGTAGACCATGCCTCTCGGATGATCTCCAAATTTAATTTTTTCTCATTTTACCAGGCCATGACTTCTCATGTTCGAGAAAGGAGGTTTTGACCATTGTATTCCACCAAGAACACATGTTGTGATTGGTGTTGATTTTGGCGTGATGATAAGTGTAACATCAAGAGGAAGAGCAGTTTACATTTTTGGAGCTCGGGAAGACTACTTTCTCTTGTTGACTATTACAACCCATACCTTCTAAAATTTGGGTTGAGTATAATACATAGTCGGGCAGCTTGGTCTTTAATGTAGACCCTAGGGTCTCCTTTTCTTATCTCTTTGTTTTCTTTCCCTGAATTCACATTAAATTACAAAGGTCCTGATTCATTTTTGCTTTTTTTCTCTAATTTTTCCAGGTTTTTTTTGCTTGCACTTTATTCATATAATTTGCCCGTTTTTGTAAATTCATTTTATATGTGTTTCCCCGTTTTTTTTAATGTTCTCCTTGTGGGCATGATATGTGGTTTACAGATGTTTTTGGCTGATTCAATGTAAACTTTTATATAAAAAAAAATTGCAACAAATCTTGTGTCATTTTACCTGAACATGCGACGCAAAAAAGTTTAACGACAAAAATAAAGAGCGTTTTTTGGGGTTTGCACAGAATTCAAAAACATCAAACGCCATATTAAATAATTTGACACAAAAAATATTAACCAATACTAAAAGACAAAAAAAGAAAACTGACTTAAGAAGAAAAAAAAACGCACAATATGACTCGGGCCCATATTATACGAAACTTGTTGACTTGGATTCAACGTAGAGATCTTGGGCTCCAAAGCAAAATTGCAAAAATTGCTGTTTTTTACCATGCTGCATTTATAACATTGGTGTTTTTTGCAGCAGAAGGAACTTTGGACCTCCTTGGGCACGAAGATTCGGTTGCAACTGCTGCTTATTAATTTTCTAAAGCTAAAGAGTTCTAACCTATGGTTCTGAAGGTCTATACATTTGTATCCTTCCTTACCTTTTCTCTTGGCTCATCACATCCTCAGATGAACAGCAAAATGACCAGCTTTTAAAAAAAGAAACATGATTTTGCGTTACTCTGTTGGGAGATGTTTATACTATAAGTGTCTACATAATGTGATCTACAACCTATCAAGATTTTTCTTAGCATGTTGTGATTTTTTTTATGAGAAGTTGGAGTCCAAATTTAAGAAAAGGAATGGGTGGACACGTCTGTATAATTTGGCCTTCAATGTTGAATGTCTTCTGTTTAAAAATTGTCAATCCATTTCTACTTTTTCAAACTTTTGGGAATTCCTATAAATATTATATTTTTTTTAATATATAAAGTCAAAAAACAGAATTATGATTACTAAAATCAATTTTGCCAAAACTGTTTGACTCATTAACATATTCGATAAGGTTGTTAAAAAAAACAAAACAAAAAAACTTTCTAACAAGTCGTTATTCTAGAGGTTCACATACTTTTTTCCACTCACAAACACCTTGATTGATTAAAGCATCTGTGCAATACAGACTGGACTGCTGTTTGGTAAAACTGCCGATATATAGTGATGATTTTGAGTAGGATGAGACAACATTTGGGAGACATGCATAGAGAAAATGGACAAAGGGGATAAACTTTTTCTTATAACTCTACTGTCCCTTTGTATTTTGGCATCAGGTTTATTAAATGCTAGTAAAATGACTTAATGAGATGGCATGAAAACTTACTGATGTATACAATAAATGCCTACTGGAGCAAATTAGATTGTACAGTGTAATAATAAAAGCTTTACATCAATGGGTAGGGATCTTAGTTGATAAGTTCTTAAGTTTTTTTTAATCCAAAACCTTAATTTTTCCCTTTCATTTTAAACTTAAAGAAATATTTTCTAAATTTTAGTAGTTACTTAGACATTATCCAGCGAATCAATAAGAAGCAATACTCGCCCCCACTGGTCCTTCCCCTATTCTGATCAGATAGTCCTCCGGTCCTTGCTAGTTTCTACTTCCTGGTCTCATCTCGACACACAGGAAATGCCTGTTTAGCCAATCACAGGCCACAGAGGTAACCTACATCAGCCAGTGATTGGTTAAATGGCATTTCTTGTTTGTTGAGACAGACCAAAAAGAAGAACCAGAGGGGTATTCAGTGGAACAGGATCAATAGGATTAATTTATTTTTTCATTCCACTCAGCCTTTAATAAATAAATAAGTAAAAGGCAGGATTCTTTTTTGGGACTGTCTAATGCATATTGCACAACAGTCCTGATTTTGGCAGGATAATTCTACCACTTCCTTTAAAAGGGATGGAGTTTATGCAGGTCCAACACAAAAGTGCCTGGTTTTGGGTGTTCCCGGGAACAGGGCTTAAATACCAATGTATATGTAGGTAAATATGGTATTGGATGCAGTTACTCTCAGTAGTATAAGAGTATGATGGTATCACACTGATGCATTACTTTAAAGAGACATACTCCCTGATGAAGCTGGGTGAAACTCCAGTTGGGTTGCTGGGATAAAACACAATTAGCACTTCACACTTGTACCATGTAAGTTTATATATGATTCCTTTGCTTCTTTGAGAGTATGCAACCCATTGTGGACTATATTCCATCAATGTATCTGTGCACTTGGTGATATATGCTTTATAACCCCTGATGTGACTTTTTTGGCCCTCCACTGAGCTACTGTCTGGGATGATTTAGTGAATCCTGCTTTGAGCAGGGGGTTGGACCAGATGACCCAGGAGGTCCCTTCCAACATTCTATGATTCTACTCTGCTTTAAACTCTTTTATCTCTACATATTTTTTCAAATATAAATAAAGTACAAGACATTGGTGAGACATACTGCAACACCATCTATTCTTTTTATTTACTTTAAAGAGGTCTGTCATAGTAACAGATTCCTTTTAAAGGGGTTGTCCATCCTTTTTTATTCTAAAAACAAGCACAGTGTGGTATAAAAATAAAAAACACATAGAATTTCCTACCATTCCCCATTGCTCCTCTGTTCTTCTGCCCAGATCCCGGCGCTGATCACCCTTTACCTATTCAAGCAGGAACAGCGCTTGGCAATTCTAGCCGTTCACTGGTTGTGGTTTTCACCAACACTTCCCCCAATAGAAGAGGAAGCGTGGAGGTGTCGGCAGTACGGAGGATATCATTGGGGATCATTCATATATATATTTTTGTCAGTCTGGAACAGTTTATTTTTTACAAAAAAAGGAGGAAAACCGCTTTAAATACTAAAAATTCTTAAAGGGAGTCTGCCACCCCCAAAATCGCATATGAGCTCTGGCCACCGGCTTCAGGGGCTTATCTACAGCATTCTGTAATGCTGTAGATAAGCCCCTGATGTAACCTGAAAGATGAGAAATGAAGGTTAGATTATACTCACCCAGGGGCGGTTCTGCTGTGGTCCGGGTCCGATGGGCGTCGCGGTCCAATCCAGCGCCTCCTATCTTCATACGATAACGTCCTCTTCTTGTCTTCTTGCCGCGGCGCTGGGGCAGGGGTACTTTATCTCCCTGTTGAGGGCAGAGCAAAGCACTGCCTCTCTGACCTTTCCCAACGCCTGTGCACTGCAGTACTTTGCTCTGCCCTCAACAGGGCAGACAAAGCACGCCTGCACCGGAGCCACGGCAAGAAGACAAGAAGAGGACGTCATCGTATGAAGATAGGAGGCACTGGACCGACCCGTGACGGCCCATCGGACCCGGACCGCAGCGGGACCGCCCCAGGTGAGTATAATCTAACCTTTGTTATCATCTTTCAGGTTACATCGGGGGCTTATCTACAGCATTACAGAATGCTGTAGATAAGCCCCTGATGCTGGTGGCCACAGCTCATATACGATTTTGGGGGTGACAGATTCCCTTTAACTGGGTCTATTCAATCTTCCTTGTTATTGATTAGTACAATATAAAACTGTATAAAGTAGAAAAACTTCCATAATAAATATGGCAACTCAGGGTAGAACATAAAATGGATAGGAAGTAATGGCTCGTTGAATGACTTACATTGGGTACAGGTGGTCTGATGATGGAGGTGCGAAGACTGAAAAAACAAAGAACAAACTACCGTAAAGACATGAGATGAGAGTGGAAATGGAGAAGACAAAAACAATGCTACAAATAATAGGAGGATAAAAACAATGAAGATTACGGCAAAATCTTCTGTCATTACTTCTGGGCCAGACTGATTCTTTCCGTGTGATACTTTTTGGAATCACAACTCTGTAAAATGACTCCTGCTAAAATTTACAGTTAACGATGGACCAGATCTGAGGCCACACATGCCGGTCACCCTCCTTTATAGTGAATAACGCCCAATGCAAATTCTTTACCTACAATGTGCCATTTACAATGCTGGAGAAGAACAGCCGTTAGGCCTTCTCAGGCACTATGACTTAGTCACCCCTGATGAAGGAGGATAAGGAAACAACTTTTTCTATCTCTTCTATAGACTATTATTGGGAGTGATTAAGCATGTGTGGCCATCTCTAAGCTATAAACATGGAACCTGGGAGATTGAGGCCTGCAGATGGAGATGGTGGCCACATTGATGGATTGAAGGACTCCTCTAGAGAAGTGACTCTTACCCATAATAATCTCATTGCATATTTAAAAAATGTAAGAAATCCTAAAAAAACTTGAATTAGTGAATATGAAGCATTCTGAATACTTTAATTCTGCACATTCTATGATTTTATGTCAGAAATAGTTTTCTGCTATGGGCATATACTCCATAAAGGAAGCCCATGGGGCTTTTAGAGAAAAAGGGTTGCCCAGACTTGATCATTCCATCCTCTTTGCTATTGGATGGTGACAACCAGTGCATTACATCTGTTACCAGAGGAACTCTAATGTTAGCAAACACCAGATCTGGATTTAGACATAAAGAGGTATTATCACAATTGAAAGTTATTCCTTAGCCATAGGACAAGGGATAACCTACTGATTTCTGGGAACTGAACACCGGGACCCCCATCGAGCCTAAGAATGGGGCTCTGTGGTGGAAGTGTACTTGTCCTCCTCTCCTTTCTTTGCCTATGAGACTGCTGGAAATAAGCGCTGTTCTTGGATCATTCCGGCAGTCCCATATTAGCATGTGCACCCCCACTCCATTCAAATGGAGCTCTGGAGAGCTCCAAATCCAGGATCGCTATGGTTTTCAATTGTGTAAAGGGGTGAACAATCCCTAGGTTCTTCTGTTTTAGTGATTAAAAATGGGCAACATTTTGATCCTTGTTATGGAGACTCTCCTCTTATAAAATGGGGAACATGAAACCAAGTGTTTGGAAATGATATTGATTATAGGCACATTTACGACATATTGGGGTAGTGGTTGAAAATAACACCAGAAAGTGTTTCTTAAAGACAATGTCTAAGATTTGAAACCACGGTCTTTATAGTAAGAAACAGCGCCACTTCTGTCTGTTGTTGGCCAAGTCTGGCACTTCCTGAAAACATCCTATAAGGAAACCTGTTTTAGTCTCACTACAAATATGTTACCACTAAAAACTTTGACAAGCGATGAAAATATAAAGAGTGTACCACCGGGAATTCATGTTAAATGTTCCGTTGAAAAACAGAGGTAAACTAATTTTTAGATGTAAAGATTTTTACCTTAACGTTTCTCCAGAAGACCCTCTCCTTTTCCATAAATTGACCAGACTGCTGGATCGGCTGGCGGCTGAAGAAGACTTTCCATCCCCAACGTGCATTCGGACCACTGTGGAGGTAGTGAACGCACTGCGGACATTTCTTTCCGGTTTCGCAAGGATTATATAAACCTTTGGCACAAACATACAGCCGAGAGCTACCGTGGCACTTAGGCTCACTGAGAAGCACATGGTGATAATTTTATAGTTGCTACCAAAATAAATTGGCACAAAGGCTAACCATATGATGCAGGTGGTGTACATGGTGAATGCGATGTATTTTGCCTCGTTAAAATTGGCTGGCACGTTCCGAGTCTTGAATGCATAGAAGGTACAGCTCAAGATTAGCAAACCATTGTAGCCAAGTGGAGTCACCACACCAAGGTTGTTGGTGTTGCAAATCAAGTAGACTTCTCGGATGCTCGGGTAATCAAACATGATATCCGGAGGTTCCATGATAAACAGAGCAATGATGATTCCTAGCTGGATGCAGATAAGGACGAAAGCTATGACCAGCTGTGCGCAGGCACTCATGAACCTTGGCTTCTTGGTACAGATTTTCTTCTTACTACCGGCCAAGATCCGGGCTATGCGGTTGGTTTTGGTCACAAGAGCCGAATAGCTCATCGCTGGAGAAAGACCAATACCAATTCTTTGCAGGTAACAATATATCCGTTGAGGTTTTGCAATTAGACAGAACGTGCACAGGTAGCCTAAGCAGATGCCGGCCAGGATGATGTAGCATAGTTCTCTGCTCGATGACTTCACTACAGGAGTGTCTCGGTACAGGATGAATATTGCTGTGACGAACATGGTGGCAAGTAAACCTAGACACGCAAAGACTACAGCTGCTATCGGCTCAGGGTCCTTCCACCGAAGATATTCTACTGGGATATGGATACATCCTATAAAGGCAAAAAAAAAAATTGTTAAAAAACACCTCATGTACACATCAAGTGTTTACTCCCCAGGCTATGGTCACGCAAAGTCTTTTGACTAGTTTTTATTAGCAGATACACTCGAAAAATGCTCCTCAAAACCTACTTAGAAAAAGTCCATGTTACTTTGTTGGAGACCTGATGGAATCTGCTCCAAACTAGGTACTGTCCAATCAAAAAGGTGCAAAAATGCTCTCCCAAACCACTTTAGAAAAAGAAATAACTCCATTTTCTATTTTTAAAACTTTTTTTGTTGTTGTTTGAGCACTTTAAAAAAAACTCTGTGTGAACATAGCCTAAAGGAGATCTAATGGAATCTGCCCAAAACTAGACAAAGTCAAATAAAAAATGCTTCAGTAATAAATCAATTCCTAAAAACTCTCCCAAACCACTTCGGTGAAATAAAAACTCCTCCAACCCCCCCCCCCCCCCAACAAAGGAGCACCATCTTAAATACTTGAACTCCTTGTGAACAAAGACTAAAAACTCCCATTTATATATAAAACTATCTCCTCAAAATGATAGAAAAACTCTTGACAGCCTGTAATTTGCATCAAAACCACTAAGTGACGACGTATAGAAATATAGAGCATAAACATCTCCTGACAAAGTATCACAAAATAAGATGTTTTTTCAAAGCTGCTCAACTCACGCCACACATCTCAAAATATGACGAGCCAAACATAAAGTTAAGGAAGAACACGTGTAACTCCAATTATGAAGGCATAAGAAAGATTTCCAATGTTACTAAAATGCTGCAATAACGGGTTATTCAGGATTTAGTAAGTGCCTGCACTTTTCCAGACATGGCACCATTCTTGTCTATATGATACGTCGCACACGCAGCTCACTCGCAATCATTTCATGCGATGGTCCGCAAGACCTTATTCAGACTAAGGACAATAATGGAGCTGTTTTGAGAAGAAAAAATCCTTGATGAATCCTTCACCATTTTTATGGTTTATGGTTTTGCTTCTTAGTCGGAGGGATTGTGTAAGCGATACATGTTTTGGGAAATGGGATTTGGAAAACCAAGCAAAAGAGGAATTTTGATTCGGAAATTGAGCCTCTTTTTGTACCTATATTCCTCTGCTTTATGGGCACAGTCAGAGGGCCCTTAACTTCTATTTTATTTTTTTACTAGCTGTACTACCCGCCTTCGCCTGGGTTAATAATTGCTGTTAGCAAAATAGAATGTGTCAACAAAAATTTATTCTGCACACAAAAACCACAAAACAAATAGATAGATAGAAATGGAATTATTAAAGGCAAAAAATTGTTTTCATGTCTCCAAGCCTCGCTTCCCTCTCCTCAGAAAGTTTGTTGGCCCTTGAGGAAGCAGCTCTTGTTTTCATGTCTGCAAGGCTCACTTCCCTCTCCTCAGAAAGTTCATTGGCTCTTGAGGAAGCATCTCTTGTTTTCATGTCTGCAAGCCTCACTTCCCTCTCCTTAGAAAGTTCATTGGCTCTTGAGGGAGCAGCTCTTGTTCTCCTGTCTGCAAGCCTCACTTCCCTCTCCTCAGAAAGTTCATTGGCTCTTGAGGAAGCAGCTCTTGTTCTCTTGTCTGCAAGCCTCGCTTCCCTCTGCTCAGAAAGTTCATTAGCTCTTGAGGAAGCAGCTGCTGTTCTCATGTGTGTCAGCCTTGTTTCTCGGTCTTCACATTTTTCATTGGCCCATAATGCAGCTTTTCTTCTTGCATCAGCTGACATTCGTGCCATGGAATTCCTTTTCTTATGAGGCATTATTATGGTAAAAATAGTCTGTAACTGGCAGTTTCTATATCCTCTCACATAGAGGTAATGTGACTGACATCAGCCTTTCCACCAACACACCCTAACTGACATGCTATTACATCACACAAGCTTTGTTATACTGAGAATGTCCTTTGTTGCCTATATTAACCATTCAGAGCTCAAATTAATTAACTGTAGCAAAATAGAAGCTGAGCTGTGATTGGTTGCTATTGGCAGCCTGATAAATCCCCAGCCAACAGGAAGCCCTCCCCCCTGGCAGTATATATTAGCTCACATATACACATAATAGACAGGTCATGTGACTGACAGCTGCCGTATTTCCTATATGGTACATTTGTTGCTCTTGTAGTTTGTCTGCTTATTAATCAGATTTTTTATTTTTGAAGGATAATACCAGACTTGTGTGTGTTTTAGGGCGAGTTTCATGTGTCAAGTTGTGTGTGTTGAGTTGCGTGTGGCGACATGCATGTAGCGACTTTTGTGAGATGAGTTTTGTGTGGCGACATGCGTGTAGCAGCTTTTTGTGTGTCGAGTTGCATGTGACAGGTTAGTGTAGCAAGTTGTGTGCAGCAAGTTTTGCGCATGGCGAGTTTTGCGCGTGGCGAGTTTTATTTGTGGTGCGTTTTGAGTATGTGTAAGTTTTGTGTGAAGCAACTTTTGCATGTGTTGCAACTTTTGTGCATGTGGCAATTTTTCCACGTGTGCAAGTTTTGCATGCGGCGAGTTTTCCATGAGGTGAGCTTTGCACGTGTGGCGAGTTTTGCGTGAGCCTAGTTTTGCATGTGGTGAGTTTTGCGCGTGGCGAGTTTTGAGCGGCAACTTTTGTGTTTTGACTTTTATGTGGCGAGGTTGGTGTATGTGGTGAAATGTGTGCTGAGGGTGGTATATGTGTTCAAGTACGTGGTAGTGTGTGACGCATTTTGTGTGTGTGTTCATATCCCCGTGTGTGGTGAGTATCCCATGTCGGGGCCCCACCTTAGCAACTGTACGGTATATACTCTTTGGCGCCATCGCTCTCACTCTTTAAGTCCCCCTTGTTCACATCTGGCAGCTGTCAATTTGCCTCCAACACTTTTCCTTTCATTTTTTCCCCATTATGTAGATAGGGGCAAAATTGTCTGGTGAATTGGAACGCGCGGGGTTAAAATTTTGCCTCACAACATAGCCTATGACGCTCTCGGGGTCCAGACGTGTGACTGTGCAAAATTTTGTGGCTGTAGCTGCGACGGTTCAGATGCCAATCCCGGACATACACACATACACACATACACATATTCAGCTTTATATATTAGATGTTAAAAAAAAAAGAGAGAACGGTGGCAAAGACGCCCCCAAAGACAATTCAGGTAAAACACTGCTGGCATTTTTTGAAGTGTCTTCCTTTAGCATGCGGATATACCAACATCTAAAAGACATAGGCTCCTAGGGGGTGGAGTAAAGAGGTTTGCGCCTCTTAATGAGTCAGGCGAGGTGCCAAGTGTTGTGCTCCTCCTTGTTTGCCTCACCAGCCATGAGATTAAATGATGTGAAAACACCAAAAGCCACAAAATGTTTGCGCAACCTGGCGTTGCTCAAAAATTTTGCAACTTTTCTAAAACTTTCCATACCAGTTTTCCGATATAAAAGCATTGATGAAATGGCTCCACAGAGCTTTTTTGAGAAGGTCAAAGACGATGAGTTTTCTAGTGGAAACCACTTGAGGAAAAACGCTTCTCCTTTATGGAGTTTTTAGAGAACTTTTTCATTTCCTTAAAGGGAACCTATCACCCCGTTTTTTAAAGATTAGATAAAAATAGTGTGAAATAGGGGCAGAGCTGGGCTTTACATTAGTGCCTTTTTGGTGCCTTTACACCCCCGTTAGGCTGCCGAAATACCTTTGTGAAGTGGCCGTTTTGTCCTGTCACTCAAGTTGGTCAGGTCGGATGGGCGTGGTCACAGCGCTGTTTCTCCCCCAGATCAGGCTCATCATTACGTTGGTGGCGTAGTGGTGTGCGCATGTCCAAGGTCCCGAATCCTGCACAGGGGAGTGAAAATAGCAGCGATGTCCGTTATTTCATTGGTGGTCGGTGGGCGCGGCCATCTTGCTTTGGCCACGCGTGCGCAGAAGCGGCGCTCTGCTGGCCGCGGCTTCAGGAAAATGGCCGCGGGCATCCGCGCGTGCACAGATGGCTATCGCGGCGGCCATTTTCGTGAAGCAGAGTTCGCATCTCGGCTTCACGAAAATGGCCGCCGCGATAGCCATCTGCGCACGCGCGGATGCCCGCGGCCATTTTCCTGAAGCCGCGGCCAGCAGAGCGCCGCTTCTGCGCACGCGCGGCCAAAGCAAGATGGCCGCACCCACCGACCACCAATGAAATAACGGACATCGCTGCTATTTTCACTCCCCTGTGCAGGATTCGGGACCTTGGACATGCGTACACCACTACGCCACCAACGTAATGATGAGCCTGATCTGGGGGAGAAACAGCGCTGTGACCACGCCCATCCGACCTGACCAACTTGAGTGACAGGACAAAACGGCCACTTCACAAAGGTATTTCGGCAGCCTAACGGGGGTGTAAAGGCACCAAAAAGGCACTAATGTAAAGCCCAGCTCTGCCCCTATTTCACACTATTTTTATCTAATCTTTAAAAAACGGGGTGATAGGTTCCCTTTAAGAATTTTTACAGCCTTTTTGATTGAGCAATCCCTAGTTTGGAGCATTTTCCTTCAAGAACTGCTTCAAAGAAGTGACTTGCACTTTCTTTTCTCCCATTGGGTGTTTTTCAAAAACCTAAAGGGGAAGAAAAACACCCCAAATAAAAGGAACATATGACCGACAAAGTGGTTTTACAATAGAAATGAATAGAAAATACGTTCCAAGAATTTTCATCAATTTTTTTAGGCCTGTTTTGGAATGATCCAGTTTCAAAAGGCTCCTTAAAAAAACCTTTGTGTGCACATAGCTTAAAGATTGCAGGATGGGGCTGCACACTGCTTCAGTTACTACTTGTCCACATAAGTCAGCATAGGAGCTGTATACACAAAACGGCAGGAGATTTTTTTTAATGAAGACAATTTACAAAGTTGCTTCAATCCCTTTTCGAGAGCAATGAATAAAAAAGCGCGACATCGCCACTAAAAAACATAAAAAGGAAATATGTCTGCACTGTTCCACTGCTGTTACATCTGCTGGGTTACGAGACAGCTGACTGTGAATGGTTAATAGTTTATATCTGTGCGGCAGCGAAATATTGTCTCCTAGCAACAGTGGGATATTATGTGTAGATAAGTCTTCTTTCATCGCACCACATTCCTGCTGATCAGAAATGATTTCCTGGAGAAAACCCTATCACCTATAGAGGAGAAGAAATAACCTGAGATAGACGAGGGCACAACACAAACATTCCCTGGCACGGCCGACTAATGCCCTGCACGGGGGATGCCCGCTGTCTGGGGCTTACACGGGGCCACTGCTCTTCCTGATCCGGCAGATTATTTTAATCAGCTTTGTAGTAAAATGACTTTTGTAATAAAATAGCGTAAGAATAGAAATGATAAAAACATACGGACATTCTCGTTCCTCTCTGAAGACAAGGTTGTTACATTCTCTGCTATCTGATGATTTGTCTTATATTAGTCAGAGCTAAGTTTTTCTTATACCGAGCTCCAAATCCAAAGCATAGACGGATAATGTTCATCTGTCCTTTTACTCAAAACATAGAAATGCATTACTCTGCTGCCCTAGGCTCCCAATCCACGATAAAACTTTTGTGGTGCATATACCAGTCTAATATGTTCAGGAACTGTCATTATTCTCATCAGCACTATAGGTACTGGAACGCCCTTCCTTTGTAAGAATGCATTGCTCCTGCCTTTATCCAAGGGCTTGCCTGTCCTTAACTGAAGCCTATCATCTCTGTTATGCTTCTCCTGACAGATTGGAGAACAGGAGCAGAGAAACAAAGCCCTCCTTCACTCCCTGTGGAGAGAAAAAGACCTCTACTCCTCTACTGAACGTATCTAAGGTGTGCAAAGTGACAGGTGTAGGGTATAGGGAAGGAACGTTGTAAGGTCTTTGTCCCGCCATAGGAAGTGGTGGCAGGTCTTTGTCTCTTTACAGGAAGTGTGTGCAGGTGTTTGTCTCTGTAAAGGAAGTGGGGGCAGGTCTTTATCTCTCTACAAGAAGTGTGGGTAGGTCCTTGTCTCACTACAGGAAGTGGGGGCAGGTATTTGTCTCTCTACAGGAAGTAGGGGTGGGTCTTTATCTACAAGAAGTGTGAGTGGGTCTTTGTCTCTCTAAAGGAAGTGGGGGCAGGCCTTTGTTTCTCTACAAGAAGTGTGGGTAGGTACTTGTATCTCTACAGGAAATGGGGGCAGGTATTAGTCTCTCTACAGGAATTGGGGTGGGTCTTTATCTCTCTACAAGAAGTGGGAGTAGGTCTTTATCTCTACAGCAAGTGGGGGCAGGTATTTGTCTCTCTACAGGAAGTGGGGGCAGGTATTTGTCTCTCTACAGGAAGTGGGGGCAGGTCTTTGTCTCTCTAATGGAAGGGTGGGCAGGTCTTTGTTTCTCTACAGGAAGTGTGGATAGGTCCTTGTCTCTACAGGAAGTGGGGCAGGTTTTTGTTGCTCTACAGGAAGTGCGGGCAGGTCTTTGTCTCTCTACAAGAAGTGTGGGAAGGTCCTTATCTCTCTACAGGAAGTGGGGGCAGGTTTTTGTTGCTCTACAGGAAGTGCGGGTAGGTCCTTGTCTCTCTACAGGAAAAGGGGGCAGGTATTTGTCTCTATACAGGAAGTGGGGTGGGTCTTTGTCTCTCTACAAGTGTGAGTAGGTCTTTGTCTCTACAGGAAGTGGGGGCAGGTATTTGTCTCTCAACAGGAAGTGGGGGTGGGTTTTTGACTTTCTACAGGAAGTGGGGGCAGGTCTTTGTCTCTCTACAGGAAGTGGGTTTGGGTCTTTGTATCTCTACAACAAGTGTGAATAGGTCTTTGTCTCTCTACAGGAAGTGTGAACACGTCTTTGTCTCTCTGCAGGAAGTGAGGGTGGGTTTTTGCCTTTCTATAGGAAGTGTGAGCAGGTCTTTGTCTCTCTACAGGAAGTGGTTTTGGGTCTTTGTATCTCTAGAAGGGCAGGTCTTTGTCAAGCTGTTCTTGCTTTCTATTTGTTTGTTCTTGTTCACTGCAAACGGCAATAACAGAGAAATGACTTTCAGGGAAGGCACGGCATATGACAACAGTAGAAGAAATGCGTGTTGGGAAGTGAGGAGAAGGAAGTTCCAGTTCCCATTGTAATACCATATCATTGATAATGACCATGCTTTTCTACGAGTTTTGTGTGAAAGGACAGGTATGCTTCAAGTGTTAACCATGAATTACCCTAGATTTTTAAGATTGTCTAGATATTAGTGTAAAGCAGGGCCGGAGATATCATTGCTGCAGAATGTGCAGCCGCACAGGGACCCCTTTAATTCAGTACTCCACGGCCTTCCTCACTTATTAATTTCAAACATGCTCATCATGTCTGTCCTCCGTCACTGATTCTGAATGATTTCACACCTCTCAGTATATATTACCGATTTTACATTCCTTAATAAAATTTTCAGCTCAGACTGGCGCTTGGCTTGTCTACCGTGTATATTTTATTACAAGCCACATTTGATTTATTCCCCAACCCCAGGCTGGTTATTGATTCAATATTAATTTTAGCCAGGCTCAGTCCACGCCGTGCGGTTATGTGTGGGTTTTCACCACAGCTTCTCGGATTTAACAGACGCCTTAAATTCTTATTACAAAGGACAAATGGAAGCTGCCCGTTATAGGGTATGGCTCAGGGGGTCTCTTTTTGGGGATAATCACAGTGGATTACAGGCATAAAAGCATCTGTTCTCTATCAGAAATGTGGAGTTGTCACAGTGTGTAGCGGTCTAATAATAAATGCCGTAACTTTAGGAGGGAAGGAGGATTTATTTTCTATAGACACATAAACTGCTTTGAAAATAAAAATTCCAGAATCCTCACCTTAGAATTATATGAGTATATGCTTGACTTCATGTTTTAATTTCTCAGCATTGTAAAAGTCTCTCCATTTTCACCCAAACAAGAAGTAATAACAATTTGTTTGGATTTTTTAAGTTCTTGGGGGCTGGCAGTCATTAAAGAGGAATTCCAGTTGTCACCAATGGATTTATTTCTCTACAGGAAGTGGGGGCGGGTATTTGTTTCTCTACAGGAAGTGGGGGTGGGTATTTCTTTCTCTACAGGAAGTGGGGGCGGGTATTTGTTTCTCTACAGGAAGTGGGGGTGGGTATTTCTTTCTCTACAGGAAGTGTGGGCGGGTATTTGTTTCTCTACAGGAAGTGGGGGCAGGTATTTGTTTCTCTACAGGAAGTGGGGGCGGGTATTTGTTTCTCTACAGGAAGTGGAGGCGGGTATTCGTTTCTCTACAGGAAGTGGGGGCGGGTATTTGTTTCTCTTCAGGAAGTGTGGGTGGGTATTTGTTTCTCTACAGGAAGTGGGGGTGGGTATTTCTTTCTCTACAGGAAGTGGGGGCGGGTATTTGTTTCTCTACAGGAAGTGGGGGTGGGTATTTCTTTCTCTACAGGAAGTGTGGGCGGGTATTTGTTTCTCTACAGGAAGTGGGGGCAGGTATTTGTTTCTCTACAGGAAGTGGGGGCGGGTATTTGTTTCTCTACAGGAAGTGGAGGCGGGTATTCGTTTCTCTACAGGAAGTGGGGGCGGGTATTTGTTTCTCTACAGGAAGTGGAGGCGGGTATTTGTTTCTCTACAGGAAGTGGGGACGGGTATTTGTGTTTCTACAGGAAGTGGGGGCGGGTATTTGTTTCTCTACAGGAAGTGAGGGCGGGTATTTCTTTCTCTACAGGAAGTGGGGGCAGGTATTTGTTTCCCTACAGGAAGTGGGGGCGGGTATTTGTTTCTCTACAGGAAGTGGAGGTGGGTATTTGTTTCTCTACAGGAAGTGGGGACGGGTATTTGTGTTTCTACAGGAAGTGGGGGCGGGTATTTGTTTCTCTACAGGAAGTGAGGGCGGGTATTTCTTTCTCTACAGGAAGTGGGGGCAGGTATTTGTTTCTCTACAGGAAGTGGGGGCGGGTATTTTTTTCTCTACAGGAAGTGGAGGCGGGTATTTGTTTCTCTACAGGAAGTGGGGACGGGTATTTGTGTTTCTACAGGAAGTGGGGGCGGGTATTTGTTTCTCTACAGGAAGTGGAGGCGGGTATTTGTTTCTCTACAGGAAGTGGGGACGGGTATTTGTGTTTCTACAGGAAGTGGGGGCGGGTATTTGTTTCTCTACAGGAAGTGGGGGCAGGTATTTGTTTCTCTACAGGAAGTGGGGGTGGGTATTTGTTTCTCTACAGGAAGTGGGGGGGTATTTGTTTCTCTACAGGAAGTGGGGGCGGGTATTTGATTTTCTACAGGAAGTGGGGGCGGGTATGTGTTTTTCTACAGGAAGTGGGGGCGGGTATTTGTTTCTCTACAGGAAGTGGGGGCAGGTATTTGTTTCTCCACAGGAAGTGGGGGCGGGTATTTGTGTTTCTACAGGAAGTGGGGGTGAGTATTTGTATCTCTACAGGAAGTGGAGGTGGGTATTTGTTTCTCTACAGGAAGTGGGGGCGGGTATTTGTTTCTCTACAGGAAGTTGGGCAGGTATTTGTTTCTCTACAGGAAGTGGGGGCGGGTATTTCTCTACAGGAAGTGGAGGCGGGTATTTGTTTCTCTACAGTAAGTGGGGGCGGGTATTTGTTTCTCTACAGGAAGTGGGGGGTGGGTATTTGTTTCTCTACAGGAAGTCGGGGCAGGTATTTGTTTTTCTACAGGAAGAAGGGTCTATACAAAGAAATGGAATCTGGTCTTTGTCTCTCTAGATGAAGAGCATACAGAAATATGAATGCAGGCATAACAGAGAAATCTATTTTAGGGAATTCAAGCCATATGGAGCAGCAGGAGAAGTCCATGCTGGGAAGTGAAAGAAAGGAAGTTCTAGCTCCTATAGGGCTGATAGGATGCTGATAAATTCCATGCATTTCTACAGCTTTTGTATGAATGTACATGTGAATTGGTTGAGCAGCCAGACACGACTCATGTAAGCTACGTATTTTGGGTCATCTTCTTTTGATCTGTTTGTTTCTCTAAATGAATAATCTCTCCCTCAAAGGGTGGGCTCTTCCTTGTCATGGTGTCAGAGCTGCGCTGTGTGTTCTTGGTCAATCACAAACACTTCCCTACTACTACAACTCTCTATGTCACTGCTACACTTAACCATTTAGTTAGAAACTGCAGCTGCATCCCCCTCGTCCCTCTCGTGACTATTTTCCACAGATTGTTTTGTATGTATCTTAGCAGATCTTGTAGATGGCAGATTCTGCCCCTCTCTCCTGCCTGGAATGTAGCCTCACATACACAATGAGAGAATATTCCTGCAACTGCATCCCCCTCCTATCCACCCTCGGCGCCATTCCTCTATATACATTTTATAGTGACTGCTGGGATTTATGAAAAGTAAAATATAGACTTCTGGAAGGTGAGGAACATATGATTTTGCCCTAATAAGGTACATTATCACATTTCGTGTACACTTGTACCTCTGATTTATGCAAAGAACATAATATAGTCGCCTTCATAAAAATAAATTTACCAGAAGCCATTTTCTATTACGTCTAAGAATTAATGTAAGCCATGAATATTCACTGCGGTGTTACATGAATACCTATTGGAGCTTTAATTGCTCCATATAAGAGTGGAGTAAATGATAATTACGGCGCTGACAGCTTATGAGTCCGCCGTGTTGTAGAATGACTGTTCATTGTTATCTAAAATGATAATGTCAAGCCCCGATGTTATCCCTCTTGTCTGATCTCACCTTCGCTGTTCCTTCAGCAGGTCAGACATGTCAGGGTTATCTCATTAAAATCCGCTTTACAATGTAAATGGAGCCGCTATGTTATTATGTCACACGCGCTTTCATCATCTCCTATTGTGGTTATTTCATAAACGATAAAACCGTTCTTTTCTAATGCATAAATGAATGCAAAGGCGGCACAAAAGCCTGGCCAATCACACGTCAATCCTAATCTCCACTAGGGGGAGCTACGAAACTTCCTGCTAAATATTTTATTATTGAGTTTTAAAGGGGTTGTCCAGTAGTTTTATATTCAAACGCACCCTATTCATGTTGCACTTCCACCAATCCGATATTGTTGACCTATGCTAATCAATATAAATGGAATATGCTTTATCAATATAAACGTACTGGACAACCCCTTTGGGTATTTAACTTATACATCACAGTTACCATGTGTCACCTGAAAGGATCATCCTAAAGTTATTTCCATTAGTCACTCATAGCACTGCATGCTTAAAGTGCTTTATGCAGAGAATTACCACATCAGGGACCAGCAGAGACAAGTGTCAATTTGTGAGAAATTGTGATGCAGTAATCCCAAAAGTGTAAGCAGACTCTAACAAACACTGCGGATGTATTTTTTATGCTACATCGAGAAGGAGAAAGAAAGATTGTTCCTGTGTGAAGTAATTGCAGCTGAGGTGCTTGCCAGCAGACTGTCACAAATGTATGCAGAGACAAGTGTCCATTTGTGAGAAATTGTGATGTAGTAATCCCAAAAGTGTAAGCAGACTGTAACAAACACTGCGGATGTATTTTTTATGCTACATCGAGAAGGAGAAAGAAAGATTGTTCCTGTGTGAAGTAATTGCAGCTGAGGTGCTTGCCAGCAGACTGTCACAAATGTATGCAGAGACAAGTGTCCATTTGTGAGAAATTGTGATGTAGTAATCCCAAAAGTGTAAGCAGACTGTAACAAACACTGCGGATGTATTTTTTATGCTACATCGAGAAGGAGAAAGAAAGATTGTTCCTGTGTGAAGTAATTGCAGCTGAGGTGCTTGCCAGCAGACTGTCACAAATGCATGCAAAATGTCTCCAGTGTTAACTCATTGATCTATACCAACCATCTGCCACTCTTCAAGCCAGAAACCTCTCACAGAGACTTTGTAACTATCAAGCTTGATGCCTCCCAGTGAACAAAATCCACTTGTTTTTATCTTTCTGCATTACTTCTCCATTCATGAGTAGGAAAACCAATCTATACTATTTGAAGGATCACATTTCTCAGCAATCTCCTTATATGTGGGCTTAAGGAAGATTGATTAGGACACTTAGGATGGTCGGATATGCCCAGAGGACACTTGATCTGTCTTATGATTCAAATGCAGAAGTTTTCTAAAGACCCATTACGTGTACAGTTCTAAAACGGACTAATGAATTACATTTTTGAAAGATCTTTTCAAGTCATAGTGGGAGCGATTATTAGGAGTAAATCTTGATGACCTGTGCCCTTTAACTCTACGGCCATATTGAAGATTTGGAGCTCAATTAAAGGAAAGATCGATTAAAGGGGATGGCCACTTTCTCTTGTTAGTTCAGCTTTCCTCACAAACTTACCAGCACTTATGCATATATAAAATGGCTGCTGGTGGAGGAGCATGTGACCTGTCCATCAGTCTCCACCAATAGAAAAGCATCTTTCCCATGTTAGGTGTCTTACAATTAGAGGAGGCTGATAGACTGATCTGGTCACATGCCACTGGTCCGTTTGAGAGGAAGGCTGCCCTAACAATAGAAAGTGGCCAACCCCTTTAATCCATCCTCCTTTAAAATAACGGTCTACGAATGTAGCACAACGTTGCAATTAGATACACTTTAAAGTAAATATTTTGCTCCCAGTTTGAACTCGGATTCATCACTTGAGTCAGGTTTCAGCTTTTCATCAATGGACCATGGGTGGGCTTAAAAAGAATCAGGAAATTATGCAATCTAGTTTTTGGTTAGATGATTGTTTTTACATTTCTTTAAAGATTTTTTTCTTCTTCAGATCACAATCTTTATTAAACAATGAAAATTACTAACATGGTAATTTTCACATGGTAATTGGGGCAATTTTATCTTTATATTATTACATTATTCATTTTTCTAATTTCAGGAAGAGTTTTCAGGAGTCTCATTATCATCAGAGGCAAGATTACAATGACTGATAACACCTCTATACACAGCAGATAACACAGGATCCACCATTCACAATAGGCGATGTCACAGCTCACCTCCTCCTCCTCCTGTACAATGACTGATAACACCTCTATATACAGTAAGTAACACAGGATCCACCATTCACAATAGGTGATGTCACAGCTCACCTCCTCCTGTACAATGACTGATAACTCCTCTATATACAGAAGATAACACAGGATCCATCATTCACAATAGGTGATGTCACAGCTCACCTCCTCCTCTTGTACAATGATTGATAACTCCTTTATGTACAGAAAATAACACAGGATCCATCATTCACAATAGGTGATGTCACAGCTCACCTCCTCCTCCTGTACAATGACTGATAACACCTCTATATACAGTAAATAACACAGGATCCACCATTCACAATAGGTGATGTCACAGCTCACCTCCTCCTTCTGTACAATGACTGATAACACCTCTATATACAGTAGATAACACAGGATCCACCATTCACAATAGGTGATGTCACAGCTTACCTCCTCCTCCTGTACAATGACTGATAACACCTCTATATACAGTAGATCAGAGGTGTCAAACTGCATTCCTCGAGGGCCACAAACAGTTCATGTTTTCAGGATTTCCTTGTATTGCACAGGTGATAATTTAATCACCTGCACAGAATGATTCCTGTCATGATCTCTGCAGGCAGAGATCATAGCAAGCCTATAGAGGGACAAGCTCTCGGAAGATGGAACTATACTGACCATGAACTAAGCCTGCCGCGCAACTAGAAATAGCCAGGTAGCATTTCCTATTTATCGCTAGATGCCCAGCTCTGGCCTAAGACCTAAATAGCTAGCAGAGGGAAATATAAGACCTGGCTCACCTCTAGAGAAATATTCCAAAGAAGACAGTAGCCCCCCACATATAATGACGGTGAGTTCAGAAGAAACAACAAACGCAGCAGGAAAATAGTCTTAGCAAATTTGAGGTCCGCTTACTAGATAGCAGAAGACAGATAGTATACTTTCATGGTCAGCAGAAAAACACTAACAAAACACCATCCAGAGATTACCTTAAACTCTGGCATTAACTCATAATGCCAGAGTAGCAATCCCTGATCAACGAGAGCTTTCCAGACACAGTAACAAAACTTCAGCTGTGAACTGGAACAAATAGGCAAAACAAAACATGGACAAAAGTCCAACTTATCTAGTAGTTGACTAGAAGCAGGAACAAGCACTGAGAGGCATCAGATAACATTGTTGACCGGCAAGAAACCACCAGAGAAATGAGCTTAAATAGCGACACCCACTACTGATGGAACCAGGTGAAACAGGAAAGAGGATGACAAGTCCAATTCCACAAGCGGCCACCGGGGGAGCCCAGAATCCAAATTCACAACAGTACCCCCCCCTCAAGGAGGGGGCACCGAACCCTCACCAGATCCACCAGGGCGACCAGGATGAGCCCTATGGAAGGCACGAACAAGATCAGAAGCATGAACATCAGATGCATTGACCCAAGAATTATCCTCCTGGCCGTAACCCTTCCAGTTGACCAGATACTGGAGTTTCCGTCTGGAAACACGAGAGTCCAAAATTTTCTCCACAACGTACTCCAACTCACCCTCAACCAACACCGGAGCAGGAGGCTCAACTGAAGGTACAACAGGTACCTCATACCTGCGCAATAACGACCGATGAAAAACGTTATGAATGGAAAAGGACGCAGGGAGGTCCAAACGGAAAGAAACAGGATTAAGAATCTCCAATATTCTATAAGGGCCGATGAACCGAGGTTTAAACTTAGGAGAAGAGACCCTCATAGGGACAAAACGAGAAGACAACCACACTAAATCTCCAACACAAAGCCGAGAACCAACACGACGATGACGGTTGGCAAAACGCTGAGTCTTCTCCTGGGACAACTTCAAATTGTCCATAACCTGCCCCCAGATGTGATGCAATCTCTCCACCACCGCATCCACTCCAGGACAATCCGAGGACTCCACCTGACCGGAGGAAAATCGAGGGTGAAACCCCGAATTACAGAAAAACGGGGACACCAAGGTGGAAGAACTGGCCCGATTATTGAGGGCGAACTCTGCCAATGGCAAAAAAGCAACCCAATCATCCTGGTCAGCAGAGACAAAACACCTCAGATATGTCTCAAGGGTCTGATTAGTCCGCTCGGTCTGGCCATTAGTCTGAGGGTGAAAAGCAGACGAAAAAGACAAATCTATGCCCATCCTAGCACAGAATGCCCGCCAAAATCTAGACACAAATTGGGTACCTCTGTCAGAAACAATATTCTCAGGAATACCGTGCAATCGGACAACATTCTGAAAAAACAGAGGAACCAACTCAGAAGAAGAAGGCAACTTGGGCAGAGGAACCAAATGGACCATTTTAGAGAAACGGTCACAGACCACCCAGATGACAGACATCCTCTGGGAAACAGGCAGATCTGAAATAAAATCCATCGAGATGTGTGTCCAAGGCCTCTTAGGAATAGGCAAGGGCAACAGCAGTCCGCTAGCCCGAGAACTACAAGACTTGGCCCGAGCACAAACGTCACATGACTGCACAAAGACTCGCACATCTCGTGACAGGGAAGGCCACCAGAAGGATCTTGCCACCAAATCCCTGGTACCAAAAATTCCGGGATGACCTGCCAATGCAGAAGAATGTACCTCAGAGATGACTCTGCTGGTCCAATCATCCGGAACAAACAGTCTATCAGGCGGACAACGATCCGGTCTATCCGCCTGAAACTCTTGCAAGGACCGCCGCAGATCAGGAGAAACGGCCGACAAAATCACTCCCTCCCCAAGGATACCTGTGGGTTCAGAATTACCAGGAGAGTCCGGGTCAAAACTCCTAGAAAGGGCATCTGCCTTAACATTCTTAGAACCCGGTAGGTATGACACCACAAAATTAAAGCGAGAAAAAAATAAAGACCAGCGCGCCTGTCTAGGATTCAGGCGTCTGGCAGTCTCAAGATAAATCAAATTTTTGTGGTCAGTCAATACCACCACCTGATGCCTAGCCCCCTCGAGCCAATGGCGCCACTCCTCAAACGCCCACTTCATGGCCAAAAGCTCCCGATTCCCAACATCATAATTCCGCTCTGCGGGCGAAAATTTGCGAGAAAAGAAGGCACAAGGCCTAATGACGGAGCAGTCGGAACCTTTCTGCGACAACACTGCCCCAGCTCCGATCTCCGAAGCGTCAACCTCAACCTGAAAAGGCAGATTCACATCAGGCTGACGCAACACAGGGGCAGAGGCAAAACGGCGCTTAAGCTCCTGAAAGGCCTCTACAGCATGAGGGGACCAATTAGCAACATCAGCGCCTTGTCTGGTCAAATCAGTCAGTGGTTTAACGACATCCGAAAAACCAGCAATAAATCGGCGGTAAAAGTTGGCAAAGCCCAAAAATCTCTGAAGACCCTTAAGAGAGGAGGGCTGAGTCCAGTCACAAATAGCTTGCACCTTGACGGGATCCATCTCAATGGAAGAGGGAGAAAAAATATACCCCAAAAAGGAAATTTTCTGGACCCCAAAAACGCACTTAGACCCCTTCACACATAAAGAATTAGACCGCAGAACCTGAAAAACTCTCCTGACCTGCTGGACATGAGAGTCCCAGTCATCAGAAAAAATCAGAATATCATCCAGATATATTATCATAAATTTATCCAGAAAATCGCGGAAAATATCATGCATAAAAGACTGGAAAACTGAAGGGGCATTAGAAAGACCAAAAGGCATGACCAAATACTCAAAGTGGCCCTCGGGCGTATTAAATGCGGTCTTCCACTCATCCCCCTGCCTGATCCGCACCAAATTATACGCCCCACGAAGATCAATTTTAGAGAACCACTTAGCACCCTCTATACGAGCAAACAAATCAGTAAGCAATGGCAATGGGTATTGATACTTAACAGTGATCTTATTCAGAAGCCGATAATCAATACATGGTCTCAAAGAGCCGTCTTTTTTTGAGACAAAGAAAAACCCAGCTCCCAAGGGAGAAGAAGATGGACGAATATGTCCCTTTTCCAAAGACTCCTTTATATATTCCCGCATAGCAGCATGTTCCGGCACAGACAAATTAAACAAACGACCCTTTGGATATTTACAACCCGGTATCAAATCTATGGCACAATCGCACTCACGGTGCGGAGGTAACGACCCAAGCTTGGGTTCGTCAAAGACGTCTTGATAATCAGAGAGGAACTCAGGGACTTCAGAGGGAATGGACGACGAAATAGAAACCAAAGGTACGTCCCCATGAATACCCTTACATCCCCAGCTCAACACAGACATTGCTCTCCAGTCCAAGACTGGGTTGTGAGACTGCAACCATGGCAATCCCAGTACCAAATCGTCATGTAAATTATACAGCACCAGGAAACGAATAATCTCCTGGTGATCCGGATTGATACGCATGGTTACTTGTGTCCAGTACTGTGGTTTATTATTAGCCAATGGGGTGGAGTCAATCCCCTTCAGAGGAATAAGAGTCTCCAAAGGCTCTAAATCAAAACCACAACGATTGGCAAAGGACCAATCCATAAGACTCAGAGCGGCGCCAGAGTCAACATAGGCATCCGTGGCAATGGATGACAAAGAGCAAATCAGGGTTACAGACAAAATAAACTTAGACTGAATGGTGCCAATGGAAACAGACTTATCAAGCTTCTTTGTACGCCTAGAGCATGCTGATATAACATGAGTAGAATCCCCACAATAGAAACACAATCCATTCTTCCGTCTAAAATTCTGTCGCTCGCTCCTGGACAGAATTCTATCACACTGCATACTTTCTGGCGTCTTTTCCATAGACACCGCCAGATGGTGCACCGGTTTGCGCTCCCGCAGACGCCTATCAATCTGAATAGCCATTGTCATGGACTCATTCAGACCTGCAGGCAAAGGGAACCCCACCATAACATCCTTAACGGCATCAGAGAGACCTTCTCTGAAAGTTGCCGCCAAGGCGCACTCATTCCACTGAGTAAGCACAGACCATTTACGGAATTTTTGGCAGAAAACTTCAGCTTCGTCTTGCCCCTGAGATAGTGCCATCAAAGTTTTTTCTGCCTGAAGTTCCAAATGAGGTTCCTCATAAAGCAAGCCCAAGGCCAGAAAAAACGCATCCACATCGCGTAACGCAGGATCCCCTGCTGGCAATGAGAAGGCCCAATCTTGAGGGTCACCCCTGAGCAAGGAAATCACAATCCTAACCTGCTGAGCAGGGTCTCCAGCTGAACGAGACTTCAGGGACAAATAAAGCTTACAATTATTTCGGAAATTCTGGAAGCTAGCTCTATTCCCTGTAAAGAACTCCGGCAAAGGAATTCTCGGCTCAGATACCGGAGCATGTACCACAAAATCTTGTAAATTTTGTACTTTCGTGATGAGATTATTCAAACCCGCAGTTACACTCTGGAGATCCATTATTGTCAGGTGCACACAGAGCATACAGAGATTAGGAGGAGAGAGAGAAAAAAGACTGCAGCAAGGCAGACTGGAGGAAAAAAAAAAAAAAAAATTCCAGCAGACTTCTTATAACTCTCCTTTCTCAACCTGGGTCTTTAACACTTTATTGGCCGGTCAAACTGTCATGATCTCTGCAGGCAGAGATCATAGCAAGCCTATAGAGGGACAAGCTCTCGGAAGATGGAACTATACTGACCATGAACTAAGCCTGCCGCGCAACTAGAAATAGCCAGGTAGCATTTCCTATTTATCGCTAGATGCCCAGCTCTGGCCTAAGACCTAAATAGCTAGCAGAGGGAAATATAAGACCTGGCTCACCTCTAGAGAAATATTCCAAAGAAGACAGTAGCCCCCCACATATAATGACGGTGAGTTCAGAAGAAACAACAAACGCAGCAGGAAAATAGTCTTAGCAAATTTGAGGTCCGCTTACTAGATAGCAGAAGACAGATAGTATACTTTCATGGTCAGCAGAAAAACACTAACAAAACACCATCCAGAGATTACCTTAAACTCTGGCATTAACTCATAATGCCAGAGTAGCAATCCCTGATCAACGAGAGCTTTCCAGACACAGTAACAAAACTTCAGCTGTGAACTGGAACAAATAGGCAAAACAAAACATGGACAAAAGTCCAACTTATCTAGTAGTTGACTAGAAGCAGGAACAAGCACTGAGAGGCATCAGATAACATTGTTGACCGGCAAGAAACCACCAGAGAAATGAGCTTAAATAGCGACACCCACTACTGATGGAACCAGGTGAAACAGGAAAGAGGATGACAAGTCCAATTCCACAAGCGGCCACCGGGGGAGCCCAGAATCCAAATTCACAACAGATTCCAGCACCTTGTGTGTTGTGGATTCTGTTTGTGGGCTCCCTCTGGTGGTTACTGCTGGTACTGGGTGACTTTGGTGGGTTGCGGCCTTTGGTTTTCACCTGTCCATCAGAGGCTGGGTGTTTCCTATTTTACCTGGCCTTTCTGTCATTCCCTTGCCGGCTATCAATGTATTCAGATGTGCTCTGTTTGGTTCCTGCCTACCTGCTCCCAGATCTTTCAGGATAAGCTAAGTGCTGATTTTCAGTTGTTTGGTTTTTTTGTCCAGCTTGCTTATTATGTCTCTATGCTAGCTGGTAGCTCTAGTGGACTGAGGTTCTCCCCATGTGCCATGAGTTGGCACATGGGTTCTTGTAATCTCAGGAGGGTTTTTTTGATTAGGGTTTTTTGCTGACCGCTCAGTCCCCTTTTGTATCGTTCTGCTTTCTAGTTTACAGCGGGCCTCAATTTGCTAAAACTATATATATCATCTCTATGTGTGTGCCTTCCTCTCATTTCACCGTCAATACATGTGAGGGGGCAACTATATCTTTTGGGGTTCATTCCTCTGGAGGCAAGTGAGGTCTTTATTTTCTCTGCAGTACTAGTTAGCTCTTAGGCTGGTGCGTGGCGTCTAGAACCAATGTAGGCACGCTCCCTGGCTATCTCTAGTTGCGTTTGTCAGGCGTAGGGCAGCGGTCAGCCCAGGTTCCATCACCCTAGAGCTCGTCCGTTATCTATTTGTACTTTGCTTGTCCTGTGCTATCCCTAGCCATTGGGGATTCATGACACTTGTGGAATGCTAACGAAATCTTGAAAACACTCATGGTTTGAGGCCCTCGAGGAATGCAGTTTGACACCCCTGCAGTAGATAACACAGGATCCACCATTCACAATAGGTGATGTCACAGCTCACCTCCTCCTCCTGTACAGTGACTGATAACACCTCTATTTACAGTAGATAACACAGGA
Source organism: Ranitomeya variabilis (assembly GCF_051348905.1). Lineage (NCBI taxonomy): Eukaryota > Metazoa > Chordata > Amphibia > Anura > Dendrobatidae > Ranitomeya > Ranitomeya variabilis. The sequence continues at coordinate 750,344,234 of NC_135234.1, read as the reverse complement.
TCCACCATTCATAATAGGTGATGTCACAGCTCACCTCCTCCTCCTGTACAATGACTGATAACATCTCTATACACAGTAGATAACACAGGATCCACCATTCACAATAGGTGATGTCACAGCTCACCTCCTCCTCCTGTACAATGACTGATAACTCCTCTATATACAGCAGATAACACAGGATCCACCATTCACAATAGGTGATGTCACAGCTCACCTCCTCCTCCTGTACAATGACTGATAAAACCTCTATATACAGTAGATAACACAGGATCCACCATTCACAATAAGTGATATCACAGCTCACCTCCTCCTCCTGTACAATGACTGATAACACCTCTATATACAGTAGATAACAGAGGATCCACCATTCACAATAGGTGATATCACAGCTCACCTCCTCCTCCTCCTGTACAATGACTGATACCACCTCTATATACAGTAGATAACAGAGGATCCATTATTCACAATATGTGATGTCACAGCTCACCTCCTCCTCCTGTACAGTGACTGATAACACCTCTATAAACAGTAGATAACATAGGATCCGCCATTCATAATAGGTGATGTCACAGCTCACCTCCTCCTCCTGTACAATGACTGATAACACCTCTATATACAGTAGATAACACAGGATCCACCATTCACAATAGGTGATGTCACAGCTCACCTCCTCCTCCTGTACAATGACTGATAACACCTCTATATAAAGTAGATAACACAGGATCCACCATTCACAATAGGTGATGTCACAGCTCACCTCCTCCTGTATAATGACTGATAACACCTCTATATACAGTAGATAACACAGGATCCACCATTCACAATAGGTGCTGTCACAGCTCACCTCCTCCTCCTGTACAATGACTGATAACACCTCTATATACAGTAGATGACACAGGATCCACCATTACAATAGGTGATATCACAGCTCACCTCCTCCTCCTGTACAATGACTGATAACACCTCTATATACAGTAGATAACACAGGATCCACCATTCACAATAGGTGATGTCACAGCTCACCTCCTCCTCCTGTACAATGACTGATAACACCTCTATATACAGTAGATAACACAGGATCTACTATTCACAATAGGTGATGTCACAGCTCACCTCCCCCTCCTGTACAATGACTGATAACACCTCTATATACAGTAGATAACACAGGATCCACCATGCACAATAGGTGATGTCACAGCTCACCTCCCCCTCCTGTACAATGACTGATAACACCTCTATATACAGTAGATAACACAGGATCCACCATTCACAATAGGTGATGTCACAGCTCACCTCCTCCTCCTGTACAATGACTGATAACACCTCTATATACAGCAGATAACACAGGATCCACCATTCACAATAGGTGATGTCACAGCTCACCTCCTCCTCCTGTACAATGACTGATAACACCTCTATATACAGCAGATAACACAGGATCCACCATTCACAATAGGTGATATGCAGCTTGGTTATAATGTGTGAACAGCCTTGGACAATGCTTCAAAGTGAACAATATGTGAGTTACCTGTGAGATCATCAGTCGGCCAGGAGCCAAGTTCACAAGCTTTACAGGTGTATTCATCAAATACAATCTCATTTTCTTTGCAGGGGGTGCAGGTCCAGCAGCAGCTCACCTCTCCTTTACGGATGACCTGAAAATGAGAATGCATGGAAAACAGAGTATCAGCATTAGGCCACATTCCCACGTCAGCGTGTCACGTTCCGTGATTCATGAACTGCCCTCGGTTCCCCAAACCTCATAGGCCAGTCACCATGGACAGCGAGACATGAATGTGTAAATCTGGCCTCACGGTCAGTTTACAAGGTTTGGTCCTATTGTAGTTTTCTGCTAAATTTGCGGCAAAATAATGAGAATCACAGAAAATACATTATATGTAACATTACTGTCTAAATTTAGATGGTAGATAGATAGATAATAAATAGATAATAGAAAGATAGATAGTTAGTTAGATAATAGATAGATAGATAGATAGATAGATAGATAGATAGATAGATAGATAGATAGATGATACTGATGTGTGAAAAAGTGTTTGTGCACTTCCTGATTTCCTATTCTTTTGCATGTTTGTCAATCTTAAATGTTTCAGATCACCAAACTTAAGTAAATATTAGACAAAGATAACACAAGTAAACACAAAATGCCCTTGGGTTATGCAGCAGGACAATGATCCAAAACACACCAGCAAGTCCACCTCTGAATGGCTTAAGAAAAACAAAATTAAGACTTTGGAGTGGCCTAGTCAAAGTCCAGACCTTAATCTGATTGAGATATGCCATGATGACCTTAAAAATGCGATTCACGCTCGGAAACCCTCCAATGTGGCTGAATTACAACAATTCTGCAAAGATGAGTGGGCCAAAATTCCTCCAAAGCGTTGTAAAAGACTCATTGCCAGTTATCGCAAATGCTTGATTGCAGTTGTTGCTGCTAAGGATGGCCCAACCAGTTATTAGGCTTAGGGGGCAATCACTTTTTCACACAGGGCCCTGTAGGTTTGGATTTATTTTTCCCTTAATAATAAAGACCTTCATGTAAAAACTGCACTTTGTGATTACTCGTGTTATCTTTGTCACATATTTACATTTATTTGGTGATCTGATAGATAGACATACAGACAGACTGAATGACAGATCGATAGATAATAGATAGATAATATATAGCTGATAGATAGATAGATAATAGATAGATAGATAGATAGATAGATAAATAATAGATAGTAGATAGATAAGGGATAGATAGATAATAGATGATAGATAGATGACAGATAATAGATGATAGATAATAGACAGATAATAGATAGATAGATAGATAGATAGATAGATAGATAAATAATAGATAGTAGATAGATAAGGGATAGATAGAGAGATAGACAGATCCTGATTTTCGTTGTGTTCCAGTAGGGAATAATGTATTTCCTTTTCCTCATCTTTACTATGACTCCCATTGATCCATTACCTTGATTTGTCCCTTGGCGCAGGGTTCGCTGCAGACGGATCTAATGACGGAATTCTTACTTGACCAAATTTCATCATCGTCCATCTTTAGTTCTCCGTTGTCCCAGCTGCCAACATTGATGTAATCAAAGTAATCTTTTCCCATTTTCTTAAAATTCATGATCTCATATCTAGAAGAAATGACTATATTAAGGGTCGTTACGATGGACATGTTGGTAGAGCATATTTCCCATCTTAGACATTTACGGGACATCTGCCAGAGGATGCTCGGCTCTTTTCTTAATGTCTATAGAACTTCTTAACTTCTATAGAAGTCACCTCTCCCGTCACATCGCCTGCATTTCAAGACAGGAGAGAGATAGGGGTACCCCATTCTAGAGGTAGGTGCAGGTCCCCAAAAACAGACATATCTTGTGGAAGTCTTTAAGCATAATAAAGCGATTTTCCAAAGGAACAAACACCTGTCAGCCTTCTTCAATAAAAGCGCAACACACGTTGCAGCTCATCTCACCTCACTGCAATTCCATACACACCCAATGGACAACTGCACCGCTGGAAAAAGCAGCCATGTTTTCTCATTTTTGACAACCCCTTTAATTTTGAAATGGCTAAATGAAATCTGTGAGTGTTCCCCAGACGTCGTACCTTCCGGGAGAATCTCCATTTTCATCAAACATGATCATGTCTCCAGCTACTCCTGTGAAATTCGCCTTCATGATACAGTCCAGGAGCTTCTGTCCATCTATCGGCTTCATGGCATCGCAAAGCCCGGCAAATCCAGGACACAGAGACACCTGCATGTTGTGGAGGCCGTAGGCCATGGCGTAAATCGCATTGATAACAAATCCCATTTTGGAATCTTGTGCGTACTGATACGTTAACGATAGTCGAGCTGGAAAACAAAAGTGAGGGGGCAGGTTAGTCCTAGTATTGGTCAAGAGTGACTACAAACAGTCCATAACTTAAAGCCTTTTTCGGTGAAAACAAGTTATCATATATGTGCTGGATAGGTGATAACTTATTGATCGCTGGGATCTTCATGGATTGGCATAACGGGAATTTTTATCCCTATTATCCCCATTATATAATGGAGCAGCAGTTTGGTTGCTTGACTGCCAAGCTATTTATTCACTATGGGTCTGCCAGGAAAAGCCCAGTCCTTACCAGCCACACAGAAATTGAATGGAGCAACGGTTAAGCATGCACATAATTTATACGGGGATAAAAGTGCCCCACTGGAAAAATTATGATAAAAGTGCCTCCCTGGAGCAGCGGTTGAGCATGCTCACCATACATACAGTGATAAAAGTGCCCCGCTGGAGCAGCGGTCGAGCATGTGCACCATTCATACTGTCATAAAAGTGCCCCGCTGGAGCAGCGGTCAAGCATGTGCACATACTGTCATAAAAGTGCCCTGCTGGAACAGCGGTTGAGCATGCTCACCATTCATGTGGGGATAGAAGTGCCCCTCTGGAGCAGCAGTCAAGCATGTGCACCATTCATATGGTGATAAAAGTGCCACACTGGATCAGCGGTCGAGCATGCTTACCATTCATACGGTGATAAAAGTGCCCCGCTGGAGCAGTGGTCGAGCATTCTCACCATTCATATGGGGATAAAAGTGCCCCGCTGGAGCAGCAGTCGAGCATACTTACCATTCATATGGGGATAAAAGTGCCCCGCTGGAGCAGCAGTCGAGCATACTTACCATTCATATGGGGATAAAAGTGCCCTGCTGGAGCAGCAGTCGAGCATACTTACCATTCATATGGGGATAGAAGTGCCCCTCTGGAGCAGCAGTCATGCAGTTGAGCATGCTTACCATTCATACAGGGATAAAAGTGTCCCGCTGGAGCAGCGGTCAAGCATGCGCACCATTTACACAGGGATAAAAGTGCCCCGCTGAATCAGCGGTCGAACATACGCACCATTCAAACTAGTGTAAAAATGTCCCGTTTTGCCCTATCGGTTTTGCTGATCAGTCAGACCCCATTGATCTATCCTGTGAACAGGTGATAACCCCTTTATTGAAGTACACAATCTCTAGGTCCTTTAAGAAATACAATACTTAAGTCTAAAATAATATGAAAAAATGGTTATGACATGATACGAGCTCCAGAGCAATACAGTGTAAAAGCGTTGTACTATTTTAACTGATCCAGTATGGTTTCTATGATGTATCACCTAGTGATTATTACTACATTGTTGTTGTCACATTGTATCAGTTCTGTTATGGCACTTACTTTCTGTGGAAGGTAAGTTGTGAGACTCCCCCATTATGTGATTTTATTTCCTACCCTGGTTTCAGCAGACAGTCAAGTGTTACCTAAGTCTCTTTAGGGATAGAAAAGACATAGAAAATCCAAATGACCTCTTCATACAGGAAGAGGACTTGAACTCTAGTGCCACCTATTGGAAGTAGTAATCCTAAAAGTCAATATTGACCCTTTATCGAGCCTTGTCACATGACTTAGGACAAAAGCAAAACGAGAATCTCAATTTTCAGACACGTGTTTCGGGATATTGCCCCTCCTCAGTGAAAAGCATGAGATCAGATTTGGCTGATGAGAGGCTTATGACTGGGATCATGTTTCTCCTTGTGGAGAGTGACATGCCTTACACTGGCATGCCAGGCAGGAGAAAAGTTACCAGTAACAAAAGTAGATGTTGAGAGTAATGATTCATGTGACTTACACATTACACTATTACACGGTTTTGATCCTATCATCGCTGGTTCCATACAGTAGGGTCATTAATGGGGTTATCCACATTTTACAATCCCTTTCAGAATCCTCTCAAACAAACTAATTACTAGATCCCACAAAATATCAACGGTAACATGATCAGGAGCAAGCGCACTGTCATTACGGGCTGGTAAAAGGGCAACGCTGCAGAAATAGGCTCCATAAAAAGGTGTATAGAATCTCAATAGGGGGTTAATGTGGACTTTAAAATGAAAAACTCCTATCTATTAAAGGCTACCTGTCCCCCCTCTTAAAAAGTTTGATTTACAAAATATTTTAACTTGTCATAAAATAACAATACTGTTGATACTTTTCACATGACTCTGTGTTGTATGGTTCCTCTCCTTGCAATGTATGAATTAATTTACAAATGGGTGTTACTAGTTACTATTCATCCACCCATACAAAAAAGGGTGTGTCCCTACAAAGTCAGCTCTGATTGGACAGTATCAACAAGAGAGAAAAACCGACAGGAAGGATCAGGATGTGAATAAATTACATATGATTTTATTGATCAACTATTAAAATAGGGAGGGAGAAATCACTGGATGAAAATCCTATATGAATAATTCAACAGATGGTACGATAATGAATTATCAGTAACTCATATATAGGGTTATGAAAATGGCACCATTTAAGTCACAGAGAATATAACTTTTAGGGTCAACAGTGACACCCCGACGCGCGTTTTGGTATCTGCCTTCGTCAGGGGGAGGCGTTATCCACAAACAAGGAAGTTTTAAAAGTAGAATCAATCAATGAGAAAAGGCGTGGGTGTGATTTTTTTTTACCAGGTTACTTCCTCACCCCACAGGACCCCTGTTGACACAGTCATGTGACGTGGCGCAGGGGGAATGTAAGAACTTAGGAGACCCCCAGACCGCAATGCAAACATGTATTCCACCCAACCATTTGTCATATGAATCAGGTCCTCTGTGAGTGAAAATACGTGTAATAAAGATGTGGAGCATGTGTGAGGTGTGTAAGGTCCTGTGTAATAAATAAGTGGAGAATGGTGAAAACTAAATTAAAAAAGAAAATGAAGTAAGATACAACTAAGTATATACACTGACATACTGTATATTTCAGAGGATTATAATTAAGTGTGAGAAATATATATATGGACACAAAAGAGAAAAAATAGTGGATAATGAAAATTAATCATGAAGACATATAATAAGACAATGAATAATAGTGAAATGCGTGAAATAAATACAAATGAAAAATAAGTAATAAATGCCCTATGTAAAGGAGAGATACAGTATATTATAAAATAAAAAACAAAAATGCAGCATTTATAGTATCCAAACATATTCGCATACATCTATAATTATGAATACAGGGTATATACGTAGAAAAAAAAAATCTAAATATAAAGTGCACATGCTCAAAAATTAACATTTATATAAACATCTCTTAGAGATTAATCAGTGTCCACAGTGTGAATAGTTATAGGCATCAAACAGCTGCTTGTGGATCCAAAATGGACGATGAGCACCAAAATATTGTTTCAAAACACAGGAATCCATGAGGATTATATCACAGATACAAAATACGGTAACTAGTGAAAGGACAAGAGAGACATGAATAAATAAATGAACTATATAAATAGAAGTAGCTACATTAAAATCGAAATATAAATATAAAATATATAAAAACAATATAAAATATCAAAATATCTCTAGCTGGATGACAAGGTGGTCGGAGGAAGGGAGCAAACCTGATATTCTCGTTAAAGCCGTGGGATTTGTCATGTTAAGTTCTATATCCATTTTTCTTCTTTTTTAGCCAAGATTTGGCTAATGTTACCTCCATGTAATGACCATATCAGTTCCTCTGACTCTCAGTTATGATGGATCACTGTTGTGGAACATGTTAACATGTTTTGGTATTGTTTGTAGTCTGGATATGTCATTTTCTTTCTGGGCAGCAGTTATCACGTTAATATGTTCCTTGACTCGGACTTTTAGTTGGTGGGTAGTGAGGCCAACATATATTTTGGGACAGGGACATACTGCATAATACAGTGATATAATAAGATTGATGTTGAATTCTTTAGATTCAGAAGAGTTGTGAAAAGTATTTATACACTCAATATTAGGGCAGACTACACATTGGCCACAGGGTAGACATCCCTTACGTGGATGGATCTGATTAAGGAAGGTACGTGGTTCATCTTGATAGTGACTGGAGACTAGAATATCACGTACATTTCTTGAACTGCGGAAAGTGATGCTTGGTTCATTAGTAAGGTAATGGGCCAGAGTATAGTCCGCCAATAAAATTGGCCATGACTTTTTAATACAGTGCTTCATTTTGTCAGCCTGTGTCACATCCTCCTGGGAGATCTGGGGATAGGAAATCATTACGTATTGTGAATTGCAAGCCTTCTACATTTCTTTATAGCCTGTGTGCTTTGTTCTCCATATTATCGTAAATGGATTTTGTTTCCTTTGGTGCTTAACCCCTTCGTGACAGAGCCAATTTGGTACTTAATGACCGAGCCAATTTTTACAATTCTGACCACTGTCACTTTATGAGGTTATAACTCTGGAACGCTTCAACGGATCCTGCTGATTCTGAGAGTGTTTTTTCATGACATATTGTACTTCATGTTACTGGTAACATTTCTTCGATATTACTTGCGATTATTTATGAAAAAAACTGAAATATGGCAAAAAAATTTAAAATTTTGCAATTTTCAAACTTTGTATTTTTATGCCCTTAAATCAGAGAGATATGTCACAAAAAATAGTTAATAAATAACATTTCCCACATGTCTACTTTACATCAGCACAATTTTGGAAACAAAATTTTTTTTTGTTAGGGAGTTATAAGGGTTAAAAGTTGACCAGCAATTTCTCACTTTTACAACACCATTTTTTTTAGGCACCACATCACATTTGAAGTCATTTTGAGGGCTCTATATGATAGAAAATAACCAAGTGTGACACCATTCTAAAAACTTCACCCCTCATGGTGCTCTAAACCACATTCAAGAAGTTTATTAACCCTTTACGTGCTTCACAGGAACTGAAACAATGTGGAAGGCAAAAATGAACATTTAACTTTTTTTTGCAAACATTTTAATTCAGAACCATTTTTTTTTATTTTCAAAAGTGTAAAAACAGAAATTTTACCATAAATGTTGTTGTGCAATTTCTCCTGAATACGCCGATACCCCATATGTTGGGGTAAACCACTGTTTGGGCGCATCGCAATGCTTGGAAGAGAAGGAGCGCCGTTTGACTTTTTCAATGCAGAATTGGCTGGAATTGAGATCGGACGCCATGTCACATTTAGAGAGCCCCTGATGTGCCTAAACAGTGGAAACCCCCCACAAGTGACACCATTTTGGAAACTAGACCCCTTAAGGAACTTAACTAGATGTGTGGTGAGCACTTTAGACCCCCAGGTGCTTCTCAGAAGTTTATAACGTAAAGCCGTGAAAATAAAAAATCACATTTTTTCTACAAAAATGATCTTTTTGCCCCAAAATTTTTATTTTCACAAGAGTAACAGGAGAAATTAGACCACAAAAGTTGTTGTGCAATTTCTCCTGAGTACATCGATACCCCATATGTGGGGGTAAACCACTGTTTGGGCGCACTGCAGAGCTTGGAAGAGAAGGAGTGCCGTTTTACTTTTTCGATGTAGAATTGGCTGGAATTGAGATCGGACGCCATGTCGCGTTTGGAGAGCCCCTGATGTGCCTAAACAGTGGAATCCCCCCACAAGTGACACAATTTTGGAAACTAGACCCCTTAGGGAACTTATCTAGATGTGTGGTGAGCACTTTAAACCCCCAGGTGCTTCACGGAAGTTTATAGCGTAGAGCCGTGAAAATAAAAAGTCGCATTTTTTCTACAAAAATGATCTTTTTGCCCCCAAATTTTTATTTTGACAAGGGTAACAGGAGAAATTAGACCACAAAAGTTGTTGTGCAATTTCTCCTGAGTACGTCGATACCCCATATGTGGGGGTAAACCACTGTTTGGGCGCACCGCAGAGCTTGGAAGAGAAGGAGTGCCGTTTTACTTTTTCAATGTAGAATTGGCTGGAATTGAGATCGGACACCATGTCGCGTTTGGAGAGCTCCTGATGTGCCTAAACAGTGGAACCCCCCCACAAGTTCCCATTTTGGAAACTACACCACTTAAGGAACTTATCTAGATGTGTGGTGAGCACTTTAAACCCCCAAGTGCTTCACAGAAATTTATAAAGTAGAGCCGTGAAAATAAAAAATCATTTTTTTCCCTCAAAAATGATTTTTAGCCTGCAATTTTTTATTTTCTCAAGGGTAACAGGAGACATTGGACCCCAAAATCTGTTGACCAGTTTGTCCTTAGTACGCTGATACCCCATATGTGGGTGGGGGCACGGTTTTGGCACCCATCGGGGCTCGGAAGGGAAGGAGCGCCGCTTGGAATGCAGACTTTGATGGGATGGTCTGCGGGCGTCATGTTGCATTTGCAGAGCTCCTGATGTACCTAAACAGTAGAAACCCCCCACATTTTGGAAACTAGACCCCCCAAAGAGCTTATCTAGATGTGTGATGAGCACTATGAACCCCCAACTGCTTCACAGAAGTTTATAATGTAGAGCCATGAAAATAAAAAAAATCATATTTTTTCCACAAAAATTATTTTTCACCCCCAAATTTTTGCTTTCACAAGGGTAACAGGAGAAATTGGACCCCAAAATTTATTGTGCAATTTATGCTGAGTAGGATGATACCCCATATGTTGGGGTAAACCACTGTTTGGGCGCATGGCAGAGCTCGGAAGGGAAGGAGCGCCGTTTTGGAATGCAGACTTTGATAGAATGGTCTGCGGGCGTTATGTTGTGTTTGCAAAGCCCCCGATGTACCTAAACAGTAGAAACCCCCCACAAGTGACCCCATTTTGGAAACTAGACCCCCCAAGGAACTTATCTATATGTGTGGTGAGAACTTTGAATGTCCAAGTGCTTCACAGAAGTTTATAATGCAGAGTCGTGAAAATAAAAATAAACATTTTTTTCCACAAAAAAAATTTTTAAGCCCCCAAATTTTTATTTTGTCAAGGGTATCAAGAGAAATTGGACCCCAAAAGTTGTTGTCCAATTTGTCCTGAGTACACTAATACCCCATGTGTGGGGGAGACCACTGTTTGAGCGCATGGCAGAGCTCGGAAGGGAAGGAACGCCATTTTGGAATGCAGACTTTTATAGAATGGTCTGCGGGCATTATGTTGCGTTTGCAGAGACCCTGATGTACCTAAACAGTAGAAACCCCCCACAAGTGACCCAATTTTGGAAACTAGAGCCCCCAAGGAACTTATCTATATGTGTGGTGAGAACTTTGAATGCCCAAGTGCTTCACAGAAGTTTATAATGCAGAGTTGTGAAAATAAAAAATATTTTTTTTCCCCACAAAAAAGATTTCTTAGCCCCCAAGTTTTTATTTTCACAAGGGTAACAGGAGAAATTGGACCCCAAAAGTTGTTGTGCAATTTATCCCGAGTACACTGATGCCCCATATGTGGGGATAAAGCACTGTTTGGGTGCGCGGCAGAGCTCGGAAGGGAGGGAGCCCCATTTGACTTTTTGAGCGCAAAATTGGCTGTGGCGTTTAGAGACCCCCTGATGTACCTAAATAGTGGAAACCCCCCAAATCTAACTCCAACCCTAACCCCAACACACCCCTAACCCTAATGCCAACCTAATCCATAATTCTAATCACAACCCTAAGGATAATCGCAACCCTAACCCCAAAACAACCATAACCCTAATCAGAACCCTAAATCCAACACACCCCTAATCCTAATCTCAACCCTAACCTCAAACCTAACCCTAATCCCAATACACCCCTAATCCCAACCCTAACCTTGACCCTAATCCCAAACCTAACCCTAATGCCAACCCTAATCCAAACCCTAATCCCAACTCTAACCTCAACTTTAGCTCCAACCCTAGTCCTAACTTTAGCCCCAACCCTAGCCCTAACTTTAGCCCCAACCCTAACCCTAACTTTAGCCCCAACCCTAACCCTAAATTTAGCCCCAACCCTAACCCTAGCCCTAACCCTAGCCCTAACCCTAGCCCTAACCCTAACCATAACCCTAGCCCTAACCCTAACCCTAAATTTAGCCCCAACTCCTCTAGCTGCCGGCCGATCATGGCGGGCGCACTGCGCATGCGCCCGCCATTTTCTTACAGAAGGAAGAAGCCAGCGGCCAGAAGAGGACACAGGAGGACCCAGGGACACCGGTAAGTATGATAGGGTCCCCGAATCCCCCTATTTCTCTGTCCTCTGATGTGCGATCACATCAGAGGACAGAGAATTACACATCGCTTTTTTTTTTTTTTTTTGCGGTCGCCGGTAAACAGTTAATTACCGGCGATCGCAAAACAGGGGTCGGTAAAAACCGACCCCGATCATGTTCTTTGGGGTCTCGGCTACCCCCGGCAGCTGAGACCCCAAAGATCTCCTGGGTGCCGGCCGGCGGGCACACTGCGCATGCGCCCGCCATTTTTTTGCCGGAAGAAGATGGCGGCGCCCATCGGGAGCCACGAGGAGCACCGGGGGAGACAGGTGAGTATCGGGGGCGATCGGGGACCCCATTTCTCTGTCCTCTGATGTGCGATCACATCGGAGGACAGAGAAATTAAATGGAAAATCGCGTTTTTTGTTTTTTTTTGCGACCGCCGGTAAACGGTTAATTACCGGCGATCGCAACTCGGGGGTCGATAAAAAAAACCCCGAATCATGTTCTCTGGGGTCTCGGCTACCCCTGGTAACCGAGACCCCAGGGAAAATCCGACTCTGGGGGGCGCTATTCACCTTTTCCACAGCGCCGTTAATTAACGGCGCTGTGGTTTAAGTACCCTTAGCGGCCGCCGTTAAAAGGCGTATCGGCGGTCGTTAAGGGGTTAAGAGATTAAGAACCCTTGCTATGGTTAGGGTCATGTAGCTCCATCTCGCAGCTGCTCCTGACCTGCTCATTTCCTCTATCTGTAAAATCTCGCCAGCGAAAGTTTACTTCCTGGTTTGCTGGAGTTGGAGATCATTGTATGCTATTTTGGGGTGTATGCTTTCCTCACTGTCCTATTCCCATATGGTTTGTACATTCATACCCCTCCCTATATTCCTCTCTACCTTTGGTGAGTGTTTTGTATGTTAGTTGCTTTTTGGTATCCCTGTTTGTCGCACGTGTTTATATACTAGCATTTCTGTCCCAGGCCTCCTGGAGAATGGAGAGAGGACAGCTTAAGGTATAACAGGAGAACAGTAAGGCTGGTGGCCAATCCTCCTCACCTTTAGAGGTATCTTTGTGAGCAGGCATAGTTAGGGCTCCAGGGAAGGTGCAGGGCCACTTTCCCTAATCTTGTTTAGTCACAGGGTGACAACCCGATAATGGTAGTTAGTAATTAACTGCACTTTATTAGAGGGAGATGGTCTGCAGGAGAAGGACAACAACTCAAATCTGGAAGTCTATCTCTGTTGTGGGCTCGCTTTATGCACCAATAGCTATAGTCTCGATCAATAAATCTTGATTTGAGATCTTTGGCGTGTGTTTCAAAGTTGACATATGTGAAACAAAGTCGTCTTCGGCAAAGAAATTGACTTACTGGTATCGACCGTATCAGTGGAGGATAATACGAGGACGCATGCAATAGAGCCTAAAAAATGTAATTTTGCAATATATTATCGGAGTCATGTTTGATGGTGACATCTAAGAATTCAGTGCTGTGTCACTGCATATACTTAGTTCTTATCCTACTTTATTTTCTTTATCCTTATTTTGTTATCACCATTGACCATATTTCATGCATTATTACTTACACAGAACCTTACACATCTCACACATGCTCCATATCTTTATTACACGTATTTTCACTCACACCGAACCTTACACATCACCTAGGACCTTACACAAGATTCCATCACTGATTCCTTTGACAAATGGTCGGGTGGAAAGGATACTTGCATTGTGTTCAGGGTGTCCTGCCCTTACGTTCTGTGATGGTGTGATATGCTATGTGGGTATCATTTTTGTGTATATTTCTATTTTACTTATTTTCATGGTGTTTTCTTGTAGAAGGAGTTCTTTGCTAATTGATGAATGGCTGTTGCTGCCATCTGATATCAGCCCCCACAGTACTGTATTGTATGCTAATGACATGTTGACCTACTTGTTGAAACAATGAGCCCCTGAGACCTTCCTCCTCCTGACCTGTGAATGAGGAGAGGTACTTGTAAATATCAGGGAGGTGAGACACAGTCCTGTGTGGAATGATGATGTGTTCACAGCATCTCAGAGAGAAAGAAGAGTATATGGACTATGCTATCCTCTGCTGGATTGTTGGACTTTTATCCTGTTACTGAACTGCATTCGTGTTCTGGACTATTTTATCCTTTGTGTGGTGGATCGTATATGGACCTTTCGTATTTTTGCCTAAATAAAGGTCTTGGGATTGTCCACTCTTCGCTGGCTCTGCTGATTGTGTGGTACCAGAGAAGGACCCCATGACATGTTCCTTCTGGGCCACGTCACATGACTGTGGCGACAGGGGTCACATGGGGTGGGGGTGTGGCGACACCTGGTAACCTCCTATGTGAGTAGGCGTCAAGTCACACACACGCCTTTTCTCATTGATTGATTTTTTACTTCCCTGTTTGTAGATACCGCCACTCCACCACATCCGTTATATGTTAGATATGCACAGTGGGAAACACATCATGACCTAAAATTGTAATTTTCATAGTCAGCACCTGATCGCTCGATCTCTTCTGTAAAACTGTTTTCAACTCTTTCGGACCGAGCCTCATTGGTCCAGCAGAGGGGCTCTAAAAGAATGGGACCACTTTTTGGGGGAAAAACAGATCTGTGCAGAGTTTTTCTCCATGAATTGAATGAAGGGTCTGTCATGTCAGGGGTGTAATTTTTTCTGAAGAAATTCCAGGTGGTAGCTCTGCGTGTTCCAAAAAATATATCTGCAAAATTTGGATGAAGGAGCACTGCAGTACTGATGTCCATGAAAATGCTATACTGCCCCTGGTGGAGAACACTGGTACTGCAATTATCAGAAGGAAATGGAAATTGCAAATGATGAGAAACTCAATGACAACATGTCTCACTCATTGAGCAGAAATTTACAATAAAGGGAACCTGTCAGCATATTCGTACTTGTGAAGAAGAGTTCCAGTGACTTAATAGGAGCTTGTACCCCAATTAAAATGATTCCATTCTAGTACAGATCTGATGTGCCAGTCATGGAAAATCCAGTATGGAAGCAATGTGCAAATAAGACTGGAAGTGCACTGTAGGTGTGTAAAAAAAAAGTGCAAGTGCAGTGACACCCCCAGTGCACTTCCAGTCTGATTTGCATATGGCTAACAGTGGATTTCTCATGACTGGCATATTGGATGTATATTACAAAGTTCCACACTTTTTTCCCCAAAAAGTTGCAAAACATATGCAAAAATGTTGTCACATTTCAATTTTATGCCAGAAATCTGACAAAAACTATTTGATTAATCATTGCCTGTAGTATTTCCTTTTAAAGAAATCGGCTGAACCGTTACAAAAAGTAAGGGTTTGGGTACCAGAACAGTACCCGGACTCAAACCTGAACCTGGACATCATTCTTTTGAATGGAAGGCCCGAACATCCAGTGTTTGCCACCCTGTCATGTGCATGACAGCGCGGCAAACACTGCTTCTGATCGGCGGTAAAATCATCACCATCACCAATCATAGAGCTGCGGTTCCCATGCTGTCAAACGACAGAGTGAGCACACAGCTGTGATCAGAGGTATAAATTTACCTCCGGTCACTGCTGTCAGCTGATGGGACCACTGCTCCGATCAGCCAACACCTGCTGCCACTAATAACAGTGAGAGCAGGAGGGGCTGATGGGAATATCCATCATCCAGCAGCAGAATAGTGAGTGCAGCTCTGGGGTGCAATACAGGATGTAACTCAGGATCAATACAGGATCAGTAATGTAATGTATGTACACAGTGACTGCGCCAGCAGAATAGTGAGTGCAGCTCTGGGGTGTAATAAAGGATGTAACTCAGGATTAATACAGGTTCAGTAATGTAATGTATGTACACAGTGACTGCACCAGCAGAATAGTGAGTGCAGCTCTGGGGTATAATACAGGATGTAACTCAGGATCAATACAGGATCAGTAATGTAATGTATGTACACAGTGAGTGCACCAGCAGAATAGTGAGTGCAGCTCTGGGGTATAATACAGTATGTAACTCAGGATCAATACAGGATCAGTAATGTAATGTATGTGCACAGTGACTGCGCCAGCAGAATAGTGAGTGCAGCTCTGGGGTGTAATAAAGGATGTAACTCAGGATCAATACAGGATCAGTAATGTAATGTATGTACACAGTGAGTGCACCAGCAGAATAGTGAGTGCAGCTCTGGGGTATAATACAGGATGTAACTCAGGATCAGTACAGGATCAGTAATGTAATGTATGTGCACAGTGACTGCTCCAGCAGAATAGTGAGTGCAGCTCTGGAGTATAATGCGGGATCAGTACAGGATCAGTAATGTAATGTATGTACACAGTGACTGCACTAGCAGAATAGTGAGTGCAGCTCTGGAGTATAATGCGGGATCAGTACAGGATCAGTAATGCAATGTATGTACACAGTCACTGCACCAGCAGAATAGTGAGTGCAGCTCTGGAGTATAATGCGGGATCAGTACAGGATCAGTAATGTAATGTATGTACACAGTGACTGCACCAGCAGAATAGTGAGTGCAGCTCTGGGGTATAATACAGGATGTAACTCAGGATCAGTAATGTAATGTATGTACACAGTGACTGCACCAGCAGAATAGTGAGTGCAGCTCTGGGGTATAATACAGGATGTAACTCAGGATCAGTAATGTAATGTATGTACACAGTGACTGCACCAGCAGAATAGTGAGTGCAGCTCTGGAGCATAATGCGGGATCAGTACAGGATCACTAATATAATGTATGAATGTAATGACATATCACTTTTACTTAAAGGCACAGTATACAAAGGATTTTTTACTTGGTTTCCCTTTCTTGAGAAATGTACTGATAACAATAAGGAATGTCTATTAAAATATATGGTGAGGAGGGTGCTCACTTAATAAGTCCGAGGTGCTCTGGAAAAATAATATAATAGGAGAAAAATTCCGGCACACTACAATTCTTGAAATGAACAATTCTTTATTTATTGCTCTTGTTTTTCATTTATTCAAAATGTTCTTTCAAACGGTGGGATTCCATATACGAAAAACTTCTAAACAAACTTCAGGTGGACACATATATTCTCTCTGATGAACACATATACTTTCATATATTTTCTCTGATGGACACATATACTTTCAACGTTTCGGCTGAAGAGCCTTTATCAAGAAATAATGTCCTTTTGCAAATATGTTGCGCAGGAGAAAAAAGAATCCACTCTTAATCCAATAACCGGTATACACCGTGCTCGATATGTCGTTCCTGAAGAAAGTGCGCGACCGCTGTCAAAGAAGCTTCTTTGACAGCGGTCGCGCACTTTCTTCAGGAACGACATATCGAGCACGGTGTATACCGGTTATTGGATTAAGAGTGGATTCTTTTTTCTCCTGCGCAACATATTTGCAAAAGGACATTATTTCTTGATAAAGGCTCTTCAGCCGAAACGTTGAAAGTATATGTGTCCATCAGAGAAAATATATGAAAGTATATGTGTTCATCAGAGAGAATATATGTGTCCACCTGAAGTTTGTTTAGAAGTTTTTCGTATATGGAATCCCACCGTTTGAAAGAACATTTTGAATAAATGAAAAACAAGAGCAATAAATAAATAAGGAATGTCAGCTATCATATATCATGTGTACATGTACTTGGACAATTATTTAGAGGAGTCTTTTTCTGTATAGAGGTCGTTAAAGGACAAATTATCCAACGGTTCTGAAGCTACTGCACAATGGTGTATTCCCAGCAAACTACATTTATCATTTCCCTTTGTTGTACATCCTTGAAACTGAATATCAATAAGTCAGACTGTGCATAAACCGCAGTTGCTTTCATTAGTGACCAGATTTCTTGGCGGCTTCTCCATGTTCAATAAGTCTTTTTATTCTCACTGGAGATACTCATTCCTGCAGATGTAAGCGAACTCTCAGCGATGATAGTTTTTCTTTGCTGATTTCATTAATATTAAAAGAAAAATATTATCGTGACCGAATACAACATCCAAAAAAGTGCCTGCGTTTTATCGGGCATTCTTAGCATATTGACAACACGCTGCGGGATGTATGTATTAAAGGACATGCATCATTATCGAAAATATACAGAATTCAAGTCCTATTTCCATTGTAGCCTGAACGTGTTGTATGTTCAATTGTCTTGAATTCGGCGGGACATTTGTGGATTTAGGAAGCTGTCCCGGTGTCCCGGGAGGTTAGCGGTGTGTCCCGATTGCCCCTGTATCTGTGTTCTCAGCATGCAGATAAAGTTGAGGACAATTTGCTCCATCACTCACCCGTGCCCTTTGTCTGAGGCTTAGTACAACAGCGGCTCAGTATTGGGGTATCAGCAGGATGGGACGTTTGTGCAGGTTGGGAAAAGATGGGGGCGGTGCAAGAAATGGGAGAAGTCAGATGTGTCTTTGTTGTAATCTCTGAGGATGAGTCCTGGCCGGAGAAGTTGTCGTGTTGGTCTGGGCTGGTTGGAAAAGTGAACGACTCCATCAGAAAAAAACATCAGCTCTAAGTCACCATCTATAACTATACTGTAATGTCTTATATTTTCTGCAGGTCTGGTATTTACCACTATATGCTCACTATATGCCGGTAATATCAGTGCTGGTCTTTGTATAGAGAATTTTTTTTTTAGTAACAGCGCGGTCATCTGCTGAGGTTCTCCTACATCCAGCATTAGGGTGCGCCACCATAGTTATAATCAGGGTTACCCAGATAGGGGTCCACTCAGAAGTTTCGACCCTTACCCAAACCAAAACCCTAGCTACACCTCTGCTATACATAGAACAACATTATTGGGCGATACATGTTTTCCCAGCGTTGACTTCAGAATGTAAATTTCAAGAAGATGATCCAGCTTTGATGAAAACCATGGTTTATTTTGGTTTATTTGCAGCTATATAACCAAATAGCTCTAGATATAACATTTTTCCAGTGGATAATTGTACTTCACTCACTGTCACATGACGCTGTCGTTGACCGAGTCTAGAGGTCAAGTATTTGTACGCTTCCAGGAGGAATAACACAGGAACAACTCATTGCAAGAAAATATATCATGTCCGGAGAGCTAACAAGTATATTTAGAGGTGCACAAGATTCTATAAGGTCTAAGTTTTTTTCTGATTTCTGGTCTGGGCAAACCAATACATTGTGGTAGATCTATGGCTTGAGGTGATACAGGGTGAGAAGTCTTGGTTTGAGGTGTCTTGTTCCTTACCATATGGTCACGTATCATGCCCCTGTCACTTAGGCTAGTTATCATGCTCATTCCCTTTAAACTAGTTGTTACACTCCTCCCTCTACCCTAGTGTCCTGCTCCTTCCCTGCGGGTAAGGTGTAATGCTACCTTTCTGTCCTGGTGTCAAGTTCCTCCCCTCCTGGACAGATGTCATTTTTCTTCTTTACTGCCCAAGGTGTCATGCTCCTCCTCTGCGGACCAAGTGTCATGATCTTTCCTTACTGTCTTGAGGTCATGGTCCTCCCCTGCTGGACAAATGTTATGCTTCTTTATTGACCATGTGTCACATGCTCCTCCCCTGCAGACCAGGTGTCATACTCCCTCCTTACTGTCCTGGTGTCATGCTCCTCCCCTGCTGGACAGATGTCATTTTTCTTCTTTACTGCCCAAGGTGTCATGCTCCTCCTCTGCGGACCAGGTGTCATCATCTTTCCTTACTGTCCTGATGTCATGGTCCTCCCCTGCTGGACAGATGTCATGTTTCTTCTTTACTGCCCATGTGTCATGCTCCTCCCCTGCGGAACAGGTGTCATACTCACTCCTTACTGTCTTGGTGTCATGCTCCTCCCCTGCTGGACAGAAGTCTTGCTTCTTCTAAACTGCCCAGGTTTCATGCTCCTCCCCTGCGGACCAGGTGTCATACTCCCTCCTTACTGTCCTGTTGTCATGCTCCTCCCCTGCTGGACAGATGTCATGTTTCTTCTTTGCTGCCCAGGTGTCATGCTCTTCCTCTGCGGACCATGTTTCTTGCTTCTTCCTTACAGCCCAGATATGCTTTTTCTAAAGGCCAGTGGTCATTCGCCACCCTCTCTGTCCTTGTGAAATGCTCCTTCTCTTTAGGCCAGTTGTTATTCTTCTCCCTCCCTTCCCAGGTGCTACACTCCTCTTCACCTTCTCATTTGTGAAGCTTCTTCCTCTCTAACCAGGTGTGATGCGCCTCTTCTCAAGAGTAGGTCTCACGCTCCTTCGCTTCGGTGTCATGCTCCTTTGCAATAGGCCAGGTGTCATGCTTCTCCCTCTCTACCCAGGTATCATGCTCCACTCTCTCTGCCCAGCTGTCATGCTACTCCAGGGTAGATATCACATTCCTTCCCTGCAGGCCAAGCCTCACGCTCTTTTTCTGTGGGCCAGGTGTCATCCTCCTCCCTTGCGTGCCAGGTGTCTTGCTACCTCTTCATTGTCTAGATGTCATGCTCCTTTTCTATAGGTGAGGTACCAAGCTCCTCCTACTACGTTAAGGTATTATGCTCCTCCCCTGTAGGCCCAAGTGTCATGTTCCTTTCACTCTGCTTAGGTGTCATGCTCCTCCAACTCTTCTCAGGTGTCATGCTCCTCCCACTCTTCTCAGGTGTCATGCTCCTCCCACTCTTCTCAGGTTTCATGCTCCTTTTCTATAGGCCAGGTACCATGCTCCTCTCACTTTGTTCAGGTATTATGCTCCTCCCCTGAAGGCCCAAGTGTCATGTTCCTTCCACTCTGCTTAGGTGTCATGCTCCTCCCACTCTTCTTAGGTGTCATGCTCCTCCCACTCTTAGGAGTCATGTTCCTCCTACTCTCCTCAGTTTTTATGCCCGTCCTCTGAAGACTGTCACATTTCTCATCTCCAGGCCAGGTCTCATGCTTCTCCCCTGTGGGTCCTAATCGGGGTCTACACTATGAAACAATACTGTAATTTAACATAAAATAAAATCAAAACTAGATGGAGAACTAAATCTCTGATTAAACTTGAAATGATAACTGGAGATGCCCCTATATACTGTAGCATTTCACCCACTACGGGTCTAGGGGACACTCGCTTAGGTGCGGCGAATGACACTCAGGAGACACGTTTCCTTAAAAGTTCACAGGGTTTATTGCTCCATAAATCACATTGCAACAGGAACAACAGGTAAACCCTCGCGGATTAGAAACAGGAGAGTCACGTGATCGGCCGGGTTTATCGGCCTTCTCCGGCTTCACTCGGCTCCACTCGGCTTACTAGCTGCGCACGCGCACTTTTACACTGTCACCCGGAAGTATTCGCATACCGGGTTCAACCAGGCTGTATAAGAGGACGCATGATTTCAGCGTCCTAGTACCGCACTCCGGACCTTTCTAAGCACCCGAACTCACCGCCTTGGGTAAGATCACGTTATTCAGTACTGGGAATTTTGTTCTCTTTTCACTTTACCAGATAGGCGGATTTACTTTATTGACTTGATTATGTTTGTCTTTTCCCTGGTTTCCCGACAGAGATATTCTGGCCTCTTAGTTCCCTTTTTACCTTCCTCATTGGATATATATTAATTGGGACATATATTTTTATGTCAGTGGCTTAATTAATGGTTATCACTATTTTTTCTTTTTTCTTTTTTCACTTGGTTATATTCATTATATTCATTATATGGACTTGTTTTTGACGACAATGATCTGTGCCCACTATGTATGCACGTATGATGGAGCCATTCATTTATCTTTTCATGAATTAGTTAACCAATCTATATGAATTGATTAACTTATGTATTTTTATGTAATGATGCATGTATATACTTTATTTATTGGATTAGTTTATTATTAGATATAATTCTTTGATGGATTAAAAATAAATTTATGTTATCTTATATTTAGGTATCACTTGATAAAGGCTTATGTAATAGCCGAAACGTTGGAATTATGATACCCACATCATGTACCTCAATGGTCCTTTGTTGTGCGAAATTGATTTGAATATGAAATGAAGAAACAAATATCTCAAATAGAATAAAATTTATTTCATTTTTTACTTGAAGTACAGTGTGCCGGATTTTTTTCTTGAGATTGTTCATATTTTTCCAGAGCACCTGCAATTATTACAGTGAGCTACTCCTTGATTTACTCTGCACCCTGACACACACCCACACACTCACTCCATGTGCTACACACACCTCTTTACATAGGTGTAACCACACCCAGGTACCTGTCACATGGCTAGTCAGGTGAGCGTGACATCACCACAGGTCCTTACACACAAAACCATCTTACGTGTTCAGACACGCCTCTTTGGGTGGGTTTGTAGGTGACTGAACCCACCCATCTCTCCAATCACCTGGAAGCCTCCCAACATAAACAAATCCCTCAGCAGTAGATCTGCTTGAGCAAAACATACCCAGGCTTCCATCACAGGGCCCCCCACCTCTGCGATACATACCATCCATCAATCACATGACCAGTCGCTATGCCACATATTCCCCCCCTCTGCCTAAAGCCGTGGGGCTTGGCACTTTCTATTACCCGACCAGAGATCCTTCTCTGTCGTCCCTGACAGTCAAACCGTCTGTCAAAGTCAGGGCCTGTTGCTGAACCCTTTCGTCGGCATTTGTCAACCATTTCCGTCACACCCTATGATAAAGACGACCCCTTGTCATCTCGTGTTAGTCGGATTTGGGCAACATGGTCAGTCTGGCATCGCAATCCTCTTGCACCCTTACAACCTGTCTGGACTGACTCTTTGTCAACACGTCCGCTACCGGGTCTCCCACGCAAGTCACTCAGGGTAGCTACCCTCTTAGCTGTGACATCAGTTGTGGACAGTATCACTAACTGATTAATTTCTGGGGTCCAGTTCACCTTACATGCCCCCACAGCCTTCTTGAACTCTTCATGCATAGACTCCCTGGCACAGGCCTCTCTCAGGTCTTCAGGTACATCTATCATGCATTTGAACAAGGAACTCTCCTTCTCTTCAGCTGTCATTAGACACCCATCTTGTTCAGCTTTCAGAGCCAACTTCCTCTAAACATCACCAGCTTCCAGACGTTTGGCCAGGATAGACACCTGCCACTCCACCTTCTCCCAGGCTGCTTTATATATTGACTGGATTTCTTTCAGATGACCTCTGAGCTCCGCCACCTCTTTCTCTAAGGCACTCACACGACACTCAGCGGCCTGTCTCCGAAGCTCCTCTTGCTTCAAACGGGTATCCACAGCCTCTGGACCATGCTTAGCTCGCTCCCTCCATCCTCTGGATTGGCTGAGCTTTCATCATGCGAGGTGGTACCTACTTCAGGCCCCACTCCTTTGGTGGCCCCCTCCAGCTCTTCACAAGGTGCAACTCGTACCACTTCTTTGCATCCTTTACGTCTCTGGCGACGGGAGGACTTTTCCTTCTGGTGGGGCTCTTCTTTACTGTACTCCCTTACTTTCTCAGAGTCACAGTCACCAGCATAGTCTGTGTGATACCCCACAGTATGGTGAACCCCCAAGTCACACTCTCCATCCAGCCAAAAAGGACACAGTTGTGACTCCTCACTGATTGCCGCCCCTTTTTTGTCTCCGCCCCCTTTTGGGCAAGTGCTCCGCTTTTTGACACCACCCCTGTTTGGGATACAGCCCCCTTTTGGGATTCCACCCCTTTTTGGGCTACTACCCCTGTTCGGGTTACCGCCCCTTTTTGGGACTCCGCCCCCTTTTAGGAAACCATCCCCGTTTGGGTCACTGCCCACTTTTATGGACACCACTCCTTTTAGGGACACCCCTCGTGGACTCCCCCACGGCATTCACAAGCCCCAACAGCTCCACAGTATATATCTCTTTAGGTCGGCACCGGCCCTTTAAGAGTCTGCACAACCTGGAGCAGAAATAATATTTTTTTTGGTTTTGTTTTTGTTTGTTTTTTTTCAAAACTTCACCAGCTCCTGCCGGCACTGCTACAGCTCCTGCTGCAGACACAAATCTCCGGCACCTCCGGGTGCTGATCACAAACAGCTGCTGCCACGGCCACTGCAGCTCCTGCCACTGCGACTGCGCTGCACGGCTCAACCACAGACTTCATGGACCCGCCGATCCACAGCAAGCCGCTTGTCACCTTCGTGGACCCGCCGATCCACAGCAAACTTCGTGACCCCGCCGAGTTACCGCCAGACGCCTTCAGTCTTCGTGGCCCCGCCGAGCCACAGCAAGTTGATCAAAGAAGAAAAAAGAAATACATGGACTCGCCGGTCCACAGCAAGCTTCGTGACCCTACTGAGCCATAGCAAGCTCTCAGAAAAAAAAAACAGTCTCTCACTGACCCCGGTCAGTACAGCACAGACTTCTGTTTGTTACACCCCAGGCTTTACAGCCCAAACACAATTTCTCACTGACCCCGACCAGCATAATACACGGTTTTCAGACCGTTACACACCCGGCTTTACAGCCCAAACACAATTTCTCACTGACCCCGGTCAGTATAATACACGGTTTTCAGACCGTTACCCGTTGGCAACTTTTACGGGTTCCTGGACACCCCTTGGCCTCAGAGGTGCCCAGACGCAATGTCTCTCTTTTCCTTCCAATCTGACCCCGGTCAGTACACCACGGATCTCCATCCATCACCTGTCATTGCCACACAGGTTCCCAGATCCCTCTTCTCCTCAGAGGTATCCTTTTCCTTCCAATCTGACCCCGGTCAGTACACCATGGATCTAACTCTGTCACCTGTCATTGCCACACAGTTTCCCGGATCCCTCTTCTCCTCAGAGGTATCCCATAAACAGCAGTTCTCACTGACCCCGGTCAGTATTTACTCATGGTTGTCAAGACCGTCCACTCTTCTGGCTCAGACCAGCCAGCGCTGCAACATGTGCTCCTTGGATCATTGCCCGCATCCTCCACCAACTGTAGCATTTCACCCGCTACGGGTCTAGGGGACACTCGCTTAGGTGCGGCGGATGACACTCAGGAGACACGTTTCCTTAAAAGTTCACAGGGTTTATTGCTCCATAAACCATATTGCAACAGGAACAACAGGTAAACAGTCTTACGTCAGACAGGTGATTCCCCAATGTCCATAGTAGAGCTCCGCTCTCTCACGTCTGTGGGCTCACAGACAGTGCTCTGTCCAGCACGTAGGCTCTCCAGCCTAAAGATGGTCTCTGTGTGTTGTTCAGGACATCTGTCCCCACGTGGAACCGTCCAACACACAGGCCACTCTGCAGTGTCCAGCCAGGACACCTGGAAGTGTGTCCACCCTGAAACACACACACACACTCACGCCATGTGCTACACACACCTCTTTACATAGGTGTAACCACACCCAGGTACCTGTCACATGGCTAGTCAGGTGAGCGTGACATCACCACAGGTCCTTACACACAAAACCATCTTACGTGTTCAGACACGCCTCTTTGGGTGGGTTTGTAGGTGACTGAACCTACCCATCTCTCCAATCACCTGGAAGCCTCCCAACGTAAACAAATCCCTCATTAGTAGATCTGCTTGAGCAAAACATACCCAGGCTTCCATCACAGGGCCTCCCACCTCTGCGATACATACCGTCCATCAATCACATGACCAGTCGCTATGCCACAATACTTATACGATCTTACCATCCCTTTATGCATAAATTTAAACACTACTGAAAGTAGTTGGATCATGACCTTGCGGGAGAGAAAACCTTCTGCATGATAATTCAACCTTGGCAGCCATTACAAAAGAATTTAACCCATATTGCTTGACTGTAAAGGCCTGCTGGACAATATATTACCATATATACAAATAAGTGCTTAAAATATATTAACTGACAGGTAATAGGTCACTTGATACAAAAAAATAATAAATTCTGGCAGATCCTCGTCTGTCCTTGGAGGTCTAAGCCTGACAACCCTGAAATGAAGATGATTAGATGTGACCTAGACGAGAGCTGCAAATCAAAGGAGACATTAATAAAATAAACCCTTTAGAGTGAAGGTTTGATACAAAGCCCGATGACTCCTGGAACAATTAAACTGAGATATAGATCATGTACTGTTTCTATACAATCAGTGTTTTATCCGCAGTAGATTATCACTACAGGACTAGGTGTCTCGTGCCTCCCAGTCCAACTCTGGCCCCACCACTGCATAGTGTGCACAGAAAACTGCCAATCAGCGGTGTGGGCGGGGTTATACACAGCTCAGCATTCAGAGCTCTGCTAGATCTGCAGCAGAGAAAACTGTGATTCAGTCATAACTGCTGCACCCAGTAAACTAAGTGACGCATTGCCGGAATCAGGGTATCTGCCCCTACATAATGCTGCTCTCAGGTTTTGTAGCAAAAATCCACCCATGACTGTTAAAGGCACATGACATGTCATGTTCGGGGAAAGATGCGGGATCAGCTCCTGAGCCCGCATCAAAGGCAAATACACAATATATGATGTAAATATACATCATAAGTTTCAACAAAAGTATGAGAACTGGTAAATGTGAACACAGCATATAACTTTCCTACTCAGATTTAAACATTTACACAAATTTTCACTGCTGAAATTAAAAATGATCCCATCAAGATTTAATGCTCTGACCGACAGAGTAGAACATTTTTCCCATTTTTTAATACCTCAGAAATAACCAGCTCTGAAAATTAAATCTCGGGTTTCTCAAGTGTAAGATTTAAAAGCCGAGATTATATTTCTTGTCAAATGTGGAAGACAGTTGACAATTTTATGACAGGAACTAAGTCTATTTCCTGCGGCAGCAGTAAAATATAATCCTGAAGGACGACTTAAATTTAAATTTTAGCAGATTCTATGTAAAAAATCATCTTTACATATTCATAACATAGGCACAAATGAGATACTATGGAGTCAATATTTGCGAAAATGCAATTAAAATTAATACTAATTACTGGATGTGCTAAACTGACACATTTTGAATATATATATTAAAAAAAAAGTGATTGCCCCATCCTGATTTCCTATTATTTTGCATGTTTTGTCACACTTAAATGTTTCAGATCACCAAACATATTTAATTATTAGGCAAAGATAACACAAGTAATCACAAAATGCATTTTATAATTGAAGATCTTTAGTATTAAGGAAAAAAGAAATCCAAACCTACAGGGCACTTAAATAGGACCTGCCTGACAAAGTGAAGTAGATCAAAAGTTCCTCACAAGCTAGACAACATTCTGCGATCCAAAGAACTTTTGGAACAAATTAGAAATAAAGTATTTGAGATCTATCAGTCTGGAAAAGGTTATAAATTCATCTCTCAAACTCCAGAGAACCACAATGAGAGCCATTATCCACAAATGGTGAAAACATGGAACAATAGTGAACCTTCCCAGGAGTGGCCGGCCGATCACCATTACCCCAAAAGCGCAGCGATGACTCATCCAAGAGGTCACAAAGGACTTCACAACAACATTCGAAGAACTGAAGGCCTCACTTGCCTCAGTTAAGGTCAGTGTTCATGACTCCACCATAAGAAAGAAACTGAGCAAAAATGGCCCGCATGGCAGAGTTCCAAGATGAAAACTGCTGAGCAATAAGAACATAAAAGCTCAGTTTTGTCAGAAAACATCTTGTTGACCCCCAAGACTTTTGGGAGAATACTCTGTGGACTAATGAGACAAAAGTTGAACTTTTTGGAAGGTGTATGTCCCATTACATCTAGCGTAGAAGTAACACAGCATTTCAGAAAAGGAACATCATACCAACAGTAAAATATGGTGGTGGTAGAGTGATGGTGTTTGGTGTTTTACTGCTTCAGGACCTGGAAGACTTGCTGTGGTAAATAGAACCATTAATTCTGCTGTCTACCAAAAAATCCTGAAGGAGAATGTCTGGCCATCTGTTCGTGACATCAAGCTAAGAGGTTTACGGAGCAGGAACGTCCACCTCTGAATGGCTTAAGAAAAACAAAAATTAAGACTTTTGAGTGGCCTCATCAATGTCAGAACCTTAATCTGATTGAGATGCTGTGGCATGACGTTAAAGAGGCGGTTAATGCTCGGAAACCCTCCAATGTGGCTGAATTACAACAATTCTGCAAAGAAGAGTGGGCCAAAATTCCTCCAGAGCGTTGTAAAAGACTCATTGCCAGTTATCACTTGATTGCAGTTGTTGCTGCTAAGGATGGTGCAACCAGTTATTAAGTTTAGGGGGCAATCTCTTTTCACACAGGGCCCTGTAGGTTTGGAATTCTTTATGACCTTCATTTAAAACTGCATTTTGTGTTTGCTTGTGTTATCTTTGTCTAATATTGAAATTTGTTTGGTGATCTGAAAGATTTAAGTGTGGCAAACATTTTTTTTAGTTACTTTATATTGTGTCATTTAGGTGTATATGCAGGTAGAACAGATGTAGATAGCATTATAGCTTTTTTTAATTTGTGAACAGCATTGCAGCAATATTGATTAATACTGATTTGTGGCATTATTTGTACAGTGTGAAGAATATGGGGGATATAATTTCATGTCAATCATTTGTATCCTATTTGGCGTGGGATTATAAAACCTCTTCCCATGTGCAGCTGTAACAGGACACCTACTTCAGCAGGGATGTCAAGCCTCAAAAGGCTGTGAGTGACAGATCTCTAACCTTGAACCATCTAAGCTCAGAACAAAAAGCTTGCTTGCAAAATAAATACAATTTGGTCTACCTGCTTTGCTGATTCAGCTATGATTTCACAAGGCGAATATGGACTTATTGCACGTCCCGGTCACACACCGGTTATATTCTCGAGATCTCTGGACCGGACCGAACACCTTCCAGGGTCTCGATCTGCTCTAGCACCACAGGGTGGGGAGATATGTAGAATGGCTAGTAGGAACCAGATAGCAAAGATGTATTCAGTCTAATGCTTAGCAGGGGCCTAGCCAGATCCGATGACGCCAAAACCGCTTCCCTAGGACCCTTCATTAAAGAGTTGTGGGGATTTTGGTTCAGCCCAGAGGGCAAGAGGGGTGTGACCCAATGGGGATAAAGTCTATTGTAAGGCCATGTGGGCTTTCTCTCTGGTATGCTTGCGGTTCACTTCAAAGGTGGGGCCTTGTCCAGTAACATGCTCTGAAGGACCTAGGAACCAGCTGGCAGTCCATGCTCCGTGCAGCCCAGTACGCACATGGTCAAACATCAACTCGGTAATTGACATGATCCATTTTCTTATATCTTTGGCACTACACATATTTGATTTGCATTTCTGACCATTGTATATACATAAACATAATGTACAGGGCCTATATCTAACAAGATGGCAGTCCTACGAGGCCGGTAGCACTCTGTTTCACTGGTGCTAGTGAAAGGGGACTGTCAGCTTGTCAGGGTTGTGAGCGAGTGTGATGCCACGTCAGTGACTGCGTGGGCCACATCCTCTGACTCCCTGTACCTCCCTGGACCCGTGTGGACAGGGGGTGTCTGTGTAAAACTGTACCAAGCTGACCTTACGTGTCCCCAGCTAAGGTTTCTAATATTAGAGATAGGACTGTCCCACTTTTGGTTGCCATGACAAGGTGGGATGGCTTTTGAATTTTTTTTTAATCAAAAAACATGATAACTAAATACCGTATATTATTTTCATGCACTATGCTATTTATTTATTTACTGCGGGGTATTTAATCATGATGCTTCTGTCTTTGTTTTTTTAGTATACCGGCATTGTTGATTTGTACTGATTTGTTGCTTTAGTTATGTGTACAGTGTTACAGTATTATTTATTTGCACTGATTTCGGCATTAATTATGTGTGCAGTGAATATGGTTTTACCACTTTATTTGTATTGATTTATGCTATTACTTACATGTATGGTAGAGCCGCAGTATCCATTATGTGTACCGCATTGCTGATTTGTGCTGATTTGTGTCATTAGTTATCGGTAAAGTATTACAGAATTATCTATTTGTACAGATTTGAGGAATTAGTTGTGTACAGCTTCACAGAATGATTTATTTGTACTCATTGAGGAATTAGTTATGTGTGCAGGTTTACAGTACTGTTTATTTGTACTCTACTTTGGACAAAGTTTTCGAGGGTTTTCTAAGAGTTGCTATCCTGGAGTATCACAATAAAAATAACCTCATGACCCAACATCAATATGGGTTTTTAGGAGGAGTTGGTCTTGTTAGACTAAGAGCAAGGTTAGGCCGTGGGTGTCCTCTATCTGGACTTTTTCAAATGCATGTGATCAGTGCCTCGTGAAAGGTTGACGCATAAAATGAGAGCAATGGGACTCCGTAAATATGTGCAATTGGGTTAAAAACGGTCTCAGGTATATGAACACAGGATGACTATTAATGGAACACACTAATTGGATCACAGTTAACAGTGGAGTACCACAGGGGTCAGTATTGGGCCATCTTTGTTTTAATATATTAATGAACTTATAGAGAGCATACAGAATAGAATTGTAACATTTACAGATGATATTAAATGCTGCAAGGTAATCAACAAAGAGGGGGATAATTTAAAATTACTGAATGATTTATGTAAGGCCGGAGTCACACTTGCAAGAAACTCACACGAGTCTCACGCATCAATACCCAGTACTGCCGCTGGCTCTCGGGACCGGAGAGTGCGGCTGCTTGTATGTCAGTCCGAGCGCCGGCGGCAGGGCCGGGTAATGATGCGCGAGTTTCTCGCAAATGTGACCCCGGCCTAAGCTGTAGGCTTGGGCTGAGAAACGTAAGGTAATGCATTTGGGCAGAGGAAATAAAATGTATAATTAAGTATTAAACGGTAAAACATTGGTTTAAATTGTCACTGAAGAAGTCTTGGGTGTATCGGTGGATGGAAAATTAAATGTTAGTGACCAGTGCCAGGCTGCTGCTGTCAAGGCAAATAAAATTATGGGATGCATTAAAAACCCATGCACAAAATAAGAGCATAGCTTTGCCTGTATATAAGTCACTAATGCGGCCACTCTTAGATACTGGGCACAATTTTCATCTCTAGTGTATAAGAAGGACACAGCAGAGAAGAGCGACCAAGGTTATTAGGGGACTGTATGACTGCTGGAGACGAGTTATCAGACTCGGGGTTATCATTTTGGAAAAACAAAGGATTCGGAGCAATCTTATTACACTGTACAAATATATGAAGGGACAGTACAGAGATTAATGATTTTTTTTACACCCAGGCCTTTGGCAGTGACAAGGGGGCATCCTCTACATCTAGAGGAACGAAGGTGTAATCATCATCACAGACAGCCATTCTTTACTGTAAGAGCAGTGAGACTATGGATTCTTTACTGTACGTGCAGTGAGATTATGGATTCTTTACTGGACGAGCAGTGAGACTATGGATTCTTTACTGAAAGAGCAGTGAGATTATGGATTCTTTACTGTATGTGCAGTGAGATTATGGATTCTTTACTGAAAATGCAGTGAGACTATGGATTCTTTACTGTAAGAACATTGAGATTATGGATTCTTTGCTGCAAAAGCAGTGAGACTGGATTCTTTACTGAAAGAGCAGTGAGACTATGGATTCTTTACTGTAAGAACAGTGAGACTATGGATTCTTTGCTGCAAAAGCAGTGAGACTGGATTATTTACTGTAAAATCAATGAGACTATGGATTATTTGCTGGCAATGCAGATATACTATTGATTCTTTACTGAAAGATCAGTGAGACTATGGATTATTTACTGTAAGAGCAGTGGGACTATGGATTCTTTACTGAAAGATCACTGAGACTATGGATTATTTACTGTAAGAGCAGTGAGACTATGAATTCTTTACTGAAAGATCAGTGAGACTATGGATTATTTACTGTAAGAGCAGTGAGACTATGGATTCTTTACTG
This sequence comes from Ranitomeya variabilis, assembly GCF_051348905.1. Classification (NCBI taxonomy): domain Eukaryota; kingdom Metazoa; phylum Chordata; class Amphibia; order Anura; family Dendrobatidae; genus Ranitomeya; species Ranitomeya variabilis. The sequence continues at coordinate 750,312,532 of NC_135234.1, read as the reverse complement.
AAAAAGCAGTGAGACTATGGATTCTTTACTGTAAGAACAGTGAGACTATGGATTCTTTGCTGCAAAAGCAGTGAGACTGGATTCTTTACTGTAAAATCAATGAGACTATGGATTATTTGCTGGCAATGCAGATATACTATTGATTCCTTACTGAAAGATCAGTGAGACTATGAATTATTTACAGTAAGAGAAGTGAGACTATGGATTCTTTACTGTAAGAGCATTGGGACTATGATTTATATACTGTAAGAGCAGTGATACTATTATTTACAGTAAGAGAAGTGGGACTATGGATACTTTACTGTACGAGCGGTGAGACTATGATTTACTGTAAGAGCAGTGAGACTGTGCTATACAATAAGAGCAGTGAGATTATGGAACTCTCTCTCTGACGTTGTCATGATTGGTTGCCTAAAACATTCAAGAAGGGCCTGGATGCCTTTTTTGGAAAATATAACCTTACAGTTTATGAGTATTAGATTCTGTGATGGGACATTGATCCAGGGAACTAGTCTGATTACTGTATGTGGAGTCAGGAAGGATTTATCCTCTAATTCAAAGCAAATACCATCTTCCTCATGGGATTTTTGTCTTCTTCTGGATCAACATGTCAGGGTTTAAGTTTATGTCTACAGTCAAGCTTAAAAACTATGATTCTGATTTGTGTAGTCGTGTGTGCGGTATGGCCCCATTACCTATGTACAGTACAGACAAAGAGACTGGACACCTTCTCATTTAAAGATTTTTCTGTATTTTCATGACTATAAAAATTGTAAATTCACACTGAAGGCATCAAAAGTATGAATTAACACATGTGGAATTATATACTTAACAAAAAAGTGTGAAACAACTGAAAATATGTCTTATATTCTAGGTTCTTCAAAGTAGCCACCTTTTGCTTTGATGACTGCTTTGCACACTCTTGGCATTCTCTTGATGAGCATCAAGAGGTAGTCACCGGGAATGGTTTTCACTTCACAGGTGTGCCCTGTCAGGTTTAATAAGTGGGATTTCTTGCCTTATAAATGGGGTTGGGGCCATCAGTTGTGTTGTGCAGAAGTCTGGTGGATACACAGCTGATAGTCCTACTGAATAGACTGATATAATTTGTATTATGGCAAGAAAAAAGCAGCTAAGTAAAGAAAAACGAGTGGCCATCATTACTTTAAGAAATGAAGGTCAGTCAGTCTGAAAAATTGGGAAAACTTTGAAAGTGTCCCCAACTGCAGTGGCAAAAACCATCAAGCGCAACAAAGAAACTGTCTCACATGTTGACTGCCCCAGGAAAGGAAGACCAAGAGTCACCTCTGCTTCTGAGGATAAGTTTATCCGAGTCACCAGCCTCAGAAATCGCAGGATAACAGCAGCTAAGATTAGAGACCAGGTCAATGCCACACAGAGTTCTAGCAGCAGACACATCTCTACAACAACTGTTAAGAGGAGACTTTGTGCAGCAGGCCTTCATGGTAAAATAGCTGCTAGGAAACTACTGCTAAGGACAGGAAACAAGGAGAAGAGACTTGTTTGGGCTAAAGAACACAAGGAATGGACATTAGACCAGTGGAAATCTGTGTTTTGGTCTGATTAGTCCAAATTTGAGATCTTTGGTTCCAACCACCGTGTCTTTGTGCGACGCAGAAAAGGTGAACGGATGGACTCTACATTCCTGGTTCCCACCGTGAAGCATGGAGGAGGAGGTGTGATGGTGTGCGGATGCTTTGCTGGTGACACTGTTGGGGATTTATTCAAAATTGAAGGCATACTGAAACAGCATCTTGCAGCGGCATGCTATTCCATCCGGTTTGCGTTTCGTTGGACCATCATTTATTTTTAAACAGGACAATGACCCCAAACACACCTCCAGGCTGTGTAAGGGCTATTTGACCAAGAAGGAGAGTGATGGGGTGCTACGCCAGATGACCTGGCCTCCACAGTCACCAGACCTGAACCCAATCGAGATGGTATGGGGTGAGCTGGACCGCAGAGTGAAGGCAAAAGGGCCAACAAGTGCTAAGCATCTCTGGGAACTCCTTCAAGATTGTTGGAAGACCATTCCCCGTGACTACCTCTTGAAGCTCATCAAGAGAATGCCAAGAGTGTGCAAAGCAGTCATCAAAGCAAAAGGTGGCTACTTTGAAGAACCTAGAATATAAGACATATTTTCAGTTGTTTCACACTTTTTTGTTAAGTATATAATTCCACATGTGTTAATTCATAGTTTTAATACCTTCAGTGTGAATTTACAATTTTCATAGTCATGAAAATACAGAAAAATCTTTAAATGAGAAGGTGTGTCCAAACTTTTGGTCTGTACTGTACATTCTTTACAGTATAATTTTTCTGTTGTATTTTTGGTTTTCATTTTTCACCCTCTGACACAAAGGGAGTGACACTAAGAGAACTTTTGGAGACTTCTTTCAAGTATGACTTATTTCTAGGCCCCCTTAATGAAAACTCTTCCGCAGAATAAGATGGTCATGTATCTCCAGATAACTTAGAATATCTGATGAGCTACGACAGATCAAACCTCATTAATATTAAATGGCTTCCAGTTTAACATAATTACAGTAATGACCATGGAATCTAATATGCCTCCATATTTCGTGCTGCGGTTATGTAAGATAAGAGGCTTACGTCCCAGCCATCCTGCCCTCCGATCTACGACGCAGCGTCACGTGACCTGTAGGAATTATCATTTATTGCATTCTCTGTCCTCTGATACTCGCCTATGAGTTGACATTGGGTAATGACACATTGATGGAAGGACAGATCTGCTCACTCACCGCTGCAGGTCTTGTTGTAGATTTGGTTGTCCTGCGAATATCCTTTCAATTTGCACTTGAACTTGTTTTGCCAAAACTCCTGGAACCAAGGATTGCGGAGATTGGTCTCCGGCCGTAGCTGCAGGTAATAATCGTCAAACCATTTCACATCAGGAGACTGCAGCTTGATGGTTATTCCTCCGGCAGCCTCTCGCTGATAACCGTCTGTCACATCGTACCTGTCTGCCCAGCCATCACTGCGGAGATAAATAACACGATAAATCCTCCCGTCTGCAATCTCATACAAAAATGTGATTGATGTTCTTATCTGCTGAACATTTTTATAATAGCTACTTTATTAAATCCCGCAGATCCCTCATTGTTCCCCCAAACCATGAAACCAGAAAAATGTTATTTCAGGTGATTTAAAGGACACGAGTACCCATACCTGGCTCATTACAGTGTATCTGAGCCCCATCTTGCAATCAGGCATGAGTTTGGGACAAGGTGACAAGTAGGGGTGGGATTTGTGTAAACCTTGTCCATAAGTCAGGGGTCCTGCTTGGGTCAGGGGCGTTCCCTGGTGGGACTATAGGGAAATTCCCAAGCGGGTATATAAACAAACATTTCAATTACTTGACAGCCACCCATGAAGTTTTTCTTGTGTTTACTTTTAGAATTGATTTTTAGATTTTTTTTATCCTTTAGAGTACACCCATGAGGAGCATATTCACATCCATATCTGTATCTAAACGTCAGATATAAAATATCTTTAAATTGGTTGTCTAGTGAAAAGAAGTTAACAACTATTCAGAGGATAAGTGATAGGTTATTTATTGGTGGTGGTCCAACCTCTGGGAACTTAATCGGCAGAACAAGGCACTAAGAAGGGAGGCCATGCTCAAACGCCGCTCCATCCATTCTCTATGGGCCAGCTGAGTGTTGGGCTTTGTCTACATAGAGAATGAATGAAGCGGTGCTTTGGCATTCGATCTACCGAACCCATTTTGTAATGGGGATACAAGTGTCTTATGGGTAAGAAAAATTCTTCATTCTACCAACAATCAGTAAGTTCGTCATTCCTGGAGATAGGTGATAACTTGTTTTTAGGAGTTTTCCAAGCCTTTAATATTTCAGTTCTTGTTATTCAACCCACCGAGCTATGAAAAAGGGCCATGGCAAAACCAGCAACAGCCGCAACCTCTTCACTATTTACTCTGACACATTCTGTTTCTATAAATAGGTTTTGTAGACCGCTTTCACTCACTTGTATGTTCGACAGATCAATCCCAACCTCAACCTAATATTAATAATAATAATCTTTATTTTTTATATAGCACTAACATATTCAGCAGAGCTTTACAGTTTGCACACATTATCATCAATGTCCCCGATGGGGCTCACAATCTAAATTCCCTATCAGTATTTCTTTGGAATGTGGGAGGAAACTGGAGTACCCGGAGGAAACCCACGCAAACACGGGGAGAACATACAAACTCTTTGCAGATCATTTTCTGCCCTAAAGTCGGCATTGGTTAGTTCACCCGTTCTTCAGGCCCCAGATTTCACTCGCCGGTTTGTAGTGCAGACAGATGCCAGCACCTATGGGCTAGGTGCGGTTCTCAGCCAGGTGAACCAACAAGGAGAGGAGCACCCAATTCTGTACCTAAGCAGGAAACTCCTGCCCAGAGAAGTGCCTTATGCCACCATTGAAAAAGAATGTTTGGCAATTGTGTGGGCTCTGCAGAAGCAGCAACCATACCTCTATGGGCACAACTTCACCGTGATAACAGATCATAACCCATTGAGTTGGCTCAACAGAGTAGTTGGGGACAACAGGAAATTGCTTAGATGGAGTCTGATATTACAGCAATACGATTTCACAATTCCGCATAAGAAAGGAATTGATCATGACAATGCTGATGGCCTATCTCGCCAAGGTGGGGTGGAACTAGATACGTACTCAGGAGCTGACCTATAAGTCAACCCCCATGCATGTTCATAAGGAGGGAGGTGTAGTGAAATATGTATAAAAATATCTGTGTGCCGTGAACTATATATAAGTTTATTGTGTGACTAATAATAATTGAACATCAGTCCTGAAGGCTGCAGGTCTCACCCAGGTGTTAATATGTATTTTCCTGAGACAGGATACTTCTGTCTCCAATCTCACCAGGGTGTCGTGCTGGGAACCAAGAAGAAAGGGAACATTGACACCTCCTAGCTCTTTGAAGAGATATGTCAATTACAGCCTGACACTATCTATCTGTGGGAATCTCAGAGAAAATAATATATTCATTGGGGTCGCGGCCGTGGTCCAATCAAAAGCAAGCAATTAGAATATCAACTTGACGGGCTGGTCTAGAAATCTGACCTCCTGGGTGACTCTATAAATTTGACTTGTATACATTCAAAATTGTTCACATGTGAGGGCAGCCTGGGAAGCTGATGTGATAAGGTCTTTATTCATCCTACCCTCAGGGAGCAGAAGCAGACTACAAGTTAGCTATTTCTGCAAGTTTTCTCCTGTTTATTTTATACTGTTTTGCATAGTTGTATGTCTTTTTATTAAAATATTTTTAGACCTTTTTCTTTACTGTAAGCACTGAACCTTTTTGCATTAAAGCATAAAACTTTAACAGTTGAACCTTGTATGTTCTAAAGAATCCATAGCCTAAGGTGTGTGAGCCTTATGAGTGGTAGACAGTATTAGTAATTTCCGGGACTCATCGCCCGTGTATTCAGTGAGTGGTGGCAGCGTGTATGAGCGGGTGTGTGGCCTGGGTCGGTGTGTGATTTATGGTCCCATTACAGCATAGGACAGAGGTTGAATGCTGGACTGAGAGAGGGGAGATAAATTAACTCTTGCAGGCACAACCCAAAGTCACGTGCTGAGAGCGGATACGTGACGAATTAGTGGCAGCATGGAGAGGGATCTGTGACAATTATAATGTGAGTTTCATAAAATCCCTTTAAAAGGTTACCTGTCACCATCTACATGGCCATGTAGGTCACAGAAAGTAGAAAAAAATGATATCTTGATATCTGCAATTTGATGTTTTATTCCAGAGAAATCCATGTTTTCCTTGTATGTAAATGAGCTATTTCAGGCTATGGGGAGGATGTTGTCTGGAAGATAACTCTGCCTCCAGAGCTTATTTTACATGATAGGGCAGTTACCAGTGTGAGACAAGTAACTAACACAGAACAGGAGAAATGAACTTTGTCTTCTCTCCGAGCTTTGTTGTATTGCAATAATATTATAACCCTGTCTGCCTGTGAGATGAAAGCTGAAGTTGAGAGGAACCTGTAGATGTGTCAGTTATAACCACACAGAACTCTGCAGTGAGATCAGGAGAGCAGAGAACGGCCATTACACATCACACTGGTATTCATTACACATCACACTGATAACCATTACACATCACTAGTACCACAATGGTAACCATTACATATCACACTGGTAACTCCCCCTTATATTTAAAGCTATATGAAGCTCTGGAGGCAGAGTTACCTTCCAGGCACCGTCCTCCCCAGAGACTGGAAGGGGCAATTTACATAAAGTGATAAAAGATGATTTATCAGAAACAAGGAATCTGATACGAGGCATACAGGTAGGACTTTTTCAGCAGTTTATAACCTGTGTGCCATATTAATAGTTTAGATAGGTCAAATGTGGTGAAAGATCTCCTTTAACCCCTTCCCGACATTTGACGTACTATCCCGTCGAGGTGGGGTGGGCCCGTATGACCGCCGACGGGATAGTACGTCATAGCCGATCGGCCGCGCTCACGGGGGGAGCGCGGCCGATCGCGGCCGGGTGTCGGCTGCATATCGCAGCTGACATCCGGCACTATGTGCCAGGAGCGGTCACGGACCGCCCCCGGCACATTAACCCCCGGCACACCGTGATCAAACATGATCGCGATGTGCCGGCGATGCAGGGAAGCATCGCGCAGGGAGAGGGCTCCCTGCGGGCTTCCCTGAGCCCCCCGCAGCAACGCGATGTGATCGCGTTGCTGCGAGGGTCTTACCTCCCTCCCTGCCTGCTCCAGACCCGGATCCAAGATGGCCGCGGATCCGGGTCCTGCAGGGAGGGAGGTGGCTTCACAGACGCCTGCTCAGAGCAGGCACTGTGAAGCAGCCTGTACTTCTCGCAGATCGGTGATCTGTCAGAGTGCTATGCAAACTGGCAGATCACCGATCTGTATTGTCCCCCCCTGGGGCAAAGTAAAAAAGTAAAAAAAAAAATTTCCAAATGTGTAAAAAAAAATAAAAAAAAATATTCCAAAATAATGAAAAAAAAAAAAATATATTATTCCCATAAATACATTTCTTTATCTAAATAATAAAAAAAAAACAATAAAAGTACACATATTTAGTATCGCCACGTCCGTAACGACCCAACCTATAAAACTGCCACACTAGTTAACCCCTTCAGTAAACACCGTAAGAAAAAAAAAAAAAAACGAGGCAAAAAACAACGCTTTATTACCATACCGCCGAACAAAAAGTGGAATAACACGCGATCAAAAAGACTGATATAAATATCCATGGTACCGCTGAAAACGTCATCTTGTCCCGCAAAAAACAAGCCGCCATACAGCATCATCAGCAAAAAAATAAAAAAGTTATAGTCCTGAGAATAAAGCGATACCAAAATAATTATTTTTTCTATAAAATAGTTTTTATCGTATAAAAGCGCCAAAACATAAAAAAAATGATATAAATGAGATATCGCTGTAATCATACTGACCCGACGAATAAAACTGCTTTATCAATTTTAACAAACCCGGAACGGTATAAACGCCTCTCCCAAAAGAAATTCATGAATAGCAGGTTTTTGGTCATTCTGCCTCACAAAAATCGGAATAAAAAGCGATCAAAAACGGTCACGTGTCCGAAAATGTTACCAATAAAAACGTCAACTCGTCCCGCAAAAAACAAGACCTCACATGACTCTGTGGAGCAAATGTGGAAAAATTATAGGTCTCAAAATGTGGAGACGCAAAAACTTTTTTGCTATAAAAAGCGTCGCTGGTTTCACACTTCCGTTTTTGTCTGCAGCGTTTTTTGCACAAAAAACGCATGCGTTTTTTCCCTATATTTAACATTGAAAACGCATGCGGTTTTTTTGTACGCGTTTGGTCGCGTTTTCAAACGCATGCGGTTTTTTTCTGCATGCGTTCATTTTCAGAAATACAACCTGCAGTATTTTCTTGCGTTTTTAAGCACATGCGTTTGTTTGCGTTAAAAACGCATGCATTTTTATCAAAAAAAACAGAAAACACACTGAAAAGCCACCCACCACCATCAAGGTGATAAAGGGATCCAAACCCTAACCCTAACTCTACCCCTAACCTCACCCCTAACCGTTTAATGAACATTTTCTGACAGTCATAGTGCCACGTATTTCAGTGCCACGTATTTCAGTGCCACGTATTTCAGTGCCACGTATTTCAGTGCCATGTATTTCAGTGCCACGTATCACGTATTTCAGTGCCACGTGTTTCAGTGCCACGTATTTCAGTGCCACGTATCACGTATTTCAGTGCCACATATTTTAGTACCACGTATTTCAGTTGCACGTATTTCAGTGCCACGTATTTCAGTGCCACGTATTTCAGTGCCACGTATCACGTATTTCAGTGCCACGTGTTTCAGTGCCACGTATTTAAGTGCCACGTATCACATATTTCAGTGCCACGTATTTCAGTGCCACGTATTTCAGTGCCACGTATTTCAGTGCCACGTATTTCAGTGCCACGTATTTCAGTGCCACGTATTACGTATTTCAGTGCCACATATTTCAGTGCCACGTATTTCAGTGCCACGTATTTCAGTGCCACGTATTTCAGTGCCACGTATTTCAGTGCCACATATCACATATTTCAGTGCCACTTATTTAAGTGCCACGTATTTCAGTGCCACGTATTTCAGTGCCACGTATTTCAGTGCCACGTATTTCAGTGCCACGTATTTAAGTGCCACGTATCACGTATTTCAGTGCCACGTATTTCAGTGCCACGTATTTCAGTGCCACGTATTTCAGTCACGTTTAGGGTTAGGGTTAGGGGTAGGGTTAGGGCTAGGGTTGGAGGTAAAGTTAGGGTTGGGGCTAAAGTTAGGGTTAGGGTTTGGATTACATTTACGTTTGGATTAGGGTTGGGATTAGAATTATGGGTGTGTCAGGGCTAGGGGTGTGGTTAGGGTTACCGTTGGGATTAGGGTTAGGGGTGTGTTTGGGTTAGGGTTTCAGGTAGAATTGGGGGGTTTCCACTGTCCAGGCACATCAGGGGCTCTCCAAGCGCGACATGGCGTCCAATCTCAATTCCAGCCAATTCTGCGTTGAAAAAGTAAAACAGTGCTCCTTCCCTTCCGAGCTCTCCCGTGCGCCCAAAAAGGGGTTTACCCCAACATATGTGTTATCAGCGTACTCGGGACAAATTGAACAACAACTTCTGGGGTCCAAGTTCTCTTGTTATCCTTAGGAAAATAAAAATTTGGGGGGCTAAAAATCATTTTTGTGGGAAAAAAAAGATGTTTTATTTTCACGGCTCTGCATTATAAACTGTAGTGAAACACTTGGGGGTTCAAAGTTCTCACAACACATCTAGATAAGTTCCTTGGGAGGTCTAGTTTCCAATATGGGGTCACTTGTGGGGGGTTTGTACTGTTTGGGTACATCAGGGGCTCTGCAAATGCAACGTGACGCCTGCAGACCAATCCATTTAAGGCTGCATTCCAAATGGCGCTCCTTCCCCTCCGAGCTCTGTCATGCGCCCAAACAGTGGTTCCCCCCGACATATGGGGTATCAGCGTACTCAGGACAAATTGGACAACAACTTTTGGGGTCTAATTTATCCTGTTACCCTTGTGAAAATACAAAACTGGGGGCTAAAAAATCATTTTTGTGAAAAAAAAGGAATTTTTATTTTCACGGCTTTGCGCTATAAACTTTAGTGAAACACTTGGGGGTTCAAAGTTCTCAAAACACATCTAGATAAGTTCCTTGGGAGGTCTAGTTTCCAATATGGGGTCACTTGTGGGGGATTTGTACTGTTTGGGTACATCAGGGGCTCTGCAAATGCAACGTGACGGCTGCTGACCAATCCATTTAAGTCTGCATTCCAAATGGCGCTCCTTCCCTTCCGAGCTCTGTCATGCGCCCAAACAGTAGTTCCCCCCCACATATGGGGTATCAGCGTACTCAGGACAAATTGGAAAACAAATTTTGGGGTCCAATTTATTCTGTTACCCTTGTAAAAATACAAAGCTGGGGGCTAAAAAATCATTTTTGAGAAAAAAAAAAAATTATTTTCACGGCTCTGCGTTATAATCTGTAGTGAAACACTTGGGGGTTCAAAGCTCTCAAAACACATCTAGATAAGTTCCTTAGGGGGTCTACTTTCCAAAATGGTGTCACTTGTAGGGAGTTTCAATGTTTAGGCACATCAGGGGCTCTCCAAACGCAACATGGCGTCCCATCTCAATTCCAGTCAATTTTGCATTGAAAAGTCAAATGGCGCTCCTTCCCTTCCAAGCTCTGCCATGCGCCCAAACAATGGTTTACACCCACATATGGGGTATCAGCGTACTCAGGACAAATTGCACAACATTTTTTGGGGTCCAATTTCTTCTCTTACCCTTGGGAAAATAAAAAATTGGGGCAAAAAGATCATTTTTGTGAAAAAATATGATTTTTTATTTTTACGGCTCTGCATTATAAACTTCTGTGAAGCACTTGGTGGGTCAAAATGCTCACCACACATCTAGATAAGTTCCTTAGGGGGTCTACTTTCCAAAATGGTGTCACTTGTAGGGAGTTTCAATGTTTAGGCACATCAGGGGCTCTCCAAACGCAACATGGCGTCCCATCTCAATTCCAGTCAATTTTGCATTGAAAAGTCAAATGGCGCTCCTTCCCTTCCAAGCTCTGCCATGCGCCCAAACAATGGTTTACACCCACATATGGGGTATCAGCGTACTCAGGACAAATTGCACAACATTTTTTGGGGTCCAATTTCTTCTCTTACCCTTGGGAAAATAAAAAATTGGGGGCGAAAAGATCATTTTTGTGAAAAAATATGATTTTTTATTTTTACGGCTCTGCATTATAAACTTCTGTGAAGCACTTGGTGGGTCAAAGTGCTCACCACACATCTAGATAAGTTCCTTAGGGGGTCTACTTTCCAAAATGGTGTCACTTGTAGGGAGTTTCAATGTTTAGGCACATCAGGGGCTCTCCAAACGCAACATGGCGTCCCATCTCAATTCCAGTCAATTTTGCATTGAAAAGTCAAATGGCGCTCCTTCCCTTCCAAGCTCTGCCATGCGCCCAAACAATGGTTTACACCCACATATGGGGTATCAGCGTACTCAGGACAAATTGCACAACATTTTTTGGGGTCCAATTTCTTCTCTTACCCTTGGGAAAATAAAAAATTGGGGGCGAAAAGATCATTTTTGTGAAAAAATATGATTTTTTATTTTTACGGCTCTGCATTATAAACTTCTGTGAAGCACTTGGTGGGTCAAAGTGCTCACCACACATCTAGATAAGTTCCTTAGGGGGTCTACTTTCCAAAATGGTGTCACTTGTAGGGAGTTTCAATGTTTAGGCACATCAGGGGCTCTCCAAACGCAACATGGCGTCCCATCTCAATTCCAGTCAATTTTGCATTGAAAAGTCAAATGGCGCTCCTTCCCTTCCAAGCTCTGCCATGCGCCTAAACAATGGTTTACACCCACATATGGGGTATCATCGTACTCAGGACAAATTGTACAACAAATTTGGGGGTCCATTTTCTCCTGTTACCCTTGGTAAAATAAAACAAATTGGAGCTGAAATAAATTTTGTGTGAAAAAAAGTTAAATGTTCATTTTTATTTAAACATTCCAAAAATTCCTGTGAAACACCTGAAGGGTTAATAAACTTCTTGAATGTGGTTTTGAGCACCTTGAGGGGTGCAGTTTTTAGAATGGTGTCACACTTGGGTATTTTCTATCATATAGACCCCTCAAAATGACTTCAAATGAGATGTGGTCCCTAAAAAAAAATGGTGTTGTAAAAATGAGAAATTGCTGGTCAACTTTTAACCCTTATAACTCCGTCACAAAAAAAAATTTTGGTTCCAAAATTGTACTGATGTAAAGTAGACATGTGGGAAATGTTACTTATTAAGTATTTTGCGTGACATATGTCTGTGATTTAAGGGCACAAAAATTCAAAGTTGGAAAATTGCAAAATTTTCAAAATTTTCGCCAAATTTCCATTTTTTTCACAAATAAACGCAAGTTATATCGAATAAATTTTACCTTTAACATGAAGTGCAATATGTCACGAGAAAACAATGTCAGAATCGCCAAGATCCGTCAAAGCGTTCCAGAGTTATAGCCTCATAAAGGGACAGTGGTCAGAATTGTAAAAATTGGCCCGGTCATTAACGTGCAAACCACCCTTGGGGGTGAAGGGGTTAAGGTGTCAACAAGTCAGTCAATACCAGTTCATTGCTTATAGAAGTTTATGGAAGGAGGAAAGGAAATGAGGAGAAAGAAGAGTGAAAGAGAGAAGCAAAAACACATAGAAGTCAGTTTTGATGCTCTCTTGTAAGTGATTATCTCAACCCAGAGCTGGATTCATGGCAACTGTACTCAGTACTGCTGTATAATGTCTGTGTTCACTGTATATGGGAGACATATAACAGAATCCACTGTGTTTACAACCTATATAAACCTAGTACCATTCACCAAGCAAATCGGCAGTTGAACGATCATAGAGCAATCCCAACCAATGACCCAAGTTTGATAATATCCATTAAATGTATTAATAAATCAGTCAATCCCAGTTCATTGCTTTTAGAAGTTTATGGAAAGGGAGAAAGGAGGAGTGAGAAAAGTGAAAAAGAGATGCACCAACACATAGAAGTCAGTCTTGATGCTTTCTAGTAAGTGACTATGTTAACCCAGAGCTGGATTCATGACTACTCTGCTCAGTACTGTTGAATAATGTCTGTTTTACTGTGTATAAGACACATTATAGCAGAATCCACTGTGTAAACAACCTACGCAAACATCGGCAGCTGGACGATCATAGAGCAATCCCAATCAATGTCCCAAGTTTGGTAAAATCCATTAAATGTGTCATTAAGTCAGTCAATTACAGTTCATTGCTTATAGAAGTTTATGGAAAGGGAGAAAGGAGGAGTTAGAAGAGTGAAAAAGAGAAGCACAAACACATAGAAATCAGTTTTGATGCTTTCTAGTGACTATGTTAACCCAGAGCTGGATTCATGACTACTCTGCTCAGTACTGTTGTATAATGTTTGTTTTTTCTGTGTATGAGAGACATTATAGCAGGATCCTCTGTGTAGATGACCTATGTAAACATCGGCAGCCGGGCGATCATAGAGCAATACCAACCAATGACCCAAGTTTGATAAGATGCATTAGGATCGCCCCCCAAGGGCTGTGGGGTACTCGGTACCGGGTCCTGTGGTTCACAGGGGGATGTCACGGTGGCTGACCCGGTTCGTGGCCCTGGGACGTCCGTATAGAAGGGGAAAGGTCTTTAGAGGGATAGAGTTTATGTTCATGACGCCACCTGTGGTATTCGGTCAGGGTGACCGACGCTGCTTTAAGGGGTCCGCTGGGGTGATGTTATGGCAGCTAGATGGTATAACTTCCCACAGGTGAAGTATGTTCCCAGGGTGTCCCAGTGTGTAGATGGTGGTATAGTGAGAGGCGCAGGGAAGAACGAGGACACAAGGTTGCAGTATCTTTACCTTTACTGAAGACTTCAGCATCCACAGTCCAGGGCACCAGATCACAGGGCAGGCAGAGGTTTGGAGGCAAGTCCAGAGTCCCCTTGTCCAGGTGGAAATCAGTAGCCTTCCCTTGCGCTGCGGTGTGGTAGTCCCTTACTGCCTATGGCTTCACATAAGAGTCTCACAGATGTGGTGTTTCGCTCTGTCTCCCATATAGGATAGGACAAAACCCATATGACTGGTGACTTGAGCCTGTTTATCGGGTCTCTTAGATAACCCGGCTCTGTAGGTGTCACCATGCCTCCTGGGTGTAGGTGCGGACAGGTAACCTGCAATTAGCTGTCCTGCCGGTCTCTGAAATAAGGCGTAGAGGTCCTTACTCCCTCGGTGTTCCGGTTACCGGGATTTTGCACCTCAGAAGGAGGCAGCCTGAGAGAGTCTGGTCCCCTTCTGGTATCCTCTCCTTTGCTTTAACTTCCTTCATGCTCGCTGCAATACAATTCTGCCTTTCAATGTCTCTTTCTGGGAGCTGCAGCTCTGAGTGTATGCACAGCTCTGTTAACCTTCTGTCCTCCTCAGACCACTGTCTGAAACTAACTAACAGAACTCCTGTCTGGAGCTCTGTCAGGAACTGACTACGTCCGGAACTAACTTTCCCTACAGACTACCAGTTATATATATATATATGGGGAGTGACCTAATAAATAGGAGCAGAAGCTCCCCCTGGTGGCCTGGAGTGTGAATGTGTTGCATGTTTGTGATACCTGGATACAGTTATCCTTTCTTGCCTCCAAACGTAGTATCACTCTCCCTGAGAGGAAAGCAATACCACTGCGACGTCCAGGAGTCCATGACCCTGGGGTGCCGCACATTTAATGTGTTAATAAGTCAGTCAATTAATGGAATGCAATAGGCTATGGTACCTAAGCGGAGTGCATGCAACATATATGGCACCAGTGGTAACAGGACTGGCACTGAACGCTTTCTCTGCTTTCCATCACACAGTCAATGCAGCTATTTGTAATCATCACTGACTGCTCTATACACTGAATTACTGGAGTTAGAGGAGAGGTTTTCTTCTTAATCATGGATAAATTCTTCTTAGAAAATATACTCTGTAATTACCTGGGCCTCAGAGGTCACTTTCCCTACAGGGATCCTCAAGGGCAGGGGTGTTGTTGGCACCTTATCGATATGCCCCTCCAGCATTTCTGCAGTCTGGCCACAGAGGGGTTATTATTATTAGTCCTGCTACTGTTACTCATTTCCCTCTGTGCCTGTGTCTAGGTAATGGCCCATATATTGTATACTCGGGCCTGGGCTGACTGGTCAATACACAAGGCCCAATTTATCTTGCTGCTGACATTGTAAATATAATGTAATACATACCATACTAATGCCAGTGCTAATTCTTTTACTGCCAGGGGTTTAGGCTCAGATTTATATCTTTACATTAATGGACGGCTCCCTGCAGCGTCAAAGAGTCACATATTGTAAAAACTCATCCATCTCTTCCCAACAGTGGATTTGCTGGTAGGGAAGGAAGTGGTGGGGGTTTCCTGCCTCACTTACTTTATAATGCATGAAATACCTCAATAGTAAAGATTTTCTTCTGTTTGTCATAAGTATTATTTCCGTTTACATTTCCAGCATTATTTTCATTTTTAGCTTCCCAGAAGGGACTTTAAAGAAGCCCTCCTCCTCCAATCAAAGTTTTTATCCTCTTAATATATTGTAGCCATATTATACAGCACTGTGTACTTACAATTGCTCATTTTGCCTTTCTACCCAGTTAATTCTTCTTTTTTCTCTGCTTTATGTACAAACAGGAAGTCTCTTGTCCCTGCATTTATCATTCCCTTCTTCAACTCCTGAATCAGTTGCTCCCTCCTCTTCCTGCCAAGGACTTTTGCAGTGACTGATGACTTGTGCAGGAAAAATTGACCTCCTGTTTCTACCTAGAGCTTAGAAGGGTTCAGCTAGTCAGTTTTTAATCACGTGATGTCATAGACCTAGTGGAAAAGAGAAGAATTAGCTGGGTAGAAAGGTAAAATTGGCAATTGTAAGTACACAGTGCTATATGATGATAGCAATATATTAAGAGGATGAAAACTTTGATGGCAGGAGTTTCTTTATGCCCTGTCAATTTGTATAGGACACACCAACTGGTGCCACCGGAGACACCGCCCTCCTGACGCTTCTCACATTCTAGAAATTGATAGCGGCAGCACTAACAGTGTCAATGCAAAAACAGGGAGTGTCTGAGATTTTTCTACTTTTTCCACCACCCTCCCAGACATTTCTGAAGAATTGCAAAGTATTATAAAGCCTTGGAATGCTAAGCTTGGCCCAATTAAAGGTGAAAAATTACTCTTCCCTCATCTCAGAGTTGGCTCCTGCAATTAAGGTATTTAAATGGTCACTGTCGTTTTAATAAACTTTGCTTAAATCAATAGTGCTATTAGAAATGTAGCAATATATCATATCAGAGAAATCTGTTTTTTTCTCCACTTATGAGCCACTTCTATTTCCTTGCCTCCAGATCTACATGTGAAATCCATTATGATCGAAAAAAGATTTGGAATGTCTATGTAGATGGGAAAGAAGAAAGGGAGAAGCAGAATATAAAATAGACACACAAACACATTGAGACCTGTGATGATTTATAGTATGTGTTTCTCTCACAGCAGTGCTGGATTCACATTCACCCTGCTCAGTACTGCTGTACCATGTATTCTCCTGCTGCTGTATCCTCATCCTACCGCTGCTTCTGAATATGTACTACATAAAAACAAAAGAGCAAGAATCCTTCATGTCTGTGTGTGCTGTGTATTGGAGACATCATCAGCTAGTCTCCACTCACCAGCTCAGAGACAACTGAAAACTAGAGAGAGCATGCAGAGGGTAAATCTGTTGAAAAATGTAGGATACATGTCATGTAATGGTGAGAAATAGTGTTATCCGTCATATATACACACACACACATGACAGCTTACAGTGACTCTGCAGTGATGAACCTTTATGCCCTCGCCCCGTTGTTAGAGTTTGATGCAACTCATCATAAATAATGATATATTTAATTTCTTATTTTCATCTCTTACAGGAATTCATAAGAAAATTAGATTAGACAAATTCTGGGTCATGAAGATTCAACCCATTACGGCACTGAATGGACCACACAGCCCACTAACCCGGGATAAACAGGTGTTCTCTGCATGTAGCAGCTGTCATTCATTACACATAATTGTACCTGTCGTGGGGATGGCTTGTTATGTTTTCCTTCAATAATTATAAAATTATACAATTAGTCACTGAGTGAACACATACATAATACAATACAGAGGCAAAAGAAGGGAGGTCTTGTTCTCACCGCACGCAAATCAGTCTGATTTATCACAACGGTGGACCTCCCCTTTAATTGTGGTGAAAGAGAATCATGAGCGTGTACAGACATCCTCCATACCGGAAAGCAGCACCAGATGGCAAGCTCAGATTTAGTTAGGAAATTGGGATCTCATAGGTTATCCTTCTTTTTGCCATTATAATAAATTAATAATCTTATTCCCTTTTCTGATACCTGTATTAGATGCATTTAGAAATGTGTGTCCTGTCTTTGTTCCTACCCTTGGCTATATTAAATACATGTACAGTGGATATAAAAAGTCTACACACCCCTGTTAAAATGCAATTTTTTTGCCATGTGAAAAAAATCATACCAATGGGCAGCACAGTGGCTCCGTGGTTAGCACTGCAGCCTTGCAGCGCTGGGGTCCTGAGTTCAAATCCCTCCAAGGACAACATCTGCAAGGAGTTTGTATGTTCCATAAACTGGAGTAGTTTCTAGCCATAATTTCAAAAGGCATTCGTAACATAAAGTCAACACTGATCATCACCAAAAGAACACCATACCCACAGTGAGGCATGGTGGAGGAAGCGTTAAGCTTTGTGGTTATTTTTCAGTAGATTATTATTATTATTATTATTTATTGTTATAGCGCCATTTATTCCATGGCGCTTTACAAGTGAGGAGGGGTATACATAATAAAAACAAGTACAATAATCTTGAACAATACAAGTCATAACTGGTACAGGAGGAGTGAGGACCCTGCCCGCGAGGGCTCACAATCTACAAGGGATGGGTGAGAATACAGTAGGTGAGGATAGAGCTGATCGTGCAGCGGTTGGTTGATCGGTGGTTACTGCAGGTTGTAGGCTTGTCGGAAGAGGTGGGTCTTCAGATTCTTTTTGAAGGTTTCGATGGTGGGCGAGAGTCTGATGTGTTGTGGTAGAGGGTTCCAGAGTAGGGGTGATACGGAGCTGGAGCTTTAGTCAAGGTGGAGGGAGTTATGAACAGTTATAAACATCAGTCAATTTTGCATCAAAACAACATCTGCAAGGAGTTTGTATGTTCCATAAACTGGAGCAAGTTCAGAGAAGAGCGATCAGAAGGTGACCGGTCTGCAAACCATGTCCTATGAGGAACGTTTACAGGATTTAAGATTGTTTAGCTTGCAAAAAAAAAGGTTTACAAGAGAACTATACTACATTTCTAACTGTAGGTATTTGCTAATATTGTTATTACACCCATTACATATTGGGATAAAATCTTAGAGGTGGAAATACCCCTCTAAGTTTCTGGCCATAATTTCAAAAGGCATTCGTAACATAAAGTCAACACTGATCATCACCAAAAGAGCACCATACCCACAGTGAGGCATGGTGGAGGAAGCGTTAAGCTTTGTGGTTACCGTATTTTTCAGTAGATGGAGCTGGAGCTTTAGTCAACGTGGAGGGAATTATGAACAGTTATAAACATCGTCAATTTTGCATCAAAACCTTCAAGCCTGTGCTAAAAAGATGAAGAGGAATTTCACCTTTCAGCATGACAAAGATCATAAGCAGCATATCAAAAGAAAGGCTTTGCCAGAAGAAGATCAAAGTTTTGGATAGTTTAGGAATGGCCCAGCCAGAACACAGACCTGAATCCAACTGAAAATCTGTGGGTGACCTGAAGAAGGCGCTGTATAAAGGAGACGCTCTCGCAATCTGACAGATGTGGAGAAAGGAAGAGTGGGCAGAAATTACCAATTTTAGATGTGCCATGCCGACAGGGTGAGAAAAGCACATTTTCTTTTCACACCAAAACTGCACCTGGGGACAGAACTTTCCTGATCCGGAAAGCCTCTTTAAGTATTTACTTTTGCACTGCAGATCGGTATGTGAAGACTTAGGTACTTTCTGAGAATTTTCCAAGAGCTTGCAGGCAGGGAAAGGAAGAGTTCGGAGTGTGGGAAGGCAAGGAAGATATGATGCTGAATATTGATTCATAAAAAGAAATGGTACATCGGGCACACTTTCTCTGCTGTCTACCGCTTCAGTTTTTCTTGAAGCGTTCACACCGCCTGAGTTAAACTTCTCCGTAGTAAATTGCTCTTTTCATTTATTAATTTTCCTTTTAAAGGTTATGTAGTGTCTTTACACTTTGTTTTTAAGCCGTAGCCTGGCAGACTTGCTGTTCTGAAGTCTTAGCACGCAGCTTATTTCTTTGATCTTATCAATATGACATTAATTATGGGTTTTGTGGAATTGACTTGTAGCATGTTCATTTATTTAGTAGAAGTTTTCGAAAAGTTCAACTCTTCAGAATCTAAATTGACAAATTTAATCACCTTTTATCAAAATCTACTGCGGATTTCACCCCTTTGCATGTAAAGGACTAAAATTTAAATGTGAATTCCACAATATGTAATCCACGTCCATGACCACAAATAGACGGGTATAATATAAACATCTAACAAAGTACAGCAAAATCATAGTGTCAGTATGTACTGTAGGAAAATGGAGCTACAGATGCTATAAAGGCAGGATAAAAGAAATAAGTTGGCACAGAATGTTTGACTAGAAATTACATGATGCAAAATAAGTGGATGTTCACTTCAAGCAAACATGATCCTTCTAGAGGTCTAGGGGTCAGGCCTTGGAACACAGGCAGACTCAGTTTTGGTGCAAAACAAATTAATGCCAGATGTGGCAGAAAGATTAGTGGTGCCACAAAATGGTACTTAGATGATGATTACAGTATATAATGCAGAGGAGTGCAGTTCAGATGAATGTTGGCTACAGTCCATTGGCACAGATGCTTGGTGGTTACAGCATTTTGGCACAGATTTCTGGAGTTCATGGTCTTTTGGCACAGATGGATGGAAGTTACAGTCTATTGGCACAGATGGCTGGTGGTCGCAGCATTTTGTCCCAGACTCTTGGAGTTCACGGTCTTTTGGCACAGATGGATGGAGATTACAGTTTTTGGGCACAGATGCTTGGTGATCAGTCTTTTGGCACAGATGCTTGGTGGTTACAGTCTTTTAACACAGATGGCTGGTGGTTACAGCCTTTTGGTACAGATGGGTGGTGGTTACAGCCTTTTGGTACAGATGGGTGGTAATTACAGCCTTTTGGTGCAGATGGGTAGTGGTTACAGCCTTTTGATACAGATGGGTGGTGGATACAGTCTTTTGGCACAGATGGGTGGTGGTTACAGCCTTTTAGTACAGACAGGTGGTGGTTGAAGCCTTTTGGCACAGACAGATGGTGGTTACAGCCTTTTGGCACAGATGCTGGGTGGTTGCAGTCTTTTGGTACAGACGGGTGGTGGTTGCAGTCTTTCAGCACAGATGCTGGGTGGTTGCAGTCTTTTGGTACAGACGGGTGGTGGTTACAGTCTTTCGACACAGACGGGTGTTGGTTACAGTCTTTTGGTACAGACGGGTGGTGGTTACAGTCTTTCGGCACAGACGGGTGTTGGTTACAGTCTTTTGGTACAGACGGGTGGTGGTTATAGTCTTTTGGTACAGATGGGTGTTGGTTACAGTCTTTTGGTACAGACGGGCGGTGGTTACAGCCTTTTGATACAGACGGGTGGTGGTTACAGCCTTTTGGTACAGATGGGTGGTGGTTATAGTCTTTTGGTACAGAAGGATGGTGGTTACAGCCTTTTGGCACAGATGCTGGTGGTTGCAGTCTTTTGGTACAGACGGGTGTTGGTTACAGTCTTTTGGAACAGACGGGTGTTGGTGACAGTCTTTTGGTACAGATTGGTGGTGGCTATAGTCTTTTGGTACAGATGGGTGTTGGTTACAGTCTTTTGGTACAGACGAGTGGTGGTTACAGCCTTTTGGTACAGATGGGTGGTGGTTACAGTCTTTTGTTACAGACAGGTGGTGGTTACAGTCTTTCGGCACAGACGGATGTTGGTTATAGTCTTTTGGTACAGACAGGTGGGTGTTGGTTACAGTCTTTTGGTACAGATGGGTGTTGGTTGCAGTCTTTTGGTACAGACGGGTGGTGGCTACAGTCTTTTGGTACAGATGTGTGGTGGTTACATTCCTTTGGTACAGATGGCTTGTGGTTACAATCTTTTGGCACAGATGCTCTGCCTATGCACTTTATCAGCACTGATGCTTGGCAGGTAGAAGGCAACTCATAGTAACTCATCAAGCATTGGGCACACTGTAAGCTTGAGTCAGACTCTTTGGATTGTCTCTGGACACTTGCTGGAAAAGGTCATGAGGGTTCCACCCACCGTTGATACAATTATACAGAAAGTGACCTGCAAAAACAGGCAGGATACAATGTGATGCACATGGCAGGGTCCACAACCAGTCCAAAAGGCTATACATGGAGGTCCTACAAGTGGTACACCACCACACATCCAACTCACACAAATAAATAGCGAAGGTATTCAGCCTTCTCAGCTACTCTACACAAGTCACTGCTTTCACTGCCATCTTTGGGGCCAATTCATCAAACAGTTTGCACTCCAATTTGGAGTAAGACTGTTTTAAATGTCCAAACATGTGTGGCAACTCGTAGTTGTGCAAAAATATTGTGACTTTTCGCATTTTTAAGCCAGCTCTATTCATTTTTTGGAAAGTGGGCAATTTAGCCCTGACGAAGGTACACACCGAAATGTGCGTCAAGGTGAGCACCACTCCCTCTGCTGGATCCTATACAGGTACATCCTTGGTTTTCAACATCTCATGCTACTTCAATGTTGTATTCTGCACAACATGATACCTTACATGAGCACCAACTATACATGTCTATGAAGGGTTTGTGCAATAATTATGTGGCGTTAAGTAATAACTCACATTACGCTATAGAGTGGTATCCATCATGTTACTCTGCACAATCACCCCCACCTAATAATGACTATATATTCTCACTTGGCGATATACTTATATTATGTCATTTTTGGCTACATCTACTGAATGTTACACAGATTATTATACTATTTGAGCTACTCCTATTCAAGGTCGTTGGTCCGATAGCAGCAATTTTATCTTGTGTTATTATTTTATAAGTCTGTGTGTGCGTGCTCTCTTTTGCCACCACATACCCACTTGTATTTACATTAAAGGTATATTAATTCACATAATTTTATGTCTAGATCACTTATTGGTTGTTTTCTCATAGGTTTGGTTCTTCTCTGATTTGTCTATCTAATTGGTCCAGGAGACATACATTCCAATATGGTCACGTATCATTTATCACTACACAAGTGAATTTCCCAGAAAACACGTATATATATACTATATGTATTAAGTATTATATATGTCATCTGCTTTTCCTCTACCTCATTTGTTTAAACTTTCCAAAATTGTGGATAAACATCTTTGTTTCAAGCATATGATGCTCGTTCAAACTCACCTGTGGCAAGTAACAGGGGTGGGCAATATGAAAATCACACCTGAAACCAGATAAAGAGGTGGGAAGTTGACTTAATCTTTGCATTGTGTCTGTGTGTGCCACACTAAACAGAGGAGAAAAGATCTGTCTGAGGAGCTGAGAGCCAAAATTGCTGAACAATATCAACAATCTCAAGGTTACAAGTCCATCTCCAGAGATCTTGATGTTACTTTGTCCACGGTGCGCAACATAATTAAGAAGTTTACAACTCATGTCACTGCTTGACATGGATCAAGAAGTATGGGACAAAATGTTATGATGTAAAACACCTTTATTAAACAGTGGGTGGCAATAATTGGCACTGTGTGGGGTGTGCGCCGCACTTGAATCGGGGACCACTACCAGACCACCATCACGTGAACCCTTGCTGCTATATCCATTCCCTCTCCCTATACAATCTTTTGTAGATTACACCTTTCCTTATTGCAATATATATTCTGGGAGAGTTGGTATGATGCACAAATCACTTACCATATAATTGATACTGCCAACTCTGTATATATAACGTATATGGTAATCTTTAAAGGGATTACAATGTCTATGCACTTTAATCACTAACTTTGCTACCTTATCTTCTCTGTGGTCCCCTTTTTGAATTAACCTCTATACCTTTGTGTATAAATCAAGTTTTTATGATGTTGTTATACTGAATCATTGTTTACTTGTGCGGGCACTCGGTTGCACACAGTGCCAATTATTGCCACCCACTGTTTAATAAAGGTGTTTTACATCATAACCTTTTGTCCCATACCCAGTCTTCTTGATCCATGTCTAGCGGTTTCTTTGGCTTCTCACGTTTCAAATAGTCTGACATTCAACTTTTTAGGAAGTCCACATTATTATTATGTATTACTATTGTAGCATGGCTAAAGGGTGTGTAGTCGATGGGAGCTATGTGCCACATAAGTGCCTTGTTGCTGTAATGTAGCCCAGAGTATTTCTTTGTTGTATATAACCATGTATATATGTGTGTTCCAGGACCTGTGGTGATGTCAGACCACATGGCTAATCATGTGATGGGTTACTGGGTGTGGTTAGCTCTATAT
Source organism: Ranitomeya variabilis (assembly GCF_051348905.1). Lineage (NCBI taxonomy): Eukaryota > Metazoa > Chordata > Amphibia > Anura > Dendrobatidae > Ranitomeya > Ranitomeya variabilis. The sequence goes on along the minus strand of NC_135234.1, from coordinate 750,289,210 downwards.
AAGACAGGCAAATGCTTAACACAGGAGATATGTGTGGAGGGGCTAGCCTCCAGTGTGTTAAGGCTCTAGCACTGAGCCTGAAGGAATGGACACTTGTTTTTTCCCTTTTGCCTGAGTTAAAGGCTATTTGTTTTTCCTGTTTATGCTAAACTGGTTTATGAAGCAATAAACCTTTGAACTTTTGTTGGAACCTGCCTCCTAAGTGTCAGCCGTCGCACCTGAGTGAGTGAAATCCCTACAATTGGTGGTAGACGTGCGGGCAGCGTTCCCAGCGGAGACGAAAAGTCTGTTATTGAATGTCCTGGGTCAAGTCTGTTGTAAGCCAGCCGGGGAAAATGGAGGAACTGCTGAAACACTTGGTCCAGTTGCAGTCACAGCAGCAAGAGGCTAACAGGCTGTTGCAGTCACAGCAGCAAGAGACCAACAGGCTGTTGGTGCAGCAGATACAACAGAGCCAGCAGGAGCAACAGCAGCAGATGCAACAGAACCAGCAGGAGCAACGGCAGCAGATGCAACAGAACCAGCAGGAGCAACGGCAGCAGATGCAGCTTCTGGCAACCGCCATCCAGGGCAAGACGAGTGCCCCAACCCCAGGTCTGGCTGATGACACCCACATCCGGAAGACGGTAAGACGCGCATTGCAGAAAATGACCCCCGGGGATGATGTTGAGGCCTTCCTGACGGTGTTTGAGAGGGTCGCTGAGAGGGAAAAACTCCCGCCAGAGCAGTGGGCAGAGGTACTGGCGCCATACCTGACGGGAGAACCCCAGAAGGCGTACTATGATTTGACCTTGCAGGATGCCAAAGAGTATCACAAATTAAAAGTCGAGATTCTCGCACGTTTGGGGGTGACACTGACTGTCAGGGCACAGCGAGTTCACAGCTGGGCCTATCACCGGGACAAACCGCCTCGCTCTCAAATGTTTGATCTGTTGCACCTGGTCCAGAAATGGCTGCAGCCAGAGTCATGTACACCGGCACAGATGGTGGAACGAGTGATGATGGATCGGTTTGTGCATTCCCTCCTGAGGTCCATACAGACTTGGGTTGCCCAGGGTGATCCTAAGAATGCCGACGAACTGATCGGACTGGTCGAGAGATACCAAGGGATGGAAGGCTCATTTGGGAGGCAGCCCGTGCCGTACTGGGGATCCCAGAAAGCTGCTGAGTCCCAAAAAGGGGTGGCGCATCCAAGGTCACAAAGGGCGGGGGAGGTGGTGTCCAAGGTCCCTACGGGTGATATTATTTGCTGGAGGTGCCACGGGCCAGGAAATATAGCTGCCCGTTGTTCCCAGATCACTGAGCAGATGGACTGCAGCATGGGACGCCGTTGTTCATACTATGCGTATCCAGCTTGCAGTGTGAACTCTCCGCCCAATGAGGGACCTCAAGCGTGTCCTGTAAGGGTGAACGGTCGAGCAGCAACGGCGCTGTTAGACTCAGGGAGCTTAGTGACCCTGGTGAGGGCCACTTTCCCTCTCCACCTGCTCCCAGGAAAGAAGGTCGGCGTGCGGTGCATACATGGTGATGTCAAGGACTACCCTTTGGCCAGGGTGGACATTGAAACGGCATGTGGCACTGAGTCCCACATAGTCGGCGTCGTGCAGGACTTGTTGCACCCTATAATTATTGGCCGGGATTTCTGTCTGTTTTGGGATTTGTGGGGAAAAGGTTCTGAGCTCCCTAGCAAAAGTAGGGAACCAGTGAACCCGGGAAGGGTGTCACCACACCCAGAGACAGACAGGTTTCCTTTTTGTGTGCTGGGTGGGGATGAGGAGGAAGCATCCCCTGCATCTGACACTATGGAGTTAGAGGTAACCGATGAAAATTTTGGGACTGCCCAACATAGGGACCCCACTCTGAGGGAAGCCTTTAATAATGTCACAGTTATTGACGGGGTGGTACAGGAGCCGGGGGCAGACACAAGATTTCCCCATTTTCTGATGAGTGGGGAGTTGTTGTACCGGGTCACGAAAATAAGGGATGAGCTGGTAGAGCAGTTGCTAGTGCCGGGTCCATATAGACGGAAGGTGTTGGACATGGCCCATTCACACATCTTGGGTGGACACCTAGGGGTGGAAAAAACGCAGGAACGGGTTGTGCAGAGGTTCTTTTGGCCTGGGTGTCACCGGGAAATAGTGAACTACTGCAGGTCCTGCCCTACATGTCAGCTAACTGCTCCCGCTCCTCATTTCCGGAACCCCCTTGTGCCTCTGCCCATTATTGAGGTGCCGTTCGAGAGAATTGCCATGGACTTGGTCGGTCCCTTAGTTAAATCAGCCTGGGGCCATCAGTATATATTAGTCATCCTGGACTATGCCACACGCTATCCTGAGGCAATTCCTCTGAGAAATTCTTCCTCGAAGAGTATAGCCCGCGAGTTGGTCCATGTCTTTTCCCGGACAGGTCTGCCGAAAAAGATCCTGACTGACCAGGGGACACCTTTCATGAGCAAAGTGATGAGGGAGTTGTGCAAAGCCCTGAAAATCTCCCAGTTGAGGACCTCGGTGTACCATCCCCAGTCAGATGGCCTTGTTGAGAGATTTAACAAGACACTGAAGAGCATGCTGAGAAAAGCTATAGAGAAAGATGGTAGAGACTGGGATTGTCTCTTACCCTACCTGATGTTTTCCATTCGTGAAGTTCCACAGGCCTCCACAGGATTCTCACCGTTTGAGCTTCTATATGGCCGACATAAGCGAGGACTCCTGGATATAGCCAAGGAAACCTGGGAAGCCGAAGTCACGCCCCACAGAAGCATCATTGAGCATGTGGCCCTGATGCAGCAGAGGATTGCAAAGGTGATGCCTATTGTGAAAGAACACCTCCTCCAGGCACAAGAAGCTCAGGCCAGAGTCTACAACCGGTCTGCAAGAGTGAGGCAGTTCAATCCGGGAGACCGAGTTCTTGTGTTAGTTCCGACGGTGGAGAGCAAGTTCTTGGCCAAATGGCAAGGGCCATATGAGGTTGTCGAGGATCTTGGTGAAGTAAATTATAAAATTCACCAACCAGGAAGACGGAAACCATTCCAAGTATACCATGTCAACCTCATCAAGCCGTGGCAAGATAGAGAGCCGGCAGTATCTCCATCGTTGTTAAGCAACCCAGAAGGTGAGGTTGGAGCGGTTACTATAGCGGAGACGCTATCGAAGTCCCAGAAACAGCAGTGCCGGGAGTTACTCCAGAAAAACAGGGACCTGTTTTCAAAGTTACCAGGACACACGAAGGTCATAGAGCACGAGGTCCTAACAGAGCCACATGTGCGGGTGAACGTGAAGCCCTATCGTATTCCTGAGGCTCGTCGAGAAGTTATCTCCAAGGAAGTGGAGCGTATGTTGAAGCTTGGAGTCATTGAGGAATCCAAGAGCGGTTGGTCGAGCCCAATTGTCCTGGTCCCAAAACCTGATGGAGAATGGAGGTTTTGCAACGACTATCGGAAGTTCAATGAGGTCTCCAAGTTTGACGCTTATCCCATGCCCCGCGTTGATGAGCTCATCGAAAGGCTTGGGCACGCCAGATATATATCCACCTTGGATTTGACAAAGGGGTATTGGCAGATCCCCAAGGCACAAGAAGCCAAGGAGAAGATGGCCTTTTCGACACCTGATGGATGCTTCCAGTATGTCCGGATGCTGTTTGGCCTACAGGTAGCTCCAGCGACCTTCCAGAGGGCTATGGATAGAGTCCTTGCACCCCATAAGGCCTACACTGCTGCGTACCTAGATGATATCGTCATCTTTAGCCCGGACTGGGAAAGTCATCTGGAGAAAGTCCAAGCGGTGTTTGATGCTCTAAGAGAGGCGGGGTTTACAATAAACCCGAAGAAGTGTGCCTTGGGTAAGGAAGAAGCTAAATACCTAGGCTATATAGTGGGTCGTGGAGAAATAAAGCCCCAAATCAGGAAAGTGGAGGCAATCCAAACATGGCCAAAACCACTCTCCAAAAAGCAAGTTAAAGCCTTTCTGGGAATCGTGGGATATTACAGGAGGTTCATCCCGAACTTCGCCACAGTGGCTGCGCCTCTGACGGATCTGCTAAAGGGGACAAAATCAGTGATGGTTAAATGGTCCGAAGAGACAGAGTCAGCCTTCCAAGAGTTGAAAGGGGCTCTATGTAAGCAGCCCGTTCTGATGGCCCCAGACTTTAATAAAGAATTTGTTCTTCAGACAGATGCCTCAGATGTTGGGGTAGGAGCAGTCCTTTCCCAAGAGCTACATGGGGAGGAGCATCCTGTTCTCTATCTGAGTAGAAAGCTGTCCTCATCTGAGAAGAACTACTCAGTCGTGGAAAAAGAGTGTTTGGCCATAAAGTGGGCGGTGGACACGTTACGGTACTATCTGCTGGGTCGTAAATTCAGATTGATATCTGACCATGCCCCACTAAGATGGATGAGGGAAACAAGGGGTAGAAATGCTAGGGTCACCCGTTGGTTCTTAGCCCTGCAGGACTTCAGTTTCCATGTGGAACATAGGGCCGGAAAGCTGCACGGTAATGCGGATGCCCTATCAAGAATCCCTTGTTTAGTGGGGAAAAGTGCCAAGCCCCACGGCTTTAGGCAGAGGGGGAGGTATGTAGCATGGCTACAGGGTGTGTAGTCGACGGGAGGTATGTGCCACATAAGTGCCTTGTTGCTGTAATGTAGCCCGGAGTATTTCTTTGTTGTATATAACCATGTATATATGTGTGTTCCAGGACCTGTGGTGATGTCAGACCATATGGCTAATCATGTGATGGGTTACTGGGTGTGGTTAGCTCTATATAAGACAGGCAAATGCTTAACACAGGAGATATGTGTGGAGGGGCTAGCCTCCAGTGTGTTAAGGCTCTAGCACTGAGCCTGAAGGAATGGACACTTGTTTTTTCCCTTTTGCCTGAGTTAAAGGCTATTTGTTTTTCCTGTTTATGCTAAACTGGTTTATGAAGCAATAAACCTTTGAACTTTTGTTGGAACCTGCCTCCTAAGTGTCAGCCGTCGCACCTGAGTGAGTGAAATCCCTACACTATGTACACCCTTATTTTACATTTATTTGAGTTGTTACAACTAGTTTTTGTTTGCTCTAACTCATGGCACTGTAGTTAATCTCCCTGGACGTGGACGGCAGAGAAAAAAAATTGATGAAAGATTACAAAGCAGGATAGTCCGGAGGGTGGTTAAGAAGCCCCAATCAAGTTCCAAAAGAAATTCAAGCTGTCCTGCAGGTTCAGGGTGTATCAGTGTCAGCACGAACTATTTGTAGACACTTGAATGAAATTAAACACTATGGCCGGAGACCCAGGAGGACCCCACTGCTGACAGAGGCATAAAAAAGCCAGACTGCAATTTGCCAAATTGTACGTGAGTTAGCCAAAATCCTTCTGGGAAAGCGTCTTGTGGATAGAAGACACCAAAACAGAGCTTTTTGGTACAGCACATCATTCTACTGTATATCAAAAATGGAATGAGGCATACAAAGAAAACACACTACCTACAGTCAAATATGGTGGAGGTTCAAAGATGTTTTGGGGTTGTTTTGCAGCCTGGCCCTGGATACCTTGACTGTGTGCAAGGTATCATCAAATTTTAAGATTACCAAAGGATTTTGGGTGGCAGTGTAGCGCCCAGTGTCAGAAATCTGGGTTTGCGTCCTAGATCATGGGTCTTCCAGCAGGGAAAAAGACCCCAAACATACTTCAAGAACCATCCAGAAATGGATGGAAACAATGCGTGGGAGAGTGCTGAAGTGGCCAGCAATGAGTCAGGATCTAAACCCCATTGATCATCTGTGGATAAATCTTAAAATTGCTCTTAGGAGACGGTGCCTTCACATATTAGAGACTTGGAGCAGTTTGCAAAAGAACAGTGGTTAGAAATTCCAGGTGAAAGGTGTAAGAAGCTTGTTGATTGTTATAGGAAGCAATTGATTGCAGTTATTTATTCCAAAGGGTGCACAACCAAATATTAAGTTGAGGGTGCCAACAATTTTGTCCTGCCAATTGTTGAGTTTGTGTGCAATTATGTCCAATTTGCCTATTTTTCTCTTTTTTTGTGTTTTTCCAATACACACAAAGGCAATAAACATGTGTATAAGAAAACATGTGTAATTGTAATGATTTTCTGGGAGAAATACTTCATTTTCAGGAACAATTTCAAGGGTGCCAACACTTTCGGTCATGACTGTATGCACTATTGTGTCTGTAGCGCTCCCTTACATACACTGGGTAGTCGTGATACAATATATGATCTATGACTACGAGTAAGCAAGCATATATTGTCTGGCAAATCCAACAATATGAAAGCAATAAAACAAGGCATACTGGATTTTCCTACTTTTAATATGAATTTCCGTCATTCTCACAATTCCTCCTATAACAGTACACACATCCTCAATTCTGTAACGCGCATCCTGTGTTATTAAGGTTAATGAATGCTCTCATTAGGCCGTAGCCCAGTCTATTATGCTTTGCAAAATCTGTTCACGGCCTACATGATTATTCTGAAAACTGCTGTTCTGCCCACATGTAATCGTTCCTTTGCCAAATCTCTGACTAATAGTATTTCATCAGTATTTTCCAGTCCGCGCTCCTCTTATAGTCGTACTGGTCATTATTCTTAAGGATTGAGGCTCTTCTGATACTTTAATGGATGTTGATGGTTTAGTAAATAATATTAAAGCATCATTGGGCAACAGGAAAAGCTACATGTAATCTAAGGTCTCCGATAACAATGGGATGTCACAACAATTTTATTTAAAAAATATATACATTTAGAATCAATGTTCATCAGAGAAGACGTAGAAAATCTAGGATTATAGAGATACATCAGTGGATGGGAAGTTACGTAGAAAAAATATATTTGTCAACTCTCGTTGAAGATCTAGGAGGCTCCAAGAAAAAGAGAGCCAGAAAAGCCTTCAGAAACCTTCTGAAAACCATCACTTATGGGATGCTTCTTCTTCATATGGGGCTCTGGCATCCAGATGCAAATTCACAGATTGGGAATGGCCTGTAAAAAAGGTGATGATATGGAAACATTTGCACTGATTCTCCTGCATGACCACTTCCAAAAAGTTAAGAAGCATGGGAAAAATTAAAATATTGCCAACATCCACCAGCCACCAATTGTCAGCCATTAAAAACATAGCCCAATATATATATCTGATTGAGGCCTCCAAAAATTAACGACCTTACAACTCTATTCAGATTCACGGACCTAAATTTTGGCAACAAATCCTCCCCGTGTGAATCTCATCCTAAGGTCAGAATCATAGGTAAACTTCCTTTCACATAAGGCACTGATTCAATTTGATGCCTTAAATTCAACATATAAATGCTATGGCCAAGGCAAAGTGGCTTGTTGGCTCTCCGATGTTCTAAGCACATGGTTGTTGCCTTCTAGTTTCTCCCCTGCTTAGGTGCATCCGAGCACTTTCTTGTAATGAACCCTGCCTCTATGTCACGAGGTCTGGGTAAATTTCCATTCATTGAGTTATGGAAACCAAAATATATTAGAAACCGAATATGGCTTTCAAATTATTGACCTAAAATGGATAAGATATCGATAGCAATTGTCATGATTAGAATTCTTCCCCTTTTTAACTCTGGGGCCCGTTGAGTGCTGAAGTCTTAATCTGACCATAAACATAAGGGTGAATGACCTCGGTGAGATCAAAACATCCCACACCGCGGAGACACCATCACGTGTTTGTCAACGCAGTGATCCAGAACACTGCCCCCATCCCTGATGGGAAATATGCAAATGCATGTAGAAAAGCCGCGGAGACACCAGCACGTGTTTCTCAACGCAAGCAATGAATAGCCAGGTCTTTCACAGGGAAGGAACAACCACGGGAAGGGCAGCATTCAATAAAGGAAAACTACCTATGCCAAAACATGGTATCCATCCACAGACAGCTGTTTTGGGGTATTTGCCCCAGTGGGTATGGTTGGAATACCCCTTTTCGATGGCCGTAGTCTCCTTTACCTACTGGGCCCCTGTACACTTGCTCCAGCTGCACAAATTCTCTATTAGTAGACGCTGATCTAGATAAGTATATACAGCCTGTCACCCTGTGTCATCGCTTTCTCCAATGGCGGATTACACTAATAGTGCGCTTTGTTAGCTATTAGCAGCCAGTTATAACGGAGGACTCGTAATTAGTAAAAACATCAGATATGTGTACGAACACATGGAAATAATAGCGAGGACTTTACTCATGTCTCTGGAGGCTTGTCATAAGGCAACAAACAAGCAGCGTAAAGCTGATATGGCATAATGGCGCAATGTATGGTACCACGTGAGCGATGCTTAAACACTGGGGGGTGAAGTCAATCTGAAATCACACGGGATGAAGTACGTTCACCTGGAGGATAAACAGGTTATTTTTCCTCTTACTAAATACACTGATATTTGCACGCTAGAAGCAATTTTAAGAAAACAGCATGGTCATAACCACAGCTAAATAATTGTCTGTGATGTAATGTAGTAGCTCTTAAAGGCGCAGTCTGCGAGACTGCATCTGAGGTCAGACGGGCAGCGCTCACTGCGCCTGCCCCAGGCAGAACAACACAGCGCAGGCGCCGGATTTGATTTGAAAACAGCGCGGTGGGGGCGGCGCCTGGCGCCGAAGAAGCCTTGAGTGACGGCAGTGTGGCGTGTGCAGCAGGGGGGATAAGACCTGCCTCTAGGACTAAAGACAGGTATTTTTGCGAAATTATAAAACGCTTTATTTCTGCTTTGACTGCACCAATAACTAAAAGAGCCACCTTGTCAGAATGCAGCATTACTGCTGCACAAGGTGGTTCTTTTAGTTTCTAACGGCTGGAGGGGGTAACAGAGTCCCTTTAAGACCTTATGAGACTGATCTATTAGTTTGAAAATTCATCTGAAAATGAATGAATAATACTTTGTAAAAGTTTAAATTCGACTCTTCTTATCAAGCCTGAGTGTCCCTCCTCCCTACCGCTGCTGGATCTCTACCCATACAACAATTTAGTCCTTTCTACTTACTACTGTTGTCTTTCTGTTTTTCTGCCAACCTAGCATGATCGACTTGTCTTTAGTGTCCCTCTCCTTTCGTGCTGCTGATCCTCTGCCAACCAAGCCTGATTGACAACCCCTTAGTGTCCTCCTTCCTGCTACTGAATCTCCTCCTACCTAGCGTGATAGACAAGTCCTCAGTGTTCCTCCTCCCTTCTGCTGCTGAATCTCTAGCCAACTAGTCTAATTGACAGCTCATGGTATGCCTTCTCTCTACTGCTGCTGTTACTCGACCCACCTAGCCTAACTGACAGCTCCTTATTGTTCTCCTTCCTGCTGGTGACTCTAGCCTAATTAACAGCTCTTCAGTGCCCTCCTTCCTGCTACTCAATATCTGCCCATCTAGCCAGATTGACAGCTCCTTCGTGTTATTCTAACTGCTCTTGTTGAGATCTAACACTGTTCAGTACAAGCTGCAGCTGTCAGTAAAGTCAGTCAATGGAGACTGAATACACTTGAACTCATGAGCTTCCTTATTCTTCACTTGGACTCAAAAAATGATCATTTCAATATCTGGATTATACAGCCATTTTTCAAAATAAGAAAATCAGTCTCATCTTGCCTAATATATCTATATAATAATAATAATAATAATAATAATAATAATAATAATGTTAAATCTGTCAGATCTGCTTAAAGAGGATTTAAATTGGTCACATCATGAAATAGTGGTTGCAGGGCTGAATGAAATATATACAGTACAGACCAAAAGTTTGGACACATCTTCTCATTTAAAGATTTTTCTGTATTTTCATGACTATGAAAATTGTAAATTCACACTGAAGGCATCAAAACTATGAATTAACACATGTGGAATTATATACTTAACAAAAAAGTGTGAAACAACTGAAATTATGTCTTATATTCTAGGTTCTTCAAAGTAGCCACCTTTTGCTTTGATGACTACTTTGAACACTCTTGGCATTTTCTTGATGAGCTTCAAGAAGTAGTCACCGGGAATGGTTTTCACTTCACAGGTGTGCCCTGTCAGGTTTAATAAGTGGGATTTCTTGCCTTATAAATGGGGTTGGGGCCATCAGTTGTGTTGTGCAGAAGTCTGGTGGATACACAGCTGATAGTCCTACTGAATAGACTGTTAGAATTTGTATTATGGCAAGAAAAAAGCAGCTAAGTAAAGAAAAACAAGTGGCCATTATTCCTTTAAAAAATGAAGGTCAGTCAGCCCGGAAAATTGGGAAAACTTTGAAAGTGTCCCCAAGTGCAGTGGCAAAAACCATCAAGCGCTACAAAGAAACTGGCTCACATGAGGACCGCCCCAGGAAAGGAAGACCAAGAGTCACCTCTGCTTCTGAGGATAAGTTTATCCGAGTCACCAGCCTCAGAAATCGCAGGTTAACAGCAGCTCAGATTAGAGACCAGGTCAATGCCACACAGAGTTCTAGCAGCAGACACATCTCTACAACAACTGTTAAGAGGAGACTTTGTGCAGCAGGCGTTCATGGTAAAATAGCTGCTAGGAAACCACTGCTAAGGACAGGCAACAAGCAGAAGAGACTTGTTTGGGCTAAAGAACACAAGGAATGAACATTAGACCAGTGGAAATCTGTGCTTTGGTCTGATGAGTCCAAATTTGAAATCTTTGGTTCCAACCACCGTGTCTTTGTGCGACGCAGAAAAGGTGAACGGATGGACTCTACATGCCTGGTTCCCACCGTGAAGCATGGAGGAGGAGGTGTGATGATGTGGGGGTGCTTTGCTGGTGACACTGTTGAGGATTTATTCAAAATTGAAGGCATACTGAACCAGCATGGCTACCACAGCATCTTGCAGCGGCATGCTATTTCATCCGGTTTGCGTTTAGTTGGACCATCATTTATTTTTCAACAGGACAATGACCCCAAACACACCTCCAGGCTGTGTTGGGACTATTTGACCAAGAAGGAGAGTGATGGGTGCTACGCAAGATGACCTGACCTCCACAGTAACCAGACCTGAACCCAATCGAGATGTTTTGGAGTGAGCTGGACCGCAGAGTGAAGGCAAAAGGGCCAACAAGTGCTAAGCACCTCTGGGAACTCCTTCAAGATTGTTGGAAGACCATTTCCGGTGACTACCTCTTGAAGCTCATCAAGAGAATGCCAAGAGTGTGCAAAGCAGTCATCAAAGCAAATGGTGGCTACTTTGAAGAACCTAGAATGTAAGACATATTTTCAGTTGTTTCACACTTTTTTTGTTAAGTATATAATCCCACATGTGTTAATTCATAGTTTTGATGCCTTCAGTGTGAATTTACAATTTTCATAGTCATGGAAATACAGAAAAATCTTTAAATGAGAAGGTGTGTCCAAACTTTTGCTCTGTACTGTACTGAAATACTTCTGGCAAGTTTCCTCTCTCAATGCTGTCCTACTTCCCTCCCCTCACACTGACTACTGCAAGATTAAAGCTGAAAAGTCTCTGCTCTATTCCCTGTACTTTGCAATCACATACAGCTCTGCAGTGGGATCAGTGAGAAAAGACTGTCTGTCATTACACGTTTCACATAGGAGAAAGCCTGTTCTAAGCTATCTTGGGGGTGTGATCTTTTTTCCCCTTGTGTGTTGTTGCCTGCTTATGATTGGTCAATGTCATACAGGGGAATAAGGACATGCCCCCAGAGACAAGTCTCGATTCTCGATTGAACTAGATCATAAATTATAACATAAACTTTACAAACTAATATCTCTACAACTGAAAGAAATGAAAAACAAAAGAAAACTACATTTTACTCATCTCTGCAGCTATTATTCAATGATGTGGCCAGTTTAACATGCGAAGCCGGTGAAATGTCCACTTTTAAAAAGGGTCTTGTTTTTGGCCAAAAAGATGCAGAGAACCCCAGTTCAAATGAGTGCTGAGACTGAGACTGACGAGTTATCTGATTACTCTCAATGGACATTCGTTAGTCTGGTTCCACTCTATGTATTTCATGGAAATTGCCCTCACAAAAAGGATCATTTTCATCTTAGATAGCTACCAGCCAAGCAATTGTGCCCCTGACAGCCATCTCTGCTGACCTACTCTCCCCCATACATGTGCACAATATGGGAAAGTTGCTGCCAGACTTCTCTGGTGCCACTGTCCATGGAAAGGTGCCCGGGCACAGCTTTCTCTACGTATTTGTATGAAAGTTCTACAAATTTGCAGAGCAAACATGATCGTCAATTTTATTCCCCTAAGTTTGTTGATTGATATGCGTCTCCTGATGGAAAGTAACATGGAGAAAGCTGTCAATCAGCAGCAACACAGGTTGGTTCATGAGTTTATTGGAGCCTTCACATTACAACACCCAAAAAACCCTTCTTTGATCATTTGCATACAGCATGCAAGATTTTCATTACGGATTTCGGAGGCACATTGGTGGTTTACATGTGATTGACGGTATGTGATTTAGGGGGATGAAATTAGCTGTCAGTTTCCCTTTAAGTCGCTATATAATTAATGCTCGGCTGATATAGCTACAGGTTACTTCCATTTTAGTCTGTTTACTTCGAGCTGTAGGGAATGAAACGCTGACAGTTCCCAGAATATGTTCACGTTGTTTGGCTCAAAGTTTCTTGTCACGCTGCGTCTATTGTTTGAGACTGTCACAAGCTAGCACGCTGCTCGGCTAGACGTAATTAGAAATAAGACTTTTGTATTTCGATGTGTTGAAACCATTGGCGAGTTTTCTCTAAAGCTTCTAAAATAATGCTGTAGGGTAAAAGTAAAATAACCCAAAATGCCCTAAATGGTGGAGCAATCGCGGGGACTGTAAGCATGCCGAATACACTCGGTTAGCACACGAGTATGGTAGGATAACACCTCATCGTTCGCTCATCACTAGTGTTTTCCCTTTTGAGGAAGACTCTGGTTGGCCCAAATATAATTAGTTATGTTTGAAGAATTATTAAAGGATTGATCATTGACTTATAGGGTAGCTACGTCCAACAGGTAGCACTAGAGAGCCAGCTTTCTTTCCTCTTAAGGAGAGATTATTTGCATACTCTACATCCCAGAAAGCACTGCTTGGCTGATAAGAGTTCCTATGCTAGCTGGTGGTCTTTATAAGGAGAAACATTACCCCATAGAGCCAGGAGTAAACACACACACAGGGGCAGACATATCATATTTTCTGCATGCACAATTGCCATGGGGCTTCTCTAATAAGACGGTCCACCTACTAAAAAAATTGGGGAGGGATTTACTAGAGAGTAGCACTGGACACTTTATTCTTTGCCAACTGGGTTTTAGAGAATAGGGGACTCAGATTGATTGGCAGGACCTCAGATACAAGCCCTCATAAATGATGCACAAGCATCAAGTAGCTGACCCATCTCAACATCAACTGTTCAGAGGAGACTGTGAGAAGCAGGCAATTATGGTCGAATTACTACAAAGAAGCCACTTCTGAGGAACGCAAACAAGATGAGACTTGCTTGCGCCAAAAAAATACAAGGACTGGACATCAGTTCAGTGGATAACTGCACTGAGGTCTAAGGAGTCATTGTTTGAGATTTTTAGTGCCAACTGTCATGTTTTTGTGAAGGACAGAAAAGATGAGCAGATGGGTTCTACACCGTGAAGTATGGTGGGGAGGTTTGATAATGTGGGGGTGCTTTTCGGATGACACTGTTGGTTATTTAGTCCATACTCCAGGCACACTTACTCAGCATGGTGACCATAGCATTCTGCCATGAGATGCCATCCCATATGGTTTTCACTTATTGAGAGTATCACTTGTGTTGTAACAGGACAATGACCTCAAAACATCTTCAAGCTACGTAAAGGCAATGTGACGAAAAAGTAGAGAGATGGCAGGGCTTCCAGAATCACCCAACCTCATCCTAATTGAGATGGTTCTGGATGAATTGGACACAGACTGAAGGCAAAGAAGTCAACAAGTGCTCGGCATCTCCGGCTTCTCCTACAAGTCTGAGGGAAAGAGATTCCAGGTGATGACCTGATGAAGCAACTGGAGAGAACGCCAAAGGGGGTTTAAAGCTTTATCACAGTAAAAGAGGGGAAAACTGTGCGGAATCTAAGATTTAACACATGTTCCATTTTGTTTCACACGTGTTTCTTTACTCCTTCTTCCCATATGTGTTCCATCGTGGTTTTGCTTCAGTCTAAATCTACAATGTGCATATTTCAATAAGAAAAAGGAACACCACTGCATTAACAGGTGTGTCCAAACTTCCAAACTTTTGACCCGTACTGTATTTATAGTCATGGGAAAAAGTACAACCTCAAATGAACTGACCACATAACAAATTACACAATGCCATCATTTATTTAACATAAACTAGATCAACAATCAGAAGAAGTGAAGAATTAAACAAACTATAAGGGTAATGTGCACACGTTGCGGATTTCCTGCGTATCCGCAGCTTTTTTTGCGGTGCAGAATCTGCAAGTGATTTAAAGTACAATGTAAATCAATGTGAGAAAAAAAACACTGTGCTGATGGTGCGGAAAATTCCGTGCGGAAACGCTGCGGATTAAAAGAAGTAGCATGTCACTTCTTTTTTGCGGATCTGCAGCGTTTTTCCACCCATTCCATTATAGAAATCCGCACCAAAAACGCACAAAATCCGCATAAAAAACACGACAAATCCGCACCTGCGTTTTCTGCCAAGAGATGCAGAATCTGCACCAGAAATTCCTAAGCCTAATCTGCAATGTGTGCACATACCCTTACTACTTCTATAGGAACTAGGAGGGTAAGTAGCAGCCAACTTTATAAGAGCAGTAGCTTTGGCAGCTTGCTGATCTGGATTAATCAAGGGTGTGTTACCACTAGGGATGGACGAACCCAAATGGTAAAGTTTGGGGTCAGTACCAAATACCTAGTATCCGTGCATGGACCCTGAACACAGACTTTCGGCAGCCCAAACAGTTTGCTGAAAGGCTGCAGCAGACCAATCAACAAGCTTTGCTGTGTGGGCACTTCCGGATGCCATGATTGTTATTCACATGGATGTGATTAAGCAAAGCACACTGCATAAAAAAAAAAGACGTGTGGTCTGCTCTATTTATGCTAACCAGTGCAAGTAAAGCTGACAGCTGAGGGATTCAGTCCCCAGCTGTCAGCTTTATAATGACTGGTTATCAAAAATAGAGGTGTCCAGTGCCGTTTTTAAAGCTGTTTAAATAAATAATTAAAAAAACTGCTTGGAGTCCCCCATTTTTTTAAACCAGACAAGCTAAAGGTGCCAGCTGGGAGCTGGTATTCCCAGGCTGGAAAGTGGTCATGGATATCAGCACCAAAACTGAATACAACTCTGCATTTAAAATGTTGCCACATTGTAATTTTTTAAATGTAAAAGATGAATATACAGCACTGGCAAAAATTAAGAGACTTAAAAATTAAAAATCAGCTTCTCTACATGTCTGACAGCCATTCCAGTGTCAGTTGAATTCCAACCAAAGTACACCTCATTCTACTTACTGTGCTTCTGATTAGGTGATCACCTGAACCAAACCTTATTTAACAAAGGAAAGTATAAAAAACACTGCTGTGGTGTTCACAATCCTCTTGCAATAGGACAAGCTGGATGGCAAAACAAGGGCTAGTAATATCCCAAAAGTAATAGGAATGAAAAAATAACTTTTAACCATGCCAAAGGAGTTGAAAAGAAAAGTCTTGAGTGAGGAAAAGAAGGGCTCAATTCTGGCTTTACTAGCAGAGGGACACAGCGAGCGTTATGTTGCCTCCATCCTTAAAATTTTTAAGACGGCAGTCCATTACAACAAGGTCAAGCAGCAGACATTGGGGACAACAAAGCTACAGACCGGCAGAGGGCAAAATCGACTCTCAACTGACCGGGATGACCGTCATCTTATTTGAATGTAACTCAGCAACCGCAGGATGACATCAAATGACCTACAAAAGGAATGGCAAATGGCAGCTGGGGTGAAGTGCACGGCAAGAACAGTTCGTAACAGGCTCCTAGAAGCAGGACTCAAGTCATGTTAAGCTATAAAAAAGCCTTTCATCAATGAGAAGCAAAGGAGAGCCAGGTTGAAGCTTACTAAAGATCATAAGGATTGAACCGTAAGGTAATCTTCTCTGATGAGTCTAATTTTCTGCTTTGCCCAACACCTGGTCGTCTAATAGTTAGACGGAGACCTGGAGAGACGTACAAGCCTCAGTGTCTTGCACCCACTGTGAAATTTGGTGGAGGATCGGTGATGATCTGGGGATACTTCAGCAAGGCTGGAATTGGGCAGGTTAATCTTTACGAAGGACGTATGAATCAAGCCGCATACAAGGTTGTCCTGGAAAAACAGTTGATTCCTTCTGCTCAGGCAATGTTCCCCAACACTGAGGACTGTTTTTTCCAGCAGGACAATGCGCCATGCCACACAGCTAGGTCAATCAAGGTGTGGATGAAGGACCACCACATCAAATCCCTGTCATGGCCAGCCCAATCTCCAGACCTGAATCCTATTGTAAACCTCTGGAATGTAATCAAGAGGAAGATGGATAGTCACAAGCCATCAAAGAAAAACTGCTTAAATTTGGGTACCAGGAATGGCATAAGGTCACCCTAAAGCAGTGTGAAAGACTGGTGGAAAGCATGCCAAGACGTATGAAAGCTGGGATTAACAATCATGGTTATTCCACAAAATATCTATTCCTGAACTTTTAAGTTAAAACATTAGTATTGTTGTTTCTAAATGATCATGAACTTGTTTTTTGTTTTGTTTTTTTGCATTATTTGAGGTCTGCAAGCAATGCATTTTTTTTTTTGTTATTTTGACCATTTCTCATATTCAGAAAATAAATACAAAGTTTATTGCTTGGAACTGTGGAGACATGTTGTCAGAAGTTTATAGAATAAAAGAACAATTTACATTTTACTCAAAAATATACCTATATGAGAAAAATCGGACAAACTGAACATTTTGCAGTGGTCTCTTAATTTTTGCCAGAGCTGTATATAGAAATAATTTCATCTTCAACTTGCTTAATTGTCCACGAAAACAGTAATTATGACCAGAGGTGCACAAACTTTTACATGCCATATACATATAAGAACTCTGTAAAAACGTCTCTGCAACTGTCTTTTTTTACACAGTGTTTGACATCATCACTTTTATATCTGCTTCCCTTCAGGAAGGAATGCAATAGCATTTTTTGTTTCTTCATATCTAGAGGCTATACCAAAGGTTGTCTATTAAGAGGATCAATGGACGGATTAAAGTCTTATTAATTAACAGAGCAGTGACACCTAGTGGCAACTCGCTGAGAAAATCAGCAATGGAAAAAAAAGGAAAAGAAAGCGAAGGAAAATGTGGCAACATTTTAAATGTAGAATTCTAATAATTTTTACTACGAGACCTATCTGTAATAACACTGATAATGATACCACTACAACTACCACTAATGCTAATAATAATTTAGGATACATTTTATTATCCAGAAAAAAATGACTCCTGCACTAATAAAAATAAAACCTAAATTGTGCAACCATGGTAAATGATACACTGCACCAAATCCTCACATTTTGCAACATTTTTCAATGCAAAATCTAGAGAAAATAGATTATATATAGATAAATATTCCATCATAAATCCCGGCCCATATTTTGCCCTACAGGCTCTTTTTTTTAATTGCCCTTTACTGAAAGCCATAACCTTTTTATTTTTATGAAACTGTAGCTGTATGATAGCTTGTTTTATTTTTCAGGACAAGTTGTATTTTTCATTTACATCAATAAAAAAAAAAATACTACTTAATAAAATATACAGCTGCTGTTCTTGAGATATAAACATTTTTCTTTTGTTTACAGCTCGTTTCCTAGGAGACCGACCACGGCTGCTGTCTAGCTTGGATATCTGGTTTGGTTCGGAGCTCTCTGAATTAAAGGGGCTGTCCAAGACTATATTTTTGTACTATGGGCCTAAAAACTAACAGGTAGGTAATATCTAAACAAGACAACGACCAGCTTGTTCTATTTGACACTAGCTCAGAGTGGTGAGCGACCACTCCTGCCGGCGATTCAGCTTCTCCACATCAATAAAGCAGCTCTTCATCCTCTGGGCTGCTCTGTGGATGGGGTGTGACTGATTGACAGCCGGCTCCCCGCACTTAGGAAGCGGGGAACGGGCTACCAATCAGTATGACATCAACAGTCATGCTCCCTGAACAGAGCAGAGCAGAAGAGAAGCAGCTGCTCTTTAAAAGTGAAGTCAGTGGAAGCAGCTGAATCTCCGGCAGGAACAGTCTGTGACCACTCTGTGCTGGCAGAGATCAATGTCGGGCACAACAACAGGTAGTTAACAATTACCTGACTGTTACTTCTGAGGCTCATGGGAAAAAAAACTAAACAGTCCTGGTTAACCCCTTTAAGCCTTGCCAACAGAGCAGTTCTTCTTCTTCTTCCGAGCTGCTCTGCTGGTGGAGTGTGACTCTCATGGTAAATGACAACTGGATCCCCGCAGTAAGATAGCAGGGAGCCGGATGTCAATCAGTATGACATTGGCAGTCACATCCCCTCAAGAGGGAAGAGAGGAAGAAAAGATGTCAGCAGAAGTTGCTAAATCGCTGGCAGGAGCGGACTGTGGCTGCTCTGTGTCGGTAGACATTCGGTAGACATCGGCTCCAGGCATATTAGGCAGGTAGTTAGCAACTACCTGACTGTTACTTCTTAGGCTAAAAGTAAAAAAATGAAATAGTCCAGGACAACCCCTTTAAGCCTAACCACATTCAATCATTAAAATAAAATATTTGCTGATAATAATAATAATATAAAAAAAAAGGAAAGCATAATGTAAAAAATAATCTTAAATTAAAATTCCCCCTCCAACAAATTAACTCCAGTCTTCATAATAATAATATTCATTTTTTTCTGGTTCTGCTAAATCTAGCAATTAATGACCAATTTCCCTGTAATGAATTTGACATCAGACCTCTAATAATCATGCCTTAATGTAAATACCGCCATGCTAATTAACGATAATGGCGGTGGAAATATATCAACCTGACAATTTCTCAAAAACTACATCAATTATTGAAATACTTTTTAGGTTAAGAAGATTTTTTTTAGCATTTTTTTCCCTAACATTTTTATTTTTCAGCCCAATTATACACTCTTATTTTAAAATGCCAGTAGATATCACACCTAGAATTGTATTTTTTTCCACGAGGGCTGACGGATTAAGAAATGTACATATAGTTAGTTGCCATGCCAACTAACCCCTGCAATCAAGGAGATGCTCCAAATGTTCTGCTACCGGACCGAAGGACGGAAAGATTTACTCTAGTTATGTGCATTCACGCTGCTTTTTTATTACTTATTTTATGTTCTTTCAAATAAATTTTCCTTTTCTGTCACCAAAAGAGATTTAACCGAGGTCAGCAAGGATCGGGCATGTACGTCAATCACTACAGAGGAAAATACAAATAAACAATCAGTGGCGCCTGGAACTTAGTGTCTGGAGAGAGAAAATAAACTCACTGGATTTAAGAACAAAATTGCTTAATGATGCTTTAAAAACAAGTAAAGAGTAATTCAGAAAAGTCACATAATTTATCAGCTAAGTTGTCAATATTTGATTATAGGGGGCAGTATTATAGTAGTTATATTCTTGTACATAGGAGCAGTATTATAGTAGTTATATTCTTGTACATAGGGGCAGTATTATAGTAGTTATATTATTGTATATAGGAGCAGTATTATAGTAGTTATATTCTTGTACATAGGGGCAGTATTATAGTAGTTATATTCTTGTACATAGGAGCAGTATTATAGTAGTTATATTCTTGTACATAGGAGGCAGTATTATAGTAGTTATATTCTTGTACATAGGAGCAGTATTATAGTAGTTATATTCCTGTACATAGGGGCAGTATTATAGTAGTTATATTATTGTATATAGGAGCAGTATTATAGTAGTTATATTCTTGTACATAGGGGCAGTATTATAGTAGTTATATTCTTGTACATAGGAGCAGTATTATAGTAGTTATATTCTTGTACATAGGAGGCAGTATTATAGTAGTTATATTCTTGTACATAGGGGCAGTATTATAGTAGTTATATTCTTGTACATAGGGCAGTATTATAGTAGTTATATTCTTGTACATAGGGGCAGTATTATAGTAGTTATATTCTTGTACATAGGAGCAGTATTATAGTAGTTATATTCTTGTACATAGGGGCAGTATTATAGTAGTTATATTCTTGTACATAGGGGCAGTATTATAGTAGTTATATTCTTGTACATAGGTGCAGTATTATAGTAGTTATATTCTTGTATATAGGAGCAGTATTATAGTAGTTATATTCTTGTACATAGGAGCAGTATTATAGTAGTTATATTCTTGTACATAGGAGCAGTATTATAGTAGTTATATTCTTGTATATAGGAGCAGTATTATAGTAGTTATATTCTTGTACATAGGAGCAGTATTATAGTAGTTATATTCTTGTACATAGGGAGCAGTATTATAGTAGCTATATCCTTGTACATAGGAGCAGTTTTATAGTAGTTATATTCCTGTACATAGAAGCAGTATTATAGTAGTTATATTCTTGTACATAGGGGCAGTATTATAGTAGTAATATTCTTGTACATAGGAGCAGTATTATAGTAGTTATATTCTTGTACATAGGGAGCAGTATTATAGTAGTTATATCCTTGTACATAGGAGCAGTATTATAGTAGTTATATTCTTGTATATAGGAGCAGTATTATAGTAGTTATATTCCTGTACCTAGGGGGCAGTATTATAGTAGTTATATTCTTGTACATACGGGCAGTATTATAGTAGTTATATTCTTGTACATAGGGCAGTATTATAGTAGTTATATTCTTGTACATAGGGGCAGTATTATTGTAGTTATATTCTTGTACATAGGGGCAGTATTATAGTAGTGATATTCTTGTACATAGAAGCAGTATTATAGTAGTTATATTCTTGTACATAGGAGCAGTATTATAGTAGTTATATTCTTGTACATAAGAGCACTATTATAGTAGTTATATTCTTGTACATAGGGGCAGTATTATAGTAATTATATTCCTGTACATAGGAGCAGTATGATAGTAGTTATATTCTTGTACATGGGAGCAGTAATATAGTAGTTATATTCTTGTACATAGGGGCAGTATTATACTAGTTATATTCTTGTACATAGGGGCAGTATTATAGTAGTTATATTCTTGTACATAGGAGCAGTATTATAGTAGTTATAATCTTGTACATAGGAGCAGTATTATAGTAGTTATAGTCTTGTACATAGGGGCAGTATTATAGTAGTTATATTCTCTTACATAGGGGCAGTATTATAGTAATTATATTCTTGTACATAGGAGCAGTATTATAGTAGTTATATTCTTGTACATAGGAGCAGCATGATAGTAGTTATATTCTTGTACATAGGAGCAGTATTATAGTAGTTATAACCTTGTACATAGGGGCAGTATTATAGTAGTTATATTCTTGTACATAGGGACAGTATTATAGTAGTTATATTCTTGTACATAGGAGCAGTGTTATAGTAGTTATATTCTTGTACATAGGAGCAGTATGATAGTAGTTATAATCTTGTACATAGGAGCAGTATTATAGTAGTTATATTCTTGTACATGGGGCAGTATTATAGTAGTTATATTCTCTTACATAGGGGCATTATAGTAGTTATATTCTTGTACATAGGGGCAGTATTTTAGTAGTTATATTCTTGTACATAGGGGCAGTATTATAGTAGTTATATTCTTGTACATAGGAGCAGTATGATAGTAGTTCTAATCTTGTACATAGGAGCAGTATTATAGTAGTTATATTCTTGTACATAGGAGCAGTATGATAGTAGTTATAATCTTGTACATAGGGGGCAGTATTATAGTAGTTATATTCTTGTACATAGGAGCAGTATTATAGTAGTTATATTCTTGTACATAGGGGCATTATTATAGTAGTTATATTCTTGTACATGGGGGCAGTATTTTAGTAGTTATATTCTTGTACATAGGGGGCAGTATTATAGTAGTTATATTTTTGTACATAGGAGCAGTATTATAGTATTTATATTCTCTTACATAGGAGCAGTATTATAGTAGTTACATTCTTGTACATAGGAGCAGTATTATAGCAGTTATATTCTTGTACATAGGGGCAGTATTATAGTAGTTATATTTTTGTACATAGGAGCAGTATTATAGTAGTTATATTCTCTTACATAGGAGCAGTATTATAGTAGTTACATTCTTGTACATAGGAGCAGTATTATAGAGCTTTTATTCTTGAACATAGGAGAAGTATTATAGTAGTAATATTATTGTACATATTGGCAGTATTGTAGCAGTTATATTATTGTTCATATAGCCGTATGTAAAAGTTTGGGCACCGCTGGTCAAAATTACTGTTATTGTGAACAGTTAAGCAAGTTGAAGATGAAATCTTTAAAAAGGCATAAAGTTAAGATGTATTTTAGGTTAAAAAAAACTATATATACACATTTTTTTTTTCATTTTAAAAATTACAAAAGAAAAATGGGTTGTTGCAAAGGTTTTTGTACCCTCGGACATTTTTTTGCGCATGTAACTTTTACCAAGGTTTCAGCCCTTAATTAGCCTGTTAGGGTTATGGCTTGTTCTCTCTCATCGTTAGGAAAGGTCAGGTGATGCAAATTTCCCAGCATTATAAAAACCCAGCCTCCTCTAACCTTGTGCCAAAAACAGCAGCCATGCGTTCTTCTAAGCAGCTGCCTAGCACCCTGAAATTTAAAATGGTCGGGGCCCACAAAGCAGGAGAGCGTTATAAAAAGATAGCAAAGCATTTTCAAGTTGCTATTTCTTCAGTTCAAAATGTAATTAAGAAATGGAGTAGAGGTCAAGATAAGGTCTGGAAGACTAAGCAAAATTTCAGTAAGTGCTGCTCGTAGAATTGTGTAGAATAGAGGCAAATCAGAAGCCCCACTTAATAACAAAAGAGATTGGAAGAGTCATGAGTAGTGTTGAGCGATACCGTCCGATACTTGAAAGTATCGGTATCGGAAAGTATCGGCCGATACCGGCAAAGTATCGGATCCAATCCGATACCGATACCCGATACCAATACAAGTCAATGGGACTCAGGTATCGGACGGTATTCCTGATGGTTCCCAGGGTCTGAAGGAGAGGAAACTCTCCTTCAGGCCCTGGGAACCATATAAATGTGTAAAAGAAAGAATTAAAATAAAAAATATCGCTATACTCACCTGTCCGACGCAGCCGGGACCTCAGCGAGGGAACCGGCAGCGTTGTTTGTTTAAAATTCGCGCTATTACTTGGTTACGTGAATTCCCGGCTTGTGATTGGTCAGGTCGGCCATGTTGCCGGGACGCGGACCAATCACAGCAAGCCGTGACGAAATTACGTCACGGCTTGCTGTGATTGGTCAGGGCGGCCATATTGCCGGGACGCGGACCAATCACAAGCCGTGACGTCACGGGAGGCTGGACACGCGCTCATTTTAAAACGGGCGCGTGTCCAGCCTCCCGTGACGTCACGGCTTGTGATTGGTTGCGCCGCGGTCAACCAATCACAAGCCGGGAGGCTGGACGCGCTCATTTTAAAATGGGCGCGTGTCCAGCCTCCCGTGACGTCACGGCTTGTGATTGGTTGCGCCGCGGTCAACCAATCACAAGCCGGGAGGCTGGACGCGCTCATTTTAAAATGGGCGCGTGTCCAGCCTCCCGTGACGTCACGGCTTGTGATTGGTTGCGCCGCGGTCAACCAATAACAAGCCGGGAGGCTGGACGCGCTCATTTTAAAATGGGCGCGTGTCCAGCCTCCCGTGACGTCACGGCTTGTGATTGGTTGCGCCGCGGTCAACCAATCACAAGCCGGGAGGCTGGACGCGCTCATTTTAAAATGGGCGCGTGTCCAGCCTCCCGTGACGTCACGGCTTGTGATTGGTTGCGCCGCGGTCAACCAATCACAAGCCGGGAGGCTGGACGCGCTCATTTTAAAATGGGCGCGTGTCCAGCCTCCCGTGACGTCACGGCTTGTGATTGGTCAGGGCGGCCATATTGCCGGGACGCGGACCAATCACAGCAAGCCGTGACGTAATTTCGTCACGGCTTGCTGTGATTGGTCCGCGTCCCGGCAACGTGGCCGACCTGACCAATCACAAGCCGGGAATTCACGTAACCAAGTAATAGCGCGAATTTTAAACAAACAACGCTGCCGGTTCCCTCGCTGAAGTCCCGGCTGCGTCGGAGAGGTGAGTATAGCGATATTTTTTATTTTAATTCTCTCTTTTACACATTTTAACATTAATGTTGTTGCGATACCCGATACCCGATACCACAAGAGTATCGGAATCCCGGTATCGGAATTCCGATACAGCAAGTATCGGCCGATACCCGATACTTGCAGCATCGGAATGCTCAACACTAGTCATGAGAAGAAAACCTCTCCTGCATACTCACCATAAAATTCAGCATCAGAAGTATACAAAAGAATATCTAATCAAGCCTGATGGATTTTGGAAACAGTTCTGTTTACCCATGAGGTTAGAATAGAACTCTTTGGCAAAAATGTATGTGTGGAGAAAAAAAGAGCACAGAATTTAAGGAGAAGAACATCTCGCCATTAAGCATGGGGGCGGATCAGTCATGCATTGTAGCCAATGGCACAGGGAACATTTGACAGGTAGAGGGAAGAATAGATTGAATGAAATTTTGGCAAATTATTGATGCAAACATAACACCATCTGTAAAAAAGGTGAAGGTGAAAAGAGGATGGCTTCTACAAATGGATTATGATCCTAAACTCACATCACAATCCACAATAGACGACATCAAAAGATGCATGCTGAAGGTTTTATAATGGCCCTCACAGTCCTCTGATCTGATTATCATTGCTATTTTGAGGTCTAGCCACAGATTTTCAGAGGATGCTAGATGACCCAGGAATCTCACAGAACTAGAAGAAATTTCCAAGGAAGAATGGATAAATATACCTGAAGCAAGAACTGAAAGACTCCTGTCTGGCTACAAAAAGCATTTACAAGCTGTGATACTTTCAAAAGAGATTGCTACTAGGCAGGGCCGGCTCCAGGTTTTTGAGGACCCCGGGCGAACGAGTCTCAGTGGGCCCCCCTTTAACACATTCATACCACGATTCATGATGCACAGATAAGAAAAAAAAAATAACACACAGCGCACTCAGTATATAACGCACAGCCGGTGAGTCTGTGACGCAGTATATAACACACAGCGCACTCAGTATATAACGCACAACCAACGCAGTATATAACACACAGCCCGTGAGTCTGTGACGCAGTACACACAGCCGCGAGCCCACACAGTATATAACACACAGCCCACGCAGTATATAATGCACAGCCGGTGAGTCTGTGACGCAGCATATAACACACAGCCCACGCAGTATATAACGCACAGCCCACGCAGTATATAACGCACAGCCCGTGAGTCTGTGACGCAGTACACACAGCCGCGAGCCCACACAGTATATAACACACAGCCCACTAGTATATATAGCCCACTAAGCCCTGCACCCACACATCATCACTTGTACTGTGCGCAGCCTTCTGCCCATTTTGCTCCTGAATGAGCTTTATTAATTTGAGGGCGTCACGCAGCAGACCCAGCCAGGCTCAGCAGGCAGCAGCATCCCATATTCCAACACCCCCCCCCCAAGCGCAGCGCTGGGACGGGACCCTCACCCCCTCACCGAAGACGAGTCACTGTCTGACTCACTGCTTCGCCGGTCGGGGCCCGTCCGTCGCCGCCCCCTCGTTGTGGACACAGCAGGAGAGAGCGTGCACCGACCGTGCACCGTCCTCACTGCAGGCTGCAGCTGCTGCTCGTCTTCTCCTCCTGCTTGGCGCTGCCGGACCTGTCCTCTCCTCATGTCCTGGACGGATAGATTCTGGACTGGAGTGGAAGCCTTCAGCGGCGCCAGCGAACGGTCCGATTCCGAACGGCTCTCTCTCTGTCCTCTCCTCTCCTTCTTGCTCTAGGATGACGAGCCCACCGACCGGATGTAACAGGAGAGATGACCCGGAAGTGTCTTGTGTATCCATGGTGAGGGCCGGCGGAGGTGAGTATTGCTGCTATTGCAGCTGCGCAGGCAGTGCCAGGCGCCAGCGAAACGGCCTCAGACAGAGCTGACTGTGCCCCCTGCAGCCAAGGCGCCGCCCGGCGATGTGGATGTAATGAGTGACGCTGACGTGTACTACCATAAATGGGCCCCCCCATCTCGCCAGGGCCCCGGCACTTGCCCGGGTACGCCGGGTGCTGACGCCGGCTGTTATGATCCTAATGGCAGAGGATCTCAGGAGTACCAGCTAAGTCTGCAAACACAAAAAACCAGCTCATAGGGAAGTGGTAACTAGGCTGACCGTATACCTGATCCTAGCCCACAACTAATAGCAGCCGGGGAACGTACCTACGTTGGTTCTAGACGTCTCGCGCCAGCCGGAGAACTAACTAACCCTTTCAGAGAAAATAAGACCTCTCTTGCCTCAAGAGAAAAGACCCCAAAGTTATAATACAAGCCCCCAACAAATAATAACGGTGAGGTAAGAAGAAATGACAAACGTAAGAATGAACTAGATTTAGCAAAGAGAGGCCCACTGACTAATAGCAGAAAATAGGAAGATGACTTATACGGTCAGCAAAAAAACCCTACAAAATATCCACGCTGAATATCCAAGAACCCCTGCATCGACTAACGGTGTGGGGGGAGAATAACAGCCCCCCTAGAGCTTCCAGCAAAATCAGGAATCACATTTTAAACAAAGCTGGACCAAAATAAGGGAAATTCAAATACACAAAAATAAGAAAGCAGGACTTAGCTTATCTTGCAAAATCAGGAGACCAGGAGACAGGAGAAAACAGACTAGGTCTGATAACAACGAATCCAGGCACAATACAGAGTATCCAGGAAGTTTATATAGGCACACCCAGGCCAAACGAACCAGGTGAGTGCCAACCTGGAGAAAGACACTCCAAGTGCCATACCGCTAATGACCACAAGAGGGAGCCAAGAAATATAGTTCACAACAGCCGGCCCTGCTACTAGGTATTAACCATGCAGGGGGTGCCAAATTTTTGTACTGGCCCATTTCCCTTGCCACTGTAGATATTTGTGTATGTAGATAGATCGATAGATAGATAAATATATTAGAGTCTCCTCTCATTATGTATATTGCCATCCCTTATCACACAGTGCCCTTTCTTGTTATGTACAGCACCGTCCCTTACATATCAGATTCTCTTGTTATTTTTGTTATTGATAACACCCTGCTCTTTATTTCACAGAATCCTCTCTTGTTAGATATAAACTGAAATGAAGGCTGATGGAGAATGGGAAAGCTTCATTTCTGATGGAAGAGCTGATGGACTGGTCTTCTGGTCAGATGCTGCTCTATCAGCAGTTATTTTATATCTAACATGAGAGGACTATGTAATAAAGAAAGGGCACTGTACCTAGCAAAAATGTCAAGAATACGCTATGTAAGGGACAATGCTATATAGAACACGAGATGATACTATTTCATAATGGGACATCACTGTATGTAACAACAGAGGTCGCTATTAGTGATGAGCGAATATACTCGTTACTCGAGATTTCCTGAGCACGCTCGGGGGTCCTCCGAGTATTTTATAGTGCTCGGAGATTTTGTTTTTCTTGCCGCAGCTGAATGATTTACATCTGTTAGCCAGCCTGAGTACATGTGGGGGTTGCCTGGTTGCTAGTGAATCCCCACATGTAATCAAGCTGGCTAACAGATGTAAATCATTCAGCTGCGGCAAGAAAAACAAAATCTCCGAGCACTATAAAATACTCGGAGGACCCCCGAGCATGCTCAGGAAATCTCGAGTAACGAGTATATTCACTCATCACTAGTCGCTCTATATGAATAAATACACACCTAGAAAGGATGGTAAGTAATAAGGGACATCGCTTCCAGTGATAATGTATCCTATGCTGGGCCAATTCCTGGCATAATCTGTTCCATCCTGGTCCCCTTCCTGGTATAATGTACCCAATCCTGGGTCCCTTCTCTAATATCTATCTATCTCATATCTATCTATCTATCTATCTATCTATCTATCTATCTATCTATATGTCTATTATCTATTATCTATCTATCATCTATCTATTATCTATCTATCATCTATCTATTATCTATCTATAAATTATCTATCATCTATCTATTATCTATCTATCATCTATCATTTATCTATTATCTATCTATTATCTATCTATCTATTATCTATTTATTATCTATCTATCTATCTATCTATCTATCTATCTATCATCTATCTATCTATTATCTAACTACTATCTATCTATTATCTATCTATATATTTATCTATCTACTATCTATTATATATCTATTATCTATCTATCTATCTATTATCTATATATATATTTATCTATCTATTATCTAACTACTATCTATTATCTATCTATATATTTATCTATCTACTATCTATCTATCTATCATCTATCTATTATCTATCTATCTATTTATCTATTATCTACCGTCTACCTGACTAGTTGTGAACAGACTGTCTATTTCAGTGTTTACATCCAGCAGTATTTATTTGTTGTGTACTTTTCCCATATTTTTATGTTTGCTTATCGCCTTGTTACTAGTAAGAAATGTTCCTGCCGTTCCTACAACTTAATCCCTAAACTTTGCTCAGAGCTGTTTTAAGCAATCCATGATTCCCACCATGTTATTACCATCCACGTCAGATAATTTAGGCCTTGCTATCCGTCAGGTTCAGCTGTTCCTGGATATAACAGCTAGTTATATATCCACTACAGAATGACCTGACATTGCGGATTATAAATTGCCACTTGCTACTTAACGGATGTTTGAAAACCCCACTTAAATGCCTTGTTCATGCTGAGCAACTGCAAATCACCGCTCTCCAGAGGGAAACAATTTCAAGGCAGCCATGCAAGCTGTCGTAGTTCTTTTCTGGGTGACACAAAATTACTGTGATCTATTCTGGACGGGATTCTAAAGATGTCCACCATTTGACCAATGTACACAAAGCAGCGTCAAATAAAAACGTGTTACCTAAAACTCTTCTTGTTGCTGTAGCAAAAGTAAACTTTTGGGTACAGCTATGGCCTCTGCATTGCCCCCAAAAATGCCAAAGTCTTCTACTAGATTTCAGGGGCAGGCTAAGCATAACCTAAACATTAAAACCACTGTAGCCAAGATGCAATATTGACGCAACTACGACCACTGGGCCTCAGGCACTGTCGCCATGGCCGACTCTTCAGTCCACCCCTGTAGGAATCTACTTATTAAATGGCTAGTCCAGTTCTTTTTTTTAACCCATTCCAGCTCCCCTATAGATCTCACTATGCTCCTCGATACTGCTGCCTGGGTCCACACCTGATCTCCTTGCTCACTCTTTTGGAGCGGACACAAGCAGTTGATTGGAGAAACAGTGGTGGATTGCTTGGTTTGTATGTATATTTGTATATTTTCAGATTTTCTTTTCTACAAGGGCTGAATAAACCCTTTTAATGTTTTTTAGAAAAATCTAATTAATTGGGTCTCAGGAAGTGCCCTAATGCCAAACAGTCAGTCTACTCCTACAAGGTTCTGATTTTTCTCTTTATATGTCTATTTTGGAGTAAAATGTAAATTGTCCTTTTATTCTATAAACTTCTGACAACATGTCTCCGAATTTCCAAGCAATAATTTTTGTATTTTTTTTCTGACAAAGAAAAATGGTCAAAATTAAAAAACCTCAGTGCTTTCAGACCTCAAATAATGCAAAGAAAACAAGTTCATAATCATTTAGAAACAGCAATACTAATGTTTTAACTCAGGAAGAGTTCAGAAATCAATATTTTGTGGACTAACCATGATTTTTAATCACAGCTTTCATGTGTCTTGGCATGCTTTCCACCAGTCTTTCACACTGCTTCTGGAGCAAAAATGTAAGCAGCTCTTCTTTGTTTGATGGCTTGTGGCTATCCATCATCCTCTTGATGACATTCCAGAGATTTTCAATGGGGCTCAGGTCTGGAGATTGGGCTGCCCATGACAGGGTTTTGATGTGGTGGTCTCTTAATTTTTACCAGAGCTGTATATATATATATATATATATATATATATATATATATATATATATATATATATATATTGTATTTAGAGTCATGTGCACCAGACAGTATCTAAAAAAATCACTAGAGACCTAAAAATATTTTAACCAACCACTGGAGATGCTCCTGGGTTCGAACCTTGAGCCTGTGTTTTGTAGTCGGCTTCTTTGTCTGACGAGCCACAGCACATACACCTTTGTCCGATTATTTAGGTTCTGTTAATCTTGCTGAAGTCTATTTAGCATAACACCGTTGTTTTCATTTGTCTGCTCTATCACCTTTCTGGTGCGGCTTCATATACCCCCTGCTGGTATTTCCTGCTGGTGATAGTCTCATGTGGATGTCCAGCCATACTGCTGTAATTTAAGCCAGCTAGGGTTTATCTCTCTGCTGTCTATGCTCTTTACCCTGCACCTATCCTCTTTTTCCTTTTAGGAAGTAGGTGACCTATAATCTAACAGTACGTACTTAATTCTTTATTTTGCATTTTGTGGTTTACTTTACAAAGTCTGGAATCTTTCCTTTTTTCAGCACAATTTCCCTTTTGTGGATAATTTACACTCTACTCTGCCCTCCCATTTTTAGGAGGAACGTGAAGCGCTCAACGGCCTTTTAGGCAGCCTAGGTCCGAGCTGCCTTCTTCTAGTCTGCGGGTAGGGCTATCTCTGCTCATGCAGATACCATTAGGGACTACGTGTTAGGATCTCTAGTCTGAACAGGCATCGGCAGGGTCAGTTAGAGTTTTTAGTTTGTTACCTATATTCCTGAGTGAGTTGCCACTCTATCAAACCAGATTCAATGTGAACAATGGGCTTTGTAGTTTATTAATGCACATTAAATTCAAAATCCACCATGTTAAAAAAAGTTTGCTTTTTGATACATAAGTGTTATATCTACAAGGTTTCAATAACAAGTCCAAATGGTCAGCTTTCCTCTGTAAGATTCTACATGTTAACATGTATTTAGAAAAATCTGATTAATAGTGCAGGATGAGATTGCGAACAGCATTGCTTGAGTTCTGCCAGTCTGGTTTATGTCACTTCTCTCAGGAAAAAATGCAAGATTTCCATAATGATATAATGAATGTTATCAGGGAAAGACACAACATTGATGCAACTTGTGCAACCAGGGGCCCTAGCGATAAGGGGGCCACTTCCCACCCCTGAAGCAGATGGAATTGTGCATTATGATCTAATTTTGGACTGCAAAAGTCCATATAATCTTCTGGCACAGGGGCCCTCTTCTGTCTGTGTCCACTCCTAATTGGCACTCATACATTTTGTCTATAGTGGTTTAACCCATTAAGGACTGGAAGTATTTCAGTTTTTGCGTTTCCATTTTTTGCTTCCCTTCTTCCCCTGAATAACTTTTTTATTTTTCCATCAATATGGCCATGTGAGGGCTTGTTTTTTGCAGGACAAGTTGTACTTTTGAACGACACCATTGGTTTTACCATGTCATGTACTCAAAAACGTGAAAAAATTCCGAGTGCGGTAAAGTTGCAAAAAAAGTACAATCACACACTTGTTTTTTGTTTGGCTTTTTTGCTAGGTTTACTAAATGCTAAAACTAACCTGCCATTATGATTCTCCAGTTCATTATGAGTTCATAGACACCAAACATGTCTAGGTTATTTTTTATTTAGGTGGTGAAAATAAATTCCAAACTTTGTTAAAAAAAAAATTGTCTCATTTTCCGATACCCGTAGCGTCTCCATTTTTCGTGATCTGGGGTCCGGTGAGGGCTTATTTTTTGCGTGCCATGCTGACATTTTTAATTATACCATATTAGTGCAGATACATTCTTTTGATCGCCCGTCATTAAATATTAATGCAATGTTGCGGCGACCAAAAAACGTAATTCTGGCGTTTTGACTTTTTTTCTTGCTACGCTGTTTAGCGATCAGGTTAATTCTCTTTTTATATTGATAGATCGGGCGATTCTGAATATGGCGATGCCAAATATGTTTACGATTGATTTTTTTAAATTGTTTTATCTTGAATAGGGCGAAAGGGGGGTGATTTAAAATTTTATACTTTTTTTATTTTTTTATATTTTTACAAACATTTTTTTTACTTTAAGCATGCTTCAATAGTCTCCACAGGAGGCTAGAAGCTGGCATAGCGCGATCCGCTCTGCTACATACAGGCGATGATCAGATCACCTGTATGTAGTATAATTACACACTTGCTATGAGTGCTGACCACCGGACGGCGCTCATAGCAATCTAGCAGTGACAACCATAGAGGTCTGCAGGAGACCTCGTGTTGTCATGCCGACCCACGGTCATGTGACACTGCCGCCGATGGGAGGAGGTAATGACGCACTTCCTGGGCGTGCATATTAAATGCTGCTGTCAGAGTTTGACAGCGGCATTTACCATGTTAACAGCAGCGGGTGGATCACAATTCTACCCGCAGCTGTTAGGGGCACATGTCAGCTGATCAGATCAGCTGACACGTGCCGGAAAAGGTGCAGGTTCATCACCGGAGCTTGCGCCAAATGGGGGGAGGCGTCCAATGATGGACTATGGCTGTCATACATTGTGGGAGGTCCAGAGAAGTAAAAAGGTCGGTGTGCACACTGCTACTGACCTCAGTTGATAATTTCCCTTTACGTTCCAAATAACAATACCAATGTATCTCTATATTAGTGATAGCCCCTTCTTACTGCTACGCGTCAATATCCCTGCTTCCCTTCACTGTCTTATAACTATATGCTAAAATTATTCTGCCTGCAGCCACCACTAGGGGACGCTAACAATATACCAATTTATACAGGATAATGGAACGGGAACTTTTTAAGGCTCCCCCTATGGTCGCTATAGAATTGTGAAATATTAGTATGTGTTTAGTGGTGCTGAAAGTTGATGCAAACAGAAAAAGCTATTTACAATCAGGTCTTTATTACTAATAATTTGTGCCCCCCCCAATCATCACAATGTGTTGTTCACCGTAAGAACTAGGCACATTAATTTTTATTGAATATAGATTATATAAAGGCAGATGGGAAATATAGAACTTCAATTTTTTAATTTTTTTTTATTTTCATGATTAAAGTATTTCCTATACATTAGTGGAATGTTCTAACCATCACAGGCTCGTTCTTCACATTCCGCTGGATCACATGTCCAGTCATTCCATCTGCTCGTGACCCCAGTGAGAGCGGATCTTACGGAGCACAAAGCCCCTGTTAATGCTGCCAGTGTCAGATTCCTGACGTGTTCTTTAGACCGTAATAAAGCCCTATTATACTGTAAAGCTCAATGTGATGAATAAAACTATAGAAAAAAAATTGTAACCCCAATAGGATGGAAGCTTGTCTGTTGGTGGTGGGTCAGGTAAGGGGGCTTAAAGAAGGTGTCCACTACTAGGACAACTTCTTCTCATACTCCATGCTTGGCCCCCATAAAATAATAAAGCTTATACTCGCCCCCCGTGCTGGTGCCGTTCCCGCGGAGTCGGCACTTGGTTTACCGGTGCTCTCGGGCGGTTGTTGTGACCAATCAGAGCTGGCGTCACTGTCCCCGCCTCCTGTCGAACTGAGCGGGAAGAGGAAGTCCGATATCAGCTGCAGCCCGAACTTCCTCTTCATGTTCGATTTGTCCGAAGTCGGGAAGAGTGACGCCAGCCGGCATTGGGGGCAGGCATCACATGTCACAACAACCGCACAAGAGCCCCGATGAGAGCGAGTGCCGACACCAAGGGAACAGTGCCGGCACGGGAGGTGACTATAAGCTTTATTATTTTATGGAGGCAAAACATTTTGATCAACAAGGGGTTGTCCTAATAGTAGACAACCCCTTTAAATGTTTTCCATAATAAGAAAATAATAAAAATATATACATTTCTGCATATTTCTAGAATACTATATATTTGGATTCCTCGCCATTTCCAAGATTTGTGCTTGCTGTCAGCAAACTGACACACTTTGTATTGAATCCTGAACAGGCCGAATAATTCTCGTCTCTGAGGGTCCTCTAATATACTCCAGTCTAGATAATCCCATAAGGGTATGTGCACACTTTAAGTATTTGCTGTAGACATTCTCTGGCAGGAAAAAAGCAAAGTGTGTTTTTTTCTGAGTTTTTGCATGCAATTTTGATGCGTTTTTTTCCCCCCACTCATTTGAATGGGTGGAAAATGCTGCAAAAAAATAAAATTAAACGCTGAAAGAATTGACATGCTGCAAATTGGAAATTGTTTCACCTCTGCTAGGAAAAAATATGCATCATGTGTATAAGATTTCAGAAATCTTATTTACTTTGTTGCTAAAGTAAATTGCTGCTTCTTTCGCAGACAGTCACAAAGTTTATTCAGCATTATTTACCCATTGAAAGCAATGAGCAATTAAAAAAGCACTGAAAATACAGAGCAATTTTGCACCATTTTTTTCCTGTAGCCAAAACCTGCTCTCTTGACAGTAAAAACACCGCATTCAAACCATCCATTTTGCTGCGTTTTTTGCTGTTTTTTTGCTGCTGCTCTTTTTGTTGCGGTACTTGGATGCGGATTACACGTGTGATTTGTCTTCAGTACATCTTAAATATTCACGCGCAATGCAGCTAAAAAATTGCTGCAAAAACACAGAAAAAATATGTTTGCTGCATTTTTTGGAACATTTTTGCACTTTCTCACGGCTTTCTCACGGTTTCCTATGGGTGAAAAAAATACAGCAAAAACACTGCAGGAACTAACGTGCTACAGATTTAACCCCTTAACGACCGCCGATACACCTCTTATCGGCGGCAGTTAAGGGTATCTATTCTTCAGCGCCGCTTTTTAACGGTGCTGAGAAATAAGGGTATAGCACCCCCAGTGTCGGAAAATCTCCGGCGTCTCAGTAGCTGGGACCGCGGAGAACATGATTCAGGTCGGTTTTTACCGTCCCCAGTGTTGCAATCGCCGTTATTCACCGAATAACGGTGACCGCAAAAAAAAAAGTCCAATTTATTTCTCTCTCCTCTGATATGATTTTGCATACAAGAGGAGAGAGAAATGATGTCCTCGAGCCCCTCCCCCGGTACCTCCGGTGGACCTGGACCCTCCGGCTCTGTCCCCGGCACTCGGTATCTTCTTCTGGGAAGAAAATGGTAAACGCATGCGCAGTGCGCTCGCTGAGATCTGCCAGCCGGCACCCGGGAACAATAGGAGATTTTTCCTATTGGTTCATTTTGAACACTGTGATAGACTCTATCCCACTGATCAAAATAAAAAAAAATAGTAACTCGAACCTCCCTTTATCACCCCCTTAGTTAGGTAAAAATAATACAATGAAAAAAGTATTTATTTCAATTTTTCCATTAGGGTTAGAGTTGGGGCTAGAGCTAGGGTTGGGGCTAGGGTTAGGGTTGGGGATAGGGGTGGGGTTAGAGCTAGGGGTGGGGTAGGAGCTAAGGTTAGGGTTGGGGTGGGGTTTAGGGTTATGATTGGAGTTAGAGCTAGGGTTAGGGTTGGGGCTAGGGTTAAAGTTGGGGCTAGAGTTAGGGTTGTGTTGGGGTTACAGTTGTGGTGTTGGGGTTACGGTTGTGGTATGGGGGTTATGGTTGTGGTGTGGGGGTTACGGTTGTGGTGTGGGGGTTAGGGTCGTGTTGGTTAGGGTTATGTTGGGGATATGGTTGTGTTGGGGATACGGTTGTGTTGGGGTTACAGTTGGGGTGTTGGTGTTCGGGTGTTGTTTGAGTTGGGGTTAGGTTTGGGATTAGGGTTAGGGTTGGGATTAGGGTCAGGGGTAGGGCTGTGTTAGGGTTGGAGTTAAAATTGGGGGGATTCCACTGTTTAGGAACATCAGAGGTTCTCCAAACACGACATGGTGTCCGCCATTGATTCCAGCCAATTTTGGGTTCAAAAAGTCAAACGGTGCTCCATTCCTTATGAGCTCTACCATGCGTCCAAACAGCGTTTTTACCCCACACATGGGGTATCGGTACCCTCCAGAGAAATTGCACTACACATTTTGTGGTCCATTTTCTTTTGTTTCCCTTGTGAAAATAAAAAAGTTTGGGTGTAAAGTAAATTTTTTATGAAAAAAGTAAAATATTCATTTTTTCTTCCACATTGCTTTAGTTCTCGTGAAGAATCTCAAGGATTAATACATGTCTTGAATGTGGTTCTGAGCACCTTGAGGGGTTCAGTTTTTAGAAAGAAGTCACTTTTGGGTATTTTCTGTCCTATTGACCCCCCAAACTCACTTCAAATGTGAGGTGGTCCTTAAAAAAAAAAAGGTTTTGTAAATTTTGTTGGAAAAATGAATAATCACTGGTCAACTTTTAACCATTATAACGTCCTAAGAAAAAAAAAATATGTTTCCAAAATTGTACTGATGTAAAGTAGGCATGTGGGAAATGTTATTTATTAAGTATTTTGTGCGATGTGACTCTCTGATTCAAGGGCACAAACATTGAAAGTTTGAAAATTGCAACATTTTCCAAATTTTTGCCAAATTTCCATTTTTTTCATAAATAAATGCAAGTCATAACGAAGACATTTTACCACTACCATGAAGTGTCAAAAAAAAAAACAGTCTCAGAATCATCAGGATCTGTTGAAGCATTCCAGAGCTAAAACCTCATAAAGGGACAGTGGTCAGAATTGTAAAAATTGGCTTGATCATTCAGGACAAAATTGTCTGTCACTAAGGGGTTAAAATACACACTCAGTGCAGGAATGAATGTCTGGCATGGATGTTTCTCTTTCTACATCAACTAAGGAATGGGCTGTTCAGACCTTGTATGTGGCTCTTCAGTAGTCTCGAAAATTTGTTACCATCTTTTCAGTTAGCCATTAAAACCACTGAGGACTCTCAAATCTGAACAATTTTCATACCCATACAGTGAAAAAAAACTATCAGGACAGGAGAGAGGTTTGTGCAGCTGCTGCATTTACAGAATACTAAAAAATAAAATTGGAGGTTACAGCATCTGAACGCAAATGAGAAATGTTTTTTTTCACATCTGAGGGTTTGCTACAATTGTTTCTAGGCTGAACAATCCTATTTGAGCTATGGGAGCTACACTGATACATTGTAACAAACTATCAGGACATAGGAGTCTAGTGGGAAATGACAACATACATTGTGATTTCCTAGCACATCATGCCAAGGAACAGATTGGGTTCTGCCTTGCTGAGAATATAGGACGCCTATACAATCTGATATGTATCTGGGATGAATGCACTGACCTTCAGCATCATGTGTTCCAAGCTTTGTCCCACAATCGCTGTGCCCTGAAGGCAGCCTGTAGTTAAAAGCTAAGAATTGCTCAGGAGTTGTTCTGCAGTAGAATCTAGGACTTTTTGGTACACGGCATAAGATCTTCACGTTATTAGAAAAAATGAGTTTTGGACTTTTTGTGACCTGGTAAATAGTGCCCTCAGCAACTAGATAGATAAACCTATGGAGTCCAGATGAATAGGTTGGCAGCTCTCTGCATGCTCAATGTACGGTATAACAGTATGCAGTGAGCTCCCACGCTCCCTCTAGTGGTGGCTGCAGGGAGGCAGAATTTTATCATTTGTCATTATGTCACTACAAGGGATTTGGAGGAGCGCTGTAAAAAAAATTAAACTTGACCAATACTAAGATTTTAAGAAATTGTACAGCACAGAATGATAATTTTAAAAACAACATGGAGTTTAAAAATAGACAATCAGTTTAAAGATGACCTGTCACCATAAATATGCATTTTTTTTACTGGTGTAATTTTTTTTTACCTGGTATAAATGTTGCTGTTTTCCTGAATCATTGTTTTTGTTTCATTTCTGTTCCTGAGATAAGGTTCCCTTTTTTTCTTGTACGTAAATCTAGTCTTTTTAGCCAAGAGGGTGTGGTCCCCAAGGTTTATTTTGAGGGTCACACCCAGATGGCTAAAGTATTAGATTCATGAGAAAGGAGGCCATACAACGGGTGAAGTAACTATTGAACATGTCACCAATTTTCTAAGTAAATATATTTCTAAAGATGCTTTTGACATGAAATTCTAACTAAATGTTAGTAACAATCTATCCAAGCCACACGGGAAACTAAATCAAACCATATACAGCACAGACCAAAAGTTTGGACACACCTTCTCATTTAAAGATTTTTCTGTATTTTCATGACTATGAAAATTGTACATTCACACTGAAGGCATCAAAACTCTGAATTAACACATGTGGAATTATATACTTAACAAAAAAGTGTGAAACAACTGAAAATATGTCTTATATTCTAGGTTCTTCAAAGTAGCCACCTTTTGCTTTGATGACTGCTTTGCACACTCTTGGCATTCTCTTGATGAGCTCCAAGAGGCAGTCACCGGGAATGGTCTTCCAACAATCTTGAAGGAATTCCCAGAGATGCTTAGCACTTGTTGGCCCTTTTGCCTTCACTCCGCGGTCCAGCTCACCCCAAACCATCTCGATTGGGTTCATGTCTGGTGACTGTGGAGGCCAGGTCATCTGGCGTAGCACCCCATCACTCTTCTTCTTGGTCATATAGCCCTTACACAGCCTGGAGGTGTGTTTGGGGTCATTGTCCTGTTGAAAAATAAATGATGGTCCAACTAAACACAAACCGGATGGAATAGCATGCGGCTGCAAGATGCTGTGGTAGCCATGCTGGTTCAGTATGCCTTCAATTCTGAATAAATCTCCAACAGTGTCACCAGCAAAGCCCCCCCACACCATCACACCTCCTCCTCCATACTTCACGGTGGGAACCAGGCATGTAGAGTCCATCCGTTCACCTTTTCTGCATCGCACAAAGTCACGGTGGTTGGAACTAAAGATCTCAAATTTGGACTCATCAGAACAAAGCACAGATTTCCACTGGTCTAACGTCCATTCCTTGTGTTCTTTAGCCCAAACAAGTCTCTTCTGCTTGTTGCCTGTCCTTAGCAGTGGTTTCCTAGCAGCTATTTTACCATGAAGGCCTGCAGCACAAAGTCTCCTCTTAACAGTTGTTGCAGAGATGTGTCTGCTGCTAGAACTCTGTGTGGCATTGACCTGGTCTCTAATCTGAGCTGCTGTTAACCTGCGATTTCTGAGGCTGGTGACTCAGATAAATTTATCCTCAGAAGCAGAGGTGACTCTTGGTCTTCCTTTCCTGGGGCGGTCCTCATGTGAGCCAGTTTCTTTGTAGCGCTTGATGGGTTTTGCAACTGCACTTGGGGACACTTTGAAAGTTTTCCCAATTTTTCGGACTGACTGACCTTCATTTCTTAAAGTAATGATGGCCACTCGTTTTTCTTTACTTAGCTGCTTTTTTTTGCCATAATACAAATTCTAACAGTCTATTCCGTAGGACTATCAGCTGTGTATCCACCAGACTTCTGCACAACACAATGATGGTCCCAACCCCATTTATAAGGCAAGAAATCCCACTTATTAAACCTGACAGGGCACACCTGTGAAGTGAAAACCATTTCCGGTGACTATCTCTTGAAGCTCATCAAGAGAATGCCAAGAGTGTGCAAAGCAGTCATCGAAGCAAAAGGTGGCTACTTTGAAGAACCTAGAATATAAGACATAATTTCAGTTGTTTCACACTTTTTTGTTAAGTATATAATTCCACATGTGTTAATTCATAGTTTTGATGCCTCCAGTGTGAATTTACAATTTTCATAGTCATGAAAATACAGAAAAATCTTTAAATGAGAAGGTGTGTCCAAACTTTTGGTCTGTACTGTATGTCCATAAATTATTTGTAATAGTGAGAAACAACACAGGGAAAAAGTATTGAACATGCTTACTGAAATTGAATTAATACTTTGTAGAAAAGCCTTTGTTGGTTGGGGTTGTCCGGAACAATGCAATAACAGGGTTGCTCAGGAGTAGAAAAACATGGCTTCCTTCTTCCAAAAACAGTGCCACCTATTTATACAGGATGTGTCTGATATTGCAGCTCAGCTCCATTGAAGTGATAGTTCCGAATCACTCACAACTTGTAAACAGGAATATTGCTGAAGCCAGCCATGCTTTTCCAATCCTTCACAACCCCTTTAAAGTTTTAATTCTGTGGGAAATCTCTCTCCTAATGCCCAGTTATTTTAAGTTATTTTATGTATCCCTTTAAGGATAAAATTTGACACCTTCTTGAAAACTTAAAATTGCTGCTGTTCCAATATCTAAGTGACTGTACAATTGTGATGTTTTCCTGCAATGTGTAATTGTTATTTAGTTAGAAAAAAACCCCACAAAAATGTTATTATTTCCTTCGAGCCGACCCAATTAAGCATTGAAAATGGATTCTATATAGCAAGCTCTAAAGCAGTTAAGAAGCTGGCATCAAAGAGAGACGAAGCGAGCTCATAGACTTTCACAACAAGCAAATTACCATAATTCTGGAATGCACTTGAAACAATAATAATGTATCACAGGATTAGCCGAGTTGAAGTTGAAGACAAATGACTTAGAAATAGGTTACGGGATTTATTTCAAAACACTACGAGATAGAAAATAGTTTATTCCTTTTCTGTCGCAACTCCCGAAACCAATGATTTGCCTTTGATATTTGGATCCAGCATGAAATATACCCTATGGCACAGCTTACTTGAGACGTCTGTACAGTTGACTAAAACCTTGCCTGGTTAAATTGAACATTTTTCCAAAGCTGGCAATACATAGACCCACAGGAGGAATGAGTGAGCCATCAGGGGGAGCTTATGGGATCTTCTTCCTTCCCATATTCAGAAGAAGTCATTAGAGGTCAGTGGCAAACACCATGTCAAAAGCTCAATGTCGAAACTGAACTTGTACAACAAAGGTCCCCACAAAGGTGGGCACAGATCCAGAACATGGTCTATTAGGTCCAGCTACAGACAAGATCAACACAAGTAGATCTCTTGCTTTTTGGGGTGTCTAGTTACAGTAGGTTTTCTTCTACATAGAACCTGTTAGATTTTCTTGATTATGTAGAGGATAACAAATTGTTTTAAAACTCCTTTGTAGTTCTGACTAGTGGAGGTGCAGGTTCCGGGACCCATGTTGATCACTCGAAAGAAAATTGGAAGAGTTCAGCTTATCCTTTGATGCGAGAGAATCTATGTACGTGTTTAGATTCTGAGGATAAACTGAGCGCTCTGCCCTTTCTTTCTCGCAACTGGCCAAGACCCGGTTCCCTACTGATCGAAGGAAATGAACTGTGGCTACAACATATCAAAAGTTATTTAAAGGTTTAGTCACCCTTAAAGCAAATTTAGAAATTATTTATCTTCTATGGCAGCTTTTTTGAAAGGTTCTAATGTCCCACCAGAGGACCACAAGATCTTCAAAAAGTACAGCTCCTCATACAATAGCAATGCAAAAGGTCCTTCCAGAACGGGACTCCAGGGATCAAAAGCAGATAACTCATCATAAGGTCTTAGATGAACAGTTATTTTATTTTAGGACTGTTCATATTTTCAGCTGTTCTTCTCGTATTAGATTTTATTGATGGTGTAGCCAAAAATTGATATTGTAAAGATTACTTTGTGCTACTTCTGTAGCATTTGTTATGGTTAGACTGTCCTACAAAAAGTTCTCCATTACAGGCTTCTTTCCAGGACATTCCACTCCTTTCACTTGTAAGGTTTTCCACTTGTTTTCTTGCTCTATACAGAACCTATATGACTCTAGTGATGACATACCTTGACACATTGGAGATATTCATTGGTGCCCAATTGGTTACTTTTGTAAGTTAGACCATGTTAGATCAAAAGATCCTTTAGTGGGCAAAGGTTCTGCTGACACAACCTCATAGATGAATCTAGAATAAGGTCCGTGACTTCCAGCAGTGAGGAACCTAATCATAAGCTTCTGAAAGAGCAAAAGTTTTCACATTTTTGTGTTGTCTATGAAACCTATTAGACATTTTTTCATAAGATCAGATATGGTGCCATTAAAGTAGAAACTTACACCTAAGATAGATATCAGCTAGACACTTATTTGGCCAACAGCTCTTCCTCTTGATAGTTTGAAGGATGGAGTTATGGTAGTTGTCTATTGAGGACATCCTCTTTGCATATGTGCTATAAAGACATTGAATGTCATAGTGTTTGAGTCTCTCTATGAATGGCTCCTGTTCTGCCCGACTTGAGCCCTCAAAACTAATACAGAGACAACCATTTGTGTGAATGGTCATTATTGACTACTACCTTGGATTTGGCCACTGCATAGGAGATACATTCTGGACAGTGGTAGGGTCAGTACATATAACATATAATCTGTTGACCTCTACAAAGGCTCCAATATCAAAGGACGTTCCAGTGATGAGACCCTTTTAGGAAAGTTACTTCTACTTTTTTACCTTTGAAGTAAAAAGAAGACTCTTCTCCACTTTACAACTTGCCCATTTCCCAGGCATGACCCCCCCAACCCTGATTTTACTGTTTGCAGTAGTGGCATTTAATAGAACTGGTATTTTCATGCATGAGCGCAGATGACTGGTGACTGCCCAAGCACCAGAACTTAAAAGTCTAATGAAAGTCAAGATGCTCATTTCATCTGATGCCGAACTATCTCATTCTGAAATACAATTAACTTTCATGAGGATCCACATCATTACTCTCATACTTTGAAAAATAGATTGATGTTGCCAGGCCTACCTTAGTCATTCTGAAATAACCAGCGATGTGCCCGCCATACAATGATCATCTGCTTCAATTTTGAGGCATCTTTCATTATTACAAGACTGCCAGTAACAACTAAGCCTCTGGAATGAGATCATGAGCTGAAGTCATGCACAAAATATAATGTATATACGTCGAGCAGGATCACAGGTGGCCATACCACAAATGTAGGGTGCAACAAATTATCATCGTACGTCAATTGTCAGAATTTTCACATTTCTGTTCCAAAATTGCAATGTTTTAACATTTCTAATTTTTTGCAAATATTTTCCCTTCTGTGAGTAGGGCCGCTATCAGGGCATTACTACCCTTACTGATGTATGGGGCCAGGCAGTGTGGGACTAGGGTGCCAAGAGCCCATCAGTAACCAACTTAGGGCCCCACTTTTCAGCTACATGCAAATGTGACTTTATCCTCAATCACAAATTTATATATCAATGAACTGGGTAGATTGATAAATGAATAAGATGTCTCATATGTCTGTACATAGTGATTCAAGTACATAGTGTCAAATACTGCTCATATAAGAGTGGTGGCACACTGTTGCACAGGGGCCCACTGGAGGATTCTCATGTTGTCCTGTGGGCCAGTCTGAGCCTAGGGCCTGGTGAGCAGAAGCAAAGAGGGGAGACAAGACCCAGTTCAGACCCCCTTTTTTACTTCTGCTTACCAAGCTCCAGGGGCAGGGGTGGGTGTGAAGCCAGGAGGATCGAGACATGATGGATTTGGGGCCAGCAGTGAGACACATGGGGGCCAGAAATGAGACACATGGGGGCCAGAAATGAGACACATGGGGGCCAGGAATGAGACACATGAGGGCCATAAATGAGACACATGGGGTCCAGGAATGAGGCACATGGGGGCCAGGAATGAGGCACATGGGGCCAAGGAATGAGACACATGGAGGCCGGGAATGAGATACATGGAGGCCAGGAATGAGACACAGGATCTGTGGCCGATGTAAAAAAAAGGAAAAAACACGAAAAAATAAATAAAAATACATCCACATATTCAGATTTGTGTTGTTGTTGGAGACATCCAGGAGATGATTATGAGAAGCCTCAGGAAATTGATGTAAAAATGCTCCCAGCATGTTGTGTACTGAAATCACTTCACCTAAAGCCACCACATCAGGGAAGAGACAAAGGAGGGTGTTGATTAGAAGTACTGGGTATATTGTAATTGGCTACTCGATGGCAATTGGGACTATGAGTATTCGGACCGGTATATGAAACCATTAGTCTTCCTCTTTTCCTGCGATTTCTCCATATGACTATGGGCCTACACCAGGCCATGATAAAGGGCATAATAACCTGCTCTTTTACAGCTCTAATTTATTACAATTTTCCCCTTATTCTTATTATTGTATTAATATATCATCGTGTTTTATTATACTATTCTGATGGCTTTTTTTTGCTGATTTTTTTTCTTTCTCTGCAGTCTTATTTCCCACACTCGTCTGTAGAAGGATATCACCTCGAATGCCCCGAGCTTCATTATCAAGCTTCAGGCTCTCCAGAATCTGCTTTAGTTACGTCCATTGATTTCATGATTATTCATATCAAAAGACAACAGAAATGTCTCTAATCTTTCTAAGGCGGCGGAAGCGATCAC
Source organism: Ranitomeya variabilis (assembly GCF_051348905.1). Lineage (NCBI taxonomy): Eukaryota > Metazoa > Chordata > Amphibia > Anura > Dendrobatidae > Ranitomeya > Ranitomeya variabilis. Next base: position 750,244,910 of record NC_135234.1, on the reverse strand, counting down.
TAATTCGAGCTCTTTATCTCGGTAAAGCCACATTTCAGAAATTTACTAAGATGCTTATTCAAACAAAAGCCACAGAATTGTTTTATTCACCTTTACTCCTAACATTACATATCTATTATGAATTTCTTCATCTTTCAAGGACCTTTTACATTTTTATTTTATAACTCAAATTGTACCTTATAGTGTGTACTTTGCCATTTAATTCATCTTGCAAAATTTAATGTTTACCGGTCAATTATATTTAAAGGGCTTGCTTGGCCTTTGGATACAAGTTTGCATTTACTCTTATGTGACTGCCAGACTAGTAAATCCGGGATTCTCTGGTCCCGGGAGCGGACGGCCAGGTGACCCGCAACTGTACGATTTGCATACTTCTGCCCACATTCCGACTAGACGTGTCCTGCCTCATTCAACACACTTGCAATGAGCGAAGCCGCACATGTCTAGTTAGCACATGACCGCATGTATGGAAATCACAGACTTGCAGTCACGCGTCCGATCGCACATCTGAGGAGAGAGAAATAGTGTCTCCGATCCCCCCCGTACCTCCCGTTCCTTCTCGGCCTCCTCCTTCCTCCCTCCGGTGGGTGCCACCATCTTCATCCAGGAAAAAAATGGCAGGCGCATGCGCAGTGTGCCCGCTGAGATCTGCTGGACGGCACCTGGCAACAATGGGAAGATTTTTCCTATTGGTTCATTTTGGTCACTGTGATAAACCCTATGATAAACCACCCCCTTAGTTAGGGAAAAATAATAAAATAAAGAAAATGTATTTATTTTCATTTTCCCATTAGGGATGGGGCTAAAATTAGGGTTAGAGTTAGGGTTGGGGCTAAAATTAGGGTTAGGGTTGGGGCTAAAATTAGGGTTAGGGCTAGGGTTGGAGCTAAAATTAGGATTAGGGTTGGGGCTAAAATTAGGGTTAGGTTAAGGCTTCTTTTACACTTACCATGGTTTTGCATCCCGCTTTTGCAGTCCCAAAAGATTTCTATGGGGCCGCAAAAACGGGTCGCAATAATTCCATGGATCACTATATGCCATATGGCCGTGAGGGCCGTATTTACAGCTGTGAAAAATATCGAGCCTGCTCGATATTTTTCACGGCTAACGGACACGGCCCCCATTGTAATTCAATGGGGCCGCAAAAATAACGAAAGGTGGTTTTTGCGGTGCACCGTGACTTCTGGTTTTGCGGACCGCGTTCTTTTTTTCCAATACTTTTGCCACAGTATTGCAAACCCGAAAAACGGCGATCTGCAAGTTTTTTGTGGTCCATTGTTGCGGCAGACCGTGAAAATTGCAACAATACAGCCCACCCGATAAGTGTAAAAGAAGCCTTAGGTTTGGGATTAGGGTTAGGTTTGGGATTAGAGTTATGGTTAGGGATGGGCTTAGGGTTAGGGTTGGGGTTAGATTTGGTATTAGGGTTAGGTTTGGGATTATGGTTAGGATTAGGGTTATGGGTGTGTTGGGATTAGGGTTAGGTTTGTGGTTAGGGTTATGGTTGAGATTAGGGTTAGGGTTGGGATTAGGATTAGGGTTAGGGGTATGTTGGGGTTAGAGTTGTTATTAGAGTTATGGTTAGGGTTGGGATTAGGGTTAGGGGTGTGTTGGGGTTAGGGTTGTGATGAGCATTATGGGTAGGGTTGGGATTAGGGTTCGGGGTGTGTTGGGGTTAGGGTTGGAGTTACAATTGGGGGTTTCCACTGTTAAGGAATTCAGGGGGTCTCCAAACATGACATGGCTCCACCATTAATTCCAGCCAATTTTGCGTTGAAAAAGTCAAATGGTGCTTCCTCCCTTCTGAGCTCTGCTGTGCACCCAAACAGTGGTTTACCCCCACATATGGGGCTTCAGCGTACTCAGGACAAATTGGACAACTTTTGGGGTCCAGTTTCTCCTGCTACCCTTGGGAAAATAAAAAACATTGGAGGCTAAAAAATCATTTTTGTGGAAAAAAAAGATTTTTTATTTTCAATGCTCTGCGTTATAAACTTCTGTGAAGCACTTGGGCATTCAAAGTGCTCACCAAACATCTACATAAGCTTCTTGGGGGATCTAATTTCCTAAATGGGGTCACTTGTGGGGGGTTTCTACTATTTAGGCACATCAAGGGCCCTGCAAACACAACATGACGCTCGCAGACCATTCCATCAAAGTCTGCATTCCTAAACATCACTACTTCCCTTCCAAGCTCTGCCATGTGTCCAAACAGTGGTCCCCCCACATATGGGGTATCAACGTACTCAGGACAAATTGCACTGTAACAACTCTGCTGACATCACTGCATGGCCTCCCATCCCTTACACACACTGCTCCAGGTCATGTTGTGGTCTCTGTCTGCTGCCGGCTCCATGTTCTGTGCCTCTGCTCTCTGCATGCTTCCTTGCTGTGCGCATAGGGGGGCAGCGCCAGAACTCTCTGGTTCTTATGGAATCAGGGTGCACCTGTCTAATGTGTCCCTGACTAATTACCAAGAGGCCTCTAGTGTTTAGGGCAGCTCCACCCTGTGGAACTTGCCTGTGCAATGTCTAAACTCAATTAGTGTCTTGCTTCTGAGCTGCCAGGCCTTGCTCTCTATTTTGCCTTCTCTGGAGGCTTTTCTCTTTGCCTTGCCTTGATCTTGTTTGTCTACCCTTCAGGAGGCTGTATATCCTGGTTTCAGTGTCTTTGTTCTAGCCTTGCCTTGTACTTGTCTGTCTGCCCTCCAGGAGGCAGAATATCCTGGTCCCTGTGTCTTTGTTCTTGTACCTTGTCTCATTCCATTACCTTGTCTGAACTTTGTCCTACCTCTGTCTCCTTGTCTGTGGCTTCTTTCCTTGCTGCTTTGTCTTTCCTTGTGTCCTCTCTGTTTGCTTATGTTCTGCACTCTTGTGGCTCTGCCTGCTCTGTACCCTTGTGACTTTGTCTGTGCTCCGCTCTCTTGCAGCTTTACCTCTGGTCTGCACTCTTGTGGTTCTGCTCCGCTCCTGCTGCAGAAATCTCTTGCTGCAGCTCCTCTCCACACTCCTTGCGATTCTGCTCTGCTTAGCTTCTGTTGCTGCACTATCTCTTGCTGCTCTACCACTCTTATCTGCAGCCTTGCGGTTCTCCTCCTGTGTGAATAGGTCCCAACCAGTTCCTTCATACTTCATTCTTTCCAGCTTGTATCCGTACCTGCCCCTCCTGTGTGAACAGGTCCCAACCTGTTCCTTCATACTTCATTCCTTCCTGCTTGTTTCCATACCTGCATCTCCTATGTGAACAGGTCCCGACTCCCAACCTGTCCCTTCATACTCCACTTGCTCCTGTCTGTTCCATTACTAGCATCCGCCCTGTGTCTTATCCGTGTCTGCCTGCCCTGTGTCTCAGCCATGCCTGCCTGCCCTGTGTCTCAGCCATGCCTGCATGCCCTGTGTCTCAGCCATGCCTGCTTGCCCTGTGTCTCAGCCGTGCCTGCTTGCCCTGTGTCTCAGCTGTGCCTGCTTGCCCTGTGTCTCAGCCGTGCCTGCTTGCCTACTCGTTTGAGTTTCAGCCATGCTCATCTGCCAGTCCTGTCTGTCGCCCGCACCTGTCCTAGTGTTCCTGTTTCTCAAGTGGGATCAGCAGCCACAGCCAGACACCACCCTTGAGTAGCACCTGGCAGCTGCCTGCCGCACAAGCCTGACCTCACCATCAGAGGCTCCAGTAAAAACCAAGGCAGCTGTCCTAGTCACGCCCCTTCCAGGGTAGTCTGATTTGTGGCACAGTGGGTCCACAAACCCTCTGGCTCACGCCCACCAGTCAGGGCGTGAGCGTGACATGCACAACAACTTTCATGGTCCAATTTCTCCTGTTACCTTTGTGAAAGTAAAAATTTCGGGGTGAAAAAAATCATTTTTGTGAAAAAAAATATGATTTTTTATTTTCACGGCTCTACATTATAAATTCTGTGAAGCACTTGGGGGTTCATAGTGCTCAACACACATCTAGATAAGTTCCTTGCGGGGTCTATTTTCCAAAATGGGGTCACTTGTGGGGGGTTTCTACTGTTTAGACACATCAGGGGCTCTGCAAACGCAACATAACGCCCGCAGACCATTCTATCAAAGTCTGCATTCCAAAATTCCCTTCCGAGCTCTGCCGTGTGCCCAAACAGTGGTTCCCCCCACATATGGGGTATCAACGTACTCAGGACAAATTGCACAACAAATTTCATAGTCCAATTTCTCCTATTACCCTTGTGAAAGTAAAAATTTGAGGGTGAAAAAATCATTTTTGTGGAAAAACCGCAGACCATTCCATCAAAGTCTGCATTTTAAAGGGAACCTGTCACCCCCAAAATCGAAGATAAGCTAAGCCCACCGGCTTCAGGGGCTTATCCACAGCATTCTGTAATGCTGTAGATAAGCCCCCAATGTATCCTGAAAGATGTGAAAAAGAGGTTAGATTATACTCACCCAGGGGCGGTCCCACTGCGGTCCGGTCCGATAGGCATTGCGGTCTTGTCTTCACACTGCGGCTCTGGGAAAGGTCAGAGAGACTGGGCACCTGAGCACTGCAGACAAAGTATGCCTGCGCCAGAGCCGCAGCGTGAAGACAAGAAGAGGACGTCATCGTAAGAAGATGGGAGGCCCCGGACCGGACCGCGACGACCATCAGATTGGACCGCCCGCCCCATGTGAGTATAATCTAACCTCTTTTTCTCATCTTTCAGGTTACATCGGGGGCTTATCTACAGCATTACAGAATGCTGTAGATAAGCCCCTGATGACGTGGGCTTAGCTCATCTTCGATTTTGGGGGGACAGGTTCCCTTCCGAGCCCGGACGTGTGCCCAAACAGTGGTCCCTCCCCCACACATTGGGGTATCGGCATACTCAGGACAAACTGGACAACAACTTTTGAGGTCCAATTATTTTTATACCCTTGTGAAAATAAAAAACTGCAGGCTAAAAAAATCATTTTTGAGGAAAAAAATTTTTTTTTATTTTCACGGCTCTACGTTATAAACTTCTGTGTAGCACTTGGGGGTTCAAAGTGCACACCACACATCAAAATGGTGTCACTTGTGGGGGGTTTCCACTGTTCAGGTACATCAGGGGCTTTCCAAATGCAACATGGCGTCCGATCTCAAGTTCAGCCAATTCTGCATTGAAAAAAGTCAAACAGCGCTCCTTCCCTTCTGAGCTCTACCGTGCGCCTAAACAGTGGTTTACCCCCACATATGGGGTATCAGCATACTTAGGACAAATTGCAAAACAACTTTTGGGGTCTAATTTCTCCTGTTACCCTTGTGAAAATAAAAATTTGGGGGCAAAAAGATCATTTTTGTGGAAAAAATGTGATTTTTTATTTTAACGGCTCTACGTTATAAACTTCTGTGAAGCATTTGAAGGTTGAAAGGGCACACCACACATCTAGATAAGTTCCTTAAGGGGTCTAGTTTCCAAAATTGTGTCATTTGTGGGGGGTTTCCACTGGTTAAGCACATCAGGGGCTCTCTAAACACAACATGGCGTCGGATCTCAATTCCAGCCAACTCTGCACTGAAAAAGTCAAATGGCGCTCCATCTCTTCTAAGTTCTGCCGTGTGCCCAAACAGTGGTTTACCCCCACATATGGGGTATCGTCGTATTCAGAAGAAATTGCACAACAAATTTTGTTGTTCATTTTCTCTTTTTACACTTGAGAAAATAAAAAAAAATTGGTTCTGAAGTAAAATGTTTGTAAAAAAAAAAAAAGTTAAATGTTAATTTTTTCCTTCCTCATTGTTTCACTTACTGTGAAGCACGTAAAGGGTTAATAAAATTCTTGATTGTGGTTTTGAGCACCTTGATGGGTGTAGTTTTTACAATGGTGTCACTTTTGGGTATTTTCTGTCATGAACACCCCTCAAAGTGACTTTAAATGTGAGATGGTCCCTAAAAAAATGGTTTTGTAAATTTTGTTGCAAAAGTGAGAAATCTCTGGTCAACTCTTATAACATCCTAACAAAAAAATATTGTTACCAAAATTGTGCGATGTAAAGTAGACATGTGGGAAATGTTTTTATTAACTATTTTTGTGACATATCGCTCTGATTTAAGGGCATAAAAATTCAAAGTTTGAAAATTGCAAAATTTAAAAACTTTTCGCCATATTTCCGATTTTTTCATCAATAACTGCAAGTAATATCGAAGTAATTTTACCACTAACATTAAGTACAATATGTCACTAAAAAACATTCTCAGAGTCAGCGGGATCCGTTAAAGCGTTCCAGAGTTATAACCTCATAAAGGGACAGTGGTCAGAATTGTAAAAATTGTCTTGGTCATTAAGTACCAAATTGGCTCTGTCACTAAGGGGTTAAAACGGGGATCTCATTGTTGACTGTGGGATCCGTTTAGTTGACATTTGTTTATTTATAATTTTTAGAATGGAAGAAAAAGAAAAATTGTCCCCCTCGACACAGGACTGCACAGGATGCTAGATCCACTTCACTTTTTTGTATTTGTCTGCTTTTAACAGAACAGACAAATGGAAAATGTTATGTGAATGATTTGCCGTCTACAACATACAAAAAGAGAACAATACTCCCTTGATTCTACCTACAAATCTAAATATCTAAGATTTGCCTATTGAACTGTAAGAGCCGGTAAATGAAAGAAAAAAGAAATCACCCTCTCCTATCGGACATATTTTTAGACATTTTAAAGAAGTAAAAATGAGCCAAGACTGAGACCTAGCTGTCGAAACGAGTCAGTTTTGCCTCCAGAGTATCTATGGTATGCCATTGACCATGCTTTTATAATGACATTACAATAAATGTCATTTATCGCTGGATAAAACTTTCCTTGTCACTAGAGATATAGCACGTCCACTGCGGCACTCAGGGTGTTCTGCACAATCCTCCAGTGATATAGCAGGTCCACTACTGCACCCAGGGTGTTCTGCCCAATCCTCCAGTGATATAGCTGGTCCACTACTGCACCCAGGGTGCTCTGCACAATCCTCCAGTGATATAGCAGGTCCACTACTGCACCCAGGGTGTTCTGCACAATCCTCCAGTGATATAGCAGGTCCACTACTGCACCCAGGGTGTTCTGCACAATCCTCCAGTGACACAGGTGATCCACTACTGCACCCAGGGTGTTCTGCACAATCCTCCAGTGATATAGCACGTCCACTACTGCACCCGGGGTGCTCTGCACAATCCTCCAGTGACACAGGTGATCCACTACTGCACTCAGGGTGTTCTGCACAATCCTCCAGTGATATAGCAGGTCCACTACTGCACCCAGGGTGTTCTGCACAGTCCTCCAGTAATATAGCACGTCCACTACTGCACTCAGGGTGTTCTGCACAATCCTCCAGTAATATAGCACGTCCACTACTGCACCCAGGGTGTTCTGCACAATCCTCCAGTGATATAGCACGTCCACTACTGCACCCGGGGTGCTCTGCACAATCCTCCAGTGACACAGGTGATCCACTACTGCACTCAGGGTGTTCTGCACAATCCTCCAGTGATATAGCAGGTCCACTACTGCACCCAGGGTGTTCTGCACAATCCTCCAGTGATATAGCAGGTCCACTACTGCACCCAGGGTGTTCTGCACAATCCTCCAGTGATATAGCAGGTCCACTACTGCACTCAGGGTGTTCTGCACAATCCTCCAGTGATATAGCAGGTCCACTACTGCACCCAGGGTGTTCTGCCCAATCCTCCAGTAATATAGCAGGTCCACTACTGCACCCAGGGTGTTCTGCACAATCCTCCAGTAATATAGCAGGTCCACTACTGCACCCAGGATGCTCTGCACAATCCTCTAGTAATATAGCAGGTCCACTACTGCACCCAGAGTGCTCTGCACAATCCTCCCGTGATATAGGTGATCCACTACTGCACCCAGGGTGTACTGCACAATCCTCCGGTAATATATCTGGTCCACTACTGCACCCAGGGTGTTCTGCACAATCCTCCAGAGATATAGCAGGTCCACTACAGCACCCAGGGTGTTCTGTACAATCTTCGAGTGACATAGCTGGTCAACTACTGTACCCAGGGTGATCTGCACAATCATCCAGTGATATAGCTGGTCCACTACTGCACCCAGGGTGTTCAGCACAATCCTCCAGTGATATAGCAGGTCCACTACTGCACCCAGGGTGTTCTGCACAATCCTCCAGTGATATAGCAGGTCCACTACTGCACCCAGGGTGCTTTGTCCAATCCTCCGGTGATATAGCAAGTCCACTACTGCACCCAGGGTGTTCTGCCCAATCCTCCAGTGATATAGCAGGTCCACTACTAAACCCAGGTTGTTCTGCACAATCCTCCAGTGATATAGGTGGTCCACTACTGCACCCAGGGTGCTTTGTCCAATCCTCCAGTGATATAGCAGGTCCATTATTGCACCCAGGGTGTTCTGTACAATCCTACAGTGATATAGCAGGTCCACTACTGCACCCAGAGTGTTCTGCACAATCCTCCAGTGATATAGCAGGTCCACTACAGCACCCAGGGTGTTCTGCCCAATCCTCCAGTGATATAGCAGGTCCACTACTGCACCCAGGGTGTTCTGCCCAATCCTCCAGTGATATAGCTGGTCCACTACTGCACCCAGGGTGTTCTGCACAATCCTCCAGTGATATAGCTGGTCCACTACTGCACCCAGGGTGTTCTGCCCAATCCTCCAGTGATATAGCAGGTCCACTACTGCACCCAGGGTGTTCTGCCCAATCCTCCAGTGATATAGCAGGTCCACTACTGCACCCAGGGTGTTCTGCCCAATCCTCCAGTGATATAGCTGGTCCACTACTGCACCAAGGGTGCTTTGTCCAATCCTCCAGTGATATAGCAGGTCCACTATTGCACCCAGGGTGTTCTGCACAATCATCCAGTGATATAGCTGGTCCACTACTGCACCCAGGGTGTTCTGCACAATCCTCCAGTGGTATAGCAGGTCCACTACAGCACCCAGGGTGTTCTGCCCAATCCTCCAGTGGTATAGCAGGTCCACTACTGCACCCAGGGTGTTCTGCACAATCCTCCAGTGGTATAGCAGGTCCACTACAGCACCCAGGGTGTTCTGCCCAATCCTCCAGTGATATAGCAGGTCCACTACTGCACCCAGGGTGTTCTGCCCAATCCTCCAGTGATATAGCTGGTCCACTACTGCACCCAGGGTGCTTTGTCCAATCCTCCAGTGATATAGCAGGTCCACTACTGCACCCAGGGTGTTCTGCACAGTCCTCCAGTTATATAGCTGGTCCACTACTGCACCCAGGGTTCTTTGTCCAATCCTCCAGTGATATAGCAGGTCCACTACTGCACCCAGGGTGTTCTGCCCAATCCTCCAGTGATATAGCAGGTCCACTACTGCACCCAAGGTGTTCTGCCCAATCCTCCAGTGATATAGCAGGTCCACTACTGCACCCAGGGTGTTCTGCCCAATCCTCCAGTGATATAGCAGGTCCACTACTGCACCCAAGGTGTTCTGCCCAATCCTCCAGTGATATAGCAGGTCCACTACTGCACCCAGGGTGTTCTGCCCAATCCTCCAGTGATATAGCAGGTCCACTACTGCACCCAAGGTGTTCTGCCCAATCCTCCAGTGATATAGCAGGTCCACTACTGCACCCAGGGTGTTCTGCACAATCATCCAGTGGTGCATGTAGTGTAGTCCACTACAATAACCTACCATGGGAGGGTTCCTACTTTTCTGTTTTGAGACCACAATATCTCAGAGAATAAGAGACTGACATTTGAAATTGTTCCCTGTGAAATGTAGAGACGCATTTACGATAAGAGTTTCTTAATGAAATAATCCATGCAAATGAGAGCAATTTAAATGCATAGCTGTAGCAATTCAGTACTGTAATGCCTGAGATCACCGCGTGATTATACCGAGCGGAATATAACAAAGACAGACACATTGCAGACAATAAGAGAATTGTGATTTGCCGCAGTCTGTTAATTTGCATCTTGAGGCTGTCATTTCTTCTCCGCATAAAGCCTAATGTGTGTTTTATAACCCATTAATATTTGTGTTCTCCTTCAGAAATAGCTATTTATTTATCCCCCCATTATTTCATATCTTGTTAACAGAAAATCTGTAAAATAAGAAACTGTCAAGTCTCTGCTCACGTAGCCGCAACTGCCGTATTCGTACTACGTAGTAAATGGAGGCTCGAAGTCTGACTTTGGGACCCATAAAAAAGGTATTCTGAAGATTGGAAGTTATACCCTATCCATGGGTATAGGGATAGGATCACTGGGGTCTGACTGCTGGGACCCCTACTGATCCCGAGACCTGTGTGAATGGAGCGGAGGTCGGTCATGTGCGCCTATACTGATCCCGAGACCTGTGTGAATGGAGCGGAGGTCGGTCATGTGCGCCTATACTGATCCCGAGACCTGTGTGAATGGAGCGGAGGTCGGTCATGTGCGCCTATACTGATCCCGAGACCTGTGTGAATGGAGCGGAGGTCGGTCATGTGCGCCTATACTGATCCCGAGACCTGTGTGAATGGAGCGGAGGTCGGTCATGTGCGCCTAAACTGATCCCGAGACCTGTGTGAATGGAGCGGAGGTCGGTCATGTGCGCCTAAACTGATCCCGAGACCTGTGTGAATGGAGCGGAGGTCGGTCATGTACGCCTATACTGATCCCGAGACCTGTGTGAATGGAGCGGAGGTCGGTCATGTGCGCCTATACTGATCCCGAGACCTGTGTGAATGGAGCGGAGGTCGGTCATGTACGCCTATACTGATCCCGAGACCTGTGTGAATGGAGCGGAGGTCGGTCATGTACGCCTATACTGATCCCGAGACCTGTGTGAATGGAGCGGAGGTCGGTCATGTGCGCCTATACTGATCCCGAGACCTGTGTGAATGGAGCGGAGGTCGGTCATGTACGCCTATACTGATCCCGAGACCTGTGTGAATGGAGCGGAGGTCGGTCATGTGCGCCTATACTGATCCCGAGACCTGTGTGAATGGAGCGGAGGTCGGTCATGTGCGCCTAAACTGATCCCGAGACCTGTGTGAATGGAGCGGAGGTCGGTCATGTGCGCCTATACTGATCCCGAGACCTGTGTGAATGGAGCGGAGGTCGGTCATGTACGCCTATACTGATCCCGAGACCTGTGTGAATGGAGCGGAGGTCGGTCATGTGCCCCATGAAAATGAATGGAGCAGACGTGTGCATGATCAACTAATCATCCATTTCTACAGGTGTCTGCTTCTCGGCATCGTCGGTGGGGACCCCAACAGTCAGACTCCCAGCAATTGGGATAATATCCAAACTAGAGAATAGTCATTTAATCTGTTCTCGTAGGAGCTGTTTTTTACTTCAGCACTTTTGATTTTTCCTTTCCATAACTTTTTATTTTTTCATTGATGTACCCATATGAGGGTTTGTTCCTTGGGAGATGAGTTGCAGTTTTGAAATGCATCATTTTCTCTACCATGCAATGTATTAAAAAAAAGGAAAACAAATGCAATTCTAACTCTGTTTTTTGGGTTTCATTTTAACACTGTTAGTTATATGGCAAAAAATGAATTGGTAACATGATTCTCCGGGTTAGTACGATTCCAGTGATACCAAACATGAATAGGTATTATATTACTTGTATCCCAGTAAGACGCCTCTCATTCAGCCAAACCAGATCTCCACTTTGCACTGACGAAGGGCAGTACCCCGAAACACAGTGTCTGCAAATTGAGATTCTGGTTTGGTTATTATCCTAAGTCATGTGACAAGGCTCGTTAAAGAGTCGACATTGACTGTTAGGATTGCTACTTCCAATAGGTGGCACTAGAGTTCTAGTCCTCTTCCTCTCTGAAGAGACAATTTGCATATTTCCCAGAGGTCTCCTCACCTCGACATGCTTATCATGTCACTCTCCGCAAGGAGAAACGATACTTCTTGGATCCCTATATTACTTTAGTAACTTGAAAAAATTCTCAACTTTGATTAAAAAAAAGAAAACTTGATTTGTGTTGTCATTATCGACCCATAACTTTTTGGAGGTAGTGATGAGCAAGCGTGCTCGCCATTGCTCGATAATCGATTGCACATCTGGGTGCTCAGGCACGCTCGTTGCTCGATTGAGTATCACAGGGGCTCGAGCTCAAGGCTTGAGTCCCCGGCCCACATGTTTCACAGCTGTTACACAGCCAATACACTATGTTCCAAATTATTCCAAATGATATTTTTCTCGGATTTTCCTAAATGGTCAGTGCAAATGACAGTCAGTCTAATAAAAGTTATCACCCGTTAGAGTATACATCGAATTTTATTGAAGAAACCTCCCAATGATAACAGTATAATCTCCAAAATGAATAAAAACTCACAATGCACTGTTCCAAATTATTAGGCACAGTAGAATTTCTAAACATTTGATATGTTTTAAAGAACTGAAAATGCTCATTTGTGGAATTTGCAGCATTAGGAGGTCACATTCACTGAACAAAAAGCTATTTAACTCCAATCATCCTAACAGGCCAAGTTACATGTTAACATAGAACCCTTCTTTGATATCACCTTCACAATTCTCTCATCCATTGAACTTGTGAGTTTTTGGAGAGTTTCTGCTTGTATTTCTTTGCATGAAGTCAGAATAGCCTCCCACAGCTGCTGTTTGGATGTGAACTGCCTCCCACCCTCATAGATCTTTTGCTTGATGATCCTCCAAAGGTTCTCTATAGGGTTGAGGTCAGGGGAAGATGGTGGCCACACCATGAGTTTATCTCCTTTTATGCCCATAGCAGCCAATGACTCAGAGGTATTCTTTGCAGCATGAGATGGGGCATTGTCAGCATGAAGATGATTTTGCTCCTGAAGGCACATTTCTGCTTTTTAGACCATGGAAGAAAGTTGTCAGTCAGAAACTCTATATACTTTGCAGAGGTCATTTACACACCTTCAGGAACCTTAAAGAGCCCTACCAGCTGGTTCCCCATGATTCCAGCCCAAAACATGACTCCTCCACCTCCTTGCTGACGTCGCAGCCTTGTTGGGACATGGTGGCCATCCACCAACCATCCACTACTCCATCCATCTGGACCATCCAGAGTTGCTCGACACTCATCAGTAAACAAGACTGTTTGAAAATTAGTCTTCATGTATGTCTGGGCCCACTGCAACCGTCTCTGCTTGTGAACACTGTTTAGGAGTGGCCGAATAGTAGGTTTATGCACCACAGCAAGCCTTTGAAGGATCCTACACCTTGAGGTTCGAGGGACTCCAGACGCACCAGCAGCTTCAAATATCTGTTTGCTGCTTTGTAATGGTATTTTGGCAGCTGCTCTCTTAATCCAATGAATTTGTCTGGCAGAAACCTTCCTCATTATGCCTTTATTTACATGAACTCTGTCTGTGCTCTGTTTCAGTCACAAATCTCATCAGAGTATGATGATCACTCTTACGTTTTTGTAAAATATCTAATTTTTTCATACCTTGTCCAAGGCATTGCATTATTTAACACTTTTCAGCAGCAGAGAGATCCTTTTTATTTCCCATATTGCTTGAAACCTGTGACCTGCATAATAATGTGGAACATCATTTTTGAGTAATTTTCCTTTAATTAGAATCACCTGGAAAACTAATTATCACATGTGTTTAAGATTGATTTCAGTGATTCATTGAGCCCTGAGACACAATACCATCCACGAGTTTATTTGAAAAGCAAAACAATTAAATCTTTAAGACACTTAAATCCAATTTGCATAATAATTTGGAACACAGTGTAAACATGAGAGGATTGCTTGCCATACACAGTAATGCCGTAGCCATGTTGGCTACTGGCATTACTGTGATTGGTCTGCTGCATAACTTATTGGGTCTTATATGAGACCCGGTGACGTTATGCTTGGCACAATGCCCTCTAGTAGCAGTTCAGGGAGAATTCTTATAGAAGGAAGAGCTTAGATTAATGTACGCATCCCCTAAATATTAGAAAGTTGCACCCTTTAGTGACTTTCAAGTGGAACTAAAGGGTGTTTTCAACCTTTTTTAAACCTCTTAAAGAATTAGTTTAAAAAACTGACATGGGGTCCCCCCTCTGTTTGATAACCAGCCAAGATAAAGTAGACAACTAGGGGCTGGTATTATCAAGATAGAAAGGTCCATGGATATGGGCTCTTACTAGCCTAAAAATACCAGCCTGCAGCCACCCCAGAATTGATGCATTACATTAGATGTGCCAGTTCTGACGCTTTGCCTGGTTCTTCCCAATTGCCTTAGTGCGTTGTCAATTGAGGTAAAAAAAAATTGGGTTGATGTCTGCTGGCATTAAACACAGGAGAGAAGCGCCTATCGGAAACCCCCATTACTAACCCAGTAAGTTAAAAGGAAATAACACATACGCTAAAATATTTTATTTTAAAAAACACTTCCCGACTCCCTGGTTCACCAATTTACTAATTAGAAAAAAAAAACGCCATGCTGGTCTGAAGTAGTCCAAGAATTTAGATATATTCCACAAATTGTAAACTGGGGTGGCTGCGGGCTAGTATTTTTAGGCTGGGAAGGGCCTAAAATCCGTGGACCTTTGCAGCCTGATAATATCAGCTCCCTGGCTGTTTGCTTTAACTTGGCTGGATACCAAAAATAGGGGAACCTCACGTCATTTGTTTTAGTTATTTGAGTCAGAGATGTATCCAGGTGTGTTTTCCATGCAGTTCACATTACATTAGAGTGCTGTTCCCATCCATTTCAGCAATTTTCCTGCCCCCTAAGACCTCCTGGTAGGGTCTGCTGGAAAAATGCTCACGTTTCCCACTGACGTCCTTTATACTCGTTACTTGAGTCTAACCTGTCTGAACGTCTGATCTGCTCTATTCAAGTACTGAGGACTAAAGCATTTTAGTGTTCGCTCATCACTAGGGTGAGGGCTTGTTTTTTGCTTGCTGAGTTGTAGTTTTTAACATTATAATTTTTGCTTACATAGAATGTTTTGATTGCTCCCCCTTTATTTTTAGTTTTGAATTCCTCAAAGGAAACTTGAAATTACGATTGCTTTTAGTATTGCAGTGTATAGTACAAATCACAGTCTCCTATTAATCCTAGCTTTTGGCTGAGCTTCACAGGAGTACCAAAATAGTAATAAGCGGGGCCTTCAGCATGTTCCCAGCTGTCATGGCAAACCATCGGTGATCGTGGGGTGAAGGTGTCCTAGTATGATTTGGCCACTTAAATGTTGCAGAGCTATTTAACTGGTTAAACTGCTCTGACTGTCATGCACTGGTGGACAGATTTGTACAGGACTATGATTTAGAGAAAAGGAACCAACTGTCTGATGCATGTTGTAAGCAGAAATGCAGGGGCGGACATATCATTGGTACAAGCTGTTGTCATGAAGGTGTTGGGACTTTGGGGGCTTACCAGGTCCCTAGAACTAGGGGCATCCTTGTCTATCCCTGTCCCCAGATTACTCCTGTAGGTGGAGACACCGGGTTCTTGTGCTGTGATATGCTTCTATATCTGCCATGATCTGTCCCCTCAAGTATAAATCAAAATAACAACCATGCAAAATACACACCAATCAACAGAGTGGGACACATAGGAGTTAAAGGAAGGAGACACCAAATAAGATAGGATCAGGATGTGCACACAGACAAAACTCCAAGCAACAATCTCCAGAACAATCTCCAAACACCAACTCTAATTACGACGTACACCTCATAATCCAGAACCAGGCAGTAAGAACTAACACTGGCAATCCCTAAGTGCCACAGGTGAGTCTATATAGCAGAGGGGAGTGGCCAACACTGAACAGTTGAGAGGACCAAGGTAGGAAAGATCTTGGAGCTTCAACTGAATAGATTAACCCTTGCACTGCTAACAAGGAAAAACCTGCACTGTGTAATACCATAGTGAAGTACTTCTAACCAGTGCATTAGTACGTGAAACCAGACAGCCCTCTTTATGCCTTTTCGTCTCTCTTTTTCTCTTATTTCCTTTTTTCTTCCTATCCTTCTCTCATTTTTTCCTTATCCTCTTCCTTTCTTTCTTTTTCTCTTTGTTTTCTACTTTCTTTCTCTTTCTTGATTTCTACATCTCTCTTTCTTCCTTTCCTTCTCTTTCTCCCTTTCCTTCTCTTTCTTCCTTTCCTTCTCTCTCTTTCTTCCTTTATTTTTCTTTCTCTTTCTCACATTCCTTATCTCTTTCTTTTTCTTCTTTTAGTTCTTTCTTCCTTCCTATCTCTCTTTCTTACATCTCTTTTTTCCTTTCCTTCTCTGTCCCTTTCTTCCTCTCTTTTTCTTCCTTTCCTTCTCTCTCTTTCTTCCTTTCCTTCTATCTCTTTTTTTCCTCTCCTTCTTTCTTCCTTCCTTTTAATTTATCTCTCTGTTTCTTTTTCCTTCTTTCTTCCTTCCATTCCTTTACTCTGTTTCTTCATTTCCCTCTCTCTCCCATTCCTGTTCTCTTTATTTCTTTCTTCCTTTTCTTATTTTTCTCTTTCTTCTTTTCATTCTCTCCTACTTCCTTTCCTTCTCTCTCTTTCTTCCTACCCTCTCTCTCTTTCCCTCTCTCTTTCTCCCATTCCTTCTTTCTTCCTTTCATTCTCTCTTTCTTGATTAAGTTTTCTCTTCCTTCCTTTACTTCTCTCATTCATCCTTTCCTTCTCTCTCTTTTTCTTCCCTTCATTCTTTCTTTTCCTCCTCTTTCTCTTTCTTCCTTTTCTGCTCTTTCTATTTCTCACTTTGATTTTCCTTCTCTCTCATCAGTTTATCTTTCCTTCTCTCTATTTCTCTCGTTCACTTTTTCCCTTTTCTTTTTAATTCCCTGTTAATATCAGGATCTCGATTGTTTGTAAACTTGTTTTTGATGGCAGTTCTTGCATTTTTCTGCACATTACATTCACGCCTGAAAATGGCTGATACCAGTGAGCAGCAGCATTACATTTAGATGCCGTACAAGTTTGAGAACAGATCATGCGTTCACCTCTAGAAATATTGTAAACGTAGAATGTTATTAAATATGAATAAGAATAATACGGCAGATGTGAGATATCACAGGCAGACTGTGTACTTTACATATCAAATCCAGTTTTCCAGTTTAACAAGAATTTATTCCCCTGGTATCAGATCTGCAAGAGAAAATCCGGAGCAACGCAAGGAAAGCCTATAAGAATATTAACTGATTAGCGGGGAATTTCAGCTCATGTCTTGAGTTACATCTCAGGAGCGAGTTCTGCCACATCACATAACCACAAATGTCCAGACATCTGCCAGGATTCATTAGTGGGTTTACGAGGAATATTACTGGGGACGGGTCTTAAAGACTAGGAAAACCTGGATGGACAAGTATCATTATTTGCTGACTGATGAGCAAGTCTGAATGATGCTTGATTATATAGATGCAATTGAGCTGAATTTGTCATTTTCTCACCTTCTAAGTAAACCTACTGCATTATCTGGTCATGTTGCATTCTCATGATACTTGCAGTACCATTCTTCACCACTTCTAGCGACTCATACTTTCCATAGACATCAATGCAACAGCGCCCCCGGGCACTAATATAGCTGAAAACTTGAAATTTCGAAAGCAAGAAATAAACCCCAAACAAATAGTACTGAGTGACCCTTTCAAAGATGTGTATTCCCTATATGAATGAGAACAACGGTGTTACATCTCAGTATACTCTAGGTTACTTCAAGATACATAGTTGGTGCTTCTATTGAAGATATGGAACATTTAAAGTTATGGACCCAAGGGGTACTGCCCCATGCCCCAATGATCACTTTGCGCCAGGATACTCTAATGGTTGATCCAGTTTGCAAAAAACTTGACTATGTCAATGAGACCAGTGCCAATTCTCCCTCCATCTGGGAAAAAAGAAGCCCTCCCAGACTCACAGGGCCAGCTGTCAGATCTCCAGGGTGCCAGAGCCTGCCCAAAGGGATCTGTAGGCAGTATACTGTAGAGCAGAAAGAGCTGAGCGAAATGATATATCATTTTATGAGAAAAGATCCCGAACAACTTTTTTCTTTTAATTCACTGCTCATTGTGGGCTTAGTAGTCCAGTGGGCGGTCCAGTGTATGCAGGAAAAGCTGTCAATCAAAACAGAACCACCCACTGGACTCCTAACCCCAAAATTAGCAGACATGTAGCCCTTTGAGGACTGGATGATTTTTTGTTTATGTGATCCTTTTTTCTCCTCCCAGTGCAATGGTGAAAAAAAATCCTCATATTTCCGCCATTGTCTTTTGGGTTTCGGTTTTACGCTGTTCATGGTGCAGTAAAAATGACCTAGAAACCGGATTCTCAAGGTCAGCACTATTACGGTAATACCAAACTTGTCCTTTTTTTTATTTTAGTGATGAAATCAAATTTCTGCAACTTATAAAAAAAACAATGGTTGTGACGTAATCTTTTATTTTTCTGTTGATGGAGCTGTATGAGGACTTGTTTTTTTGCTTGGCGAGTTGCAGTTTTAATGTTGATGGTACATGCGGCAACCAAAAAAAGGACTTCTTGTTTTGATTTTGTGTTTTATTTTTTCGTTTCGGAATAAATATTTTTACATTTTATTACCTCGTCAATTACCGTATGCAGTGAGAAAAAATAAATATGTCATTTTTTAAATAATTTTTTACATTTTCCAATTTACATGTGGGGAAAAACGAGTTGAATTTAAACTTTTTTATAATCTTTTTTTTACACTTTCAATTTGTCCTCATTGAGGACTTGAACTTGCGATCACTTGATTACTCATTTAATACATCATAGATATTATGCCAATTATTGTGACATTGATGGGGTTTATAGGAGTTCTAACAAGGCAGACATGGACAGCCTTAAGCCAACCCTTGGCTGATACGGCAAGCGATCGGCACACCCCCATGAATGCCATTTTAAATGTGGCGGTCACACTTGACAGCACTGTTTAAGTAGTTAAAATGTTGCCATCGGAGCTAGCTCCAACCACTTCAGATAATTATGGATGCCAGATAAATACCACATCTTGCAACCGTGCAGTAGGAACCAGACTCAGCCCCTGAGCCCACTCCACATAATTATATAAATGCCACATCTGGCAACCATGCAGTAAGAACCAGACTCAGCCCCTGAGCCCACTCCACATAATTATATAAATTCCACATCTGGCAACCATGCAGTAAGAACCAGACTCAGCCCCTGAGCCCACTCCACATAATTATATAAATTCCACATCTGGCAACCATGCAGTAAGAACCAGACTCAGCCCCTGAGCCCACTCAACATAATTATATAAATACCACATCTGGCAACCGTGCAGTAAGAACCAGACGCAGCCCCTGAGCCCACTCCACATAATTATATAAATACCACATCTGGCAACCATGCAGTAAGAACCAGACTCAGCCCCTGAGCCCACTCCACATAATTATATAAATACCACATCTGGCAACCATGCAGTAAGAACCAGACTCAGCCCCTGAGCCCACTCCACATAATTATATAAATAACACATCTGGCAACCATGCAGTAAGAACCAGACTCAGCCCCTGAGCCCACTCCACATAATTATATAAATAACACATCTGGCAATTATGCAGTAAGAACCAGACTCAGCCCCTGAGCCCACTCCACATAATTATATAAATAACACATCTGGCAACCATGCAGTAAGAACCAGACTCAGCCCCTGAGCCCACTCCACATAATTATATAAATAACACATCTGGCAACCGTGCAGTAAGAACCAGACTCAGTCCCTGAGCCCACTCCACATAATTATATAAATAACACATCTGGAAACCGTGCAGTAAGAACCAGACTCAGCCCCTGAGCCCATTCCACATAATTATATAAATAACACATCTGGAAACCATGCAGTAAGAACCAGACTCAGCCCCTGAGCCCACTCCACATAATTATAATGCAGAGTCACCATGCAAGTACATAGGCTGTGGCCAAGGGGTTAAAGAAATAAAATAAAGGGTAAACTAAATTTTTTCCATCAATCTATACATCATTCCACTCCTACTACTCTATAACCTGATGCGGACAAATAGGACACAATGTTCAATGTAACAGGTTTAATTTAAAGGCCACTTTTCTTTGATTTTTTTCATTTAAACTGAGTACATCCTACAATTGCCGCTGCTCCATTGATTTTGGAACAGTTTTTCTTTTTCTTATGTGCCCCTTCGCTCCAAAGTTATACCCCCAATAAAGATGTGCATTTTCACTTCCACTAACTGGGTGTGCACCACTGAATTTTTCTGTGGGCGTGCCTGTGTTCTGATTGGCCAGCATCATAGGAGAAAAGAGAAGTTCTGTTGTAGGTGCACAGTTCAAAATTAGCATTTTTACTTCTAGGGAGCATAACTTTGGAATGGAGGGTCACAGAAAAAAAATAAAAACTGTTCCAGAATCAGAGGAACGGTGCTAACTAGAGGATATACTACATTTTAAATAAAAAAAAAGTGAAAGTTCCCCTTTAAGTCCAGCTAACTAAGTTTGGCTTAAAGGAAACAGCCTGCAAATGATGAAATAAAGGAAAATATCCCTAGTATTCAGCAGACTCGTGGCTTTGTAGTGTAATCATTCAGTATCTGCCGCGTGCGGTACCTTATTACATTATAGCTAAGGTTACACTTTCTGAAAAGAACATATTAGTGAAGTTTAGGATAATTCTCGGATACTTACAAATGATTTATCTAGTAAACAATTAGATGTACCCTCCAGATAATAACTGCTGCATTGAGTACTGTAATTAGATCAGCAATATGGAAGATTCTAACACCATGTTCCAATTAAAAAAAAAGGTTTCTCATGAATGAGTTTTAGATCCGCCATAATTTATGCATAGCGGTATTAACCCTTTCACTCCAATTTTCTTTTTTTTTTTTGCCCTTTCTTTTTTCTCCTCCTCTTCTTGCAAGAACCATAACTTTTTTTTTTTTATTTCTTCATTATTCCAGCCGCATAAAGGCTTATTTTTTGGGGCCGGGTGAGTTGTAGTTTATACACACTACTCTCATTACTGTATAATTTAATACAAAATGGGAACAAAAACTCGAAATGAGATGAATTAGTGAACTAAATGCAATTTTACCATTGCAATTATTATTTTTTTTTACTATGTTTATTGTGAAGAGCAAATGACCGTCAAGTCAGTACAATCATGGTGATATCAAACATGTATGGGTTTTTTTGTTAAGTAGTGAAAAAAAATCAGAAATTTGTCAAACAAATTGTCTTGAGTCGCCATTTTCTGAGATGGCTGATGCTGTGTGAGGGCTTGTTTTTTTGTGAACTAAGCTGTAGTTTTTATTGCTACCACTTTTGGGTACATGTGATGTTTTAATCACTCTTTAATGCGTTTTTGGGAAGAGGTGAAGAGACTGAAAAACAAGGAATCTGTCTTTTGATTTTTATTTCTTTACAGTGTTTCCAGTAAATAGTTTTACGTAATTTTGAGTTACGTCTAAGTTCCCTTAGAGGAAACTGACACTACGGCAGGGTTTCAAATGAGTACCAAGATGGCAGTCATGGAAGGGATGATGGGTGCCTGATCAGAGGTCCGGGCAGGATCACATGCGGGAAATGCCATTGTTAGAGATTCCGAACGTCATTTACATCTGCAGGGATAGAAGCTAGTGGTGGATCCTGGCAGTATAACACAGCCGGCATAAGCTGGTTATAGTGCTGGCTCAGCTCCTGAGCCCTCTCCATGCATCCGATGTGTGGGATACATGTTACAATAAGATAAAAGAAAGCTCTTTTCAGGAGCTGATATCATTTTGTAAAATATTGTAAACTGTTTTTTTTTTTTATTAGTGCTGAATCCTTCCAGCCCTACATATTTGTAGACTTTTAGCCTGGGAGAAGGAAGTCTGATACATATTAGGTTTAGGTTCCCATCAAAGAAAGGTCACCTTGTCGTGGCTGGTGGGCTCTCATGAATTGGCCAATTTGTGCACCTTCATTATTTTAGTATATAATATAGCATTAATGCAGTTTACATTTCATGTAATCAATTTTTGCAAATATCTTGGCGCTTACAGAGGCTGCTGTATCCTATCTATCTATCTATTATCTATCCATCATCTATCTATATATCTATAATCTATCTATCTATATATCTATCATATATCTATTATCATCTATCTATATATCTATAATCTATTATTTATCTATCTATCTATTATCTATCTATCTATCTATCATCTATCTATCTAGTATCTATCTATTATCTATCTATCATCTATCTATCTATTATCTATCTATCTATTATCTATCTATTATCTATAATCTATTATCTATCTATCTATATATCTATCTATCTATCTATCTATCTATCTATCCATCTATCTATTATCTATCTATATATCTATTATCCATCCATCCATCTTTTGTGCTCCCGTGAAGTCGCTGCCGGTTCCCGCTCACATTCCGGCAGTTCAGTTGCTCTTTTGTTTAGGTGAATATATGCAATCCATATTAATAAGCGGAATGTAAATTGCAGACATAAATCCTCTGTGATCACGCTGCTCAGTGGAACACGCTGTAACTCATTGTGTTTATTGCTCTTCCTCAGAAATGACTAAATGTGGAAGCTGTTGATACAAACGCGAGAAATCTGCATTCTGCTTCTGATTCAGACACTAATGGGAACAAACAGGGCACAATGCTGCGATGGCAGAAGGTCCGGCCCTGGGAGAGATGGAGGAGAATAACAATCTTCATTGGATACAAGTGTCTGAAAATTCCATTATTTGGATTTTTTTTGCCTTTTCTTGTTTCTCTCTAATGTGTCTTTTACGCACGAACGCTCTCATTGTTACGGCTAAGTGTATTGTTAATGCATTGCTCCAGCCGACAGCTTCGTATCAATGATCGCAACCTCATGATGTCTGGCCAACCTCTTCTAAAGAGGAGACGTCACTGCAGGCTATATAATGTATCACGTTATAAACCCAGGCATAGAATAATCATCATTCATAACGTATTATATACGTTTTATATCAGCAACCAAGAACTAGATTTAAAGAGAACCCGTCACCGGGTAAAAAGTGGACAGTTTTTATTCCCATTTTTTTCCTGATGCTCCCCTGAGTATTCTGTGTTTTAACTACACCATACGTTTCCGGGGCTTTTTTATTTAGTGCAAATTTTTATGGTCTTTACCCAGGGGCGTGGCTCATAGGTCAATAATGCTGAGTAGCATAAATGCACGCCCCAGAGGATCATGTGAGCCACGTCCCCTTAGTAAGACCATAAAAATTAGCACTAAATTAAAAAAAGCCCATATCTATGAAACTGTATGGCAGATTCAAATGAGAATAATTTTCCATTAAGGGATTTGTCCACCACTTTTAAACTGACAGCTGCGGACAATCAGCAGCCATTGATCAGCTGCAGCCTTCACATTCAGTCTGAGCATTTTTTTCTTTCTTTGTTTTTTTTTCTCCTTTTCTTCTCTTCATCCTGGGCACTTTAAAAAATGTTAGAAACTGGTGACCAGTCTCTTAAATTCAGAAATACATAACAGTGTATTTGGAAATAAAAAATTTTGGACAGATAAATGATAAAGAAAACCTTTTAAACAAAAGCCAACTTGTTCGACTATTTAGATCTCATGGCAATCAGCCATTGTCACCAAGATAAGCTACCGTCCATGGTGCCAACCACTGACATGATATCTGCCCATATAATGCATGGATGCACCAGATCCGCAGAGTTGGCAGCATTCCTAGAAGAAGTCTTTTAGCTTGGGCTTAGATTTGTGCTTCCCCATAGAGGGTCCCCTTTTTTGGCCTCCATATTCTTTAATAACTTGAGCAGCAGATTTTTACGCTATCCCATTTTTCGACCTTCAAGAAGATCAACCTCAAGAATTTTTTTGCTCCTTTACTGTCTAATACTTAAATTCTAATTTTCTAATTCTTTACTGTCTAGTACTCTAATTCTAATTTTTCTAATTTTAAAACTTCTAATTTTATGGCAGATCATTGTAAAATCACAATGAATCATTTTTGTTTAAACCTATTGCTCAACAAAGTGCAGATCATAAAACCTCCAGGAGGATCCTGCCATGATATTTATTTAGACCATTCACTGTCCTGATATCGGGTGGCATGACAGTTTCCGAGAAGAAGGCCTTCGGGTACAGATTTTGTGGGTCATAAGTTCATCCCATGATACGTTTTTGTTCTGAGATACGTGATGTCAAAAATGAGTTCAGACCAAAATAGACAGGTCGAGAAAACAGTAACTTTAACGTTATTGGCCATCCAGTTTGTCATCCGAGTCCTCAAATTAAAGCTGACAAACTTTTGATGTTAGCGTTGTTTCGGCTACGTTTGAGAAGCTGACAGTGATCTCTGAGTGTATTATCTTTTTGACCATGAGGCATCAAGCGTTTCTATAATTTGTAACACGATCTCATTATATGGTCATACGTTGTACCACATTATCTTTACCAAATGTGTCTCCAACAGAAGAGGATCTGTTTTACCAATACAAACCATTCCCACCATGATATGTGTTATATAAATAGGCAAATGACACCCAATCACAAATAGACACCTCCGGTTTGTACATTTCCACATGCAATATCTATTGAAACCTCAACACATGCTATTAGTTGTTTTAATAACATGAATCTCAATAAGGGTAAAATATGAAGCTGTTAGCAATGACCAGTTAAAATGATGAAAAAAGCCAAGGTAAGGAAATATGCATATGGAAGGTAATAGATACATTGAAAATAGTTTAAAAGAACATAGTGCTGACCCTATGCCTCAAATGTTACTGACCAAATAAAGAAACGTGGTGCAGACTGAACAATAAGGTCACACAAATAACAAAAAATATGTAAAATGAAACAAAAGCTCCATCAAGAGAAATAGCATTCAGAAGAAAGATTACGTAATTAAATAATCAAAATGATCAAATATCAATACTGAAATAAATAAAGAATATGCAAAATGACAAAATATAAGGCACAGAATAGTGCTTCAATCCAAGTAACAGAAAGCTAGGCGGTTACAGACCAGTCTGAGAGGTGGATCATGTTGTGAAGGGAATATAACATAAATGGAGCCTCATGCAAGCATGATGAAAAAAGAGAAGGAGAACCCATCATGCTGGCATGAGGCTTCATTTATGTTATATTCCCTTCACAACATGATCTGCATAAAAGCTGAGTGAGTTTCTGGGATCCAGACAGACTCTTGCATCTTTCATCCAGCCACTGTCATTTCTGGATTGTGTCATGGAGAAAGCAAAAGAACTGTCAACAGATCTATGGGAAAAGGTAGATGAACTGTATAAAACAGGAAAGGGATACAAAAATATATCCAAGGAATTGATAATGCCAGTCAGCAGTGTTCACACTCTGATTAACAAATGGAAAATCAGTGGCTCTGTAAAAACAAAACCACGGTCAAATAGACCAACAAAAATTTTGTCCACAACTGCCAGGAAAATTGTTCGGGATGCAAAAAGAAACCCACAAATAACATCAGCTGAAATACAGGATTCTCTGAAAACTAGCGGTGTGGCTGTTTCAAGATGCACAATAAGGAGGCACTTGAAGAAAAGTGGGCTGCATGGCTGAGTTACCAGAAGAAAGCCATTACTGCATAAAAGCCACAAAGTATCTCACTTACAACACGTAAAACAGCACAGACAAGCCTCAAAATGTCTGGAATGAGGTAATTTTGTGTGATGAGACCAAAATTGAACATTTTGGCCAAAACCATAAACGTTACATTTGGAGAGAGGTCAACAAGGCCTATGATGAAAGGAACACCATTCCTACTGTAAAACACGGAGGTGGATCGCTGATGTTTTGGGGATGTGTGAGCAACAAAGGCACAGGAAACTTGGTCAAAGTTGGAGGAAAGATGAATGCAGCATGTTATCAGCAAATACTGGAGGAAAATTTGCAATCATCAGCCCGAAAGCTGCGTATGGGAGGTACTTGGATGTTCCAACATGACAACGATCCAAACCACAAGGCCAAGTCAGCCTGTCATTGGCTACAGCAGAACAAAGTGAAGGTTCTGGAGTGGCCATCTCAGTCTCCTGACCTCAATATCATTGAGCCACTCTGAGGAGATCTCAAGCACGCAGTTCATGCTAGACAGCCCAGGAATTTACAGGAACTGGAGGCTTTTTGCCAAGAAGAGTGGGCAGCTTTACCATCTGAGAATATACAGAACCTCATCCACAACTACAACAGAAGACTTCAAGCTGTCATTGATGTTAGAGGGGGCAATACACGGTATTATGAAATGGGGTATGTGAACTTTGGATCAAGGTCATTTGGGTGTTTTGGGTTGTCATTATAATTTAAAAAGAGAAAACACAGTAGTTTGACAATAAATGGCTTCATCCAACCACTAGCCATGAATGGAGAAAAAGTTTTGGTGTTATGATTCATATTCTCTGAAAAAAAGGCCAAGAAAGCAAAAATTCTGCCGGGGTATGTGAACTTTTGATTACAACTGTACAGTATGAGCCCGCATCATAACCCCTTATACACATGAGTCCACACACAGACCCCATATATACAGTATAGTAAGAGCTCCCACATACCCTTCTGTATACAGTATTAACCCTCACATGGCCCCTATTATTATTATTATTATTTATTTATATAGCACCATTAATTCCATGGTGCTGTACATGACAAAGGGTTTACATACAGAGTTATAGATATCGTTTGCAGTAAGCAAGTTTACAATGACAGACTGGTGCAGAGGGAGAGGACCCTGTCCTTGCGGACTTACATTCTATGGGATGTACAGTTTGAGCCCACACAACCCCCATATATACAATATGAGCCCTCACAGCCCACCCTGTATACAGTATAATCCCACATACATCAAGCGGAGAACAGTATGCGCACCCACACAACTCCCTGTCTACAGTATGTGACCCCACACAGTTCCCTATATATAGTTTGAGCCCCCAAAGCCCTTATATATAGTAGTTTTCACAGATCACCCAGTATATATAGTATGAGCCCTCACAGTGTCCCTATACACAGTATGAGTTCCCACAGTCCCCTTATATACAGCATACGTTCCCACACAGTCTCTCTATATACAGTAGGCGCCCACACACAGAACCCTCTAAATAAAGCATTAGTCCCCACACAGTCTCCTATATACAGTATGAGCCCCCATAGCCCCTATATACAGTAGAGCCTACACGAAGCACCCTCTATATACAGTATGAGCCCCCACACAGCCTCCTATATACAGTATGAGTTTCCACGCAGTCCTCTATATACAGTATGCACCTACACAGTACCCTCTATATACAGTATGATCCCCCACACAGCCCCTTATCTACAGTATGAGCCCACCACATACAGTACAAACCCCCACACAGTTCTCTATCTACAGTATGAGCCCACCACATACAGTGTGAGTCCCCACACCGCCCTCCTATATATAGTATGAGACCCCCATATACAGTGGGACAGTGTTTTCAGCCCTTCGGCTGTCTCAGTCATCTAAACTATGATGTGGCCCAAGGCCGCACTTTTACCACGTCTGCTTTACACCAATAGACTTTATAGTTCAAATTGACTCTGTTTTCCCACCAATCGCAAGAATTTGAGATCCCAAATCCACTGTCTAAAAGGATCACCAGTTGTGCTTCATTCAGTCTATGGAAGCGACGTACTAGCAATGTATCTGTTAGCCCAATACTTTCTGGCTCCTATTGCGATATGGTAACGCCATCAGTGAACGGGAATGTATTGCCCTTTCATATTCATATATATGTGAGAGAAGCTCTTCCATAGAAATCCAGCGCTATTATTGAAGATGATGACCCTTCGGTATCTTGTACAGATACTGAAAGCCTTCCAGACAGCTTGGAAAAAGGCAGAATTATTCATAAAATAAGTCCTAATTGCCATTTCTATACATGTCACGTTAAAACTGCTTAATCCAGATGACGTTCTCAAGAGACTTGGCAATTTCATTTCAACATAATGACTCACAGTCCTGGAAACTGCGGAAAATGTCCCCACCGGACATAGTACCCATATAAATACATTACTCTCCCGGAGTTCTAATACAGGTCCTTCTCAAAAAATTAGCATATAGTGTTAAATTTCATTATTTACCATAATGTAATGATTACAATTAAACTTTCATATATTATAGATTCATTATCCACCAACTGAAATTTGTCAGGTCTTTTATTGTTTTAATACTGATGATTTTGGCCTACAACTCCTGATAACCCAAAAAACCTGTCTCAATAAATTAGCATATCAAGAAAAGGTTCTCTAAACGACCTATTACCCTAATCTTCTGAATCAACTAATTAACTCTAAACACATGCAAAAGATACCTGAGGCTTTTAAAAACTCCCTGCCTGGTTCATTACTCAAAACCCCCATCATGGGTAAGACTAGCGACCTGACAGATGTCAAGAAGGCCATCATTGACACCCTCAAGCAAGAGGGTAAGACCCAGAAAGAAATTTCTCAACAAATAGGCTGTTCCCAGAGTGCTGTATCAAGGCACCTCAATGGTAAGTCTGTTGGAAGGAAACAATGTGGCAGAAAACGCTGTACAACGAGAAGAGGTGACCGGACCCTGAGGAAGATTGTGGAGAAGGACCGATTCCAGGCCTTGGGGAACCTGAGGAAGCAGTGGACTGAGTCTGGTGTGGAAACATCCAGAGCCACCGTGCACAGGCGTGTGCAGGAAATGGGCTACAGGTGCCGCATTCCCCAGGTAAAGCCACTTTTGAACCATAAACAGCGGCAGAAGCGCCTGACCTGGGCTACAGAGAAGCAGCACTGGACTGTTGCTAAGTGGTCCCAAGTACTTTTTTCTGATGAAAGCAAATTTTGCATGTCATTCGGAAATCAAGGTGCCAGAGTCTGGAGGAAGACTGGGGAGAAGGAAATGCCAAAATGCCTGAAGTCCAGTGTCAAGTACCCAGTCAGTGATGGTGTGGGGTGCCATGTCAGCTGCTGGTGTTGGTCCACTGTGTTTCATCAAGGGCAGGGTCAATGCAGCTAGCTATCAGGAGATTTTTCATGCTTCCTGGCACCTGCTCACAGTGCCAAAACCACTGGTAAATGGTTTACTGACCATGGTATTACTGTGCTCAATTGGCCTGCCAACTCTCCTGACCTGAACCCCATAGAGAATCTGTGGGATATTGTGAAGAGAAAGTTGAGAGACGCAAGACCCAACACTCTGGATGAGCTTAAGGCCGCTATTGAAGCATCCTGGGCCTCCATAACATCTCAGCAGTGTCACAGGCTGATTGCCTCCATGCCACGCCGCATTGAAGCAGTCATTTCTGCCAAAGGATTCCCGACCAAGTATTGAGTGCATAACTGAACATTATTATTTGATGGTTTTTTTGTTTGTTATTAAAAAACACTTTTATTTGATTGGACGGTTGAAATATGCTAATTTATTGAGACAGGTTTTTTGGGTTATCAGGAGTTGTAGGCCAAAATCATCAGTATTAAAACAATAAAAGACCTGACAAATTTCAGTTGGTGGATAATGAATCTATAATATATGAAAGTTTAATTGTAATCATTACATTATGGTAAATAATGAAATTTAACACTATATGCTAATTTTTTGAGAATGACCTGTACACTTCAATAGAAGCGCTGCATAAAGAGATCTGCCGTCTGCTCCTGCAAACTCCATAAGAGAATTATAGGAATCAAAAAAATTAACATTTTGAGAAAAAAAATGCATTTTTACGTTTTTGGAAGTGAAAATATGATTTTTTTTTTATAGTTAACAGTTTTTTTCTGGTGCATATTATTATTGGTTTATTCTCAGAGCTGCCCATTAAAGGGAAACTTTTTTAATGGGTCTAATTGCAAAGTGCTTGTAAAAGAAAGCAACTTTGCAATTAAAAATTCTCAAGAATTGAGAGATTTTTGAGTCTATAGTTTATTGCTCATCGGCCACCTCTGCAATCTAGCAGTGGTGGCCTGTTATCTAGGTACGGAGCCAGCGCTTGCAAGTTCTTTGCTATAAAGCTTGTAAGTGCTGCTCTAGAGCTAGTCAGATGGCGGAATACGACCAGCTTTATTGCCTCTGCGCTTCTCTCATGATGCAGACACAAAGCTGCCTGGGCTTGGTGCATGGAAGCCCACATTGGGAATAATGAAGCACCTAAGCCACTGATCCATACTGTCAAACACCAAAAGGGGACCGTCTCCAGGGGGTAGAGGAGTGGTGTGCTCGTGAAGAAAGAAGATGTGAAAAGAAAACCCCTATTAATATAAGACTTATGGGGATTCAGCTCTCAACACTATAGCTTAGGATCAATTACCCAAATGACAATGAGTTAAGCCTCATTCGGTTGTCTCATTTTTCCGCATACAAGAAAAAATGTTTTACACATTGCAGAAGCTTTCATCAGCCATAAAAAAAATCACATGAACTCTGTCCCAGCCAGGTGGGCTTCCCCATAAGGTCTTGCAGATATCACATCATGTGGCATAGCACAGCCAAGCATGAGGGACTATCATAGCCAGTATAAAAGCAGAGGCAGGGAATTCAGCAGCCATTTTATTTTGAATCTGGATAAAGTACATAACAGCGGCATGTTAACCATAAAGATTGGGAGAGAAAGCAAAAAAACACTGAACAACCTGTACAGATAATGTGTGACAGCAGTGGCATAGCATAGGAGAGAACCTCGGGGGTGGATGCCCTGGAAGGCAAATTCTGAGGGGACAAAAAAAATTCAGGCTAAAGCCCACCATCAATGAGAACAGCAGGGAATCTACACTGATCACTCAGCAAGCACCACTTCTTACAGTCCACAGGAGCAGTGAGTGCTCAGTGCTCAACAAGCACAAGTTTCCTACCTGTTGTGTAGCTTGAGTCTCATGTGCTCCGGTGCAAGATTTTTGCCCCTTATCCTGATTATATATATGTCCTCCATCCTGGTTGTGTATATATATTTGCCCTCCATGATGGTATTTATATCACTCATCCTGGCCTCATCCTGGTATATGTCCCTTATCCTGGGCTCCATCGTATTATATATAAGATATACGGTATATCTTCCATCATGGTATATGTCCCCCGTTCTCTCCTTTTTTTAATGTATAGAAAAAATAAACCATTATACTCATCAGGAACACACATAGAGGTCATGGGGTCACATAACAGAAGTATAATGCACTCCCCATAGTCCTCCATATAGTATACTGCTCAGCCCATAGTCTTCCGTACAGTATAATGTACTCCCCATAGTCTTCCATGGTCCATATGGGTTCCATTTTCAGGTAATTTTTAGAATGGAAAATAAAGTTCTCCATGCAGACATTTTTCTTCTATTTTAAAAACTGGCACAAAATGGAACCAGGCGAACCCCATATTGATAATCAATGGGGCCCCTCAGCCTCTCTTTGCATAACTGATGTACTTTGATACTTTTCCACAATACATATACTTTTTGCATGAATTTCATTTGTTCCTCTAAACGGAAACAAACAAATGTAATGTTCTGAAATGTGAACTTGATGTCGGATTCCTCATTTGTCTTTTTTTCTCGTGGAATTTGTTGCCATCTTAAGTGCCAAATTCTTCAAATAGTGCACAATGATATATGAACGATCCATATTTTGGGGCTTTTACCTTTTTGGTGCCATTTTAGAGCAAAGGTAAAAGCCTCAAATATGGATCATTCATATATCATTGGATCCAGTCCTAGGAGATCTCAGTGTGTTACACATGGTTTTCCCGGGCAATTGGAGGCTTTGTGGTTCCTTCAATCCACAATGTATTAGTTGGTCATAAATCAAATTTTGAGGAAAAAATATGTGTACCTAGCAGAACTGAATTTTAAAAGCTTTGCTCATCTGTACTTCTATTCTTTGGATAGGTTATGGAACAACCCTTTAATGAAAAAATTATATATATATATATATATATATATATATATATATATATATACCGTATTTTTCGCTTTGTAAGACGCTCCGGATTATAAGACGCACCCCAAATTTTGAGGAGAAAAATAGGAAAAACTTTTTTTAATAAATTGAGGGGGCTTCTTATAATCCATGCGTCTTATTGCTTACCAGGGGTTGTGGCTGCGGTGGATCAGGGTCCCAGGGTCGTTGCTGGAGGCAGGAGTGGAGCATTGCTGCAGGCTGGGATGATGGGGTCTGCAGGGGGGCTTCGGTGCTGCATGGGGGCTGCTGTGCTGCAGGCTGGGATGAGGGGTGCTGCAGGGGGCTCTGGTGCTGCAGGGGGCTCTGGTGCTGCAGGGGGCTCTGGTACTACAGGGGGCTGTGATGCTGCAGGGCTGTCTCCAGTGCTGCAGGGCTGTCTCCAGGGCTGTCTCCGGTGCTGCGGGGGGCTCTGGCAACATTTTGTGAAAGACCAGAGCCCCCAGCAGTTCGTCCATGCGTTCCTGTATGACTGACTCCGGGAAAATGGCCGCC
The DNA here is from genome assembly GCF_051348905.1 of Ranitomeya variabilis. Lineage (NCBI taxonomy): Eukaryota > Metazoa > Chordata > Amphibia > Anura > Dendrobatidae > Ranitomeya > Ranitomeya variabilis. The sequence continues at coordinate 750,212,553 of NC_135234.1, read as the reverse complement.
GGAATCTCGAGAGATGAGATCTCAGTGCTGAAATCTCATCTCCCGAGATTCCGGCGGCCATTTTCCAGGAGTTAGTCATACTAGAACGCATGGACGAACTGCCGGGGGGCTCTGGTCTTTCACAAAATGTCGCCAGAGCCCCCCGCAGCACCGGAGCCTCCAGCATCACCCGAGGCAGCAGCGGACAACCCCGGCAGTGGCGGCGGGTGACAGCGGCGGCGGGCGACAGCGGCGGCGGGCGGTAGCAGCGGCGGACACCCCCTCATCCCAGCCTGTAATGGTAAGCGGTATATCCGCTTTGTTAGACGCACCCACATTTCCCCCCCACATTTTGGGCTCGACAAAATTATTGGCACCTATCCAAAATTGTGGGTAAATAACTTTTGTCAAGCATGTGATGCTCGTTCAATCTCACCTGTGGCAAGTAACAGGTGCGGGCAATATGAAAGTCACACCTGAAACAAAGTAAAAAAGTGAGATGTTGACTCAATCTTTGCATAGTGTGTCTGTGTGTGCCACAATAAGCATGGAGAACAGACAGAAGAGAAGAGAACTGTCTGAGCACTTGGGAACCAAAATTGTTGAACATTATCAACAATCTCAAGATCTTGATGTTTCTTTGTCCACGGTTCACAACGTAATCAAGAAGTTTACAACCCATGGCACTGTAGCTAATCTCCATGGATGTTGACGACAGAAAAAATTGATGAAAGCTTGCAACATATTGTAGTCTGGATAGTTGATAAGAAGCCCCAATCAAGTTCCAAAGAAAGTCATGCTGTCCTGCAGGCTCAGGGTGCATCCGTGTCAGCAAGAACTATCCGACCACATTTGAACTAAATGAAACACTATGGCAGAAGACCCGGGAAAGCCCCACTGCTGACACAGAGACACAAAAAGCTAGACTGCAGTTTGCCAAAATGTATGTGAGTAACACTAAATCCTTCTCAGAAAGCATCTTGTGGATAGATGAGACCAAGATAGAGCTTTATGATAAAGCACATAATTCTATTGTTTACCAAAAATGTCATAAGGCCTACAAAGAAAAGAACACAGTACCTACAGTCAAATATGATGGAGGTTCAAAGATGTTTTGGGGTTATTTTGCTGCCCCTGGCACTAGGTGCCTTGACTGTGACTGTGTGCAAGTCATCATGAAATCTGAAGATTACCAAAGGATTTTGTGTGGCAATGTAGTATCATATATCATAAAGCTGCATTTGTGTCCTGGGTAATGGGTCTTCTAGCAAGACAATGACCCCAAACAAACTTCAAGAAGCACCCAGAAATGGATGAAAACAATGAGCTGGGGGGTTCTGAAGTGGCCAGCAGTAAGTCTGGATCTAAATCTATTGAATACCTGTGGAGAGATCTTAACATTGCTGTTGGGAGAAGGTGCATTCAAATATATGAGAGATCTGGAGCAGTTTGCAAAAAAAGAGTGGTCCTAAAATCCAACTGATAGGTGTAAGAAGCTTGTTGATGGTTATAGGAAGCAAATGATTGCAGGTATTTATTCCAAAGGGTGCAACCAATTTTGTCTGGCCCATCTTGGAGGCTTTGTGTGAAATTACCTCCAATTTGTCTCTTTTTCTCTTATCTTTTGTGTTGTTCCAATACACATGAAGGAAATATATATATATATATATATATATATATATATATATATATATATATATATATATATATATATTAGACTGAATTGGACTGGAATTGACTGGAAGGTAACAAAACACCAACCTCTACAATGTTTCGGTTTCTTTTCTCATTCACCCCCATACTACTTTCCTTCTTACAATCTCCTGCAATCCCTCCACCTTGTAAGGAACTAGTAATTTCTTCCTCCATCCTCCCCAGCCATCTCACCTTCTCCTCAGAACTGTTCCTCCACATACAATCCTTTTTCTCTAGATACACACGGCCGCATCATGTCCTATCCTGCACCCACCTTCTAACGCTCTGTCTGCTACTCCTCATTGCCGGTGATGTATCCCCAAATCCCGGCCCACCCCAACACATCACCGCACTCATTTCTAACCCCCTACCTCGATCCTCTGCACGTTTTCCCAACCATGACAACCTCATTCCCATTCATCCAGCCCTCACTCCCCCGGTCCCCTTACCTGGAGCACTATGGAACGCACGCTCCGTCTGCAACAAACTGCCATTTATCCATGACCTCTTCATCACCAACAAACTCTCCTTCCTTGGCATCACGGAAACCTGGCTCACCCCCTCTGACTCAGCCTCTCCAGCTGCGCTTTCCTACGGCGGTCTCCACCTCTCTCACACCTCTCGCTCCACCAACAAACGTGGTGGAGGAGTTGGCTTTCTCCTGTCCGACACCTGCGCCTTCACTCCAATCCCGCTACCACCCTCCGCTACTCTTCCCTCATTTGAGGTGCACTCCATCCGCATCTATTCCCCCTCCAACCTCCAGCTGGCTGTCATCTACCGCCCCCTAGAACTAGCCATCTCCACCTTTCTCGACCACTTCACCACATGGCTACTTCATTTCCTCTCTGTTGACATCCCCACTATCATCATGGGTGATTTCAACATCCCGATTGACACTTCCACCTCATCTGCCTCTAAACTTTTATCACTGACTGCCTCCTTTGGCCTCACTCAATGGTCCTCTGAGGCCACTCACAAAGATGGCCACACGCTGGACCTCGTCTTCACCCGCCTCTGCTCCCTTACTAATCTCACTAACTCACCCCTCCCCCTGTCTGACCACAACCTACTGACATTCTCTTCCCTCTCCTCTCCTAGTGTGCAACCCCCACTCTATGAACTCCCTCGCAGAAATCTCAAACATCTCAACTTACAATCACTCTCTGAGTCCCTTCTCCCTCTTACCGACATAGCCTCCCTTCATGACACAGATGCTGCTGCTTTTTATAACGCCACAATAACAGCAACACTCAATTCGGCCGCCCCGCTCATACATAGCAAAACTCGTACAATCAACAGGCAGCCCTGGCTGACCAGCCTGACTAAAGAACTGAGACGGGCTTCCAGGATCGCTGAGCAGAAATGGAAGCGATCCCGCTCTGCTGACCACTTCACCGCATACAAGCAGTCCCTCGCCAGCTTCAAGTCCGCGCTCACTGCCGCAAAACAAACTTACTTCTCATCTCTCATATCCTCCCTGTCTCACAACCCTAAACAGCTTTTCAACACTTTCAATTCTCTACTCCGTCCCCCAGCACCCCCTCCCTCCCCTCTCATTTCTGCTGAAGACTTTGCCTCTTTCTTTAAACAGAAGATCGATACGATCAGAGAAAGCTTTGGCCCACAGCGTCCACTGCCCCTCTTAGCTGCTCACCCCTGCTCCTCCAAAACCAGCTTCTCCACCATGACAGAAGATCAGCTCTCCACCCTCCTGTCAAGATCACACCTCACCACCTGCACGCTCGACCCGCTCCCATCCCACCTCATCCCTAACCTTTCCACGGTCTTCATCCCAACCCTAACGCACCTCTTCAACCTCTCACTCACAACAGGTGTCTTCCCCTCATCCGTCAAGCATGCCAAGATCACACCCATCCTCAAAAAGCCCTCCCTCGACCCATCCTCTGTGTCTAGCTATCGCCCGATATCTCTTCTTCCTTATGCCTCTAAATTGCTGGAGCAACACGTCCATCTTGAATTGTCCTCTCACCTCTCCTCCTGCTCCCTCTTTGATCGATTACAATCTGGCTTCCGTTCCCATCACTCAACTGAAACTGCCCTAACTAAAGTCACCAATGACCTACTAACTGCCAGGAGCAAGCAACACTACTCTGTCCTCCTTCTCCTGGACCTGTCTTCTGCCTTTGACACTGTGGACCACTCCCTTCTGCTACAAATCCTCTCATCTCTTGGCATCACAGACTTGGCCCTTTCCTGGATCTCATCATATCTGACAGATCGGACATTCAGTGTCTCCCTCTGCCACACCACCTCCTCACCTCGCCCCTTGTCAGTCGGTGTTCCTCAAGGCTCTGTTCTAGGACCCCTTCTCTTCTCCATCTACACCTTCGGTCTGGGACAGCTCATAGAATCCCACGGTATGCAGTTGCAGCGCCCCAGAGTCCTGGTCGTTGCAGTACTGTGGCTCCGCCACTATGGGGAGCTACGGTGCGTCCGATGGCACTGAAGGAGTTCATCTGATCAGGTATCACAGACACCAATACATTTCACAGCAGGGCCTCCGGGGGGAGCTAAGGGTGCTATTCATTAGGCCACTCCCCACCATAGTGGGTAAACCGGGGGTCAGGCAGGAAGTTAGATCAGAAAGCTGACTGGATTGGACGAAGCAACACCTAGTGGCAGAGGGTGTTGTGGAGGAAGAGACAGTAGGGTCTCTGTCAGGGGTGGGATCCTGACAGAGGCTTGGCATTGGAAAGAACGTAACGGGTCCGCGCCAGCTCCGGGAAGCGGCGGGGCCCTAGAAAGGACTAGAAGCGAGATAGATTGTGCTGAGTGAGAAACGAGATCAAGCAATAGGAGAATTCCAGTAGGGGTCGTGCTGTAAGACCGGAGCAACACCCTACTGAGGCGCACTACCGGTGGCCGGAACGCCGAGAGAGTATTATAACATTCAGCTTCAAGCAATACTCTAAACAGCGGCAGGACAGTCAGTTTAAGGCGGGCTGTCTAACACATATCACCTATGAAGTCTTGGGAGGCAATTGCGGGAGAGGGGCGTCTCTAGGGTCCCGGAAGAACTCCAGGCCTACCCGACAAACGGGTGCTGTTCGAACTGTAACATCAGGAAGGGACGGACGATTAGAAGAACATCATTTAATCGAGTTGTGAGGGAACTTAAGAAACAGACACAACAGTTGTGGGGTACTTTCCGTAAGCACAGCAGGGAAGGACTACAACACATAGCGCTAAGAAGGAAGGCACCGATTTCCACCTGTGAAGTGAACTCTGGAGGTGCCATTGGACCGGCCGGACTTGCGCAGCCTGGTGAACCATATTCTGGACTGAGGACTCAGAGATCTCCAGTAAAGAGGTAAAGAGACTGCAACCTGGTGTCCTCGTTATTTACCGCGACCTGCACCCCACAACTGCACAATATCTACACCACTTATTGCACCGGACGTCCCCCCCCCCCACGGCAGGGTCACGGACCGGGGTCTAGCCGCCGTGACAACCCCCAGAAGCAGAGACTCGTAGGCCCGGTACCGGGTACCCCTCGGCCCTGCGGCGGTGGTGGGGGCGCTCCAAACTTGGCGTCACGAACAGGATCTACTTAAGCCTGAAGAATCAGGTCATGTGTGCCTTGGAACTGTGATTTGTTGTGCTTGGACTGTACTTTATTGCAAAGACTGTGCTGCGCCATTTACCGCCAAAAGTTCCCGCCAAAAACCGCCGCCATTGCTACGCTAGAGAGGCAGGAGGGCGTGCCATGGGAGGGGACTACCAAAGTGGCGCCAGAAGCGGTGATCGCCCCCTGCGCCTCTTGTTGCAAAGCGATGACCTGCCTCAAAGCAGAGAACCGCCCACTGACTTGCGATGGCGGGAACGAGGTGAAGGAGGACCTCGACCTTGGAGAAATGGCAGAGTCAGATACATGCCTTGCCCTCGAATGCCGGACAGCGACGGTGAACAGCGGGGGCCCGAACAACGGCGAGGTGAACCCGGTTTGTCCTCATCCATCAGAGAGGGACCCGCGTCCACCGCAGTGGGAGGACCTGAGTTCCACGGAGCCGGTAGTGGAGCTGAGCCTACCTATCCCGATCTCGGAACTAGCCAAAGAAGAGCTATGGGGAGCGGAGCCGTATCCGGAGACTGCCGGGGAGGAGCCGCGGTCCGGGCTGCAGCCGACTCCAGCGTCCTCGTTAATGGAACGGACCGACATCGGTGGAATCACATCAGACGCAGGTATAGAAAGCGTCCCTGCTCCCCCGACCGATCCCGATCCTGCGATCGATCCCCGCCCCCACAATAACCGTTTCCTTTTTGCGGGGCTAGGGGTATTATCCCCCGGCGCAACGGGGAGGTTGATACCTCTGCCACCGACCCAGACGGGGGAGTTCGTAGATGTGAGCCCGGAGGGAGTTATCCTCCGGTGGGAGGCCCCTCGAATTGGACTAGATGAAGTCCGGCGAGAAGGTCACACCATTGCCGTGCTGAACTGGGAACAATATAAGCGATACTTGATCCTACAATGGAAAGACTGGAAAGAAAGGGAACAAACTACCGCTGCATCAGCCGTGGACCAAGGGCTGAAGCCTGCACGGTCGGGAGGTGTCCACCATCAGCTGATGTTTAGCAACCTCCCACGGCCACCTGAAGAAGAATAAACCTCGATACCCTGAATCTGTAAATAGTTACTGTTCCACTACTTTGTTGCTAAACCTGTTAAGGGTAAACTCTTAAGGGGATCCTTCTATGGACCTGGGATCCCTATTGTTTGTTTTTGTTTCCAAAAGTTTTGCACAAGTTTTAAAAACTGCTGAATCATGAACAGTGCATGATCCGAACTCTTTTGTAAATAGTTTGCACCTTCTTAACCCCTTCCCGACATCGGACGTACTATACCGTCCGATGTCGGGTCCCCTGCTTTGATGTGCGCTCCGGCGGTGAGCGCACATCAAAGTCGCGACATGTCAGCTGTTTTTTACAGCTGACATGTGCGCGCAATAGCGGCGGGTGAAATCGCGATCACCCGCCGCTATTAACTAGTTAAATGCTGCTGTCAAACTCAGACAGCGGCATTTAACTACCGCATCCGGCCGGGCGGCCGGAAATGAGCGCATCGCCGACCCCCGTCACATGATCGGGGGTCGGCGATGCTTGTATATTGTAACCATAGAGGTCATTGAGACCTCTATGGTTACTGATCGCCGGTGGCTGTGAGCGCCATCCTGTGGTCGGCGCTCACAGCACACCTGCATTTTAGCTACATAACAGCGATCTGATGATCGCTGTTATGTAGCAGAGCCGATCGGGCTGTGCCTGCTTCTAGCCTCCCATGGAGGCTATAGAAGCATGGTAAAAGTTAAAAAAAAAAGTAAAAAAAAATGTGAAAAAAATAAAAAATATATAAAAGTTTAAATCACCCCCCTTTCGCCCCAATCAAAATAAATCAATTAAAAAATAATCAAACCTACACATATTTGGCATCGCCGCGTTCAGAATCGCCCGATCTATCAAAAAAAAAAAGCATTAACCTGATCGCAAAACGGCGTAACGAGAAAAAAAATCGAAACGCCAGAATTACGTTTTTTTGGTCGCCGCGATTTGCATTAAAATGCAATAACGGGCGATCAAAAGAACGCATCTGCACCGAATTAGTATCATTAAAAACGCCGTCTCGGCACGCAAAAAATAAGCCCTCAACCGACCCCAGATCATGAAAAATGGAGACGCTACGAGTATCGGAAAATGGCGCAATTTTATTTTATTTTTTTTTTGCAAAGTTTGGAATTTTTTTTCACCACTTAGGTGAAAAATAACCTAGTCATGTTAGGTGTCTATGAACTCGTACTGACCTGGAGAATCATAATGGCAGGTCAGTTTTAGCATTTAGTGAACCTAGCAAAAAAAAAAAACAAAAAACAAGTGTGGGATTGCACTTTTTTTGCAATTTCACCGCACTTGGAATTTTTTTCCCGTTTTATAGTACATGCCATGGTAAAACCAATGGTGTCATTCAAAAGTACAACTCGTCCCGCAAAAAATAAGCCCTCACATGGCCAAATTGACGGAAAAATAAAAAAGTTATGGCTCTGGGAAGGAGGGGAGTGAAAAACGAAAACGGAAAAACGAAAAATCCCACGGTCATGAAGGGGTTAAAGGTGCTCCCTACTGGTTTTACTTAAACAAGGACTCTTTGCGAAGATACCGCACTGGAACCTTTGATGAGTATGGACTGGTAGCTTGAGAAGATGTGCTACCTCACAGAAATTTGGTCCCCTCTTAAAGGGGATGTTCATTTGTTGCACGTAAATGGTGATATTGCTTTAAGACCGGTAGCAATAATGTCAATGGAAGAAAATGATGATAATATTTACATGTAAAAGTTATATGTATGCCATTAGTTAATTATAAAGGAATGCTGATAATGTTCTCTGAAAGAAAAAGTAAAAGGAAGTAATGAGAAAATTTAATATTGTGAAAAGAAGATGGTTAATAATGTTGATAAGAAAAGGGGGGGGATAGAAGGTAAACCCTGCATTCCCCATCGAAAGTTAGTAATGTGTTACTAAGGACAGAAAGTGAACCCGTAAGGGTTAGTGGGTGAGTCCTTATAGGAGCCAAGTAGAGCCGGCTCAGTGTTCTCAAACTGAAAGCAAAGTTATGTTCTATACTGTGTATAGTAGTTGAAAAGGCAGTAGGCCCTGGCTGAACGGGGCGGTCCTGTAACAGAAAGGAGAGGCAGTAGGTCTGGTGCCGATAGGACAGGCGGTCCTGCAGATTTAAAGAAGGAGAATGAAAAAGTTAAAATGCCTTATAATGTGATTATAGGAAGGTCTTTAGTGGATTAAGAGTGTATGTCCTTAAAGGCAAAGTTAAATTATTGTTCAACAATTTGTTTGCACTTAGTAGAATACCCGGTTGGGTAAGAAAAGTTAATTATAGCATGTTGCTATGATATTTTACCATGTTTGTAACGTTCAAGTGTCCTTACCTCCCATAAAGGGAAGCCTGTTCAAGTATACTTATTGTTATTGCACTCAACAAAACTGTATGTCTTTTTGCTAACTTGTATTGTTGTTTTCTTCCCAGTCCCGGAGTACTGTGTTTAACCAGGGGGGAGTGCAGCGCCCCAGAGTCCTGGTCGTTGCAGTACTGTGGCTCCGCCACTATGGGGAGCTACGGTGCGTCCGATGGCACTGAAGGAGTTCATCTGATCAGGTATCACAGACACCAATACATTTCACAGCCGGGCCTCCGGGGGGAACTAAGGGTGCTATTCATTAGGCCACTCCCCACCATAGTGGGTAAACCGGGGGTCAGGCAGGAAGTTAGATCAGAAAGCTGACTGGATTGGACGAAGCAACACCTAGTGGCAGAGGGTGTTGTGGAGGAAGAGACAGTAGGGTCTCTGTCAGGGGTGGGATCCTGACAGAGGCTTGGCATTGGAAAGAACGTAACGGGTCCGCGCCAGCTCCGGGAAGCGGCGGGGCCCTAGAAAGGACTAGAAGCGAGATAGATTGCGCTGAGTGAGAAACGAGATCAAGCAATAGGAGAATTCCAGTAGGGGTCGTGCTGTAAGACCGGAGCAACACCCTACTGAGGCGCACTACCGGTGGCCGGAACGCCAAGAGAGTATTATAACATTCAGCTTCAAGCAATACTCTAAACAGCGGCAGGACAGTCAGTTTAAGGCGGGCTGTCTAACACATATCACCTATGAAGTCTTGGGAGGCAATTGCGGGAGAGGGGCGTCTCTAGGGTCCTGGAAGAACTCCAGGCCTACCCGACAAACGGGTGCCGTTCTAACTGTAACATCAGGAAGGGACGGACGATTAGAAGAACATCATTTAATCGAGTTGTGAGGGAACTTAAGAAACAGACACAACAGTTGTGGGGTACTTTCCGTAAGCACAGCAGGGAAGGACTACAACACATAGCGCTAAGAAGGAAGGCACCGATTTCCACCTGTGAAGTGAACTCTGGAGGTGCCATTGGACCGGCCGGACTTGCGCAGCCTGGTGAACCATATTCTGGACTGAGGACTCAGAGATCTCCAGTAAAGAGGTAAAGAGACTGCAACCTGGTGTCCTCGTTATTTACCGCGACCTGCACCCCACAACTGCACAATATCTACACCACTTATTGCACCGGACGTCCCCCCCCCACGGCAGGGTCACGGACCGGGGTCTAGCCGCCGTGACAACCCCCAGAAGCAGAGACTCGTAGGCCCGGTACCGGGTACCCCTCGGCCCTGCGGCGGTGGTGGGGGCGCTCCACAGTACCATCTCTATGCCGACGACACGCAGATCTACCTATCCGGACCTGACCTCACCTCCTTACTTACCAAAATCCCGCACTGTCTGTCTGCTATTTCAGCCTTCTTTTCTGCTCGCTTTCTACAACTGAACATGGACAAAACAGAATTCATCATCTTTCCCCCATCTCACTCTACCCCTCCACCCGACCTATCCATCAATGTCAATGGCTGCTCACTTTCCCCAGTCCCACATGCCCGGTGCCTCGGGGTGATCCTCGACTCTGCCCTCTCTTTCAAGCCACATATCCAAGCCCTTGCCTCCTCCTGCCGCCTCAAACTCAAAAACATTTCCCGGATCCGCGCATTCCTTGACGGCGACACCGCAAAAACACTAGTGCATGCCCTTATTATCTCCCACCTCGACTACTGCAACCTCCTACTCTCTGGCCTCCCCTCTAGCACTCTGGCACCACTCCAATCCATCCTACACTCTGCTGCTCGACTAATCTACCTGTCTCCCCGCTATTCCCCAGCCTCTCCCCTATGCCAAGCCCTTCACTGGCTTCCTATCGCCCAGAGACTCCAGTTCAAAACCCTCACAATGACCTACAAAGCCATCCACAACCTATCTCCTCCATACATCTGTGACATGATCTCCCGGTACCTACCAACACGCAACCTCCGATCCTCTCAAGACCTCCTTCTCTACTCCCCCCTCATATCTTCTTCCCACAACCGCATCCAAGACTTCTCCCGTGCTTCCCCCATACTCTGGAACTCTCTACCCCAGCACATCAGACTCTCGCCTACCATAGAAACTTTCAAAAAGAGCCTGAAGACTCACCTCTTCCGACAAGCCTACAGCCTGCAGTGATCCTGAACCTACTGAACCGCCGCACAACCAGCTCTACCCTCTCCTAGTGTATCATCACCCATCCCCTGCAGACTGTGAGCCCTCGCGGGCAGGGTCCTCCCTCCTTATGTACCCGTGTGCCTTGTTTTTGCTCATGTTTAATGTTTGTCTATATTTGCCCCGTACTTCACATGTAAAGCGCCATGGAATAAATGGCGCTATAAAAATGAATAATAATAATAATAATAATATATATATTTATTTATATATATATATATATATATATATATATATATATATATATATATATACATACACAGTGGGGCAAAAAAGTATTTAGTCAGTCAGCAATAGTGCAAGTTCCACCACTTAAAAAGATGAGAGGCGTCTGTAATTTACATCATAGGTAGACCTCAACTATGGGAGACAAACTGAGACTTACAGAAAACGTTTGACCTCTGTCATTGCCAACAAAGGATAGATTACAAAGTATTGAGATTAAATTTTGTTTCTGACCAAATACTTATTTTCCACCATAAAATGCAAATAAAATGACAAAAAAACAGACAATGTGATTTTCTGGATTTTTTTTCTCAGTTTGTACACTGATATATATACATTTTCACTGGGTACAATGCTTAGTGCCTCGCACCTATAAATCATGATTAAGTGAATTTGCCCAGCAGCAGATGACCATACTTTCCTTGCAAAATAACATAAAGCTGTCATTCCAGATATTAATCACTGACTTTGTTTCTCAAGGACAGCCTGGCATTATAAGGTAAAATCAATTCACTCACCAAGGAAAATGGTAAAATTGTATAAACGAGAATTAAAAAAGTACAATAAAAGACATTGAAACAAGAATAGTAGCTTTTAATTACAAGCATAAAATAAGCAGTATAAAAATAACCATTAAACATGAAAAAGAGAAAAACAGAAAACAATGACAAAGGTAAAACAAAACAATAAAAAATATAAAACAAAAGAAATGTTTACACTAGTAACTGTGAGTTAAGGAATATCATGGTATACGTGTTTTCTTAATTTACGCCTTGATACAGTATCTCTCTCCAGAGTTTCTTATACTATTTAGCACCTTTGCTTAAATATGTGACAAGGATGTGAAAAAATGAACAGCTGTTAAGCTTAATTATTTTAAATGACTTTTTTTTTTCTTTCATCTTCATACTAATTACCTAATTTCCGTTCCCGGGAGAGAGAACTGTCATTAGGATCTGAATGTGAGACGTATTTGTGAGGCGCAGCTTAGGTCACAAATGAAATTTGGCAGCTCAGTAAGTGTGTGGATCCAGGAAGGAACGACTTTACACTGGAAGAGGAGCAGTGACTGAAGGTTGTGGTTTAGACTGAATTGGATGTAAACAATAGAAAGAATGGAAAGAAAAAAAAACAATGACGTATATTCTTCACATAATCTAAGATTTATCAGTATTTTCCAAAATACCTACTCATGTCAAAAGATTATTTCTAGTGATGAGTGAACGTGCTTTAATAAGGTTTTATCTGAGCATGTTTGGGTGCTAATTGAGTGTCTTCGAGAAATATGTTTGAGTCCCCGCGGATGCATGTCCCGTGACTTTCGAACAGCCGATGTCATCTTGTGACAGTCTTCAGTAAGGAAGGGGGGACTCAAACTGTTCCTGGAACTGGCACTCTAACTATCCCTGTCCCGGGGGTACTCTTCAAGGTAGAGAGGCCTGAGTCTCCGACCTTACCATGCTCCTGTTAAACACTGATCTGTCTCCTACCCCACCCCTTGAGGCATGGGACAGAAACGTAATGTAAATAAGATGCAAAGACAAAACAGGGATAATAGAAAACCTCTATCATACAAAAGCACTAACCAACAATAGGGAAGAGGATAGGGACAGGGAGGAATAAACTAAATGGGAAGAGGGACCAGGAGATAAACACACACATACTTCAGCAAATCACAGTTCACTACTACAACAACTCTACTCCAACCACTTAGCTCTAGCACACAGCACAGGAAGACAAATCTTTCACTGGCAGGGACAAGAAGGTCTGACCAGTTTATTTTGGAAGAGGTAATGACCAGATCAGAAGCAGCTGAAATGGAGCTGCATGTTTCTGACCAGCATAGAAAGGGTCATTAACCTCTTCACCAACAGAAAAAAATAAATTAATTTAATATGGCATAAAAATCACACCAACTCTAAAGAAGACCTGCGATCATTACCCGATGTGACCAACTCCAGGTCTTCCAGAGGGGCGTGACACCACAACACATGCAGGGATTGCCTAACAAACAGGGAATCCCAGCATGTGTTCCAGCTGTCGAACAGCCGCGAGACATGCAGGCGCGGGGACTCAATCATATTATTCAAAATGTCATTATTTCAAACAAAGGACTTTATTCTTGGTCTGTGGTTTTTATACAATATCACTATGGGGTTAATAATGAGGGGGACTTATAGATACCTCTCCATTACTAGTCTCTTGGCTTGATGTCACCGGACAATACAAAGGTGAAGCTAACCCCACTTGCCACCATCATAAACAAGTTGGAAGAGCTGGGAAAAACACCAGAATTGGCGCCTCTAATAGATGCGCCTTTTCTGGGACGGCTGTTGGCTGCTATTTTTAGGCTGGTGGGGTGGGGGCAATATCCATGGCTCCTTACCAGCCTGAGAATACTAGCCCCTAGCTGTCAGCTTTAGCTTGGCTGGCTGTCAAAAATGGGCAGGACCCGTATGCTGTTTTTTTTTTAAATTATTTATTTAAATAATTTGAAAAAACAGTGGGGACACCTCTATTCTTGATAACCAACCCTGCTAAAGCTGACAGCTGCGGGTTGCAGCCTACAGCTGTCAGTTTTGCCTCGCTGGTTATCAAAAATACAGAGGAATGTATTGATGTAGGCATCAATACATTCTATTGCATGTAATACATTCTGTATTGCATTAATACAATACAATACTGATGTGGACATCAATTTTTTTTAAATTATCTATTTAAAGCGCAATAGATAGGTCAATTGATGCCACTTTTCCTGGTGTCTACCTCTAATTTGAGCTGTTTTGGCAGCTTTTCAGCTCCCCTGAAAGTGTTGTCTATGTGTTTGGTTTAGGCTCCCATTGAATTTAATGGTGTTCGGTTATGTTCAGCGAACATCGGGAAGATCAGCAAACATAGCTGAACCGAACCTTAACAATTTGCTCATTTCTAACCATCACATCAGTGCTGGAAACAATAATAGACAGCAGGAGCAGCGGTGGACACTCAGCACTAGACCTGGGGAGGGTGAATAAAGGAGAGTTTATTTCTTTAAAAAAAACAAAGGACTGTGATAAGAAACAGAAAACTCCTTTAATTTTGCATTAAAATGTTTATATTCTTTATAGTTTTATATGTATATTTTTAACTCCAGAATGTTAGACATTTTTAAGCTTAATAATCTGACTCGCACTGGAAACAAATATAAAAAAGAGTCTGCAGACAGACCTCAATAAAAACCTATAAAAAAGAAGAGGAAGAAGTTGCTGTCGAGCCACTTATTAAAAGCTTGAGACAACTGGAAATAGTCCAAATATTTTATCCTTCCCCTGAACCGTTATTGTGTTGGCAGGCGGCAATCTGCTCCATGCATCTTTCCTTTTCAAGTTGGAATTGATAGCAGCTTTTCCTCCAGAGGTTAAAGCTGAAGGCACCTGATAACGTGGATAAAATAACAAAAACCTCTAAACCCCACTGCAGGTTCGCTTGGTGTCCCGATGACTGAGACTTCAAAACGCGCTGCTCCTCCCGGCACATCCAGAAATGAGCAAATTGGCTGCATTCATCACGGCCCGGGAAAGGAATAGCTCTCCTTTTTCTGACATTTTGGCATATTTTTTTTTTATTGATCCATATGTTGTGCCGTCCGAAAAACTCAATCTCATTTTTCTAATTTTACTTACGGTACTTTTTCTTTTTTTTATAGTGAATCTGATTGTGACCAATGATTTCCTATTACCGGCCTGATCCAATCAGAATTGTATTGGCCAATTGCGTAATTAGTAGGTAGTAATGAGCTCATCCGCCATGCTCAGGTGCTAACCCCCCCCCAAAAAAAAAGCACCTATGCATTTTCGCAATCGTAGATTACAAGTGAGCTCTGTGTGGTCTCACCTGCAGTTTTAAAACACTCCAATCCATCTGACCCCTCTTCTTGCTATCCTCGAGAATCAGACTACATAGGGACTGTTTGTAGTCTGTAACCATGGAGACACATAGAAGATGCATGCACATTGTGGAATGCTTCGGAAACATACTTCATTCTCTATTTTAAATGCATAAAAGCATTAACAGATTTAAGGGATTGCAAATGTGTAGGCTCCTTTTAAAGGAGAAAGTCTCTGAACCGATATTGTGCTTTAAGTAGGCACCTGAATACTAAAAATTATTTCTTGCCTACCTACTTGGAATTATTGGATGTGATCACCACCTCTGCATCTAATACAGTACAATAAGTGAACTGTCACATCAACTACCTGCCTCCACCACTAGGGGGAGCTCAACACATATAGATTCTGCTTCATGTGAGTTTAGTACAAGTTGTATTATTCCACATCCATAGCTCCCTCTAGTGGTGGCAGCATGCACATCATTTAGAAAGTTACAAAAACAGCAAATCTTGCCTCTTCTATGCAGATATTCATAGATTTACATTAGTTGTAATAACAGTGCAGAACATTCGGCAGAGACCTAAATACAGATTGGAGCTCAATCTGATTTTTCCACACAAAAAAGGAAAAGAGACCGCACTGACAGCTGGTTCTATCACCAATAACAGCTAATGAACCCGGTGGATAAAAGAAGCTATAAGGTATCGGGTGCTCACGCTGATATAAAGTTCAAATCACTGTAGCAGATGAAAGAAAGAAGATTGCGGGCACTCACCAACCATAATTATATTCAGTCTTTATTCCAACATAGAGTAAAACGTAGGACAGGCAGGGAAATGTTGATCCACTAGACGACGGACCGTTTCGCGCAAATGCGCTTCCACAGGTCTTGACCAAGACCTGTGGAAGCGCATTTGCGCGAAACGGTCCGTCGTCTAGTGGATCAACATTTCCCTGCCTGTCCTACGTTTTACTCTATGTTGGAATAAAGACTGAATATAATTATGGTTGGTGAGTGCCCGCAATCTTCTTTCTTTCATCTGCTACAATCTGATTTTTCTATGGGACTTAATTACTTTTATGTTAGAATATTGTGACTTCATTGCCAAAATCAGCCCGTGTCCACCCCCTAATTGGGATTTTAGCATCTGCTTAATCGGGCCAAGTGCAAGTCAGTGTTAATACCATTGACCATAGAGTACTAACACAACATTTCGGGAGCAATTAATTTGAAAGCATTTTTTGTTTATATTGTAGAACCGATCTAATGGGCTAATTTTACAAAAAAAATTAAAAACAACTAGCAATCAAAATTATTCATACCCCCCGTTGCAAATTTGGTTTTATCAGCAAAATTTTCGAAATTTCTGCTGTTTGTAATAAACCAATAAAGTGACATAAACAACTAACAAAACAATTCTTAGAACTATTTATATTTCTGTGAGCATAATCCGCTCTTCTATGCCTTTTGAACTCCAAATTTATAAGATTTGTTTTATTAGCGCTTGGGGAATCAATACAGCACAGCCTTGTATGATGTACTCAAAGCTTCTCCTTTATTAGGACATGTAGTCACTTTAGATAGGGTCACAGACAAAAGGAAAACTTCCATCAGAACTAGGAACTTTTAGGGGCGTGAATAGGAATGTGAAACTTCCCTGCCCATCAGTGATGTTTGATCACCATGACACAGGGGTTAAGGGACAAGATGGAGACCTAAGTCACAAGCTGCAATCGGTTGTCTCACATTTACCTCTTTCATGGCAAACATCTTTAGTACTTCGTTGAGCCCCTCTGGCTGTTATAACCTGCTGGAAACATGGTGCATAGCCAGATAACAGCTTCCGGCAGCGTTTCTGAAGAATCTAAGCCCAGTACTCATGAGAAATGGCCTCCAGGTCACTGTAATATTCTTGGGCATGGCAGCAGATTTCAGAAGGTCTACTATTTCTGGACGTGGCAGAAAGAGAAGCGGTCACCAGCTTCTTTTGCACACAAGGGAGAGACCTGTCAGTCTAGGGGAGCAGGGCAGGTAAAAATCACATGGGGCTGGCCTCAGACTATTTATGTGAGACACATAGTGACCGGCCATCTTTTCATAGTATGTTGTAGGGCAGCGGTGACCTGCCTGTGCAGTGAGACAGCAGTGACCCAGGAAAAGGTTCAAAATAAAGTCTTGTTTATTTTTCAGCGTACTCACAAACAGAAAGTAATTAAGTCCTCCCGCAGCCGGGAAAAATGAAGATAGTCCGCGACCAGTTGCCATGAACGAACTATACCACCGTGTACACTGGGGTGTCAGGTTTTAGACTCTGCCTGGCCCTGTGTTTGCTCCAAACAGAAAGAGCTCTGCACAAGTCTCCTGCTCGGTCTGCTTCAAAGACCAACACTGACACCTCTCCCTATACTACAAGGCTTTTATCAAGGCACTGCTTCACCATTGTAATCACAGCTACACCTGCGACTGCAATACCCTCTCATGGCCTCACTATGCCTCCGTGCGCATTCTGGGGAGCACAAACAGTGCCCCCTAGCTGTAACAGGGGTCACCGCCTCACAATATACATAAAATATACATGTGCAATAGGGCAGCAGGAATCAGATGACAGTTTTTCTTGTTTGATTGGTTAATTGCAAACAGAAGAAAGCTTGTAAATTTTGCAAATAAGCCGAATTTACAACAAGGGAAGAATAATTTGATTGCAGATGTATTTAATGGAAATTAATGACATCTCTGCTGAGATTCTCCAATAGATGTAGACATGATAAATGTTGCTGTTCCTGCACAGTCTCCACAACAGATCGCTGTATATATCAGCTAAACTGGACAACAAATAATTGAACCCATTCATTTCAATGCCTAAACAACAATTAGAGACAAACACATTGTTATATGTGGATATTAATCTATCGGCAATGAGGACAGCGTTTCTCCATTTTACTAAACCGATTACCCACGGCTCAAACAGACTGTACCCCGAAAGCTAGGAACTCGCAATGTGCCACATGGAGTAAGCTCGGGTACCCTCTTAAAGGGATTGTCCACCTTTGGGGACGGACAGTTTTATTGTTTAACTTAAATGCATGTATTTGGGTTAAAAATCATTTTTGCAATTGGTAAGGCCTAATTCAGACATCCATTGTTATGATCTCACTGATGAATTTTTCGTTAACTCATTCTGCAGCCAGCAACAGACAGTGCAGTATAGAGGCTACAGAAGGCAAACAATGCAACGTTTTTGATCAAATCCAAATGTAAACATAATTTTTAGCCTCAAATACATGATTTAGGTAAACAAAAAAATAAATTGTCCACAAAAAATATGCAAAATAATACGAGACAAACAATGTTCTGATCCTATAGCAGGAACTATGTTTATATTTGATGTAAGATGGCAGCTGGACAGGTCCTGGATGTGAGATTTGTGTCACTGAGGTGGTTAGCCTTGGTGATGTGAAGCCTGGAAAAGCAGGCTTCAGTGCAGATGGGCTGAAAGGGTTTTTTAGAGGCCCGGATTTTGGGTCCAGGTTTTAAGAATGGCCAGAAGAGTTGGGTGGGATTGGCGGTTCCCATATCTCCACTTCTAGGCTTTAAGCGACCTATTTCTGTCTCATGTGGCATGTGAATTAGAGGCAGAAAGCACTCTTTCTGCTTTGAGAGTCTGGGCTTCATTCTGACTCGGTGAGCCCGTTCTATGATATGGACTATTTTGTTTTCCTTTGCTGGTCTTTATGCTGAAGAAAAGGTTGCTTTTACTGTATTTTAGGCTGGAAGACTATGAACTTTAATAAATCTTCCAGTGTGAACAAGACGCTATGTGCCAGTGCGTGTACCTAATCCCCTGGCGGAGAGAGTGAATCCCTACATTGACAATGCAATAGTTAATTTGAGAATGGAAATATAACTAATCCTGGCAAGGGGGGGTAAATATTTCTAAGGCAAGTGGGGGTAAATATTTTATGGATGGGCTGTTACTCATAGGCAAGTATTGTGCGATTGCCCCAGTGTCAGACTGGTATGCCATGGGCCCACCAGTAACATCAACTCCAGGGCCCCATTTTTCAGCTACCTTCAAATGTGATGTTATCCTCATTCACAAATTTCCATAGCATTGATTTGGGTTGATAATGAAATGAATTAGTTGATGTCTTTGTCTGTACATAGTGAATCAAGGGTATTGTGCCAAGTACTGCTCATATGAGAGAGTGCTGGCCTAGTCCTGCACAGCGGCCCACCGGAGGATTCTCCTGTTCTCCTGTGGGCCAGTCCGAGCCTGGCTTTCACCATCGAGTTAAATTTGCCAGACAGTTCCTGAATATACAGTAAGTCCTGGAAGAACTTTGTGGATGAACCTGTGACAATGTAATTTGTCCACTCTACGGTTAGTGCCCCTATATGAGTAGGGGAACTGAAGGAGGATCATATGAGATTATATGAGCTTTCCCCATTTTTGTGCCTTAATTAGACCCTCAGAGCTTCATCCTGCCTACTGTCAATCAAAAGTGGATGAAATCTGAATGAATCTGTGTTGTCTACTTGATTTCTAAAACACTGTTCTTTTTTTTCTACACCTCATCATTCGTTTCATGGTTCGCTGTTCCTTTAAGACTCATTTTAGCTTTTCTTTCATTCATTCTCTCATCCACTCAGATGCTCTACAGCCATTTCCTTAGAACAGACATTTGTTACTGTTTCTACAATGAGATCTACAAATTAGCTTTTCTTTTTTTCTTTGATTCTTGTTCACATTAATTGCTAATCTTTCCATGCCAAAAAATAAATTTTCATAATAGTCTTTGCTGTGAAAATGGAGTCAAGGACACAGTGAGACAATACCACGCTACTAAGTGAATGGGATGAGACATCAACGGAAATGTAAAGGCCATGCATTATAATAAAGACATAGTAATAAAGGCACAAATGATAAGATAAAGAATACTGTAAACTTACAGAGGACCCGTCCACTCTACGCACATGTCTAAGTTAATACTTGTATTTCTCAGAAAATAACAATTCTGGGGCATCTTTTCTCATCATTGTTTTATGCCAATCCTCAAAATCTTGACACCGTCCAGAATGAAAACTAATTATCCCCCAGACATGGATTACGGCGTGGGACAGAACGTCGGATAGGTGAGGAATATTGTTGTTTTTTATTTTTGGTTTATTACAGGAGAACGAGGGCTTTGGTGGAATTAGGCGAGGTCATAAGTATGGTTTAATTGAGCTTATTAAAGGAGTCTGTATCATTTCCATCGATTAACGGACTTTTTTCTTGGTGTCTGTGTTTTCTTACAATGTGACTATGGGGTTCGTAATGGGGGAGTCTTATTGATGACTCTCCATTACTAACCTCGGGGCTTGATGTCACAAGACAATACAAAGGTGACATCAACCCCACAAATATGAACTCCACTTGCCACCGCTACAGAGCAAGTGAGAAGAGCTGGGCAAAGCACCAGAATTGGCGCATTTAATAGATGTGCCTTTTCTGGGCAGCTGCGGGCTGCTATTTTTAGGCTGGGGGCAATATTCATGGCCCCTTACCAGCCTGAGAATACCAGCCCCCAGCTGTCTGCTTTAGCAAGACTGGTTGTCAAAAATGGGGGAAAACCACGCCAGTTTTTTAAATTATTTATTTAAATAATTAAAAAAAACATCGTGGGGACCCCTCTATTCTTGATAACCAGCCTTGCTGAAACTGACAGCTGAGGGTTGCAGCCCGCAGCTGTGAGTTTTGCCTGGCTTCTTATCAAAAATAGCAAACAACCCACGCAGGTTGTTTTTTTTTTATTATTTATTTACAGCACAGGAGCGGCTAATGAATACCCCCAACAGTTGCTCCTGCTCTCACTGTTATTAGTGGCAGCAGGTGTCGGATGATGGAAGCAGTAGTCCCATCAGCTGACACCAGTGACCAGAGGTAAACTGTATGCTTCTGATCACAGCTGAGTGCCCCTGCTGTCTTTTGACTGTGTGGGAACAGTGGCTCTCTGACCGGCGGGGATGGTTTCATGACCGATCAGAAGCAGTGTTTGCCACGCTGTCATGCAAATGTTTGTTTTTAGCACACATAACAGTGTAACACGTCAACCAACTGTTCTGGTTCATATTTCGCATCTTGCCTTCCACTTTTTCGAGCGAGTGCTTCATTTTCATCAGAATCAACACTAAAGGTGAACTAACTTTCACTTCTGAAAATGCATTGTCTAATGGCTTCACTTCCCTGAAATGTCTGTATGTCTGTATTCAGTGTGCTAGACAAGAGATCAGCAAAGAGACAAAAAACAACCCCCACTTTTTGAAGAGAGACAAAGAACCACCCTTATTTCCCGTGGAACGATAAAGAACTCCCGCACTTCCTGGAAAGATAAAGACCTGTGACCACTTCCTGTAGAGAAATGAAGACCCACCCGCACCTCCTGATGAGAGACAAAGACCAACCCCCACCTCCTATAGAGAGACGAAGACCACCCCCACATATATATATATATATATATATATATATATATATCTACAAATATCTGAAGGGATGTCACACAATAGAGAGATCATCTTTAATCTCATTTGCACATGGAAACACAAGAAGCAATGGAATGAAACAGAAAGGGAGAAGATACAGATTAGATATTAGAAAAAAACTTTTTGACAGTGAGGATGATCAATGAGGGGAACAGGCTGCCACGAGAGGAGGTGAGTTCTCCTTCAATGTAAGTTTTCAATCAGAGGCTGGACAGACATCTGTCTGAGATGGATTTAGCGAGTACTGAATTGAGCAGGGAGTTGGACACGATGACCCAGGAGGTCCCTTCAAACTCTAACATTATATGATTCTATGACAAACACCTGCCCCCCACTTCCTGTGGAGATACAAGGACCTGCCCCCACTTCCTGTAGAGAGACAAAGACTTGCAGCACTCCTTGCACTGAGACAAACAGGGATTTGCACTAGTGATGAGTGTGTCTACTCGTTGCTCGGGTTTTCCCGAGCACGCTCGGGTGGTCTCCGAGTATTTATGACTGCTCAGAGATTAAGTTTTCATCGCCTCAGCAGCATGATTTACAGCTACTAGCCTGCTTGATTACATGTGGGGATTCCCTAGCAACCAGGCAACCCCCACATGTACTCAGCCTGGCTAATAGCTGCAAATCATTCAGATGCCGTGATGAAAACTAAATCTCCGAACACTAACAAATACTCGGAGGTCACCCGAGCAACGAATATACTCTCTCATCACTAATCTGCACCTAATTCCATCTAATTTATTTTGCTCCTAGTGACAGATAACACTTTACAACAGGCAGTGGACACCGATTGCCCAGCACTATGCAATGCTTTTCTTGGCGTAAGACAACATAACTTACAATGCAAGCATGCTCATAGGGGTTGCACATTATCTATACATTTACAGTCTAAAATATTCAAATTCTAGAGTATTGTATCAGGGAGAGCGAACTGATTAGCAGTTACTATGGAGACCTTTGTCTCAGCCTGTAAATCAGGGTTCATCATTTTGCAGATCTGTTACGGAGGCGAGGTATCTTCCTGGCTTGTGTCTCAGTATATTGTTCTTTATTTCTGCTCATTTGATCATCTACTTACAAAAAAGAGTGAAGATCAAAAATCCAAGGTGCTAAAGCCTCAGGGACCCTCCTGGTTCAACTTGCAGAGTGGAACTTTAAAGAAGACCTATCACTTCTGACAGAAACAGAAAAAGCAACAGAAGATGAAGCTAAAAAAACTTTTTTCAAATACATGTCATTCGCACATCAGATGATTTCCCTTAGATTTATAGCGATGCAGGTATTAATTATATTCATTTTTATCAGAGTGGGCACAAAGTCTCACCATTTGTTCTTCTCTGTGATATACCAGCTGTGATGATTCTATATATCATCTAATTTCCAAAATGGAGACTTGGGTGGAGATCAATTATCTCATTTTACAGTTTTTTTCATAACCCTGGTCCAAATTATTGAGGATTAACATTATTATTTAACATCACCAGTGCTGTTGGGCAATTCAAAAATTTTCAGTATTAAATCTGAAACCTGAATATTAAATTGTAGGGTAGCACGGGAATCCTATCTCATGCACCATGGGTAAGCTTTAGTAACTTATTGTAACTTACATATGCCTAATACAATCCCAACAGTGAAGCATGGTGGTGGCAGCTTCATGCTATGGGAGTGTTTTTCAGCTGCAGGGACAAGACGACTGGTTGTCATTGAAGGAAACATGAATGCGGCCAAGTACAGCGATATCCTGGATAAAAACCTCTTCCAGAGTGCTCTGGACCTCAGACTTGGCCGAAGGTTCACCTTCCAACAAGACAATGACCCTAAGCACACAGCTAAAATAACAAAGGAGCGGCTTCAGAACAACTCTGTGATCATTCTTGACTGGCCCAGCCAGAGCCCTGACCTAAACCCTACTGAGCATCTCTGGAGAGACCTGAAAATGGCATCCACCAACGTTCACCATCCAACCTGACGGAACTGGAGAGGATCTGCAAGGAAAAATGGCAGAGTATCCCCGAATCCAGGTGTGAAAAACTTGTTACATCATTCCCAAGAAGACTCATTGCTGTACTAGCTCAAAAGGGGCTTCTACTCAATACTGATCAAAGGGTCTGAATACTTATGGCCATGTGATGTTTCAGTTTTTCTTTCTTAATAAATTTGCAAAAATTTCTACATTAGTTTTTTTTCAGTCAAGGTGGGGTGCAGAGTGTACATTAATGAGGGGAAATTAACTTTTTTTAAATTTAGCAAATGGCTGCAATGAAACAAAGAGTGAAAAATTTAAAGGGGTCTGAATACTTTCCGTACCCGCCGTATGTTACTATTTTTGGCCACAATTATGGGCAACGTTTGAGATACAATATACATCTCTTTTCTCTGTCCTCTCTGCTTGATTTCAATTGGCGTATGTGTTGTAATAAGAGGAATTGAGGCTCACTACAACCCCATTGCTGGTTATTTGCTCATGTTCTATTGTTATATACTTCGCATTGTTGAATCTGTGCCCAAATTACCTCTGAACCCATGGGCTACACGTTATATGGATAGGACCCCTTTATTTTTTCCTCCTGTATGAGACTTCACCTAAATATGTCATGTATTTTTTAGCATTTGTACTAATACAATTTACTGTTCTTTATTCCAATTGGTGGTTTATGGTTACTCCATAGTTTGTTCTTTTATTTTGAGATTTTGGGAGTATTCCACCTGATTTTCTCTATTTATGTGGGGGAACCCAATGGTTTCTATGGTTCCAAGCCACGGTCATATATGATGTGCTATTTGAATATTTGAATATTTGTCTAATAAAATAGTAATACAGCCTCCTCACTTCTCAGTAACAGTCATAAGCTCCAAACTTAGAGTCTGTAGGGTCTTCATCCGTTGACGGTCCACTTTTTGGGTAGCACCAACCACAGCCCCAGACACTGATCAGAGAGGTGACTGTTCTCCTTCACCATAAATCTCCCATTTAAGAAGGGTCCAGAAGTTCTCAATTGGGTTTAGGTAAGGCATGGAAGGGGCCGGGACAATATTCTTTCATCTGTAACTTCTTCACGACTTTCACCGTACATGTATGGTGCAAGTCGAAAAAAGGTATATGGATTGGGGTCACGAGGTAAGCCAGTCCCATAGTCAGCAGATGATGGCTGCGTGTTACAGCCAGGACCTGCCTCTAACAATGGGTGAGGCGCTCCGCCCGCGACTGTTTTCTTAAATGCCACTGTCAAACTCTGTCAGTGACATATAACATGTGCGGGCATGGGTATGCATCATTCCATGAGCCCACGGACCTCATCGTGGATCGCCGATGGGTGGCTATGAATGGCACGGGTCTACTGAAGACCCCCATGCTTGTCACTATGGAGCTCCCTCGAAACCCTGTCTGTGGTCGGGCTTCAAAGAAGACTGTGATTTTTACTATACGAAGAAATGCTGTGGCACTTTAAGGGGACTAACAAATACAGTGGAAAGTAAAAAAATCAATTTTTTTTAAAATATTAAAAAAACATAAAAGCTCATTTCATCCCCCCCTTTTTCCGCCATTTAAAAAAAAAAAAAAAAATATATATATATATATATATATATATATATATATATATATATATATATATATATATAAAAAATAGACATGTGGTACAGCCACATTCAGAAAAGTCAGTCGATCAAAACATAATAATAATTAACCTGATCAATAAACACTGTAAATGACAAAAAAAATTAGGAACGCCAAATCTTCTTTTTTTTGGTCAATGCAATTCCACAAAAAATGCTGTAACAAGCGATCAAAACTTTACAACTATTCCAAAATTGTATCAATAAAGATGTCATCTTGTCATGCAAAAAGATAACCCATCAAACAGCTCTATCAACCAAAATATAAAAATGTTACGGGTCTTGGAAAATGGTGACAAGACCCCCCAAATTTTTTTTGCAAAGTTCTAATTTTTTTTCACCATTAAAATAATTAAAAAATTGGATATGTGTCGTATCGCAGTAATCGTACTGATAAGCAGAATCATATTGCAGATCACTTATACCACAAAATGTACACCTTAAAAACAATTCCCAAAAAATAAATATTGGAATTGTATTTTTTTGACAATTTCTCCCCACTTGGATTTATTTCTCGCTTCCTGTATGTACAATTTGTCCCACAATAAACAAGCCATCATATGTCTTTGTGGACAGAAAAATAAAATGGTTATGTCTCTGGGAAGGAGGGGA
Organism: Ranitomeya variabilis; assembly: GCF_051348905.1. Taxonomy (NCBI): domain Eukaryota; kingdom Metazoa; phylum Chordata; class Amphibia; order Anura; family Dendrobatidae; genus Ranitomeya; species Ranitomeya variabilis. Next base: position 750,186,898 of record NC_135234.1, on the reverse strand, counting down.
AGAAAAATGGAAGGGCTGTCACAGTGTAGAGGGATCATCTTTATTCTCATTTGCACATGCAAACACGAGAAGCAATGGAATGAAACTGAAAGGGAGAAGATACAGATTAGATATTAGACAAAACGTTTTGACAATGAGGGTGATCAGTGAGTAAAACAGGCTGCCACGAGAGGTGGTGAGTTCTCCTTCAATGGAAGTCTTCAGAGGCTGGACATACATCTGTCTGAGATGGTTTAGTGAATTCTGCATTGAGCAGGGGGTTGGACACGATGACCCTGGAGGTCCCTTCCAACTCTAACATTCTATCATTCTATGAAGGTAGAGAAACAGGCTGTAGATAACAAAGACTGTAGATAAGAAAGAAATCAAATAAAAAATAAATAATTTCGGGAAAGAAGCTGTACTAATATTTTAGCTAATGAGGAGCTACATTACTGGGAAAGAAACTAGAGAAATATCTAAAATTGGATCAGGATGCAAACCGCATATCACAGTCTGAATTGAATGAAGACTTCAGCCTGAAAATTGAGCAATTTTATTAGCTGAAAGGTAACTACTAACATAGGTAAAAATATTTTTTTCCATGTCTGTGGTGTCCATAGCCTTTGAAGCGAATGTGTAAGCTGAAAATAACCAATTGTTGAAACCAGATTTTTGTGCTAAATAACATATACATATTTTTTATTAGCAATGTTTTTCCATATCATAATCTTTATTAACATTAAAAACAGAAAACTTGTAATTTTTGCACTGGCCACTAGGGATGTTTTTAAACTCCTACTTCCTGTTGTCACAGGAAATCAACATCTACATTAGCCACAATGTACTGACCCTATCTTTGGTATTGAAGCATCTAATGAGGGTGTGCAAAAGTCATTGTGAAGGGAGGGAAGAGGAGGAGGTGAGCTGGATATCGCCTATTGTGAATGGTGGACCCTGCGTTATCAGCTGCGTACAGAATTCTTATTAATCAGTTTCCTCTGATGATAAGGAAACTGCTGTAAACTGAAAGGATAGGAAGTATCAGTCTAAAAAAAACCACCCAGTCTGAAAATTGCAAGATAACTAATTTTCCTATTTAATAAAGATGATGAGATTATTACCTCCCAAATCTACATCTTGGTCTTAAAGTGTATACCAATGTTGCTTCCAAACAATACAAATACATTGCGACTGTGCAGAACGGGTAAGAAAGATACGATAACAATCTGATTGCTTTCTACAGATTTTTGGATATCTGTAAAATGTAATTTGCATAATATAAGAAATTACTAGTTGAGCTTAAAAAAATCTGTTTTCCACTGAATGTTTGATTTCCCATCTCATACAACATTTCCCATAATTGTCAGAGTAAATTGCCGCTTTGTAGATGCAAAGGAATAAAATTGCCAAAGAACAAATTGCACAATTGTCTAAAAAGTGCTTTAAGAAAACAGATTAGAGCAGGGAACGCTCCATCATGGGCTGACTGCGCCGCTCTCGGGATTACTGTAAACATTTACCGGGCCGAATCCATTTCCAATGGATTTGTTTTCTCACACAGAGGTAAGGAAGGAACTCAATTGTTTCATGATAGCTACGGAGAATTACTTTCTACGTAAGAACATTCTTAAAATGCGAAACCACATTTAATCTGCTACATCAACACAACTAACTCCACTAAAAAGCATTCCAAATACTGGTGTGTTGTTTTTGAAAAACGTTGGCGTTTCTTTTTTCCCTTTTCAAACACAGAGTCGGTTTCAATATTTTTCTTTCTTCCTGGGTGTCGTCGGCTTTCAGTCATAGAGGCATACCCATAGCTGCTTCAATCACCACTCAGTACATAGTACTAGCGACTGTGAACGACAGGTGTGCTACAAAGCGAGGTGTCAAACTGCCAGGGTGTGCTTACAGTCATCAGTTACAATGTTATGACTGACGACTGAAGCTAATCAGGACATGCCTCTGTAACTGAAAGCCGGCGGCTTCTGGGAGGAATAAAATGACTGAAAGCCGGCGGCACATGGGAGGAATAAAATGACTGAAAGCTGGTGGCTCCTGGAAAAATAAAGTTAATATTCTTCTGGTACCTGAATTTTCTGAAAGGTGGTCATACAGCATTAATTTGTAGATTAACCCTCTGCAGGTTAATAGGGTTTGGATGCCTGACAGGTTCTCTTTACAACAATACCGTGCATGCGTGGCACTGATTATCAAACTTCATTGATGTAAGTGGGACATTAACATTTGCAGCAAAAAAACCTGACACATTAAGGGCATAAAGAGGGGTAAGGCACCGTCAGATATCACTGTTACTTTTACAAAGAAAGTTTCTAAAATATTTCCTGTAGGATCAAGCTGTGGAATGTTGCACACTGTTTTTTTCTTCAGATGTGGAGTTCTCCTTTGGGGAGTCTGTACACTGCTGGATGAAGCTACGACAAAATCACAGTATTCACTTAAAGTGCTGAAAGGCAATCTGACTACTTACTGCATAATCTAATCTGCTCTAATTAAATCAAGTTTTAAAGCGATTCTTCTGTTTGTTGATATTGCTAGGTAAAATGGAATTTAGATTGAATAATTACCCATGGGGCATCGCGCAGAATCCAGACGCAGAATAGAGATTCAACCCTGATCCAAAAAACCTGGCTAAGAAATTGGAACATTTTCATTTAAAATGGGTTTTCCCTTCTCCTGAAATGATGGCATACAGCTAGGCTATTTTAATATTTTACGAACGGTGGTGGCGTTGACCTCTGGGACTTCACTGATCGTGATAATGCCCACCTAAGAGCTCGGAATATTAGGCGTGCATAACCAGAAAGCACTAAATAGCTTTACAGGAGCCAAACCTCAGTTATTTCTTGAACATAGTTGTCCTTTTCAGAAAGAAAAAAAAAATGTCTGGTTACCCGCTGCCGAGACAAAATATAAAATAGCTGAAACACTGACATGATTGCAGACATTGAGGAGCTAACCCAACTTCTTCTCTAACTCATGAGCCTCTGTCGATAAGTTTTCCTTATAGATCTTATAAATACTAGAAGCAGAGCTCAGATGATTTGCAAGAAGAAACTGTGGTAGGTGCATAGTTTTCCTGCAGTGGCCACTGCAGGAGAAATGTGGTACTACGTGGCGCTTATTAAAATGAATAGAGAACCATGTAATGCATGATTGTTCGGAATCTCATAGAGGAGGCACCACTCATTAGAGTGGCTCTTCCCTTTAGTTAACATCCCAAGGGAGAGATGTTTGCATGAGTTTTTTTCTCCCATCCTCCAAAGGCATACTTCATAAGCCCAATATTGCCATTTCCGTGTGTGGTTCTACCATAACTCCCAAGCAGAACGCTCACTGTCTGGGGTCATACTTGACTCAGATATTTCCTTCACTCCCCACATTTGATGACTCGCTCGCTCATGTCATCTACACCTCAAAAACATATCTTGAGTTCGACCTTTTCTTACCCTTGACTCGGCAAAAACTCTTAAGCTATGTGCCCACTTTGCAGAAATGCTGCGGAAATGTCCGCAGCATTTCCGCAACTCCCTGCCGTGGGTAAAATGCATGTGGAATTCGCATGCGTTTTTCCGCAAAACACAAGCGTTTTACAAGCGTTTTTAGTTTGCAGAATGCTTGCGCTTTTCCAAGCAATTTGAAGCATCGCTTGGAAAAGTGATTGACTGGCTGGTCACACAAGCATAGTGCTTGACCAACTTTTTACTATTGAGCACCAATAGTAAAAGATAAAGTTTTAAAAATAAAAAAAAATAAAAATCATAGTTATTCTCACCTTCTGACGGCCCCCGATCTCCTCAGCGGTGCTCCGGTATGCTCCGTTTCCAGGGATGCTTAGAGCGAAGGATCTTTGTGACGTCACGGTCACGTGACCGCGATGTCATCTCAGGTGATTCGCGCAATGCATCCCTGGGAACGGAAGCCGCCGCGTGCACCGCTGAGAGCCGGGAGGACTCCAGGGGCCATCGGAAGGTAAGTATATCCCTATTTATTATTTTAATTTTTTTTTACAGGAATATGGTACCCAGGAGTCTCCTCTACTCCAGACCCTGGGTACCATCCGCACATGAAGCGCTCACTTTACGCATGGTGGGCATAGCCACATGCGTAAAGTGAGCATTTCAATGCAATCCTATGGCGGTGGAATACGCGATTCTGCAGAAATAATGAACATGCTGTCGATTTTACCGCTATGCGATTCCGCAGCGGGAAAATCCGCAGCATGGGCACAGCGACTGCGGAATCCCATAGGATTGCATAGGATTGCATGGGAATGCGTTTTTGAAAGTGTTTTTAAGCATTTCCGCTGCAGCAAAAACGCGGCGGAAACACATAAAAAACGTAACGTGGGCACACAGCCTTACTGTCGCTCTTAGTCATTCTTGTCTGGACTATGGCATCTCTCTACTAATCGATCTCCCTCTTGCTAAACTCTCCCCTCTCCAATCCGTCCTGAATGCTGCAGACAGGATCATATTCCTTTCCAACCACTACACCGATGCCTCCACCCTGTGCCAGTCATTGCACTGGTTACCCATCCGCTACAGAGTTCTACATACACATCACTCTCAACCACATAGTGCTCCACAGTCGTGCACCACCCTTCAGCTTCGCCCTCATCTCTGCCTACCACCCTACCAATGCCTTCTGTTCCGCTAATGACCTAAGACTAACATGCTCAATATTCCTAACCTCCCAATCCCGTCTCCAAAACTTCTCATGTGCTGCGCCAATCCTCTGGAATGCACTACCGAGGGCAATATGATTAATTCCCAATACCCACAGTTTTAAGCGTGACTTAAAAATGCACTTCTTTAGACTGGCCAATCACTAATGTAACTATCCCCGTTTTGCTCTTCTAATATTTTTATCAGACTCTGGTGCCTTGTTCACACACCCTCCATGCACATAACAGCCCTCTGTGTCTGTACTTGTCTGTACTTGTACACACACTGGCTGATGACCGGTTCATGCAGCGTTACGCGAATAGCCTATCCATTATACTGACGGCTGGGCCGTACAATACAAGCACGTTGTACCATTTACCTTTTGTGTCTCCCCTATTTCCAAATAGAATGTAAGCTTGCGACCAGGAGGGCACTCACTCTTCTTGGTATTTGTTGAACTATGTGTTACTCTGATATTGTCTCTATAATGTAAACCGCCGCATAAATTAATGGCTCTATATAAGTGAGCAAAAGAAATAAATCTGATTTCTTCATAGAGGAGGTCTTGCAGTTAGGCAAGAACCAGGGGGCACAAGTCACCAATGGCGAGTTCCCCATCTTATAATAGTGTGATAATTTAGGTAGACTAGACCCCGTTAAGCGACAGCCATTTTAGCCATGCTGGAGCGTTATGCACATTTAGCTCTTTCTTTTATATTTCACCATTATTTTCCTATCTGAGATTTTACAAATGAGGATGTCAAAAATGCAAAAATAAGTACAAATTATCCTCAATTACTAATGCAAAGCACAGTTATTAATGATGCTTAGGACAGACATATAGCCACCGCCTTGTCAATGGAAGACACACCAGTTACACAGAGCTTACCATCTAATTAGGCAGCAAGCAAAACTAATAAAACACTGAGACATTCAGCCAATGGAGTGTGAAGAGTGTGTCTGATATATAACATTTCCTAGTCAATCACATTCATTTTTTGTGCTGAAGTTTAACCAGAATTTTTCTCTATGTTTGTCATCGCACATAGGAAAATGAAATGAAATTTGACTGACTTCCATGCATTACATAGCAAGACATAGAAACAGCAGCTGATAGCTTAGTAATACATTTACTAAGTGGTTGTGCAGTACTACCTGCGCATTCCTCCTTCTCTTTCATGCTTTCTTTGCTGTTCCTGGTCTCCCTGAGTGAGCCACCGCAAAACGCGCGTTGGGGCTGTTTGTGTGTCATCACATATGACTGAATATGAGTCTCTTTGTGTAAGTTGGGATGGTGTCACTGTAAATTTAGTCTATAGCACATCTGTTAAATGAATTATTCCTATACTATGTATTGATACCTTGCTCTCCCTACATTCCCTAAGATACTTGACTATGAAGTTTACATAAGCACTATGCACTTTTTATAAATTGTACTGCATATTCCCCCAGTCAGAGATGTACATGCTCTTTTCTACCTGTCCTCTGCTTTAAAAGACTTCGTAACTAATTTACTTATATATATATATATATATATATATATATATATATATATATATGTACATATGTACACACATGCCTATTGAAAGTTTCATAATCCTAAATATTTTGGACATTTACTCCTTGTTTTCAGTGTTTAATCTTGCTCCTGTGAAACAGCACACCATGTGGCTTGGCATGGTATTGCATGTGATAGTTATCCTAGGCTTAAAGATGTGTATATTTCTGCAATCATTTCTTAATTGCATTAATGCATCTAAATGAAATAATAAAATGTAACAACTTTCCAGATGATCTTGATTAGGCATGTCATCGTTTTCTGCATCAGTAATTTATAATTACAGCCTGCAAGTAGACCCGGAGTAGATTGATCTACATTACTCTGCCTCCTTTATGACTCCATCATATAAGGCCTTTAAATAAAACTATGAGCGGATTGATCCGTGGAAGATTGGATTGCAGCTTGCAAAAAAAAAAATTGCCCGACACCATTTCCCATAGTGCTGAAGCATTAGCGTGTGCACTCTTGTCATTTTGTGTTGCCACGCAGGCCTTCCCATAATGCCCTGCTGCTATGACATCTAGCGGATTATCATCCTACAGTGGTGGTCAGGACCATGGACATCAGAGATTAGCGGTTCCCACCGGAGCACAGTTTGCACGATATAGTCATTTTCCATATACAGAGTCACTGGGTAAATCTCTATCTCCTGTAGGGTGTAAGCTCTTATGGTCAGTGGGGTCCTCTCTCTCCTATAAAGTGTAAGCTCTTATGGTCAGCGGGGTCCTCTCTCTCCTATAAAGTGTAAGTTCTTATGGTCAGCGGGGTCCTCTCTCTCTCCTGTAGAGTGTAAGCTCTTATGGTCAGTGGGGTCCTCTCTCTCCTGTAGAGTGTAAGCTCTAATGGTCAGTGGGGTCCTCTGTCTCTTCTGTAGAGTGTAAGTTCTTATGGTCAGCGGGGTCCTCTCTCTCCTGTAGAGTGAAGGCTCCTATGGTCCACGGGGTCCTCTCTCTCTCTCTCCTGTACAGTGTAAGCTCTTATGGTCAGCAGGGTCCTCTTTCTCCTGTAGAGTGTAAGCTCTTATGGTCAGTGGGGTCCTCTCTCTCTCCTGTAGAGTGTAAGCTCTTATGGTCAGCAAGGTCCTCTCTCTCCTGTAGAGTGTAAGCTCTTATGGTCAGTGGGGTCCTCTCTCTCTCCTGTAGAGTATAAGCTCTTTGTCAGGACTCTGAACATTTTTTACCTTTTGTGCATTACTGCCCTTTTCCAAGATGGCGTCTTTGGTCTCATGCGCACTGTGTCTTCCTGCTATAAAACTCCACCCCAGTCTTCAGTCTGTGCTAGAGTATTCTGCCTTGCATCCAGCTCCTGACCTCTGGTGACTCCCTGGCTGTATACCTGCTCCTGTGAACCTGTGTGGTGATCCTGCTACTCTGCTCTGAGTTCCTGCTGCATACAACAGTTCCAGTAATCCTCCTTCATCTGCTGCTCGTGTTTACTTCCATCTCATTTGCTGGACATGTAAGCTGTTTCTGCTCTGCAAGAACCTGAGACCATTAACCCTCCGTCAGGGGCAACTGATCTGACAGGCGCAGCTCACTTAGTTTCATTTCTCTATTTTCAGTGGTTTGTCTGGGAAACACCATCCTCCCAGTACCTTCCTAACTTTAAAGGCTGTGTGAAATCTGAGAAGCCTCTTGTGCTGCAGAGCTGCAGGAGATCAGATATCAGTGTTTTGGCTTCTCCGGCTCATTGCCCCTGAATGCGTCACACCTTTGACGGTTAGAATTTGCTGTTTTTATTCATCCCAATTGTTTTTTTAGCTTGTTTTATGAATAGCTAGTGCTAAATTCGTGGATTTGTCATAGAAGGTTTTGTTAGAAATAAGAGTGTGCTTCTCAGGCACATTGCGCCCTAACACATATTCTCTCTCTTGCTTCAGCTTTTCTTCTGAAATGGTGAGGAGAATATTTGACTTGTCCAATGCCCTTCATGTTGAGCAAGTGCAAAATATACTGCTTGCTGATGAGACAGACCCCTTACAGCTAGAAGATTTAGGGGAAGAAAGTGACATTGATTCAGAAGATGATGTGGAAGAATGTCCAGATGTGTCTGATACAGGTCAAGATGGAGAGAGTGAGGAGGATGCTCAAGACATAGAAACATATTACTTTTCTGGTTATTAAACATTTTTTTCCACCTGATTATGTGTATTCTCATTTATTACATTCCTATTAAGGTAACTGATCACTTTTAGAGCATTGACGTTTTTAAAAAAGGGAAATATAGCCAATTTTCTAGCCTGTGCCGGACAGGCGCAATGCCCCTAAACTCGTTATGAAACATATTGCCCCTGACGGAGGGTTAACCAGGCCTCCCTGGTTGAGCTAAGATATGATTTGAACTGCGTTATAAGCTTATCTATCTGTGTTTGGACTAAGACAAGGATTTATTCGTGTCAAGTATCCTCAAGAATAACTGTGCTTCATAGACTTTCTGCTTGATTGCATTTTCCTCTGAAGTTTCCTATAGACTGCTAAGTTGCGTTTATTATTTGCACCAAGTGTTGTGGACTTGAGTTTCTCTCTGCACCTGTTTGAATCACCGTGTGATAATATAGACTTTACCACTTATAAAACTGTGTCCTGTAGTTGTCTTGTTCCACGCAAAGAGTCTCCTGAGTTACCCCCTATAATTATTACACTCTTATGGTCAGCAGGGTCCTCTCTCTCCTGTAGAGTGTAAGCTCTTATACTCAGTGGGGTCCTATCTCTCCTGTAGAGTGTAAGCTCTTATGGTCAGCAGAGCCCTCTCTCCTGTAGAGTGTAAGCTCTTATGGTCAGTAGGGTCCTCTCTCCTGTAGACTGTAAGCTCTTATAGTCAGTGGGGTCCTCTCTCTCTTTCCTGTAGAGTGTAAGCTCTATGGTCAGTGGGGTCCTCTCTCTCCTGTAGAGTGTAAGCTCTTATGGTCAGCGGGGTCCAAATTTTAAAAAGTCAGCTAATCTTTAGTGCACAGGAGCCGTATACAAGAAACGGTACATTCACTTTCAGTCTATATTATTTTGTTCATTTTTTTTTAAAATCCATTGAACCAATAAAAATAATTGCACAAGCTAACATTGCCTGTGAAAATTCAGTTCTAGGAACCTAGCTAGTTCAGGCTGATCAATTAATTATATCAATGGCACTGGAACGTTTCAGTGAGTGCCAGTTTCTGCCCAGCTTGGGTGCCCTAAATAGTATGACCACACCTGTGTAAATGTGATTTATGTGATTTATACTTGGTTGCATGGCCTCAGGATTTCTTTGTGGGAAAAATCAGCAGGAATTTTCACACGGTTGTAATTCTTTCAATAGTTGAAAACCTCCTGTACTGCTTAGTAGCGAACGTAAGGTGAGCAAATAACTGAAATGCAAAGGAGGTGGAAAGTGGAAATAAAACTGGCAATATTTTCCAGGATGGCAAAATTGACACAATAATTTGGGTCTCATTTTAATATTTGCTGTGGAGCCCCCTCTTCCACAGTACAGGTAGTACATGACACACCATGAGACTACTACCGGGCCCAAAGAGAGGGGACCCTGTGTGAGTTGCTTTGCTCAAGCAGGATTCCCCTCCCAGGAGGAACTGTGTAGAAGCAAACAAGGGGTAAGGAAGAGACTGAAAGATCATGAAATAATAAGAAACCCAATTTGGCTTTTGTTGTGGGACCTCCTTTCTCACCATGAACAGCACCTGACACCTATATTTAGGCAGTTTGATACTTTCTGGAGTGAGGGAATTGCTGAAAATTCAAGGAAAGAATATGGAGGAGGAAGTGAACACCAAGCCATTCTGTTCTAGGTCGCAAACCCAACATCGTAACACCCTGATTTCTTCTGTGGGGCCTCCTCTCTCCAATATACAGGTAATATATACTATAGAATCCATGCTGCTACTATGGGGCCCATAGAAAGAGGTGATTGAGGCCCATCCACTGAGAGAAAAAAGCTCATGTAGTATTCCCCTCCCCAGAGGAACAGCATGGTTGCAAACATAGGGGTAAGGAACTGAATGAAGGGTCAATAAAATAATGGGGGACCCATTTTGATCTTTGTTATGGGGCCCCCTTCTCACCTATAAACATGATGAGATGGCTTAATACATTCTACATCAGAATACAAATATTGATAACACATGAAGTTCTGAAACAATATGAGATCCAGAAACCCAATTGTTAGAACCGTAACCTACCTGCCTAGAAGAAGGAACTCCCCGATTATGCCCTGACGCCTCATAGCCATTAAAAGTCCTCTGACGGTCATTCCTTCGCAAAAGCAGACCACGACTCTGGCCTTGGGAAGATGACTCCGCAGTTTTTTCAATAATTTATCAAAGTTCTGTTCTCCAGCGTTACTGTAAATCTTGTATGAGTGAGCGATGCAGACCCCATCCTTGGCGGACATGTCCTTAAAAGCTTCCATGCCTCTTTCTCCATAGTTACCTAGACAAATGAGAAAAAGGTCATTATCGGATATCTATCCCAAAATTTATTTTAAAATATCAATAGAGTATTGAATACAGACCGGTTTCTTTTTTCTATTTTTTTTTTTTTAACTGCCTGTGATGATAATGAGATGACGGCGAAGAAGTGAACTCCACAGATCAGGAAGTGCAATATTTCAGGAAACTTTTAACCCGTTAGTTGCCAAATTAAAATTTTTACAAGTACGGATTTTTCAGAAAAGGGCGACCCAATATTCAATTAAAAATGACAATGACATGATTTCCTATTTTGAAAACATTCATTTTACAAACACAACACAAAAAATTTGACCTAATTATAAAAATTATAAAATCTTAGTTGCTAGAAGCTAAAGATTAGGCGTCCCAAAAAAAGGACATTGGTAGATAATGGGTTAATATTACTAATGAGTCAATAGTAATGACATATAAATAAAAAAAAAAAAATATATATATATATTGGTAAAAAAATGTGTAACATAAAAGACAGACTTATACAACGGGTCATTTTTTATTAAAGATTTTATTAAGCAATATTTTCCCCCGATCCACCAACTTGCATATTTACCATCCCATTGAACATAACAGGAGAATCAATTTACGAATGATTCTCAAAATACCTGGCAGCGATGATATGATCACAATGATACCCAATTTGTATATATTTTTTTGTTTTACTACTTTTGCACAAGAAAATTAAAATATATACCGTATATATATATTTTGCATCATAACATTTGCCCTGGCACAAGTTTTTCATTCTTTTTTTTGTTGACAGAACTTTGAACACTTCTGTATGTTTTTGATCACTTTTGATTTCATTTTATGTGAGGTGGAATTAACAAAAACAGCAATTCTGGCATTGGTTAATTCTCTATTTTTTTTTGTAGCGTTTATTGTATGGGATAAATAATGATATTGAAGTTTCATGGACACCGTAATGCTAAGCATGTCTCTTTTAAGAACGTTTAATTTTATCCAGCTTTTTTGTTTTTAAGTGTCATGGTAAAACTGGGATTTTGGGGAGAGTGTTTTTACTTTTTTCTTTAAAGAGGACATGTGACTAGGTTAAAAGTAGCCAGTTTTTGCCCTTAATTTAGGTGGTAGGTTGGCACTCTGTGTTGCAGTGACGCTTATGGAGAAAACAGTGATACGTGCTCACATATGGCATGAAATTCTTTTAATCCAGTATACACATGGAAATCCAATTACACAGACTTTTAGCTCATCCCCTTATTTTAGTCTTGCTGCTCACCTGATACGCAATTTTTTTTTAGTTTTTTGAAAATTTTCCATATGGTTCCAGACATACAGACCTCATTATGCAGAGTGCTATTTTCTATCGTCTTTACCAAAGGGGAGTGGCTCACAGGATCCTCTAGGGAGTGTCTTTAGGCTCCTCTGCATTATATCCCTGAAGCCACACCTCCTTAAGCCTGAATAAGAGGCCCATATATATTGAATTGTATGGCTTTTGACCTGGTGTCAGGTTCCTTTTTAACACTTAATTTTTTTTTCCTTTTTTTTACAATATTAGTCTCTCAAGGGGACTTGAATATGAGATCCTTTGATCTCTTAGGCAATACACTGCACTACTTATGTAGTGCAATACAGTATGCATTAACTTATCCTATCAATGTGATCCTGATTTTTGCTGCAGTATACAGATGTAGAATATAGCAGATTCAGAGGCCATTGTCAGGCCTCTTGTGGCCATAGATACCTATCAGCACCTCCCAATTGTACTGTGCTGATGAACTGACAGAGGTAACCTGCGCCCTCTGTCATACTCATGTGCTGATACCACAGTTGATAGATAGAGGAATAAATAGGGTTAAGCTGATGGGATTGATGAGAACATTAATACTGGCGGTTACAGCTGTGATCAGCATGACATATATCCATCATGGAGCACAAAGTGACAAGAGCTCATGAAATATACAAAAAAAGAGGACCTGTCAAAAGACTGTTTTCTGCTTGGTGTAAATGCCGCAGTTCTCCTGAATCTGTTATTGCTTTTCTTTTGTTCCTGCTCCTCTCCGTTCCTGAGGTATGACCCTGCTTCTTTGCATGAAAGTTTAGTCTTATTTACAAGTGGGTGTGGTCCTTTTTTCTGTGGGAATATTCATGAGAATCCTTCCTACTTGGCTAACAAGAACAGATTTATACACAGGGAAAGAGGAGGCCGTATCTCAGGAAAGGAGAGGTGCAGGAACAGAAGAAAAACAGCGTCGGATTCAGGAGAATGGCGGCATTTACACCAGGTAAAAAAAAAATACATATATAGACAAGTGACAGGTCCTTTTTAAGTAAATTGGCTTAGTTGTAATACCAGCCATAGCCTATGCACAGGGGTGGCGCTGTTTCTGAATAAAAAAAAATCTCTTTGACTTGTGAACTGTTATCTGCATTACCAAGCGTTTCTCTCCAGAACAATGGATGCATACTGTTTATCCACCATCACATAGAGCGAACTGAGTCACAGAACTTCTCATAGAAATGCTGAAACATTACCAGACATTGCAAACAAGAAAATAAACAACTGTAAAAATACCGCACTTTGCACATACCCCATAGGACGACAATCAGGTTGCACACTTCTGCTAAATGACACTCGCCTGGAGCCAAAACAAAACAGCATTCTTACAGCTTTATATATTGGAGTGTGCCGAGATAAATTACTGTTTAGTGATAGCAACCTGCCTGCCCTCTGGAGACGTCTCCATCCTGCTCAACGCCGAGCAGTGTAAGAATTGTGATGATATCAAAAACTTCTAATTCCGGCTTTTCTGCAGTGTTGGAATCACATTAATCTTTATTACACTGCTGGAGAAGCAGCAGCTTCTTCACGGGTTTTATGCAAAGCAATAAAAAAGTTGTCCCCTTCTTAAAGGGAACCTGTCACCCCCAAAATCGATGGTGAGCTAAGCCCACCCATCAGGGGCTTATCTACAGCATTCTGTAATGTTGTAGATAAGCCCCCGATGTATCCTAAAAGATGAGAAAAAGAGGTTATATTATACTCACCCAGGGGCGGTCCCGGTACGATGGGTGTCGCGGTCCGGTCCGGGGCCTCCCATCTTCTTATGATGACGTCCTTTTCTTGTCTTCACGCTGCGGCTCTGGCACAGGCATACTTTGTCTGTCCTGTTGAGGACAGAGCAAAGTACTGCAGTGCACAGGCACCGGACCTCTCTGACCTTTCCTGGCACCTGAGCACTGCAGTACTTTGCTCTGCCCTCAACAGGGTAGACAAAGTATGCCTGTGCCGGAGCCGCAGAAAGAAGACAAGAAGAAGACGTCATCGTAAGAAGATGGGAGGCCCCGGACCGCGACGCCCATCGTACCAGGACCGCCCCTGGGTGAGTATAATCTAACCTCTTTTTCTCATCTTTTAGGATACATCGGGGGCTTATCTACAGCATTACAGAATGCTGTAGATAAGCCCCTGATGCTGGTGGGCTTAGCTCACCTTCGATTTTGGGGGTGACAGGTTCCCTTTAAGTTTAAATATACAATTAACGTACATAAAAAGTTAAGTCACTTTCTGAAAACATCACTTCTCGTATTACAGATTGTAGTAAGGTTCGGAGCTTTATTTATAATAATGATGGCTTCGGAGCTGAAATCTCCCAGCATTTATGAATTTTGTTTGTACAGAGCTAATTTTGGTGATTTGCATCCTGGGAATTGTTTTTATTCAGAAATGTAATGTATAAAATATTTACAGTCTACCTGTCCTATAGAAGCTTTGACAAGCTGTTTGGGAGTGTCTGACAATAAGCTGGTAGACTGGTTCTATTGACAAAAAGCAGAATTGTAAATGTTGCTCTACCAGTTCTCGGAAGGCTGAGATGTGTAACCCCCGCCCACACCACTGATTGACAGCTTTCTGTGTACACTGTGCATAGGCAGAAAGCTTCCCATCGGTGGTGGGGGCAGGGTTATACAGAGCTAATGAATATGGAGGACTACATAGCAGCGGGATAACTAGTCCACTTGGGATAATCTCCTGCTAATGAAACCATGATTTTAAAACATCTACACCAAGCAACCCAGTATTTGACACTTTGCTAGAATCTGGGTCTCTGTCATTTTGCTGCTCTCAGATTATATTTCCTTTAAATAGGTTGTTTTAAGCTTAAATACTAGTGATAAGCGAGCACTAAAATGCTCAAGTGCTTGGTGCTCAAATCAAGCTTTTCAGATGCTCGGATGGGTTTGACTGGAGTACAATGGATGTCAATGGGAAACTCTAGTATTTTTCCGTAAAACCCTAACAGGAAGGCAGGAGGAGGGATGGAAAATCACTGAAATGGATGGAAACAATGCTCAAATAGAATGGGAACAGTATGGGGAAGACGCCTGGAAGCATCTCTGACTCCCAGGTCACTGCGGGGAACTAAATAAGTAAATAATGTAAAAAAGGATGTGATTTTTGATAACCAGCCAAGGTAAAGCAGATAGCTGTGGGCTGATGTTATCAGGCTGGGAAAGTCCCTGGTTATTGGCCCTTTCCCAGTCAAAAAATATGAGCCAGCAGCAGCCACAGAATTGGTGCATCACGTTAGATGTGCCAGTTCTGGCACTCTGCCCAGTTCTTCCCTATTTTCCTGGTGCAGTTGCAATTGGAATAATATATTTGGGGGTTGATGTTACCTGTGTAATGTCCACTGGCATCAAACTCAGGGGTTAGTAATGAAGAGGTGTCTATCAAACACCCAATTACTAAATCAGTAATCCAAAAATAATCCATGCACAAAGAAAAAAAAAATCTGTATTTTTTGATTACCAGGTTACTAATGGAAATGTCTGATTGGGTTTGATGCCAGCTGACATGAACCTGAAAAAAATATTACCCCGATTGCTTACGCCCCGGGGCAATCGGGAAGAGCTTGGCAAATCTTCAGAATTGGTGTATCTAATGGAGGCGCCAATTCTGCGGTGGCTGATGGCTGGTATTTTTAGGTTGCAAAGGGGCCAATATGCATGGACCTTCCCAGCCTGATAATATCAGCCCACAGCTGTCTGCTTCACTGTGGCTGGTTATCAAAAATAGAGGGGACCCCATGTCATTTTTTTTTTTAAATTATTTATTTAACAGGTTTAAAAAGGTTAAACACTCCCTTTAGTACCACATGAAAGGCACCAAAGAGTGCAACTTTATATTATTTAGGGGGAGACATTAATCTAAGCTCTCCCTCCTAGATCAACTCTCCCTGAGCTGCTTCCAGAGGAGAATGTGTCGAGCATTGTGCCACCAGGTCTTCTATAGGACTCAATGACGTGAAGTAGCTGGCCAATCACAATAATTCCAGTAGGCAACATGGTTTTGGCATTCCCGTGTATGGCAGGCAATCCTCGCATGCTTATTGGCTGTCTAACACTGGTGAAACATGCGGTCTGGGGACTCGAGCATGGCGCACGAGCACCTGCGATCCTCGATAAATTAACGAGCGCGCTGAAGCATCCTGATGCTTGATTGAGGAACAAGCAGCGGCGAGCACACTCGCTCACCACTACTGATGACCTACCCTTAAGTTCTTAACATCAATTCAGTTGGTGTCCAATAAGTGGAACGTCACTAATCAACAATTACAAGGTTTTTGAGCTACAGTCAGTATACAGAATACAGGTCTGGGAAAGCAGAGCTCCTTACATTGTGTAATGGCCATTCTCGGGTAAGGCACTTCAGCTCCTATTGAAATGAATGTGATTTGAGCTGCTGTACTCGAGAACGGCCACTACACAGCGTACACATCTCTTTGTCTCCATATCTGTGCAGTGTCTACTGTTAGGCTCATCTGGTGAGGTGGAGTCTCAAAGCCCAAGGTCCGGGTGGGCCACAGGCGTCAGTGTAGCTAGCAGGTGAGGCACGTGGGAAACAGGTGGCAAAGGTATTTGAGGCCAAAGTCGGGTAGGAGACCGGAAAGGAAGGGTAGGAGGCCGGAGGCAGATGTCCTGGAGACTGCAGTCAAACAAGAGACCAGGGACAGGTAGCAGAGGTCTGGAGATCGCAGTTGGACAGGAGACTTGGAACAGATAGCAGAGGTCTAGGAGACCACAAGTGGACAGTAGACCAGGAACAGGAGGCAGAGGTCTGGGAGACCGTACGCGGACAGGACACTGGGAAAAGGAAGAAGAGATCATGGACACTGCAGGCAGACATGACACTGGGAACAGATAGCAGAGGTCCTGGAGACCACAGGTGGACAGTAGACCAGAAACAGGCAGCAGAGATTCTGGAGACCACAGACAGGTATAACAGGTCCTGGAGACCGCAGCTAGACAGCAGACCGGGAACAGGTGGCAAAGGTCCTGCAGGAAGACAGGATTCTGAAGCACTTAGAAGTCTTAATAGTAGGCCTTATATAGACCCAGGCAGATGATCACATTGGATCACGCTGAGCTATCTGCAAAGCCCGATGTGAGGCACAACAGAGTTCTGTGGACTGGGATATGAGTAGCAAATGCAGGATCCGGGACAATAGCGTAGCATCTACATCTTGAACTTCTCCTTACTGTGGATGCCTACTAAGGATAGTTCATCACTATCTAAAGCCTGGACAACTCTCTTATAGATACTTTGTAAATGGTCTTGAAAAGAGACGGAGTTATGAAATTAAAACCGTTCCCTTGTGCCCTCTCTCCTCTTCTCATATGTGGCTCTATATAAGCAAGTATAATAAATAAATAATACTAGAAGAATTGCTGCTTCTTCTGTGCCGGGGTCTTCATAAATCTTTCCCTTATAACAAAGCATTGCGAGCTGAGAACAGAAGAAATATCCCAATTCTCTGCTGTACCAAACCTTGCAAACAAATAAATACATCACCCCGTATGGAGCGGAGACCAAATGCATTACTTGTGTTTGAGGAGCCGTATATCACACATATTGTACTAGTTTCCTTTGATAACACTTCTTGGAAAGTGATGTATTAAGTGGAAAGTACATTATAGCAGCTGTGCCTGTTTTCAAGACACTTTACAAGGAGTGTTATCACAAAAGGGATAATGTGAGTTATTTATCAAGTGGGAGCGAGTACTCAGGGGAGGATTGTCAGGACACATATAACAATCCACCCCTATTCATGTCCTATGTTTCAATTATATTACACTGTAAAAGCAAAAACAATTATCCTTGCTCCGGTTATAAAAGATGTTCATAAATGAAAATACATGCATGAAAAGAAATCTCCGGTCTGAAGCCCTAACAGCCATTAAGAAATTGCAATATAAGCAATTCCCTAACATAATGTGATCCGAATCCGGACAGTAGAGGATATCATTTCCCCCCGAGGAAGCAGATACATACTGACGCAAAACGCGCGTTGGGGTCTGTCATATCCCCCTGTAGCCGCTTTCTGATCCATCATGGGTAAGGGTGCAATAATAACTTTTTCAGCTACTTAAATCCTACACAGGCACTTTGAATAATGCTGACTTTGTGTCCATTGTGACAATTATCTTTATATCACACTCCATTGACCTGTGTTTTACCCTTCATAGATTTGGGATTCCTGCTTTTCTATTGTAGGACACACTGTTGTTAGATACTGTTACATGCCAGTTAGGATTGTTTTGCTTCTCTATCATCCTGTTTTCCATGTTTGTCTTTATATGCGATTTTATGGTATATATTTAATAAAGAGTAATTGATAACTCGCCAGTAATACTCCCTTTTTTTTGAGTGCGTCATATAATTCTTTGGCAAGGCAATTTACATAGACATCCATACATGGAATATGACTAGAAATGTGTGGATATTCATAACTATGAGCCTGATGAATCTATTGCCATTTTCAGCAGAGAATATAATTGTAGCAGCTGATAATTAGAGAATGGACCTTGTAAATGGGTCATGGGTGAGATAAAAGCCAAGTAGCGAGCCTTCCCTTCCAATCCCGGCCATGCACTCCAACAGTAGTGTACAATAACATATGGGACATTACCACGTTCAGTACAAATTGTCCTGTCCATTTTCTCTTACTACCCATTGTGTGAATTAGAAATGTAAAGTTACGGTAAACTTTTCGCAGAATACCCTTAGATTTTTAATCTTCATGGCCCAAACTTATGAAATTCTGTGATGTGCTTGTGGGTTTACATTACTCACTAAACACTTAGATAAATTCCTTGTGAGGGTTTAGTTTCCTAAATGGGGTCACTTGTGAGGGTTTCTGCTTTTTTCGCAATTCAGTAGCTCTATAATTGCAAAATGGTGTTCAAATTTCCACTCCAAAAATCAAATACCGTAACACTTTTTTCTATCCAAGCCCAAGCTGAGTACCCAACCAATAGTTTTTCAATACACATGGGATATGCAAAATCAACAGACAGCCCTGGCACACCAGCCTGACCAAAGAACTGAGGCGAGCTTCCAGGAGTGCAGATGGAAAAGATCCCACTCCAACGAGCACTTCATCGCATTTAAACAGTCCCTCACTACTTTCAAGACCTCACTCGCAACAGCAAAACAAACCTACTTCTCATCTCTCATATCCTCCCTGTCTCACAATCCTAAACAGTTATTCAACACCGACAATTCTCTCCTCCGTCCCCCAGCACCTCCTCCCTCCCCACTCATCTCAGCTGAAGACTTTGCCTCATTTTTCAAGCAGAAGATTGAGAACATCAGAGACAGTTTTAGTGGACAACCCCCAGATCCCTTCCTCCCAACTACCCAGCCCTCCACCTCCAAAACCAACTTCTCCACCATTACAGAAGATCGACTCTCCACTCTACTCTCAAGATCACATCTCACCACCTGTGCACTTGACCAGATCCCATCCCACTTCATCCCAAACCTCGCCAGAGTCTTCATCTCAACCCTAACCCATCTCTTCAACCTATCACTAACAACTGGTGTTTTCCCCTCAAGCTTTAAACACACCTCAATCACACCTATCCTCAAAAAGCCCTCTCTTGACCCATCCTCTGTATCTAGCTATCGCCCTATATCAATTTTCCCCTGTCCCTCAAAACTACTGGAACAACACGTCCATCTTAAACTGTCCTCCCATCTATCTTCCTGCTCCCTCTTCGACCACTTACAATCAGGCTTCCGGTCACACCACTCCACTGAAACTGCCTTAACTAAGGTCACCAATGACCTATTAACCGCCAAGAGCAAGTGACACTACTCTATCCTCCTCCTGCTGGACCTGTCCTCTGCCTTTGACACAGTGGACCATTCCCTGTTGCTGCAGACCTTCTCATCCCTTGGCATCACAGGCTTGGCTGTTATGATCCTAGTGGCTGAGGATCACAAAACGGACTAGCTAAGTTTATGAACATAGACACGAGCTCTAGGGAGGTGGTAACTGGACTGACCGCAAACCTGATCCTAACCAACACACTAAAGGTAGCCGGTGAACGTGCCTAAAAACCTGGACGTCTCGACGCAGCCTGAGAAACTATCTACTCCTGGAAGGAAAGTAAGACCTCACTTGCCTCAAGAGAAATCACCCCAAAGATATAGGAAGCCCCCAACAAATAATAACGGTGAGGTAAGGGGAAAACACAAACGTAGAAATGAAAACAGATTCAGCAAATGAGGCCCGCTAATACTAGATAGCAGAAGACAGATAGGGAACTGTGCGGTCAGTAAAAAACCCTATGCAAAATATCCACGCTGAGAATACAAGAACCCCCACACCAGCTAACGGTGTGAGGGGAGAAACTCAGCCCCCTAGAGCTACCAGCAAGCAAGGAAATCACATATTAGCAAGCTGGACAAGAAACAAAAATAAACCAAGAAACATATGTCCACTGATGGTCAAAAAATGAACCAAGCAAAACTTAGCTTCTCTTGAAGAGACTGATAACAAAGGACTGCAGGAGAGTTCCAAAATAGCACTGAAGACATTGACAGCAGGCAACAACTGAGAGTCCAGGTGAACTAAATAGGAAACCAGCTAACAGATAACGAGACAGCTGATTAGCCTCAGACCTGCAGAATGACACAAAGAACCACCAGAGGGAGCCCAAAGACAGCACTCACACAGTACCAGTTGTGACCACAAGAGGGAGCCCAAAAACAGAGTTCACAACACTTGGCCCTATCCTGGATTTCGTCATACCTAACTGACCGGACATTCAGCGTCTCCCACTCACACACCACCTCCTCACCTCGCCCCCTATCTGTCGGAGTCCCGCAAGGTTCAGTTCTAGGCCCCCTGCTCTTCTCCATCTACACCTTTGGCCTGGGACAGCTCATAGAATCTCACAGCTTTCAGTATCATCTCTATGCTGATGACACACAGATCTACATCTCTGGACCAGATATCACCTTCCTACTAACCAGAATCCCTCAATGTCTGTCCGCTATTTCATCCTTCTTCTCCGCTAGATTTCTAAAACGTAACATGGACAAAACAGAATTCATCATCTTTCCCCCATCTCATGCGACCCCCCCAACGAACCTATCCATTACAGTAAACGGCTGCCCACTCTCCCCAGTCCCACAAGCTCGCTGTCTTGGAGTAATTCTTGACACTGATCTCTACTTCAAAATTCATATCCAAGCCCTTTCCACTTCCTGCCGCCTTCAACTCAAAAATATTCATGGATCCATACATTCCTAAACCAAGAACCTGCAAAAACCCTAGTCCATGCCCTCATCATCTCCTGCCTCGACTACTGTAAACTCCTGCTCTGTGGCCTCCCCTCTAACACTCTCGCACCCCTCCAATCTATTCTAAACTTTGCTGCCCAACTAATCCACCTGTCCCCCTGCTATTCCCCAGCCTCTCTCCTCTGTCAACCCCTTTACTAGCTCCCCGTTACCCAGAGACTCCAGTACAAAAGCCTAACCATGATACACAAAGCCATCCACAACCTGTCTCCTCCATACATCTGTGACCTCGTCTCCCGGTACTTTCCTGCACGCAACCTCCGATCCTCACAAGATCTCCTTCTCTACTCCCCTCTTATCTCCTCTTCCCACAATCGCATACAATATTTCTCTCGTGCATCCCCTTACTCTGGAACTCTCTACCGCAACACATCAGACTCTCGCCTACCATCGAAATCTTCAAAAAGAACCTGAAGACTCACCTCTTCCGACAAGCCTACAACCTGCAGTAACCACTGATCGACCAAACCGCTGCACGACCAGCTCTATCCTCGCCTACTGTATTCTCACCCATCCCTTGTAGATTGTGAGCCTTCGCGGGCAGGGTCCTCTCTCCTCCTGTACCAGTTATGACTTGTATTGTTTAAGATTATTGTACTTGTTTTTATTATGTATACCCCTCCTCACATGTAAAGCGCCATGGAATAAATGGTGCTATAATAATAAATAATAATAATAATAATAATATCAGAGCGGTGGAAAGAATTGTGCAACAAATTATGAGGTCCTTTTTATCCTATTACCCCTTGTGAAAATTACAAATTTGGGGTTCGAACAACATTTCACTGGGAGAAGTTTTTTTTTTCGTTTTCAAGTCCAAATATTAAAAAAACTCTGTGTAGCCCTGGTAGGTGTAATTGGTCAACACACCCTTGCATGAATTTCTTAAGGGCATTTGTTTCCAAAGTAGGCTAATTTGTGGGGCATTTCTGCTGTCTTGATACCACAGGGGCTCTCCTAATGTGAAAAGGTGTCCACAAGCTATTCCAGTCAAATTTGTACTCTTAAAAGTCAAATAGTGCTATTTTCGTTCTGAGCCTTGCCAGGTGCACAAACATTTATTTTTTTCCTAAACTTGGGGCATCATCATGTTCAGAAGAGATTGCATAATAAACTGTGGGGTGCATTTTCTCCTACAACCCCTTGTGAAAATGACAAATTGAAAACATTTTACTGGAAAAATAAATATGTTTTATCTTTCTTCATTTCACTTTGCCTTAATTCGTGTAGCACCTGAGGGGTTAACCCATTTACCGAGAGCAATTTGTAATAATTTGAGGGATGCAGATTTAATTTCGCATTACTTCTGGGGGGTTTCTATTTTATATAGGCTTCTCAAAACTGAATAATCCATAAAAATTAGGATTTGTAATTTTCCTTGAAAAAAAAAAAAGAAAAATTCCAGGTAAAACTTTCTTCTAACATCCTAATAAAATAAAAAATTGTTTGAAAAATTATACTGATATAAAGTAGACATATGGGAATTGTTATTTATTAACTATTTTGTGTTTTAGAATTGAAATTTGCAAAATTTCCAGCAAATGTCAGATATTGTCATAATAAAATGTAAAATATATACAAGAATATCAACCTAAATTTACCACTAACTAAATTTATCACTGGGATTGAGTTGAAGCATTAAAAAGTAATTGTCACATAAAGTGATATTTGAAAAATGCTGCTCAATTATGAAAGGGAAAGGGTCATGTAAAATAATGCTCTGAACCTGCAGATATGGGGTTAGTCTGCAGGCTACTAGCCTTCTGATGCTGCCTCGTGCTCGCACTGAGAGCCCCGCTGCAGGGCGGCCTCGTGCTTTCAGTCATAGGGGCGCAGTTGGTGGTCGGTGTGGATTCAGTCACCTCTCAGTGCCTAGTGAGCGGTGGCTAAAACTAAGAAATGAATGACAGTCGGCTCAGGATTAGGGTGGAGTCAGACAGCAGTTTAAATGGGACCAAGATTGGAATGCAGGTCATGGACTGGCTGGCGGCTCTCCCCACCCGAGCATGACAGCTTCATGTATTTCTTAGCTGCTGTCACACTCAGGTCTAGAAAGCTGCTGGCCAGTCTATGTACTGTGTTCTGATCTCGCTACGATTTGTACGGCCATCTGGATTCACCCTTAGAGCTATGAGTCGGTGTCGGTGCGCAATTAGAGCCGCCGCTCAATTTACACTGAGCAGTGACTGAAGCCGAACCTCCATGCCTGGAAGCACAAGGCTGCCAGGAACAGTGAAGATAATTTCCTCCTGGCAGGGTGGCTCTCATTGTGGGTTCAGGGCAGCTTTAGAAGCCTATTAACCTGGAGATTAAATCCATATCTGTTAGTTAATAGCATTTTTTTTTTACATGACATAAAGTCAAAATTGACTCAGCCCTTCAATATTAACGGATATGGCCAACATCAGTCTAATGTGTATTGGGAGCCTTAAAGGGAACCTGTCAGCAGGATTGTGCACAGTAACCCACACACAGTGTCAGGTTGGCTCCATTATACTGATTACAATGATACCTTGGTTGATGAAATCTGTCTTGTTGTTGTTCTTTAATCTTTATTTTCAGTATTGAGTTAATGGAATTCTCGTGCCCTAAGGCGGGGCTGGGGTATGTGGTGCTGTGATTAGGTGTTCATAATGCTGCCTGCTGGCAGGTCACTGTGTATTCACACTGCACAATTATGGATAACAAACCGATAAATGCTCATCTATATATGAAATTGTCTAAGGTCCACTTCCGTCTCTTTGTCTGTCTGTCTGTAACGGAAATCCAGCGACGCTGATTGGTCGCGGCCGGCTGGGCATGACCAATCAGCGAAAGGCACAGTCTGGCCGCGAATTGGCCCCTCCCTACTCCCCTCCAGTCAGTGCCCCCTAAATACTCCCCTCCAGTCAGCACCCACATAGCGTTTTAGCAGTCCATTAAACGGCATAACGCGGTGTAACGCAGTCCGTTAATGCTGCCATTAACCCTTTAAGTGTGACTAACGTTTTACTATTGATGCTGCCTATGCAGCATCAATAGTAAAAACATATAATGTTAAAAATAAGAATTAAAAAAATCATTATATTCTCACCTTCCGGCGTCCGCGGCTGCCTTTCCCGCTTCTCGCGACGCTCCGGTCCCAAGAATGCATTGCGGCAATGACCCCAGATGAAGTAGCGGTCTCGCGAGACCGCTACATGATCACAGGTTATTGCCACAAGGCATTACTGGGAATGGAGCATCGCGAGGAGCATCGCTAAAGGCCTAGGCTGGATCCAGGGGCCGCCAGAAGGTGAGTATACAGCTATTTTTTATTTTAATTCTTTTTTTTAACAGGGATATGGTGCCCACATTGCTATATACTACGTGGGCTGTGCTATATACTACGTGGCTGTGCTATATACTTTGTAGGCTGTGTCATATCCTACGTGGGCTGTGAGACTCTTTCGCCCGGGGCCCTCAAAAACCTGGAGCAGGCCCTGGCTTCACTGATTGGTCGCGCCCGGCCGCGAACAATCAGCGACAGACACAGTCCAGCCGCGAATTGGCGCGGGATTTAAACCACGCATCGCTAATTGGTCGCTGCCGGCCGAATCCTATGTATTCATTGCATTATTCTGAAATCTTCATAAATAAACTACATACATATTCTAGAATACCCGATGCGTTAGAATCGGGCCACCATCTAGTTACTTCATAATTGTGCAACCTTTCTATTTCTACCATACATTATTTAAGGACCTCATTCTTATTTGACAGCTGTCATTTGAACCATCACTTGGCACATAGTTATCTTGCCCCACTCCTACATGCACAGTAATGCTCAGATCAGAAGAGCACTCCTGGGTTCTTTATGAGAGAGTCACTGACATTTTTGAGCAAATGTTCTGTCACTATCGCTCTTCTGCATACAAAGTACCATCAATACAAAAGTCCCTATATACCGTCACTCCCTAATTAGACAACCCTAAGGCACTATCAACAGATATGCTATGATAGAATTGAGTGTAGGATCTGCAGGGGCGGAGCATAACAAAGAAAGTCAAAGAATGTTAGAGAGAATTCCTGTATCATGCTCCACCCCCGCAGAACTGACACTATTTGTTTTGCGCACAGTGTTCCTTTAA
This sequence comes from Ranitomeya variabilis, assembly GCF_051348905.1. NCBI lineage: Eukaryota > Metazoa > Chordata > Amphibia > Anura > Dendrobatidae > Ranitomeya > Ranitomeya variabilis. Next base: position 750,161,481 of record NC_135234.1, on the reverse strand, counting down.
GTGCATACAGAGTACCATCAATACAGAAGTCTCTATATACCATCACTCCCTAATTAGACAACCTGTAAAATGCAACAGATATACTGTGGTAAAATTGAGTTTAGGATCTGCAGGGGCGGAGCATGACAAAGGAAGTCAAAGAATGTTAAAGAAAGAATTCCTGTATCATGCTCCACCCCTGCAGACCTGACACTATTTGCTTTGCACACAGTGTTCCTTTAATTATAGAGCCTGTTACGACACCTTTGCCAGAGGATTTTCACAACCAATGATATTGTGCTGCCAGATGTACTGTAGGTCACCTTTGGAAATAATTAATATAATACACCACAAGTGAATTTAAGCTGTCCCTCTACACAGAATCGATTTTGCTTCTAAAGAAACTGCAGGGCTGTATTTTTGGAAGGTCACAGTAATGAATAAATTACTTCTGCTACTTCATTATCCAGTCTTCCTGAAAATAAAAAAAGTTTTGCACAAAGTAAAAGTATCACACAGTTTGATGAAGCTGATATACAACTTGTGCAAACAGAATGACTATGTGATAACCTGGAAATATCCATATGACTACATTCACATGACGGTATTGACGGTCAGTGAAAAAAAAGGACAGGACTCAGAGCAATGTTATTTAACCGGGATGTCCACATGGCCATTTTTTTTTTTTCATGGACCGAATATTCGACTGGGAAAAAAATCACAGCATGCCCTGGTCTTCTCGGTTTCTAACCTGCTTGATACGGTAGTAGTATTAATTTTTGCTTAGGGTAGAAAATCCATCTTGGGCCAGAGGTGGACCTAAGATTTACGGATGAACTCCTTGCTTTTCCCTGTAAATTCTACCATACGCTTTGGTCACTGCTGCCAATCCTTCATCATGCTCTGTAGCTCGATTAGCCACCGACCTTGGTTTTTCAGTTGTGGTGACATGGCTGCCAGCTGCCACCTTCTTCCCGATTATTTTGATCCTCTCCTCCTCAACCAATGTTTTCTGACTCAGGGTATTGCAGCAGCCTCCTCCTCTCCCTATCTGAGAACTAAGATTCTGTATTTCTGACTTTTACATTACCAACCTAGCTTTTTTCCTGCCCTGATCACCGCCTACTCTACCATACCGAGTAAACTCTGCCTACCATGACCTTCTGCTCCACTACCCCACTGAGTAGGCAAATGGCCTCATCAGGGAGAAAGACAAAGGAAAAGGGAACTCGACTACCACCTTTGGAGACATAGGAGGTCAGTGGGTGCTCTCGTCCGCTGGCCCGAGACCACATGGGCCAGGGCTCAGTCACCTAAAAGTCAGTATCAACCCTTTGAAAGATCTCACCACATGACTTAGAATAAGAAGCCAAACCAGGCACATCTACAGCCTATATAATGCACTGCCCATGACTAGCACCTCAAAGTCAGCTGCAGGCTACAGAAGAGGATGCTGCACATCATGGGAGCGGAGGAAGTAAGAAGAATTGTTTACATATTCTTTAATGTGTTGAAAAACAGCAGCAAAATGGACATTATACCAGGAAGGGGCACAGGATGGGCCCCAGGATAGAGGTCATTATACCAGAAAGGGGCCCAGGAAGGAGGTGATTATTCCGGGATGAGGGTCATTATACCAGGAAGGGGCGCAGGATGGGCCACATTATCCCAGGAAGTGGACTAGGATGGGGCAAATTATGCCAGGAAGAGGACCAGTATATGGCACATTGTACGAGGAAGGGGACTAGAATAAGGAATAATAATAAAAATGGATGGGGAACATTGCTATAGGATGGGGCCTTTATAAAAGGTAGGGACCCAGTATGGGAGACCTTATACCAGGATGGGGGCATTGTTATAGGAAGTTATAGGAAGGGGCCAGGATGGGGAACAATATTACAGTAGTAGGCCCAAGACAGAGGGGATTATAACAAGAAGAGGCCCAGGACAAGAGACATTATAACAGGATGGGGACATTATATCTGGAAGGGACCCAGGATGATAGACATTATTACACTATGAGGAGCATTATTACAGAAAGAAGCCAGAAAGGGGCAAAGATGGAGGACATTATTACAGGAAAGTGCCAGGATTAGGACATTAGGTGAACAAGCAGGTCTATATAGGATCTAGAAAGAAACAAAGGCCCATAAGTCTGACCAACACATAGGTGGGCGCTGATGTCCAAATTTTACCCCAGGGTCCATCGGACTCTATTTAATCCACTGCTAGTGTCACTTACGGGGGGTAAGCAATCCTAAAAGTCAATATCGACCCTTTAATTTTTTGGATTGCTCTTTTCAATAGGTGGCACAAGAATTCCCATCCCCTTCTTCTCTGAAGAGGCTGTTTGCATATTTAAGTTCTCATGGGAACATTGCCTGGGCCTGTAAGTCTCCTTACACCAACTTGGCACTCTCCATAAGGAGAAACTTTACTCTTTAGATGTTTAGATGTCTCATTGAATAAGCTCTACCTGCCGTGACCCAAGCTGGTCTGACTACATATCTCCGATCTTGTTTTGATTCCACATCTTACATTAACTCTCATCTATTGCTAATAGAGACAACTTTAAGATTGTGGTCTGGGAAACCCTACCGCAAAGTTCAGATCACAGGAGTACATGAGTTACAGGTTAAAATCCATTGCGACCCCAATGGTCTACTACTTCAAAGTAGGCCACGTGTAAGATTCTTGCAGACATTGGTGCACCATTGGTGTTCATCCAGACTTAGATATCTCTCCTTGACTCAGAGACAAGATAAAACTTTCCATAAAGGTAGTATTGGTCATCATTAATATCAGATCTGTGGTTGTCCAACTTTGGTGAACTGATGAAGAAAAGGCCATCAATATGAAAGTCCAAGAAAGAAATATAACTACTTCCACTCTAAATCATAAAAGTCTAAGGTGAGGACTCCTGAGCCACAGTCAGATCGTCCAGTACCTGCATGAGTCATTGCATCAATATATCAGTTTTCTCTGCTTTGTTCCGGACATTGCACATTGTTAATAGTAAATTCCTTGCTGATATTTCTCCAAGACATATGACAGCAATTCACTCTCGCAGAGGATTTTTGGAAAGGCAGAGTCCTTCAACAATATTTTGCTCTCTTAACGTAAGCAACATATTCAATTTCTTAAATGAATTAAAAAAAAAACATATGTTCTTGAGATATTCCCTATTCTGGATGCTTCACTTAAAACATCACATTTCATTCCAACTCAGATGTGTTCTTAGTTTCTCTCCTACACAAAAGGCAATTATGCATTGTACGCCCACACCACCAATTTAAGCAAGAAATGGCACTTTATGCACTAATACTTAAAATAATAGCTCGGCTGGAAATCGCGCTTCATTACCTAACGTTCTGGATTTTCAAAAAAATATATCCATAAAACCCAATCAAAACAATCCTATAGTTACTGATAATTTATGTGGGAAAGTAAAAGAAACAAAAACAATCCTATCGATTCGTTACTGATAATTTATGTGGGAAAGTAAGAGACAAAAAAAAAAATCAACATATTCTGTATAGAGCTCACCGGATGATGACGCATCCAAGGATAGAAAATAAGAAAAATATATTTTATTCTGTGTATATATTTGTAATACTAATGGATGCTCCACTGTGAGACAAATGGACCATGGGTGATGGGGAAGTACATGCAAATTTGAGGATGCGAAACCTCAGGGCTGAAAAAAAAGGTGCTCACCTTGGTGCTTACCTGTCCCGCCACTGCAGCCTACTGTCCAATCCTCTGATCCATCAGGCCTCAACTTTTCTGCCTTCTTCCAGTGTATGACATCCTCTTCAGGTATTCTAACTCCGCACTGTTTCATCTGGGCCAAGTGGGCCTCTGATGTCATGGCACACGTAGTGACATCACAGCGCACGTCCTGATGCCTCGAGGACTAATCAGCATCAATGGCAGAGGGTGATGTGACACCATTAAGGCAAAGACCTACTAGTGCTCGAAACTCCAACATAGAGTGAAGATACCCCAAGAAAATCTTGCGCATCCAAAGAAGAATGAAGGAAGAGGCCAGAAGAAGTAGAAGATCAGACAGTGAGATGCGATGTCGGAACGGGTGAGTGGCGAGGTAAGTATTAATTTTTTTATCCCCTCTCCTTGACCTCTTGAAATTAACAAAACGGTGGCCGCCTTTCTGCTGAATTTGCATAAAGTGAATTTCAAAAAGTTCAGGAACAGGAAAATCTGATTTTTTTTTTTGTACATTTCTAGGCAAACTGAATTTGTCTCAAGCAAATTTGCTTATCTCCAATAATCATGCCCTCTTTGCATAAGACACACCCTTTGACGTCCTTGTTTCCCACCCCTGAGTACTTGTCATCGGTTATCGGGGATTGGTGAAATGATAAATCATGGCTCTGTCAAAAGAAAACCTATAGGGAGTATTGATGTCTAGGAGACTTCAGAAGAGTTTGCCGTGCCAGGGAGATTGGACAACTGTTCTCGGAGTCTAGAAGGTCTCCTCTTTTCTGGGATGGAAGGTGCCTTATATCTGCTTTATATGGTCCAAATATTGCCAGAAAAAAAATAGTCAGACTGTGCACAAATAACACCGGCAGATTGTTGGCCAAATCTCATGGACTGTACCTGCCTTCTCAAAAGAAGAACCGGCACACCATGCTGTCCAGCTCCTTTCTACTATCTCAATAAACGGATGGGGTTTGTAGGGTTCCAGTCTTCTTCTTGCCCCTCAATGAATGTCCTCCTTTTAATTCCTCCTCACTTTGTCCAAATTACATATAAAACATTTAATTTAGAAATACAAGTTGTACATAAATGTTTCCTTCAGTAGGGATCCTTCCAGCTATAGTCAGAGGCCAACTTTGCCTATAGGTAAGTTTGGGGATTTGTATTCTCTATGTTGCCTACAATGCACATTGTATATTTGTTCTCTCAATGTCCAGGACATATTTGTTCTGTCCATGTTCTATGTGTTCCTGTACAGTATATTCTCATTCAGAGATACCATCTGCCCAGAGTTGAGTCATATTAATTTCTTTTTTTGTAACCCTGATATTGAAAGCCTAATAATCACGGCCACAGCCTCTTGGTACAAATTTTGCATCGAGCCCTGAATCTCTAATTTGCAAATTTTATCAGCGTTGTTATAATTTTGCTAATATAGCCACTATTTACATGAACAACACTATCATAAAACTACACTCTATGCAGAAGAATATAAATATTATACTAATTTTGCCTATATGAAAGAACATGACTATGATAATATTTACCCACATTTCCAAAAATATAACTACTACTAAACTAATACTGCCCAACCCCAATCCCTCAATGTCAAGCTCCACGATCATGATAAATTAAACAAAGATATGACTACTATAATTCTGTACCTATGTACAGGAGTAAAACTACTATAATACTGCCCCTATGTACAAGAATATACAGTGGGTACGGAAAGTATTCACAATTTTTCACTCTTTGTTTCATTGCGGCCATTTGGTAACTTCAAAAAAGTTCATTTTTTTTTCTCATTAATGTTCACTCTGCACCCCATCTTGATTGAAAAAAACAGAAATGTAAAAATTTTTGAAAATGTATTTAAAAAAAAAACCTGAAATATCACATGGTCATCTTACTCATCTCTCATTATGACCCTTGGCTAAATCCTTAGGCTGGCCTTATACATTAGATGGCTATCAGCAAAACACTGCTTCGGCCAATCATTTGGCTGTTAGCTTTTAACGATAAACAGAAGGATAAGGAACATATTAGCTTATGCATGTGTCTGACAATGAGTTTTATTTTTCAATTACTACGATACTTTTCCTGTTAAATTCCTTCTGCTTCAGCCACGTGCCTTGAGTCCCAACGTTGATCCGTAATTATACGTTCTACTGGCTGCAGTCTATAGAGAGCCTCGAAAACGGAAATGAGATGCCATTGTGTATCCGATGACTCTTTATGAAAGAGGAGCCAACAAAGAGAACAGATTGGCGAGAAGATAATGGGTGTGAATTCGTAATAAAAGCCTCATTCAGCTGTAAGATAAACGGCTGAAACAAGGCAAATATCATATAATTATTGGAAAAACCGAGATAGGCAATGAAGATAAAGGCAAACAAAAGGCTTTCACATGTTCAGCTTCCACTGAAGATCAGGAGATGTTTAATGACTCAGAATATAGGCCCGGCCTCTGTTTGACAGGAGCTGCGCATAAGGGGCAATTAAAAACTCAACGATACTGGTAATTATTTACGTGATGCTGGGGAGAAGTTCTTCAGAAGTCATCAAGACTTATTAGATAAGATGAAGAATTTTTAGCTCACATTGCCGGCAGTTGTACTCAGTTTCCTTAGGCATAATATTTTCCATATAGTTAAAAGAAAAAAAAAGGGGGTTAGTACCGTGTTAGCCAGTTGAAAAATAATGCTCTCAGTTTGTAAAGCAAGATAATCTTTTAGTTATGATACCTTTTAATGGCTAACAAAAATAAAATAAATGATGTTACAAAGCAAGCTCCCTTCCATGCCTAAGGAAGGGACCTAAAAAGTCCCGAAACCTTGCTTTGTAACATACTTCTATACCAGGAAAAATATTTAAACAAATTATTAAACAGCATGTATGTAAGTACTTGGATAAGAATACAGGTATTAACCAGAGCCAGCATGGGTTTGTAGCAAACAAATTATGCCAGACTAATCTAATTTCCTTTCATGATGGAATCGCTGACTGGGTGGTTCAGGGAAATGCGGTAGATACAGTATATCTCAACTACAGCAAAGCATTTGATAAAGAATCTCATACTTTCCTTATTGATAAAATGACCAAGTTTTGGGATTGACAAGACAGCGGTTAGGTGGATTCATAACTGGCTTAGTGAACGGACCCAAAGAGTGGAAATAAATGGTTGCACATCCAATTAGAAAAGTATTTCAGTGGGGTACCAGAAGGTTCTGTCTTGGCCCCAGTGTTGTTAAACATTTTTATAAATGATCTAGATAAGGGAACTGAAGGTAAAATAATCAAATTTGCAGATGATGCAAAGCAAGGAGGGCTAGCTAACACTACAGAAGTCAGATAAAGGATTCAAAAGGATCCACATAACTTTGAACAATTGGTAGTGACCAATAGAATGGTATTTAACAGAAAAAAAATGGAAGATTCTACATCTGGGCAAGAAAAACGAAAATCACATCTATAGAAATGGGCAGAATAGAACTAAGCAACAACACGTGTGAAAAAGACTTGGGTATACTAATAGATGACAGACTGCAAATGAGTTAACAGTGTGATGCGGCAGCAAAAAAGGCAAACACAGTTCTAGGATGTATTAAGAGAAGCATAGAGTCTAAATCATGTGAAGTAATTATGCCCCTTGTTGTGAAATTGGATTTTGGGCTCCCCCGGTGGCCACTGGTGGAATTGAACTGGTGTGCATCATCCTCTCTGTTCACCTGTTTCCATCAGGATGTGGGAGTCGCTATTTAGCCTTGCTCCTCTGTCACTTCCATGCCGGTCAACATTGTAATCAGAAGCCTTTCTGTGCATGTTCCTGCTGCTAGACAACTCCCAGCTAAGTTGGACTTAGTCCTTGTTTGTTTTTGCATTTTGTTCCAGTTCACAGCTGTAGTTTCGTTTCTGTGTCTGGAAAGCTCTTGTGATCTGAAATTGCCACTCTGATGTTATGAGTTAATACTAGAGTCTTAAAGTAATTTCAGGATGGTATTTTGATAGGGTTTTCAGCTGACCATGAAAGTGCCCTTTCTGTCTTCCTGCTATCTAGTAAGCGGACCTCAATTTTGCTAAACCTATTTTCATACTACGTTTGTCATTTCATCTAAAATCACCGCCAATATTTGTGGGGGCCTCTGTCTGCCTTTCGGGGAAATTTCTCTAGAGGTGAGCCAGGACTATATTTTCCTCTGCCAGGATTAGTTAGTCCTCCGGCCGGCGCTGGGCGTCTAGGGATAAAACGCAGGCTACGCTACCCGGCTACTGTTAGTTGTGCGGCAGGTTTAGTTCATGGTCAGTTTAGTTTCCATCCTTCCAAGAGCTAGTTCTTATGTTTGCTGGGCTATGTTCTCTTGCCATTGAGAACCATAACAGTTTGACTGGCCTAAAAGGGTTAAATTAATTGACAGAGAAAGGAGAGAAAAGAGAAGTCTGCTGAAGATTTTTTTTTTTTTTCTCAGTTCTGAGTGTGCTTGTAATTGAATCTCTTGCAAGTCTGCCTATATTGCAGCCTTTCTCTCTCTCTCTCCTTCTAATCCTGGAATGGCTTTGTGTTCACCTGTTTAAAATGGATATTCAGAGTTTAGCTGCAGGTTTGAATAATCTCACCACGAAAGTTCAAAACTTACAAGATTTTGTTGTTCATGTTCCTATATCTGAACCTAGAATTCCTTTGCCTGAATTTTTCTCGGGGAATAGATCTTGCTTTCAAAATTTCAAAAATAATTGCAAGTTGTTTTTGTCCCTGAAATCTCGCTCTGCTGGAGATCCTGCTCAGCAGGTCAGGATTGTGATTTCTTTGCTCCGGGGCGACCCTCAGGATTGGGCTTTTGCATTGGCTCCAGGGGATCCTGCGTTGCTCAATGTGGATGCGTTTTTTCTGGCCTTGGGGTTGCTTTATGAGGAACCTCAGTTAGAACTTCAGGCGGAAAAGGCCTTGATGTCCCTATCTCAGGGGCAAGACGAAGCTGAAATATACTGCCAGAAATTCCGTAAATGGGCTGTGCTTACTCAGTGGAATGAGTGCGCCCTGGCGGCGAATTTCAGAGAGGGTCTCTCTGATGCCATTAAGGATGTTATGGTGGGGTTCCCTGTGCCTGCGGGTCTGAATGAGTCCATGACAATGGCTATCCAGATCGATAGGCGTCTGCGGGAGCGCAAACCTGTGCACCATTTGGCGGTGTCTACTGAGAAGACGCCAGAGAATATGCAATGTGATAGAATTCTGTCCAGAAGTGAACGGCAGAATTTTAGACGAAAAAATGGGTTGTGCTTCTATTGCGGTGATTCAACTCATGTTATATCAGCATGCTCTAAGCGTACTAAGAAGCTTGATAAGTCTGTTTCAATTGGCACTTTACAGTCTAAGTTTATTCTATCTGTGACCCTGATTTGTTCTTTATCATCTATTACCGCGGATGCCTATGTCGACTCTGGCGCCGCTTTGAGTCTTATGTATTGGTCCTTTGCCAAACGCTGTGGGTATGATTTGGAGCCTCTTGAAACTCCTATACCCCTGAAGGGGATTGACTCCACCCCATTGGCTAGCAATAAACCACAATACTGGACACAAGTAACTATGCGGATTAATCCGGATCACCAGGAGATTATTCGCTTTCTTGTGCTGTATAACCTACATGATGTGTTGGTGCTTGGATTGCCATGGCTGCAATCTCATAACCCAGTCCTTGACTGGAAAGCTATGTCTGTGTTAAGCTGGGGATGTAAGGGGACGCATGGGGACGTACCTGTGGTTTCCATTTCATCATCTATTCCCTCTGAGATTCCTGAATTCTTGACTGAATATCGTGACGTTTTTGAAGAACCTAAGCTTGGTTCATTACCTCCGCACCGGGAGTGCGATTGTGCCATAGATTTGATTCCGGGTAGTAAATACCCTAAGGGTCGTTTATTTAATCTGTCTGTGCCTGAACATGCTGCTATGCGAGAATATATAAAGGAGTCCTTGGAAAAGGGACATATTCGTCCTTCGTCATCTCCCTTAGGAGCCGGTTTTTTCTTTGTGGCTAAGAAAGATGGCTCTTTGAGGCCGTGCATTGATTATCGGCTTTTGAATAAAATCACGGTTAAATATCAATATCCGTTGCCACTGCTGACTGATTTGTTTGCTCGCATAAAGGGGGCCAAGTGGTTCTTTAAGATAGATCTTCGTGGGGCGTATAATTTGGTGCGAATTAAGCAGGGGGATGAGTGGAAAACCGCATTTAATACGCCCGAGGGCCACTTTGAGTATTTGGTGATGCCTTTTGGTCTTTCAAATGCCCCTTCAGTCTTTCAGTCCTTTATGCATGACATTTTCCGTGATTATTTGGATAAATTTATGATTGTGTATCTGGATGATATTTTGATTTTTTCGGATGACTGGGACTCTCATGTCCAGCAGGTCAGGAGGGTTTTTCAGGTTTTGCGGTCTAATTCCTTGTGTGTGAAGGGTTCTAAGTGCGTTTTTGGGGTTCAAAAGATTTCCTTTTTGGGATATATTTTTTCCCCCCTCTTCCATCGAGATGGATCCTGTCAAGGTTCAGGCTATTTGTGATTGGACGCAACCCTCTTCTCTTAAGAGTCTTCAGAAATTTTTGGGCTTTGCTAACTTTTATCGTCGATTTATTGCTGGTTTTTCTGATGTTGTTAAACCATTGACTGATTTGACTAAGAAGGGTGCTGATGTTGCTGATTGGTCCCCTGCTGCTGTGGAGGCCTTTCGGGAGCTTAAGCGCCGCTTTTCTTCCGCCCCTGTGTTGCGTCAGCCTGATGTTGCTCTTCCTTTTCAGGTTGAGGTCGACGCTTCTGAAATCGGAGCTGGGGCGGTTTTGTCGCAGAGAAGTTCCGATTGCTCTGTGATGAGACCTTGTGCTTTTTTCTCGCGTAAATTTTCACCCGCCGAGCGGAATTATGATGTTGGGAATCGGGAGCTTTTGGCCATGAAGTGGGCTTTTGAGGAGTGGCGTCATTGGCTTGAGGGGGCTAGACATCAGGTGGTGGTATTGACTGACCACAAAAATCTAATTTATCTTGAGTCCGCCAGACGCCTGAATCCTAGACAGGCGCGCTGGTCGTTGTTTTTCTCTCGGTTTAATTTTGTGGTGTCCTACCTGCCGGGTTCTAAGAATGTTAAGGCGGATGCCCTTTCTAGGAGTTTTGAGCCTGACTCCCCTGGTAATTCTGAACCTACAGGTATCCTTAAGGATGGAGTGATATTGTCTGCCGTTTCTCCAGACCTGCGGCGGGCCTTGCAGGAGTTTCAGGCGGATAGACCTGATCGTTGCCCACCTGGTAGACTGTTTGTTCCTGATGATTGGACCAGTAAAGTCATTTCTGAGGTTCATTCTTCTGCGTTGGCAGGTCATCCTGGAATCTTTGGTACCAGGGATTTGGTGGCAAGGTCCTTCTGGTGGCCTTCCCTGTCTCGAGATGTGCGAGGCTTCGTGCAGTCTTGTGACGTTTGTGCTCGGGCCAAGCCTTGTTGTTCTCGGGCTAGTGGATTGTTGTTGCCCTTGCCTATCCCGAAGAGGCCCTGGACGCACATCTCGATGGATTTTATTTCGGATCTTCCTGTTTCTCAGAAGATGTCTGTCATCTGGGTGGTGTGTGATCGTTTCTCTAAGATGGTCCATTTGGTTCCCCTGCCTAAGTTGCCTTCTTCTTCCGAGTTGGTTCCTCTGTTTTTTCAAAATGTGGTCCGTTTGCATGGTATTCCGGAGAATATCGTTTCTGACAGAGGTACCCAATTCGTGTCTAGATTTTGGCGAGCATTCTGTGCTAGGATGGGCATAGATTTGTCTTTCTCGTCTGCTTTCCATCCTCAGACTAATGGCCAGACCGAGCGGACGAATCAGACCTTGGAGACATATTTGAGGTGTTTTGTGTCTGCAGATCAGGATGATTGGGTTGCTTTTTTGCCTTTAGCGGAGTTTGCCCTCAATAATCGGGCCAGCTCTGCCACCTTGGTGTCTCCCTTTTTCTGTAATTCGGGGTTTCATCCTCGATTTTCTTCTGGTCAGGTGGAATCTTCGGATTGTCCTGGAGTGGATGCTGTGGTGGAGAGGTTGCATCAGATTTGGGGGCAGATAGTGGACAATTTGAAGTTGTCCCAGGAGAAGACTCAGCTTTTTGCCAACCGCCGGCGTCGGGTTGGTCCTCGGCTTTGTGTTGGGGACTTGGTGTGGTTGTCTTCTCGTTTTGTCCCTATGAGGGTTTCTTCTCCCAAGTTTAAGCCTCGGTTCATCGGCCCGTACAAGATATTGGAGATTCTTAACCCTGTGTCCTTCCGTTTGGACCTCCCTGCATCTTTTTCTATTCATAATGTTTTTCATCGGTCATTATTGCGCAGGTATGAGGTACCGGTTGTGCCTTCCGTTGAGCCTCCTGCTCCGGTGTTGGTTGAGGGCGAGTTGGAGTACGTTGTGGAAAAAATCTTGGACTCCCGTGTTTCCAGACGGAAACTCCAGTATCTGGTCAAATGGAAGGGATACGGTCAGGAGGATAATTCTTGGGTGACTGCCTCTGATGTTCATGCCTCCGATTTGGTCCGTGCCTTTCATAGGGCTCATCCTGATCGCCCTGGTGGTTCTGGTGAGGGTTCGGTGCCCCCTCCTTGAGGGGGGGGTACTGTTGTGAAATTGGATTTTGGGCTCCCCCGGTGGCCACTGGTGGAATTGAACTGGTGTGCATCATCCTCTCTGTTCACCTGTTTCCATCAGGATGTGGGAGTCGCTATTTAGCCTTGCTCCTCTGTCACTTCCATGCCGGTCAACATTGTAATCAGAAGCCTTTCTGTGCATGTTCCTGCTGCTAGACAACTCCCAGCTAAGTTGGACTTAGTCCTTGTTTGTTTTTGCATTTTGTTCCAGTTCACAGCTGTAGTTTCGTTTCTGTGTCTGGAAAGCTCTTGTGATCTGAAATTGCCACTCTGATGTTATGAGTTAATACTAGAGTCTTAAAGTAATTTCAGGATGGTATTTTGATAGGGTTTTCAGCTGACCATGAAAGTGCCCTTTCTGTCTTCCTGCTATCTAGTAAGCGGACCTCAATTTTGCTAAACCTATTTTCATACTACGTTTGTCATTTCATCTAAAATCACCGCCAATATTTGTGGGGGCCTCTGTCTGCCTTTCGGGGAAATTTCTCTAGAGGTGAGCCAGGACTATATTTTCCTCTGCCAGGATTAGTTAGTCCTCCGGCCGGCACTGGGCGTCTAGGGATAAAACGCAGGCTACGCTACCCGGCTACTGTTAGTTGTGCGGCAGGTTTAGTTCATGGTCAGTTTAGTTTCCATCCTTCCAAGAGCTAGTTCTTATGTTTGCTGGGCTATGTTCTCTTGCCATTGAGAACCATAACAGCCCCTGTACTCCTCCTTGGTCAGACGTCACCTGGAATACTGTGTCCAGTTCTGGTCAATATATTTATGAAAAAAACATTGAAAAACTGGAGAAAGGTAAGAGAAGAGCTACCAGGATGGTAAGCGGACTGCAAACTATGTCCTATGAGGAACAGTTAATGGATCTGGGAATGTTTAGCTTGCAAAAAAGAAGCCTAAGAGGAGACTTGATAGATGTCTGCAAATATCTGAAGGGCTGTCACAGTGTAGAAGGATCATCCTTATTCTCATTTGCACATGGAAACACAAGAAGCAATGGAATGAAACTGAATGGGAGATTATACAGATTAGATATTAGAAAAAACTTTTTGACAGTGAGGCACCTCAATGAGTGGAACAGTCTGCCACGAAATGTGGTGAGTTCTCCTTAAATGTAAGTCTTCCAACAGAGGCTGGACAGACATCTGTCTGAGATGGTTTAGTGAATCCTGCTTTGAGCAGAGGGTTGGACATGATGACACTGGAGGCCCTTTCAACTCTAACATTCTAGGATACTATAAGTGCTTTTCTCTCCCATTCACAAGCCAGAAAGTAAGAGACCAAGGACTGAGCTTCTCCATTGCAGCTTCTGAGAGACGCTGAGACTTGAGTGTTTCTCTTCTCCCATAAACAGCCATGATTATTGCAGGACTTTTGCGCGGCCACTTCCTTACTTCTTTTTCTCTCTACGCAGATGGCCACAGAGTTGGCCGCATGATGTACCATTGACAGTTACCTATTCCTGGCTACGGTGCTACTGGACACTCCTCTACTCTCTAGTGTAAACAGGATCTGAGAATGCAATGGCGCAGTAAGGGCAACTCACAATGACTCACAACGGGTATTTACAAAACAAATAGCAAAAGATAGCAGTGATAACAGACGAATAGGAAATGGTGCAGATAACATCCACAGGCAGATCAATACACTGCAGTAATACTGTATCTCTCTCCCTAAATGCTACCATCTTGAAGTTATAGTTGCCTTCCTTTCTCTAACTTGAGGCACTCCTTAGACTCGCCTTCTATGAATACTGGCTATTTACCTTATTCTAGGCTGTTTTTATCATCATTTGTGTTATTTTAGCACTGTGGAGTCTTCGTCTTTCTTTGGCTCACACTCACCATTAGGCTGCCTTCGTAAGTACATGTTTGCAGTACGTGTGGCATGGGTGAAAAAAGCGGATGCTTATTATTATTTATTTATATGGCACCATTAATTCCATGGTGCTGTACAAGAGGTTATATACAGGATTATAGATAACGTTTACAGTAAACAGATTTACAATGACAGACTGGTACAGAGGGGAGAGGACCCTGTCCTTGCGAACTTACATTCTACGGGATGATGGGGAGGAGACAGAAGGTCGGGGGAGTGACAGCTCTGATGATGGTGAGGCTGCAGCTCTGGCGGTTGGTGAGGCGGCAGCTCTGGCGGTTGGTGAGGCAGCAGCTCTGGCGGTTGGTGATGCAGCAGGTCTGGTGGTGGTGAGGCTGCAGCTCTGACGGTTGGTGAGGCGGCAGCTCTGGTGGTTGGTGAGGCGGCGGCTCTGGCGGTTGGTGAGGCAGCAGCTCTGGTGGTGGTGAGGCTGCAGCTCTGGCGGTTGGTGAGGCGGCAGCTCTGGCGGTTGGTGAGGCGGCAGCTCTGGCGGTTGGTGAGGTGGCAGCTCTGGCGGTTGGTGAGGTGGCAGCTCTGGCGGTTGGTGAGGCGGCAGCTCTGGCGGTTGGTGAGGCAGCAGCTCTGGTGGTGGTGAGGCTGCAGCTCTGGCGGTTGGTGACGCGGCAGCTCGGGTGGTTGGTGACGCGGCAGCTCTGGCGGTTGGTGACGTAGCAGCTCTGGCGGTTGGTGAGGTGGCAGCTCTGGCAGTTGGTGAGGCAGCAGCTCTGGTGGTAGTGAGGCTGCAGCTCTGGCGGTTGGTGACGCGGCAGCTCGGGCGGTTGGTGACGCGGCAGCTCGGGCGGTTGGTGACGCGGCAGCTCTGGTGGTCGGTGAGGCGGCAGCTCGGGTGGTGGAGAGGCGGCAGCTCGGGTGGTTGGTGAGGCGGCAGAATGCTTATTGCAGGCTGTAGGCTTTCCTGAAGAGATGGGTTTTCAGGTTCCGTCTGAAGGATCCGAGGGTGGTGGATAATTGGACGTTTTGAGGCTTATATCCTATGGCACATGGATATTTTTCCCGATTATGCCTTTCATTCACAGGGCTCAATTTTCTCCCTTGAGATCTTGCTAACTCTGAACTGGCAGTTTCTTTATGTAATCCCTCAGCGCCCACTGGGCCTTATGTTAGCAGTTCTCAGTCTCGATGGGAAGTAACCTGAGCAATTGTATGTTTTGTTTTTCTTAGGGATTCACGTCGTTTGCTATATTTATATTTTTTTCCAAGTCCCATTTTTCCCACAGTGCATTGGCTTATACTGTTCATCTGTCACTTTCCACCATTTTATTGGAGGCTATTCCTTTACCCTATCTTTTTATCTTGTTTTTTTATTCTTTTGTAAACCAATAAAGATATACCTGTGAGATATACCTCATTTTTTCTAGTTTCCTTCAATTCTTATGGCTATGGTACTCTCCATAATAGATTATGTTATGCTCAGTATTTTGAAGTGGATTTAGGCTTCCTTAATTTTGGACTATTGGAATACTTACAACCTCGCCTAATTCCACCGAAGCCCTCAATCTTCTGTAATAAATCAAAAATAATAAAATAACAAAATACCATACCTGTCTGTCGTTCTGTCCCACACCGTAATCCATGTCTGGGGGAAAAACAGTCTTCAATCTGGACGGTTCCAAGATGCGACCGTCCAGGCTGAGAACCACTGGGGAATGAACTGCTGTGAGTGCAGCCTCAGTGACAGGAGGTGACGTCATCAAGGTTACCTACGGTCACTGAGGCTCCGTTCCTAGCCAGGCTGAACTGCGGTCACCTCGGTGAGATCCCCACTAGCACCATGAGAAAAACTTGCACGGTGCTAGGGGGGATATAAGTATGGTTTAATTGAGATTATTAAAGGAGTCTGTCACTTTTTCAATTAAAGGACTTTATTATGGCTGTGTCTTTATTTATAATACAACTATAGGATTAGTAATGGATAGGTGTCTTATAGACGCCTCTCCATTACTAAGCCATGGGCTTGATGTCACCTGACAATACAAAGGTGACATCAACCCCACAAATATGAACCCCACTTGCCACCGCTTCAGGGCAAGTGAGAAGAGCCGGGCAAAGCGCCCGAATTGGTGCATCTAATAGATGTGCCTTTTCTGGGCAGCTGTGGGCTGCTCTTGTTAGGCTGGGGGGGAAATATTCATGGCCACTTACCAGCCTGAGAATACCAGCCCCCAAATGTCTGCTTTAGCAAGGCTGGTTGTCAAAAATGGGGGGGACCCATTTTTAAATTATTTAAATAATTAAAAAATACGGCCTCTAATCTTGATAACTAGCCTTGCTGAAGCTGACAGCTGAGGGCTGCAGCCCCCAGCTGTGAGTTTTGCCTGGCTGGTTAACAAAAATACAGGGGAACCCACTCCTGTTTTTTCTTATTATTTATTTACAGCGCAGGAGCGGCTGATAAATTTTTCCATCCGCTGCTCCGGCTCTCGCTGTTATTAGCGGCAGCAGGTTTCGGATGATGGGAGCAGTTGCTCCATCAGCTGATACCAATGACCGGAGGTAAACATTTTATCTCCGATCACAGCTGAGTGCTCAAGTGGCTCTCTGACCGGCAGGGATGATTTCACCGCCGATCAGAAGCGGTGTTTGCCACGCTGTTATGCACATGACAGCATGGCAAACACCTGGTGTTAGGGCACTCGAACCCAAACATTAACATGGACTTCCTGGTGAAGTCTGTGATCGGTGTCCGTGCCCAAACAGTAGGTGTTCGGTACAGATGCTGAACTTTACTGTTCAGGTTCACCCATCTCTAGACATCAACCCCACACATATTACCCTACTTGCCACCGCTACAGGGCAAATGGGAAGAGCCAAAGCACAAGCATTGGCGCATCAAATAGATGTGCCCTTTCTGGGTTTCTGGGCGGCTGTGGACTGCTATTTTTAGGCTGGGGGAGTCAATATACATTGCCCCTTACCAGCCTGAGAATACTAGTCCCGAGCGGTCTGCTTTAGCTTGGTTGGCTGTCAAAAATAGGGGGGCCCCAAACATTTTTTTAAATTATTTAAATAATTTAGAAAAAACATCGTGGAACCCCTCTATTCTTGATAACCAGCCTTGCTAAAGCTGACAGCTGAGCGTTGCAGCCCACAGCTGGCAGTTTTGCCTGGCTGGTTATCAAAAATACAAGGGAACCCACGCTGTTTTTTTAATTAATTTATTTATTTACAGCACAGGCGGTGGCTGATGAATACTCACATCAGTAGCCAGCCACCTGCTCTCACTGTTATTAGCAGCAGCAGGTGTAGGCTAATAGGAGTAATAGTCCCATCAGCCACCGCCTGCTCTCACTGTTATCACTTGAATATAACTGTCAATTATGAGCAGTCTTCAGTGCCCGGCGCCGGTGAACAGTGCTAACTATCGCTGCTTCCCAGGCACCGGACCGTGCCACACAGATGACATCCCTGTGTGTCATCCGTTTGCACGTGTGCAGGACGTTTTGAGGCCTGTGCTGCTGTTAAAAAATGGACATGTCAGCCTGCTTTGCTCACGGACAAACGGTCAGTGGAAACACACTGATAAGTGCACAGACCCATTCACTTGAATGGGTCAACATGTGTAAGTGTCTCCGTTACATGCGAAAACTGTCACTCATACCCGAGATACGGACGTCTGAAAGAGCCCTTACTCTGTTTGCTATTTGCATACTTGTACTCTTCACCTGTTTGTTTGTAAAATTAATAAAACATTGATTTTGAAAAAAAAGTTATGACTACTGAAATGCAGAAGAAAAAAAATGAAAAATAAAATATGTTATTAAGTCCCTTTTAGACTTGATTAAAAAATAAAAATATCGTAGTTGCCATGTTTTTTTTCATTATTTGTTTTAGCTAATTTTATATATAGTATATTGGAAATCCTACAAATGAAGGATCGAACATCACATTTACCATCAGTCCTGAATGTGCTTGGACAATCCTTGGAACTTGACCACAAAAAGGTGTGAGGCTTATTAAAGCTGAAAGGGGGCATTTTAAGGGTGTCTTTGTTGGTTTGGGGGGTGCTCCTAGGGGGTGGAACTCAACTGTCCTGAATTTTAAGTGGAAAAATTAGGAAAAAACCAAGGCAGATGGTTCTGATTCAGTGAAAATTCTAGTTAATGTCTTCCTTTTTATGCAGAAAACTTCATGGACTTTTTGGGTGTCGGGGTCTTTTATGTTTGGCAATTCTTGTTGATTCGTAACATTTTCAGTAAGAATTTTTTGACAGTCTGGGATAGGTGACATAAATATATAGTTATACCTATCAGTTTCATATTGTTTTTTTCCCCCAATGACAGTGTCAAAGTGGAAGCAATTTGCATAATAGGCTTCTTCTGTGTGTAAGATCAAAGGAATAAAGCACATGGGGTCTGAAATGACAAAACTTGTGCTCTTCACATAATTGCTTTAAGTAGGAAAAATTCAAGCGTGGAAGGAAAAATACATATCAAAGAAAGTGTTTAAAGGGTTTCATGTATTTTATCTGACAGCAGGACTTGTTATCCTTTATGGAATTGGTAAAATAGAGAGATTCATGAGACTTATTGCGGAGAGGACTGAAAGGACCGTATTTAAATGTGAAATTGTCCTCTTTGAAGGGAGAGCGGTGATGCATATTTCATGAGCCACTCTCTGCGGATTACACTTCTAGGTTGTATATTTTCATAGAAGTAAATTACGGTACTACCACTCCCTTGCATGTGCACTTATTTGTACATTTTCTGTATTGCCAGAAAAAATACCTATTGTTTCAATTAAGTTTTAATGCTAAACAAGATTTTTTGCTAATATTTTTGTTGTTTTTCTACTTTGTCTGACATTGCTTAACTATAGATAAGGCTGAAATCTTTCAGTTTTCATTCCGACCATTAACCTAACAATGACAGGTAACACCTATATATAAATATCACAGGATCCACCATTCGCAATAGATGATATCACAGCTCACCTCCTCCTGTTCAATGACTGATAACACCTCTATATACAGTAGATAACACAGGATCCACCATTCACAATAGGTGATATCACAGCTCACCTCCTCCTCCTGTACAATGACTGATAACACATCTATATACAGTAGATAACACAGGATCCACCATTCACAATAGGTGATGTCACAGCTCACCTCCTCCTCCTGTACAATGACTGATAACACCTCTATATACAGTAGATAACACAGGATCCACCATTCACAATAGGTGATAGCACAGCTCACCTCCTCCTCCTGTACAATGACTGATAACACCTCTATATACAGTGGATAACACAGGATCCACCATTCACAATAGGTGATGTCACAGCTCACCTCCTCCTCCTGTACAATGACTGATAACCCCTCTATATACAGTGGATAACACAGGATCCACCATTCACAATAGGTGATGTCACAGCTCACCTCCTCCTGTATAATGACTGATAACACCTCTATATACAGTAGATAACACAGGATCATCCATTCACAATAGGTGATGTCACAGCTCTCCTCTTCCTCCTGTACAATGACTGATAACGCCTCTATATACAGTAGATAACACAGGATCCACCATTCACAATAGCTGATATCACAGCTCACCTCCTCCTCCTGCACCATGACTGATAACACCTCTATTTACAGTAGATAACACAGGATCCACCATTCACAGTAGGTGATGTCAGAGCTCACCTCCTCCACCTGTACAATGACTGATAACAACTCTATATACAGTAGATAACACGGGATAAACCATTCACAAAAGGAGATATCACAGCTCACCTCCTCCTCCTGCACAATGACAGATAACACCTCTTTATACAGTAGATAACACAGGATCCACCATTCACAATAGGTGATGTCACAGCTCTCCTAATCCTCTTGTACAATGACTGATAATGCCTCTATATACAGTAGATAACACAGGATAAACCATTCACAATAGGAGATATCACAGCTCACCTCCTCCTCCTGTACAATGACTGATAACACCTCTATATACAGTAGATAACACAGGATCCACCATTCGCAATAGGTGATGTCACAGCTCACCTTATCCTAATGTACAATGACTGACACCTCTATATACAGAGGATAACACAGGATCCACCATTCACAATAGGTGATGTCACAGCTCTCCTCCTGTACAATGACTGATAACACCTCTATTTACAGTAGATAACACAGGATCCACCATTCACAATAGGTGATATCACAGCTCACCTCCTCCTCCTGTACAATGACTGATAACTCCTCTATATACAGTAGATAACACAGGATCCACCATTCACAATAGGTGATGTCACAGATAACCTCCTCCTCCTGTACAATGACTGATAACACCTCTATATACAATAGATAACACAGGATAAACCATTCAGAATAGGTGATGTCACAGCTCACGTCCTCCTCTTGTACAATGACTGGTAACACCTCTATAAACAGTAGATAACACAGGATCCACCATTCACAATAGGTGATGTCACAGCTCTCCTCCTCCTCCTGTACATTGACTGATAATGCCTCTATATACAGTAGATAACACGGGATAAACCATTCACAAAAGGAGATATTACAGCTCACCTCCTCCTCCTGCACAATGACAGATAACACCTCTATATACAGTAGATAATACAGGATCCACCATTCACAATAGGTGATTTCACAGCTCACCTCCTCCTGCACAATGACTGATAACACCTCTATATACAGTAGATAACACAGGATCCACCATTCACAATAGATGTCACAGCTCACCTCCTCCTCCTGTACAATGACTGATAACACCTCTATATACAGTAGATAACACAGGATCCACCATTCACAATAGATGTCACAGCTCACCTCCTCCTCTTGTACAATGACTGATAACGCCTCTATATACAGTAGATAACACAGGATAAACCATTCACAATAGGAGATATCACAGCTCACCTCCACCTCCTGTACAATGACTGATAAGTGATAACACCTCTATATACAGTAGATAACACAGGATCCACCATTCACAATAGGTGATATCACAGCTCACCTCCTCCTCCTGTACAATGACTGATAACACCTATATATACAGTAGATAACACAGGATCCACCATTCACAGTAGGTGATGTCAGAGCTCACCTCCTCCTCCTGTACAATGACTGATAACACCTCTATATACAGTAGATAACACAGGATAAACCATTCAGAATAGGAGATGTCACAGCTCACCTCCTCCTCTTGAACAATGACTGGTAACACCTCTATATACAGTAGATAACACAGGATCCACCATTCACAATAGGTGATGTCACAGCTCTCCTCCTCCTCCTGTACAATGACTGATAATGCCTCTATATACAGTAGATAACACTGGATAAACCATTCACAAAATGAGATATCACAGCTCACCTCCTCCTCTTGCACAATGACAGATAACACCTCTATATACAGTAGATAATACAGGATCCACCATTCACAATAGGTGATGTCACAGCTCACCTCCTCCTGTACAATGACTGATAATGCCTCTATATACAGTAGATAACACAGGATCCACCATTCACAATAGGTGATATCACAGCTCACCTCCTCCTCCTGCACAATGACAGATAACACCTATATATACAGTAGATAACACAGAATCCAACATTCACAGTAGGTGATGTCAGAGCTCACCTCCTCCACCTGTACAATGACTGATAATACCTCTATATACAGTAGATAACACAGGATCCAACATTCACAATAGGTGATGTCACAGCTCACCTCCTCCTCCTGTACAATGACTGATAACACCTCTATATACAGTAGGTAACAGGATCCACCATTCACAATAGGTGATGTCACAGCTCACCTCCTCCTCCTGTACAATAACTGATAACACCTCTATATACAGTAGGTAACAGGATCCACCATTCACAATAGGTGATGTCAGAGCTCACCTCCTCCACCTGTACAATGACTGATAACACCTCTATATACAGTAGATAATACAGGATCCTGTCATGATCTCTGCAGACAGAGATCATAGCAAGCCTATAGAGGGACAAGCTCTCGGAAGATGGAACTATACTGACCATGAACTAAGCCTGCCGCGCAACTAGAAATAGCCAGGTAGCATTTCCTATTTATCGCTAGATGCCCAGCTCTGGCCTAAGACCTAAATAGCTAGCAGAGGGAAATATAAGACCTGGCTCACCTCTAGAGAAATATTCCAAAGAAGACAGTAGCCCCCCACATATAATGACGGTGAGTTCAGATGAAACAACAAACGCAGCAGGAAAATAGTCATAGCAAATTTGAGGTCCGCTTACTAGATAGCAGAAGACAGATAGTATACTTTCATGGTCAGCAGAAAAACACTAACAAAACACCATCCAGAGATTACCTTAAACTCTGGCATTAACTCATAACGCCAGAGTAGCAATCCCTGATCAACGAGAGCTTTCCAGACACAGTAACAAAACTTCAGCTGTGAACTGGAACAAATAGGCAAAACAAAACATGGACAAAAGTCCAACTTATCTAGTAGTTGTCTAGAAGCAGGAACAAGCACTGAGAGGCATCAGATAACATTGTTGACCGGCAAGAAACCACCAGAGAAATGAGCTTAAATAGCGACACCCACTACTGATGGAACCAGGTGAAACAGGAAAGAGGATGACAAGTCCAATTCCACAAGCGGCCACCGGGGGAGCCCAGAATCCAAATTCACAACAGGATCCACCATTCACAATAGGTGATATCACAGCTCACCTCCTCCTCCTGCACCATGACTGATAACACCTCTATATACAGTAGATAACACAGGATCCACCATTCACAATAGGTGATGTCACAGCTCACCTCCTCCTGCACAATGACTGATAACACCTCTATATACAGTAGATAACACAGGCTCCACCATTCACAATAGGAGATATCACAGCTCACCTCCTCCTCCTGTACAATGACTGATAACACCTCTATATACAGTAGATAACACAGGATCCACCATTCACAATAGGTGATATCACAGCTCACCTCCTCCTCCTGTACAATGACTGATAACACCTCTATATACAGTAGATAACACAGGATAAACCATTCAGAATAGGTGATGTCACAGCTCACCTCCTCCTCTTGAACAATGACTGGTAACACCTCTATATACAGTAGATAACACAGGATCCACCATTCACAATAGGTGATGTCACAGCTCTCCTCCTCCTCCTGTACAATGACTGATAATGCCTCTATATACAGTAGATAACACTGGATAAAGAATTCACAAAAGGAGATATCACAGCTCACCTCCTCCTCCTGCACAATGACAGATAACAGCTCTATATGCAGTAGATAATACAGGATCCACCATTCACAATAGGTGATGTCACAGCTCACCTCCTCCTGCACAATGACTGATAACACCTCTATATACAGTAGATAACACAGGATCCACCATTCACAATAGGTGATGTCACAGCTCTCCTCCTCCTCTTGTACAATGACTGATAAGTGATAACACCTCTATATACAGTAGATAACGCAGGATAAACCATTCACAATAGGAGATATCACAGCTCACCTCCTCCTCCTGTACAATGACTGATAACACCTCTATATACAGTAGATAACACAGGATCCACCATTCACAATAGGTGATATCACAGCTCACCTCCTCCTCCTGCACAATGACAGATAACACCTATATATACAGTAGATAACACAGAATCCACCATTCACAGTAGGTGATGTCAGAGCTCACCTCCTCCACCTGTACAATGACTGATAACACCTCAATATACAGTAGATAACACAGGATCCACCATTCACAATAGGTGATGTCACAGCTCACCTCCTCCTCCTGTACAATGACTGATAACACCTCTATATACAGCAGATAACACAGGATCCACCATTCACAATAGGTGATGTCACAGCTCACCTCCTCCTCCTGTACAATGACTGATAACACCTCTATATACAGTAGATAACACAGGATCCACCATTCACAATAGGTGATATCACAGCTCACCTCCTCCTCCTGTACAATGACTGATAACACCTCTATATACAGTAGATAACACAGGATCCACCATTCACAATAGGTGATATCACAGCTCACCTCCTCCTCCTGTACAATGACTGATAACACCTCTATATACAGTAGATAACACAGGATCCACCATTCACAATAGGTGATGTCACAGCTCACCTCCTCCTCCTGTACAATGACTGATAACACCTCTATATACAGTAGGTAACAGGATCCACCATTCACAATAGGTGATGTCACAGCTCACCTCCTCCTGTACAATGACTGATAACACCTCTATATACAGTAGGTAACAGGATCCACCATTCACAATAGGTGATATCACAGCTCACCTCCTCCTGTACAATGACTGATAACACCTCTATATACAGTAGATAACACAGGATCCACCATTCACAATAGATGATGTCACAGCTCACCTCCTCCTCCTCCTGCACAATGACTGATAGTACCTCCATATATAGTAGATAAGTCATTTTCTGATATCACATGCCCTCTAAGTAGGAGACATGATATGTTCTCTTGTATTTCCTTTTTTCCTTATACCTGTAGATAAAGTTTTCTGAAGGTGAAGGATCCTTTAACATTGATTTATGCAAAATATCGTTCTCCTTGTAATTCCTTTTACTACATAAAGCCATGATATGATAAAAAGTGTGCAATTTAATCATTTCATCACACAACATAAAAAGGGATCATGCCATTAGTAATCAAAGTGAGTTAATTGAAAAATGTAAAAATCAAAATAACATGAAAATATATAAATCAAAGCTAATGAACCAGCAAGACTTTCATCATAAAGCGCGACAATTGACACTACCAGCCTGAGTTTTTTGACACATAATAAAGAGGTTGGCCACTATTTATTATGTTGATAGCCTATCAATATCTGATTGGCGGGGGTATGACTAATCAGCTGTTACCAGATGTTCTCAGACACATGTTCTGAAACACAGCAGTTCCATCATTTGCATAGTGGCCATGGCAGAATACTGCAGATCCACAGCTATTCAAATAGTGGTCACAGCCAGTTACTATAGATCCACCCCCTATCCGAATGGTGGCCCAGCCGGGTACTGCAGATATACCCTATATTCAAATAGTGGTCATGGCCGGGTACTGCAGTTCCTCCACCTATTCAAGTAGTGGCCATGGCTCGGTACTTCAGACACACCCCCTAATTAAATAGTGGCCGCTGCCGGGTTCCACAGATCCACTACTTATTCAAATAGTTCCTGCAGCTGGGTACTGCAGATCAACTTTGTAAGGGGTGAATCTGCAGTACCTAGTCGCAACAGTATTAATGGAGCTGCTGTGTTTTGGCAGCATCTGAGAACTTAAAGGGAACCTGTCACCCCTCCCTGGCGTTTTTAACTAAAAGAGCCACCTTGTGCAGCACTAATGCTGCATTCTGTGAAGATGGCTCTTCTTTTTGTGCTCCCTTCCAAAGCTGCAATATTAATTTTTATAATTTTCGCGCCATACCTTTAGTCTGTTCGGGGGGGCTGCCCTTCGACTCACATCACCTGATGGAATTCATCTCGTGCCTGCGTGTATCCGAGGCCCGAGTGTGTTCTTATTTATTCACACTGTGGGGCGGGATCTCAGGCCTCTGCTACGCGCAGGTTGAGATGAATTCCATCAGGTGATGTGAGTCAAAGGGCAGCGCAAACGGCACATGCCCGACAAAGGAAAGCACAGCGCAGGTGCTGGGTACGTTACTGAAGGCAGAGGAGGCAGCGCCCGGCACACGGAGGGGGCTGACTGATGGCTGAGGCAGTTGTGTCCGGGGGAAAAGACATGCCCCCCGGACAGACTAAAGGTATGGCGCGAAAGTGATAAAACTTAATATTGCAGCGTTGGAAGGGAGCACAAAAAGAAGAGCGACCTTCACAGAATGCAGCATTAGTGCTGCACAAAGTGGCTCTTTTAGTTAAAAACGCCAGAGGGGTTGTGACAGGTTCCCTTTAAGGCTGTCGCCCCCAATCAAAAAAATGATTGTCTGGGGCGCTGGCTGTTGCACTCCCATCGATCAGATAGGCTATTGACTAGAGATGACTGAATATTTCAATGTTCGGTTCGGATTACGATCGCTGAATTTGCAATATTTGCCGAACATAACTGAACACAATTCAGGTCAATGGGAGGCAAAAACAAACATATACATAACACCTTCAAATGGCTCCAAAACCTGCCAAAACACATCAAATTAGGGGGAGACACCAGGAAAGTAGCATCAATTCACCCACAGTACAAATTGTAGCATGGTACGGCAGCATTCAGCCATGTGTGAGGTATCATTTATACCTTTGAATTGAACGTCAAAGTAAGACGAGGTGGGTGAGGGTCGGTGTAGGCTGTCATGAATCCCAATGGCTAGGGATAGCACAGGACAAGCAAAGTACAAATATATTACGGACGAGCTCTAGGGTGATGGAACCTGGGCTGACCGCTGCCATACGCCTGACAAACGCAACTAGAGATAGCCAGGGAGCGTGCCTACATTGGTTCTAGACGCCACGCACCAGCCTAAGAGCTAACTAGCACTGCAGAGAAAATAAAGACCTCACTTGCCTCCAGCGGAATGAACCCCAAAAGATATAGTTGCCCCCCACATGTATTGACGGTGAAATGAGAGGAAGGCACACACATAGAGATGATATATATAGTTTTAGCAAATTGAGGCCCGCTGTAAACTAGAAAGCAGAACGATACAAAAGGGGACTGAGCGGTCAGCAAAAAACCCTAATCAAAAAAACCATCCTGAGATTACAAGAACCCATGTGCCAACTCATGGCACATGGGGAGAACCTCAGTCCACTAGAGCTACCAGCTAGCATAGAGACATAATAAGCAAGCTGGACAAAAAACCAAACAACTGAAAATCAGCACTTAGCTTATCCTAAAAGATCTGGGAGCAGGTAGGCAGGAACCAAACAGAGCACATCTGAATACATTGATAGCCGGCAAGGGAAATGACAGAAAGGCCAGGTAAAATAGGAAACACCCAGCCACTGATGGACAGGTGGAAACCAAGGCCGCAACCCACCAAAGTCACCCAGTACCAGCAGTAACCACCAGAGGGAGCCCACAAACAGAATCCACAACAGTACCCCCCCCTTGAGGAGGGGTCACCGAACCCTCACGAGAACCCCCAGGGCGATCAGGGTGAGCTCTATGGAAGGCGCGGACCAAATCAGTTGCATGAACATCGGAGGCGACCACCCAGGAATTATCCTCCTGACCATAACCCTTCCACTTAACCAAATACTGGAGTTTGCGTCTGGAAACACGAGAATCCAAGATCTTCTCAACAACATACTCCAATTCTCCCTCCACCAGCACTGGAGCAGGAGGCTCAACCGAAGGAACAACGGGCACCTCATACCTCCGCAACAACGACCGATGGAACACATTATGAATAGCAAACGATGCTGGGAGATCCAAACGAAAAGATACAGGGTTAAGAATCTCCGAGATCCTATAAGGACCGATGAACCGAGGCTTGAACTTAGGAGAAGAGACCTTCATAGGGACAAAACGAGAAGACAACCACACCAAATCCCCAACAAAAAGTCGGGGACCCACGCGGCGACGGCGATTAGCAAACTGCTGAGTCTTCTCCTGAGATAACTTCAAATTGTCCACCACCTGATTCCAAATCTGATGTAGCCTGTCCACCACCACGTCCACTCCAGGACAATCCGAAGGCTCCACCTGACCAGAGGAAAAACGAGGATGAAACCCCGAATTACAAAAAAAAGGAGAGACCAACGTGGCCGAACTAGCCCGATTATTAAGAGCAAATTCGGCCAGTGGCAAAAAAGCAACCCAGTCATCTTGATCAGCAGAAACAAAACACCTCAAATAAGTTTCCAAGGTCTGATTAGTTCGCTCCGTCTGGCCATTCGTCTGAGGATGGAATGCAGACGAGAAAGACAAATCAATGCCCATCTTGGCACAAAACGTCCGCCAAAATCTAGACACAAACTGGGATCCCCTGTCAGAAACGATATTCTCCGGAATCCCATGCAAACGAACCACGTTCTGAAAAAATAAAGGGACCAACTCAGAGGAGGAAGGCAACTTAGGCAAGGGCACCAAATGAACCATCTTAGAAAAGCGGTCACACACAACCCAGATAACGGACATTTTCTGTGAAACCGGGAGATCAGAAATAAAATCCATGGAAATGTGCGTCCAAGGCCTCTTCGGGATGGGCAAGGATAACAACAACCCACTGGCCCGAGAACAGCAAGGCTTAGCTCGAGCACACACTTCACAAGACTGCACAAAGGTACGCACATCCCTAGACAAGGAAGGCCACCAAAAAGACCTGGCCACCAAGTCTCTAGTACCAAATATTCCAGGATGACCAGCCAACACAGAAGAATGGACCTCGGAGATGACTCTACTGGTCCAATCATCCGGAACAAACAGTCTTTCTGGTGGACAACGATCCGGTTTATCCACCTGAAACTCCTGCAATGCACGTCGCAAGTCTGGGGATACGGCGGACAATATTACCCCATCCCTAAGGATACCAGTAGGCCCAGAGTCTCCAGGAGAGTCAGGCACAAAACTCCTGGAAAGAGCATCTGCCTTCACATTCTTTGAACCTGGCAGGTATGAAACCACGAAATTGAAACGAGAAAAAAACAACGATCAACGAGCCTGTCTAGGATTCAAATGCCTGGCAGACTCAAGGTAAATGAGATTCTTGTGATCAGTCAAGACCACCACACGATGTTTAGCACCCTCAAGCCAATGACGCCACTTCTCAAATGCCCACTTCATGGCCAAAAGCTCCCGATTACCCACATCATAATTGCGCTCGGCGGGCGAGAATTTTCTAGAGAAGAATGCACATGGCTTCATCACCGAGCCATTAGAACTTCTCTGTGACAAAACCGCCCCCGCTCCAATCTCGGAAGCATCAACCTCAACCTGAAAAGGAAGTGAAACATCTGGTTGACACAACACAGGAGCAGAAGAAAACCGGCGCTTAAGTTCCTTAAAGGCCTCCACGGCCGCAGGAGACCAATCAGCAACATCAGCACCCTTTTTAGTCAAATCAGTCAAAGGTTTAACAATACTGAAAAAATTAGCAATGAACCGACGATAAAAATTAGCAAACCCCAAGAACTTCTGAAGGCTCTTAACAGATGTAGGTTGTGTCCAGTCACAAATCGCCTGAACCTTGACGGGATCCATCTCAATAGTAGAAGAAGAAAAAATGTACCCCAAAAAAAGAAATCTTCTGGACTCCGAAGAGACACTTTGAGCCCTTCACAAACAGAGAATTGGCCCGCAGAACCTGAAATACCTTCCTGACCTGTAGAACATGAGACTCCCAGTCATCAGAAAACACCAAAATATCATCCAAATACACAATCATAAACTTATCCAGATATTCACGGAAAATATTGTGCATAAAGGACTGAAAGACTGACGGAGCATTGGAGAGTCCAAAAGGCATTACCAAATACTCAAAATGGCCCTCAGGCGTATTAAATGCGGTTTTCCACTCATCACCCTGTTTTATCCGCACCAGATTATACGCACCGCGAAGATCTATCTTAGTGAACCACCTAGCCCCCCTAATGCGAGCAAACAAATCAGTCAATAATGGCAATGGATACTGATACTTGACTGTAATCTTATTCAGAAGGCGATAATCTATACAAGGCCTCAGGGAACCATCTTTTTTTGCCACAAAAAAAAAAACCTGCTCCCAGAGGGGACGAAGATGGACGAATATGTCCCTTTTCCAAGGACTCCTTAATATAATTCCGCATAGCAGTATGCTCTGGCAGTGACAGATTAAATAAACGACCCTTAGGGAACTTACTGCCAGGAATCAATTCTATAGCACAGTCACAATCTCTATGCGGAGGGAGCAAATTGAGCTTAGGCTCCTCAAAAACATCCCTATAGTCAGACAAAAACGCAGGGATCTCAGAAGGAGTAGATGAAGCGATTGAAATCGGAGGTGCATCATCATGAACCCCCTGACATCCCCAGCTTAACACAGACATTGCTTTCCAGTCCAGGACAGGATTATGAGTTTGTAACCATGGCAGACCAAGCACTAGTACATCATGTAAATTATAAAGTACAAGGAAGCGAATCACCTCCTGATGAACGGGAGTCATGCGCATGGTCACTTGTGTCCAATACTGCAGTTTATTCATAGCCAATGGTGTAGAGTCAATTCCCTTCAGAGGAATAGGAACTTCCAGAGGCTCCAGACCAAAACCGCAGCGTTTAGCAAATGACCAATCCATAAGACTCAGGGCAGCGCCGAATCCACATAGGCATCGACGGAAATGGAAGACAGTGAAAAAATCAGAGTCACAGACAAAATGAACTTAGGCTGCAGAGTACCAATGGCAAAAGATTTATCAACCCTTTTTGTGCGTTTAGAGCATGCTGATATAACATGAGCTGAATCACCACAATAGAAACACAATCCATTTTTCCGCCTATAATTCTGCCGTTCACTTCTGGACTGAATTCTATCACATTGCATAGTCTCAGGTGCCTGTTCAGAAGACACCGCCAACTGGTGCACGGGTTTGCGCTCCGGTAAACGCCGATCAATCTGAATGGCCATAGCCATAGACTCATTCAGACCTGTAGGCGTAGGGAACCCCACCATAATATCCTTAACGGCCTCAGAAAGACCATTTCTGAAGTTTGCAGCCAGGGCGCACTCATTCCACTGAGTAAGCACCGACCATTTCCGAAACTTCTGACAATATATCTCCGCTTCATCATGCCCCTGAGAGAGGGCTAATAAAGCCTTTTCAGCCTGAATCTCCAGGTTAGGTTCTTCATAGAGCAATCCCAATGCCAGAAAAAACGCATCCACACTGAGCAATGCAGGATCCCCTGGTGCCAATGCAAATGCCCAATTCTGAGGGTCGCCCCGCAGGAAAGATATTACAATCTTGACCTGTTGAGCAGGGTCTCCAGAGGAGCGAGATTTTAAAGAAAGAAACAATTTACAATTGTTCCTGAAATTCAGGAAGGTAGATCTATCTCCAGAAAAGAACTCTGGAATAGGAATTCTAGGTTCAGACATGGGAGTGTGAACAACAAAATCCTGTATGTTTTGAACTTTTGCCGCGAGATTACTCAGGCTGGAAGCCAAACTCTGGACATCCATGTTAAACAGCTAAGATCAGAGCCATTCAAGGGTTAAGAGGAGGTAAGAAGCAGCTAGACAGCAATTAAGGGCTAGGCAGCAAAACTCTGAAGGGAAAAAAAAAAAAATTCCCTTAAACACTTCTCTTTCTCCTGCTTCAGCCCAAACAATTAACACTTTGTGGGCCGGCTATACTGTCATGAATCCCAATGGCTAGGGATAGCACAGGACAAGCAAAGTACAAATATATTACGGACGAGCTCTAGGGTGATGGAACCTGGGCTGACCGCTGCCCTACGCCTGACAAACGCAACTAGAGATAGCCAGGGAGCGTGCCTACGTTGGTTCTAGACGCCACGCACCAGCCTAAGAGCTAACTAGCACTGCAGAGAAAATAAAGACCTCACTTGCCTCCAGCGGAATGAACCCCAAAAGATATAGTTGCCCCCCACATGTATTGACGGTGAAATGAGAGGAAGGCCCACACATAGAGATGATATATATAGTTTTAGCAAATTGAGGCCCGCTGTAAACTAGAAAGCAGAACGATACAAAAGGGGACTGAGCGGTCAGCAAAAAACCCTAATCAAAAAAACCATCCTGAGATTACAAGAACCCATGTGCCAACTCATGGCACATGGGGAGAACCTCAGTCCACTAGAGCTACCAGCTAGCATAGAGACATAATAAGCAAGCTGGACAAAAAACCAAACAACTGAAAATCAGCACTTAGCTTATCCTGAAAGATCTGGGAGCAGGTAGGCAGGAACCAAACAGAGCACATCTGAATACATTGATAGCCGGCAAGGGAAATGACAGAAAGGCCAGGTAAAATAGGAAACACCCAGCCACTGATGGACAGGTGGAAACCAAGGCCGCAACCCACCAAAGTCACCCAGTACCAGCAGTAACCACCAGAGGGAGCCCACAAACAGAATCCACAACAGTAGGCCTCCTGTGCTGGGAGCCCTGATACCATATGCAAAAGTTCAACCTGCTTTGATGCTCAGCCACACTCAGGTGGCACAAATATCAGTTTCGTAGACTACTATTGTCAGAAAAATCTAAGGATAGTAAAACGTGTAGTTGACTCAAAGAGGTTGGAGGCCTGACGTCTTGGAGGCATACTGCTAAAATACATTTGCAAAAATTAGTGGTAGACACACACAAACAAAGTGGCATCAATTTCACAAGTGTAGAAATAGTATAATAGGAATCGACATATATTCCACTACAGCTAACCCATCACATGGACACCCAACCAGGAGTGTTCACATTTCCAAAAATTAGGGCCTGACCAAAGAGGCATCAATTTCACAAGAGTGGAAATAGTATAGTAAGGACCGACACATCTTCCACTACAGCCAACCCAGCAGATGTAGACCAACCATGACTGTTCACATTTCTACAAATTTGTGTTAACATCTGCAGCAGCAGCAGGATCAGAAGCCACACTAAAGATATCACAGAGTGCAGTTATGCAAGATTAATGCAGTACACTAAAGAATGCAACATTGCCTAATCTGAACAGTCTGCGATTGGGGTGCAAAAGTCCTTGGAGATCCATGACTTGTTTATCTTGATGGAAGTTAGGCTTTCAGGGGACAGCCAGCTGTGCTTATCCGCCAGGACAATGCCAGCAGCATCGTTCGGGCACGATAAAACCTGCAAGGCATGTGAGGCAAGCTCAGGCCACTCATTCAATTTTAAAGACCAAAATCTGAAAGGGTCCAAACCCTCCCTGATGGTATTGATATTCAGTTCTAGATACTCCTGCACCATCCTCTCCATTTGTTCACTGTGTGTCAGGCTTGGACTCTGTTGTGCTTGTGCACAACCTGGTCTAAAAAAGTGTCAAAGGACTCACAGAAAGTACTTCTTCCACGTTCTGCTGCTAATAACGTTTTGGCGTGGACAAATTGATGTGCCGGAGGTTGGAAGCCTAGAGCTGCGATGTGCAGTGTCAGCCTCACTGCTGTTTTGCGGAAAACCTTTCTTAAGGTTGTGTAAAAGCGTGTTTCAATACTCCAGAATTTGCGGATCCATTTCCTCCAGGGTGGGAAGCATCTGGGAAAATTTGGTCTTATAATGTGGATCTAACAGAGTGGCAACCCAGTAGTCAGGACTATTTCAAGTCATAACTATATGGGATCATGTGCAGCAAGAAGGCACTCATATGTCGAGCTCTTCCATGAGGTCCAAGCCCATGCTGTGTTGGAGGCTGTGTAAAACTGATGCTTGTTTCCTCCGTCCCCTCCTGCCAACCACGAACAACAGAAAGGAGATGATTATCCTCTTCATCTCCTGACAGTTGCTTGCCCATCACCTCTTCCTCCTTCATTTGATGATCTTGTGAGTCGCCCGCCAGGACCGTGGGGTACTCGGTACCGGGTCCGGTGGTCATGGGGGGATGTCAAGTTGGGGACCCGATCCATGGCCCAGGGTGCCCATGTGAAAGGGGAAAGGTCTTTAAAGGGAATAAAGTTTGTGTTCTTGACGCCACCTGTGGTATTAGGTCAGAGGGGACTGACACTGATTTAAGGGGTCCACTGGGGTGATGTTATGGCAGCTAGATGGTATACCTTCCCACAGGTGAAGTGTATCCCCAGGGCTCCCAGTGTGTAGATGGAAGATGGTAAATGGCGCAGTAAGGAACGATGACACAGGTTTGCAGTCTCTTTACCTTGTTTACTGAAGACTTCAGGCAGCCGCAGTCGAGGACACCAGATCACAGGGCAGGCAGGGTCCGGCCGGCTTGGAGGCAAGTTGGGAGTCCGCTTATCCAGGTTGGAAATCAAAGCCTTCCTCTAGCGCCGTGGTGTTGTAGTCCCTTACTGCCTATGGCTGCAGATAAGGTCCACACAGATGTTCTTTCTCTGTCCCCAGTATAGGATAGGACTGGTGACTTGAGCCTGTTTATAGGGACTCTAGCAGGCCCCGGGCTCTAAGGGTGTCACCTTGCCTCCTGGGTATTAAGGCGGACAGGTAACTTGGAGTTCAGCTGTCCTGCTGGTCTCTGATGTAAGTCGTAGAGTCCGGGAGTCACCTAATAAATAGGATCAAAAGCTCCACCTTTAGGCCAGGAGTATGAATGTGTTGCATACTTGTGTTTACCTGGTGCCAGTTATCGCTTCTTGCCTCCAAATGTAACATCACTCTCCCTGTGAGGAAAGTAATGCTACTGTGACGACCAGGACCCTGGAGCACCTCAGTTGCACCTTCACTAACAGTTTGTCTGTTATCCCTAGCCCCCCTTGATCGCAGTAATCCACTCTCCTTTGGTACCCACCTGTGTGATGACAGTCTGGAACTTTGAGACAATGTTATCCCTTCCGCATCCTCCACTGCTTCCTCCTCTTCTTCTGGGATCACCATCTCCTCCCACAGGTGATTCAAAGTCTGCTCCAGCATAAAGATGACTGGAATAGTGATGGTGATGATGGCGGCGTCAGTGCTAACCATCTTAGTAGCCATTTCAAACCTGTGCAGAAGGGTGCAGAGGTCCTTAATCTGTGCCCACTCCATAAACATTATGCGCCACATTCGTACTGCGTTGGCCCAGGCTGCAGGACATGACAAACTGTGTCAGGGCTTGTTGCTATTGCCACAGACTCTGCAACATGTGCAGAGTGGAACTGTACCGTTTCAGCACATCACATATCAATGTGTTAACTGGCATGGACAAAGACCTCTGTATTGATGCAAGTCGTTGACCTGAGGGGTGTGAATGGCGGAAGCGAGCACACAGCTTCTGTGCTTTGTGCAGCAGCTTAGCCAGGCCACGATTAATAGCAGACAGAACGCTGTAGCACTGGGTTGAGGACGTGAGACATGCAAGGCACATATGTGAGCTTGCCTCACTGTAGGGCTGCAACCAGGTTCGCACCGTTATTGGACAAAGCCTTCCCTGAATGCAGGTTCAGCGGAGACAGCCATTGCTTAAACTCGGCTTGGAGAGACTGCCTGATTGCGGTGAGCCCTGGCTGTGCAGTACAGAGGTGGTGGAGATTTGTCTGCACAGAGGTTGAGAGCACAGGTGGAGGCCCTAGAGGAGGTAGGAGGTAGTGGTGGAGGCAGAAGCAGCAGAGGAAGTGTGAAATATAGAGGATTGTCCTTCAAGCTTTGGGGATTCCAAGACTTGTGGAGCAGCGCCTGCCAACACAGCCACCAGAGTCACCCAGTACCCAGTCTGCAAGATGTAATGCCCTTGGCAATGCTTACTCATCCAAGTGCCTGTGGTGAAATGCATCCTGGCAGACATAGATCTAGTCAAGGAATGGGTGATGTTGTCTGCGACATGCTGGTGTAGCGCTGGCACAGCTTTCTTAGAAAAGTAATGGCGATTGGGCAATTGATACTGGAGGATTGCAACGGCCATCAGCTTTTGGAAATTGTCTGTATTTACAAGGCGGAAAGGCAACATTTCGGTGGCCAACAGATTGGAGATGGTGGAGTTCAACCTCTTAGCTTTGTCATGTGTAGGAGGAAACAATCTTTTGCGTAACCACAACTGCCGGACCGTGGGCTGGCTGCAGTGCTGAGAGAGGGCGGAGTACAGTGAACTTGACAAACTGATGGACCGTGAGGGAAGTGCAGGCGGAGATGTTACAGTGGATTGAGAAAGTTGTGGTATGCTCATTCTCACAGATCAGTCAAAAATAGCAGGCACGTCCGCTTCTGTTACAGCTGATGGTAGGCTCTCAGTCAGCATGATTGGAACGGGTAAAGAACCCGAGGTTCTGCGGTCGAAGACCTGCATCTCAATATTTGGCACGGTAACAGAGGAGGAGGAAGAAACAGTAGATGCGATTGATGGGGCGGCTGATGGTTGATGAGGTCTGTTGGTCCGCATTTTAGCACAGTGGGATTCCCAGAATAATGCATGTTGATCGCGCATGTGAAGGTTCATTCATGTAGTAGTCAAATTATTGCAATTTTTCCCTCTACTCAGTTTTTTTTGCAAAGTTGGCAGATTATGTGAGTTGGCTCATCCTTTGCAGTGTCAAAAAAAGGCCCAGACTAGGCAACCCTTGCCGCCCCTGTGAGCTGCAGACCCGCAGACGCTGATGGTCACAGCCACAGTTGTGGCTGAGGATGCATTGCTCGTTTTGGCTACGTGTCCGCAACATACGGCGCATCGTAACCTCATATTCCTCCTCAGATGACCTTCTCAGCTGTGTGCCTCCGCGTTCACGCCAACTGGGATCTACCTCCTCATCATCATCTTCTGTGTTATCACATTCCTTGCCTTTGGAGTCACCCTCCTCCTCTTCCTGCCCTGACAGCATATTACAGTCCGCGTGAGCCTTAGATATCTGAGTCTCATCAGGATCACCTCCCCCTGGGGGTTAACATCTGGTGGTGTAGGATGCTAGAAGGTGCGTAGGATGCAGTGACACACAAGAGGCAGAGCAAGGGATAACAGGTTCTTTATGTATAGGAACGGTACAAGCAGGGGGGTATAGGATGTGGTAGCAGAATGGGGAAAGTCAAATGCACAAGAATATAACAGGTTAACTTATCAGTCTCTGTGCGCTGGAGGAAGGTGGCTAGAAGATCCCTCGGCGGCACCTCAGGCGGCGCAAGATGTCTCCAATCCGGTTCCGCGATGCACTTTCTCCTTGCAACTATAAATCCTCGGGTTCTTCGGTACATGATCTCCTGATCCATGCGCATGGTGGGGCAGAGGTAATGGTCAGTGGCACAGGAGAAGAAGCAGAAAGTTCAGTGAGCAAGGCCGCAGTAGGAGCACAGACACAGACACGGGCCGGTCCTCAGCGGGCACCGCAAGGATGTCACTAAGTGGTGCCTCTGTGGTGGTGAGCGGAGCAAAGGTACGTGCTCTATCCTGGTCAGCAGTCTGGCTAGCTGGGGGTATAGGCACAGCTAATGGGCGTGCATCCATGAAAAGGGAGTTAACCATCTTACTAGGGTTGAGCGAAACGGATCGCTCATTTTCATAAGTCGCCGACTTTTGGCTAAGTCGGCGTCTCATGAAACCCGATCCGACCCCTGTGCGGAGTCGGCCATGCGGTACGCGACTTTCGCGCCAAAGTCGTGTTTCAATGACGCTAAAAGCGCCATTTCTCAGCCAATGAAGGTGGACGCAGAGTGTGGGCAGCGTGATGACATAGATCGCAGTCCCCACCATCTTAGAGAAGGGCATTGCAGTGATTGGCTTGCTTTCTGCCGCGTCACAGGGGCTATAAAGGGGCGTTCCCGCCGACCGCCATCTTACTGCTGCTGATCTGAGCGTAGGGAGAGGTTGCTGCCGCTTCTTCAGAAGCAGGGATAGTGATAGGCAGGGTCCATAAAGCTACAAACCGCTTGTGCTGTAGCGATTTCCACTGTCCAACACCACCTTTTGTTTGCAGGGACAGTGGAAGCTACATTTTTTTTTCCTCAGCGCTGTCGCTCATTGGGCTGCCTTAGAAGGCTCCCTGACCCTGATAGCTGCGTTGCTGTGCCTGTGTGTGTACGACGCTGTGCAAACCAACTGCTTTTTTCAAAGCACAAATCCTGTATTTCCTTCCTTTCTGCACAGCTATATTGTGTGTTTGTCCACACTTTTGTGTGCAGCAGTCCTTTTTCTAGCTGCCTGCCATACTTTTCTGAGATAACTGCAGGGAGATACATATTGGCAAGTCTGCATCCGTGCCATTGCTGTGGGTGGCATCTCTCTCTCATTGTGTGGCACCGAAAAAACCACTGTGTGATACTTGGCCATTTTTTTTTTTTTTTGGCTACATTTTCCCTTTTAAAAAACAAAAAAAAATAGTGGGAGATAAATATTGGCAAGTCTGCCTCCGTGCCATTGCTGTGGGTGGCATCTCTCTCTCATTGTGTGGCACCTAAAAAACCACTGTGTGATACTTGGCCATTTTTTTTTTTTTTTTGGCTACATTCTCCCTTTAAAAAAAAAAGAACAATTAGTGGGAGATAAATATTGGCAAGTTAGCCTCCGTGCCAGTCCTGTGTGTGGCATCTGTCTCTCATTGTGTCCCACCAAAAAGCACTGTGTCATACTGGGCCTTTTTTGTTTTTTTGGGTCAATTCTCCCTTAAAAAAAAAAATAGTTAGTGGGAGATAAATATTGGCAAGTTAGCCTCCGTGCCAGTCCTGTGTGTGGCATCTGTCTCTCATTGTGTCCCACCAAAAAGCACTGTGTCATACTGGGCCTTTTTTGTTTTTTTGGGTCAATTCTCCCTTTTTAAAAAAAAAATAGTTAGTGGGAGATAAATATTGGCAAGTTTGCCTCCGTGCCAGTCCTGTGTGTGGCATCTGTCTCTCATTGTGTCCCACCAAAAAGCACTGTGTCATACTGGGCCTTTTTTGTTTTTTTGGGTCAATTCTCCCTTTAAAAAAAAATCGTTAGTGGGAGATAAATATTGGCAAGTTTGCCTCCGTGCCAGTCCTGTGTGTGGCATCTGTCTCTCATTGTGTCCCACCAAAAAGCACTGTGTCATACTGGACCTTTTTTGTTTTTTTGGGTCAATTCTCCCTTTAAAAAAAAAATAGTTAGTGGGAGATAAATATTGGCAAGTTAGCCTCCGTTCCAGTCCTGTGTGTGGCATCTGTCTCTCATTGTGTCCCACCAAAAAGCACTGTGTCATACTGGGCCTTTTTTGTTTTTTTGGGTCAATTCTCCCTTAAAAAAAAAAATAGTTAGTGGGAGATAAATATTGGCAAGTTAGCCTCCGTGCCAGTCCTGTGTGTGGCATCTGTCTCTCATTGTGTCCCACCAAAAAGCACTGTGTCATACTGGGCCTTTTTTGTTTTTTTGGGTCAATTCTCCCTTTTTAAAAAAAAAATAGTTAGTGGGAGATAAATATTGGCAAGTTTGCCTCCGTGCCAGTCCTGTGTGTGGCATCTGTCTCTCATTGTGTCCCACCAAAAAGCACTGTGTCATACTGGGCCTTTTTTGTTTTTTTGGGTCAATTCTCCCTTTAAAAAAAAATCGTTAGTGGGAGATAAATATTGGCAAGTTTGCCTCCGTGCCAGTCCTGTGTGTGGCATCTGTCTCTCATTGTGTCCCACCAAAAAGCACTGTGTCATACTGGACCTTTTTTGTTTTTTTGGGTCAATTCTCCCTTTAAAAAAAAAATAGTTAGTGGGAGATAAATATTGGCAAGTTAGCCTCCGTTCCAGTCCTGTGTGTGGCATCTGTCTCTCATTGTGTCCCACCAAAAAGCACTGTGTCATACTGGGCCTTTTTTGTTTTTTTGGGTCAATTCTCCCTTTAAAAAAAAAATAGTTAGTGGGAGATAAATATTGGCAAGTTAGCCTCCGTGCCAGTCCTGTGTGTGGCATCTGTCTCTCATTGTGTCCCACCAAAAAGCACTGTGTCATACTGGGCCTTTTTTGTTTTTTTGGGTCAATTCTCCCTTTAAAAAAAAAATAGTTAGTGGGAGATAAATATTGGCAAGTCTGCTTGAGTGCTGCTCCTGTGTGTGCCATCTGTCTCCAATTATTGGGGCACAGAAAACCGAGTGTGTAACATTGGGCCTGATTTTCCTTTCAGTGTCAGGCACCTATAAAGGTATATATAAATCCTACAGAAGTTTGAGTTAAACTTATAAGTTGTTTTACAGTAACAAATAGCGTTACTTTGGTTACGTTTTGCAAACAATGAGGAAGTCTAGTGGAAGAGGTCGTGGCCGTGGGCGGTCATTGTCAGCTGGTAATGATGGTAGTGGTGGTGGTGGAGCATCAGGTGGTCGTGGTAAAAGCAGTACAGCACCTAAGTCTCGAGTTGTTGAGCCAAAAACGTCATCTGCCTACACAAGGCCTCGAACGCTCTTTTTTCTGGGAGTAGGAAAACCACTTTTGAAGCCAGAGCAGGAGGAACAAGTATTGGCTTTCATTGCTGACTCTGCCTCTAGCTCTTTCGCCTCCTCCTCGGAAAGTGCCAAATGTCAGAGTAGTGCATCATCAGTGAATGCTCCCGGTCAGGAACAAGTCGCTTCCTTGTGTCCTTCACCCAGAACAACAGTGAAGGATGCATCAGGAGACACAACGGGTTACTCCATGGAGCTCTTTACACATACCGTTCCTGGGTTAGACAGTGAAACAGTTAACAGGCCATGCCCATTCGAAGTTGAATCGGACATGGAGTGCACAGATGCACAGCCACAGCCAGATTACTATGCTGTTCCTTTGACTCAGACCAGAACATTGCCCTCGCAGTGTACTGAGCCAGAATCAAAACCAGCAGAGACTATGGTGCCCCGTCACGAACGCTATACCACCGGCTTACACGGTGACACAGACGAAGTTGCACACGACATAGAAGAGGAGGTCATAGATGACCCAGTTGTTGACCCCGATTGGCAGCCATTGGGGGAACAGGGTGCAGGCGGCAGTAGTTCTGAAGCGGAGGAGGAGGAGCCGCAGCAGGCATCAACATCACAACAGGTTCTATCTACCGGGCCCGTATCTGGCCAAAAACGCGTGGCAAAACCAAGACCAGTTGGAGGACAGCGTGGCCATCCGGTTAAAGAAGCTCAGTCTGCAATGCCTGAAAAGGTATCCGATAGTAGAAAGAGTGCAGTCTGGCATTTTTTTAAACAACATCCAAATGATCAGCGCAAAGTCATCTGTCAAAAATGTTCAACTACCTTAAGCAGAGGTCAGAATCTTAAAAGTCTAAATACAAGTTGCATGCATAGACATTTATCCACCATGCATTTGCAAGCCTGGAATAACTATCAAATGTCCCTAAAGGTTGCAGCACCCTCGGCCAATAAAGCTAGTCAGCAACGCTACATCCCTCCCCTCACAGTAAACCCACCATTTCCCGCACCACCTGCAGTATCTGTGCAGCTTTCGTCGCCAGGCCAAAGCAGTCAGGGAATCGCCAGGTTTGCAGTAGGAAACACTGCATGTAGGGCACCGGCAAGAATACCATCTCCAACCCTCTCTCACTCACCCATGTCCACCGGCACCACCGCTAGTTCCACAATCTCCAGCTCTCCAGTCCAGCTCACCCTACATGAGACTCTTGTTAGGAAAAGGAAGTACTCATCCTCGCATCCGCGTACACAGGGTTTGAACGCACACATTGCTAGACAAATCTCATTAGAGATGATGCCCTACCGGTTAGTTGAAAGCGAAGCTTTCAAAGCGCTGATGGACTACGCTGTACCACGCTACGAGCTACCCAGTCAGCACTTCTTTTCTAGAAAAGCCATCCCAGCACTCCAACAGCATGTTAAAGACCGCATCGTCCATGCACTCAGGTAGTCTGTGACTGCAAAGGTGCACCTGACAACAGATGCATGGACCAGTAGGCATGGCCAGGGACGTTACGTGTCCATCACGGCACACTGGGTGAATGTTGTGGATGCAGGGTCCACAGGGGACAGCAATATTGGGACAGTTTTGCCTAGCCCACGGTCAAGGAAAGAGTTGGCTGTAGGCGTTCACCCCCCCTTCTCCTCTTCCTCCTCCTCATGCAGAAGCGAGAGCTCATCCACAGACCGCAGTCGCACATCCACTCCATCCGCAGCTGCCACTGTTGCACACCAGGTGTGCCATTATGGGACAGCTAGTGGCAAGCGTCAGCAGGCTGTATTGGCAATGAAGTGTTTGGGCGACAACAGACACACCGCGGAAGTTCTGTCCGAGTTCTTGCAGAATGAAACTCAGTCATGGCTGGGCACTGTACATCTTGAGGCAGGCAAGGTTGTGAGTGATAACGGAAGGAATTTCATGGCTGCCATAGCCCTTTCCCAACTGAAACACATTCCTTGCCTGGCTCACACCTTAAACCTGGTGGTGCAGTGCTTCCTGAAAAGTTACCCGGGGTTACCCGACCTGCTCCTCAAAGTGCGCAGACTTTGCTCGCATATCCGCCGTTCGCCCGTACACTCCAGCCGTATGCAGAACTATCAGCGGTCTTTGAACCTTCCCCAGCATCGCCTAATCATCGACATTGCAACAAGGTGGAACTCCACACTGCACATGCTTCAGAGACTGTGCGAACAGAGGCGTGCTGTTATGTTTTTGTGGGAGGATACACATACACGGGCAGGCAGTTGGATGGCAGACATGGAGTTGTCAGGTGTGCAGTGGTCGAAGCTACAAGACCTGTGTCACGTCCTTCAGTGTTTTGAGGAATGCACACGGCTGGTTAGTGCAGACAACGCCATAATAAGCATGAGCATCCCCCTAATGCGTCTGCTGATGCAAAGTTTGACGCACATAAAGGAGCAGGCGTCTGCAGCCGAGGAAGAGGAAAGCCTTGATGACAGTCAGCCATTGTCTGGTCAGGGACGTGTTGAGGACGCGGTAGCGGGCGAAGAGGAGGAAGAGGAGGACGAGGAGGATGATGGGGATGAGTACTTTTTGAACGAGGAAGCTTCTCCTGGGACAACAGACATTAGTGGAGTTGCAAGGCCGGGTTCTCTTTTTTTAAGGGAGACAAGTGACGTAGATTTGCCTGTAACTGCCCCTCCAAGCAGCACAACCGCATATTTGACAACTGGAACTTTGGCCCACATGGCGGATTATGCTTTACGTATCCTCAAAAGGGACACACGCATTATTAAAATGATGAGCGATGATGATTACTGGTTGGCCTGCATCCTTGACCCTCGCTATAAAGGCAAATTGCAAAATATTATGCCACATGAGAACCTCGAACAAATTTTAGCAACCAAACAAGCTACTCTGGTAGACCGTTTGATTCAGGCATTCCCAGCACACAGCGCCGGTGATGGTTCTCACACAAGCTGCAGGGGGCTACATGGCAGAGGTGTTAGAGGTGCACAGATCAGAAGTGGCGTTGGACAGAGGGGTTTTCTGACCAGGTTGTGGAGTGATTTTGCAATGACCGCAGACAGGACAGGTACTGCAGCATCTATTCAAAGTGACAGGAGACAACATTTGTCCAGTATGGTTACTAACTATTTTTCATCCCTTATCGATGTTCTCCCTCAACCGTCATTCCCATTTGATTACTGGGCATCAAAATTAGACACCTGGCCTGAATTGGCAGAATATGCGTTGCAGGAGCTTGCTTGCCCAGCAGCTAGTGTGCTATCAGAAAGAGTATTCAGTGCTGCTGGTTCAATATTAACCGAAAAAAGGACTCGTCTGGCTACCCAAAATGTGGATGATCTCACCTTCATTAAAATGAACCACTCCTGGATTTCAAATTATTTTGCCCCACCTTTCCCGGCTGACACCTAGCTTTACTATAGAAAGTGCTTGCTTGTGGACTGGTCTTACTGAGTGTTCCAATCTGTTAATTTGCAGCAGCTGTTTGGCCAGCATACGACATGTTTACACCTCCCGTAATGTGAAAACTCCCCCCACGGGGCCGTGGTCTCGCCACTTGGCTCAAGCACCCGTTACAGAGCTGTTTGTCTGAAGAGGTGGGTGTGCCCGCTTTTGGTCGACGGC
This sequence comes from Ranitomeya variabilis, assembly GCF_051348905.1. NCBI lineage: Eukaryota > Metazoa > Chordata > Amphibia > Anura > Dendrobatidae > Ranitomeya > Ranitomeya variabilis. Next base: position 750,117,691 of record NC_135234.1, on the reverse strand, counting down.
ACTGCCACTGGGTCCCTCATAGTACAATGTAGTGTCTCTGGCGGTGGTGGTGCGCACCCAACGTCAGACACACCGTTGTAACATGAGGGGCCCTGGGGCGGTCCCGCCGGCCTCAAGAGAGTTCCCCCCTCCCCCACCTCAAACTGTGCTCTACCACGTGCAAAATTATGTCGCACAGCTCCACCAATGTTTAGTCTATTCGCTGACATCATTCAATGTCTGGCACTGACAATACAAATTTGTAGACATCTATGATGCTACTTAAAGTAGTCTGTGTCTGTGTCCTATATAGGCACCATTAAATAGTTACTGCCAAATTACTATGTCAGAAACTCAGCAGATGAGCCCACCCCTGTACCTAAGTATGCCACCTTTTTTTTTTTTTTTGGTTGTTTTGCCAGACATTAGCATCTATTTATATTTTGGGAGTACTGGGACAGACACTCCTTGCAATACTCCTCCACTGACCACAATGCTGCCTGCCTGTGTATCCATGTAACTGATGTAAAACTGCCTTGAGCCTATGTTTTGTTATTTTAGGCCTTTGATAGCCTGTCTGCGGTCCCTACTTGCAATACTCCTCCTCCGCTGACCACCAAGCTGCCTGTGTATCCATGTAACCTATTTTAAACTGCCTTGAGCCTATGTTTTGTTATTTTAGTCCTTTGATAGCCTGTCTGCGGTCCCTACTTTAAATACTCCTCCACTGACAACAATGCTGCCTGTGTATCCATGTAACTGACGTAAAACTGCCATGAGCCTATGTTTTGTTATTTTAGTCCTTTGATAGCCTGTCTGCGGTCCCTACTTTAAATACTCCTCCACTGACAACAATGCTGCCTGTGTATCCATGTAACCGACGTAAAACTGCCATGAGCCTATGTTTTGTTATTTTAGGCCTTTGATAGCCTGTCTGCGGTCCCTACTTTAAATACTCCTCCTCCGCTGACCACCAAGCTGCCCGTGTATCCATGTAACCGATGTAAAACTGCCTTGAGCCTATTTTTAGGTATTTTAGGCCTAGGAAGCCTGTCTGCAGTCCCTAATTCAAGTTGTCCTCAAATGAATAAAGCTGAGCTTCTACCTTCTGCCTCTCATTAACTGCTGTTTTTAAAAAAAAAAAAATGGTGTTTAGGGCCTACTAACGGTTTCTGCCCCTCCCTGGCGTTGCCCTCAACTGAATACAGCTGAGCTTCAACCTTCTGCCTCTCATTAACTGGTGTTTTTTTTTTAAATAAAATGGTGTTTAGGGCCTACTAACGGTTTCTGCCCCTCCCTGGTGTTGTCCTCAACTGAATACAGCTGAGCTTCAACCTTCTGGCTCTCATTAAGTGTTTTTTAAAAAACAAAATGGTGGTTAGGGCCTACTAACGGTTTCTGCCGCTCCCTGGTGTTGTCCTCAACTGTATAAAGCTGAGCTTCAGTCTTTAGGCTTTTGGCCTATAGTAGCAGATATTAAACTGCATTTGGCCTACTAGTGTGGTTGGGCCCTTAAAACAGTGTCTGCTGCTCCTGGGTTTGCTACTCCACTGAACAAAGCAATGCTGCCTGTTTAGTCCTGTTACCAATTTTGAACTGCATTTAGCCCACTTTATTCTTTGGGCCCATATCTGTTTCCCCCTCATCCTGCCCATTGCCCAGCCAGTGATAGATGAGTCTGCTGGTACATTGACCCATAATGCAACATTCCCCGTGCACGCTACACTGCAAGATTGTGACCCTGTTGAAAGTCAGGTCCCCCTTCCCGCATAAAATACCACCTTACACGGGGACAAAGAGGAAGGTGCAGATGAAGGTGCAGGTTCCTTCATCAGGTGGGGGGAGGAATACTCGTTGGCGACGTCACTGCCACAGGGCCCGTCATAGTACGCAAAAGTGTTGCTACCGGTGGGAGGCGCCCCCGCCGTGCAAACACACCGCTGTACTTTGATCGGTGACTACCCAGATAACGGTGCAGCTACGACACTTAAGTAAGCCCACCACGAAGTCCATCCCGACCATCTCCCAGGGCCTGTCTGCCACTGGCAGGGGGTAAAGTAGCCCAGCAGGCCGTTGCCGAGTAGACCGATTCTTGGCGCAGGAGACACATGCCCAAATATTATCCCCGACGTCACGAGCCATATGCGGCCACCAGTATGTTCTCGCCAGAAGCTCAAATGTCCTCTTGATCCCGAAATGTGTACCCTCCTTGGACAAAGGAGCCCAACAGAGAAACTCCGGTCGCAAATTTGATGGTACAAAAGTCTTGCCCGGGGGAACAGACTCTAGTGAATCCGGAGCCACGGTTCTCAGGCTCTCAGAAGGGACAATAAGCCAAGGCTCCTCCTCCTCTGATGACACTACGGAGCGGGAGAGAGCGTCGGCACGAATGTTCTTCAACCTGGAGAAAAAAGTTAGGGTGAAATGGAACCGGGAGAAGAACAGGGACCATCTGGCCTGGCGAGAATTTTGCCGCTGGGCTGTCTGTTAGTACACAAAATTTTTTTGGTCTGTAAAAACTTTAGGAGGTGTCTCCACTCTGAGAAAGCCAACTTCATGGCTAGCAACTCCCTGTCCACGATGGAATAATTCCTCTCCGCTGGTGAGAAGTTCTTGGAGAAGAAGCAAGGATGCTTCCGACCTTGAGCATCCTTTTGGAAGAGGACTGCTCCAGCACCAACGAATGAGGCATCCACCTCTATTATAAATGGCTTAGCTACATCGGGGCGATGTAGGATGGGAGCGCTAGCGAAGTGTGACTTAATAGTGAGTAGGGCCTTGGAGACCTCCTCCGACCACAACTTGGGATTTGCTCCCTTCTTGGTGAGGGCAACCAAGAGAGCTACCAAAGATGAGAAGTGTGGGATGAACTGGCGATAGTAATTAATGAACCCCATAAAGCGCTGCACTGCTTTAAGAGAATGGGGTTCTTGCCAGTCCATTACAGCCTGTAGCTTGGCAGGATCCATAGCCAATCCCTGGTCAGAGATGATATAGCCAAGGAAAGGCAAAGACTCCTGCTCAAACACACACTTCAGTTTGCCCGTAAAAGGTCAAAAACTTTGCAAACATCTCTCTGATTGGAGTCAATATCTGGAGAGTAGATGAGAATATCATCCAGACAGACTACGACCGAGGTGGTGAGCATCACCCGGAAGATGTCGTTCACAAAGTCTTGGAAAACGGCTGGGGCATTACAGAGTCTATCAAAGAGCTCAGATATCAAGGGCAAAGGATACTTATTCTTAAGTGATGGCGTTAAGACCCCAGTAGTCTATGCATGGACGTAGTTCTCCCCATATTGACAGCAGCATCAGAGGGGCTAAACGCCCACGATCAATGCTAGCAGGGCGTCACCTCTCATATTGAGTTGACACCCACATTTGATCGTGACGGTGCTTTGTGTGAGCTCATATGATCCCACAGCACTGTACATATATAGCGCATGTTGGGAAGGGGTTAAGAAAGAAGTGTGTAAAGACAGAAGACACAACCTTCAAAGAAATCATGCATTTTGGAAATTAAGAAAAGTAAACACTGAATCAGAAGGCAAACATTTTAATAAAATTCACAATACTAATAACAATACCACACACAATACAATACAACCACTCACCGATTCATCAAACCTACATACTAAAGATGACCTGCTAATAGTTGTTATCACATTTTACTGTCTTTATAAGTATAACAGCAGCTCTAGAATGTTGTCTTTATGTTGTTTTTTATCTATTTTGAAACACTACTGCTTTTGACAGAACAAACTTGACATTTCAGTCTGTCTTAAAATATTGTGCACAGGGCAACAAGCTCAGAGTACAAAACCAGCACTAAAACTACATATAAATTATGCAAAAGGAATCAATGAAGAAAGTAATGCAATAAAAGGAACAAATAATGTCATGTCAAATGCATACAGGTTGCTGGGGAGAGGATGTATGCCTACAAAAAAGTGCTGAATGATTGCCCACTGTCCTTAAAAGGTGATGATACCTATGGTGATAATTGCAATCAGTTCCTTCTATAAAATCTTGCAATGGCTTTAAAATATAACACATTAAGTAGCAATGAAGAAAGTGTTTAAGTAGGAAAGATGGATATGCTTCTTAGACCAGCTAATTTTCCTTACTGCTCAGTTCACAGATCTGGGGGTATGACCTAGAATAATGGCCCAACAGACGGAACTTGATAACATTTCACCTGAGAAGAGCTGACAAGTGTCCATTCAGTTTTTATTATATATAACAGTAAAGGCATAACAATCATTTCCAAACCATGAAATCTTTGAGATCTCTTAGAGCCACAATTACAAAAAATATATAATGTGACTCATTAGAAACACATATATGACACTTTATAAGCGTGTCCCGAGGAACACTCCGGTATAAAACATCAGAAAATATAAAAATAAGTATTTTGCTTATAAAAAAGAAAATACTGGAGAGATATCAAATGCAGACATTTTAACATTAAAAACAAAAACACATACAACAAAAAACTGGTACAGTACAAAAATTGGCCACCAGCTACAAAAACTTTCTCCTGCAAGTAGTTAACTGAAAGGTTTTTTTCAGTTGAAAACACAGATATGGCATCCACCGAGTGTTGTCCTGTCGCGTCTTCTTTATATTATTGCCAAGAAGCTGCAACTGAATAAAGCTGTGCTTCAACCTTATGGCTTTCGGCCTATAGTATCAGATATTAAACTGCATTTGGCCTTCAACTTTGGTTACGGCCTACTAACGGTGTCTGCCCCTCCCTGGTGTTGTCCTCAACTGAATAAAGCTGTGCTTCAACCTTCTGTTCCAAATTAAGATTTTTTAAAAAAAAATTGGGTGTTTAGGGCCTACTAACGGTGTCTGCCCCTCCCTGGTGTTGTCCTCAACTGAATAAAGCTGTGCTTCAACCTTCTGGCTCTTATTAACTGCTGTTTTTTAAAAGATTGGTGGTTCCGGCCTACTAACGGTGTCTGCCCCTCCCTGGTGTTGTCCTCAACTGAATAAAGCTGTGCTTCAACCTTCTGTTCCAAATTAAGATTTTTAAAAAAGAAATTGGGTGTTTAGGGCCTACTAATGGTGTCTGCCCCTCCCTGGTGTTGTCCTCAACTGAATAAAGCTGTGCTTCAACCTTCTGGCTCTTATTAACTGCTGTTTTTTAAAAGATTGGTGGTTCCGGCCTACTAACGGTGTCTGCCCCTCCCTGGTGTTGTCCTCAACTGAATAAAGCTGTGCTTCAACCTTCTGGCTCTTATTAAGATTTAAAAAAAAAAAAAATGTTTAGGGCCTACTAACGGTGTCTGCCCCTGCCTGGTGTTGTCCTCCACTGAACAAAGCTGAGTTTCCACCTTCTGGCTCTTTTTTTTTTTTTTTTTTTTAAATTGCTGGATGGGGCCTAATAGCTCTGTTTGCTCCTCCCTGGTGTTTGTCCTCAACTAAAAAAAGCTGAGCTTCAACCTTCTGGCTTTCGGCCTATAGTATCAGATATTAAACTGCATTTGGCCTTCAACTTTGGTTCCGGCCTACTAACGGTGTCTGCCCCTGCGTGGTGTTTGTCCTCAACTGAATAAAGCTGAGCTTCAACCTTCTGGCTTTTGGCCTACAGTAGCAGATATTAAACTGCATTTGGCCTACTAGTGTGGTTGGGCCCTTAAAACAGTGTCTGCTGCTCCTGGGTTTGCTACTCCACTGAACAAAGCAATGCCGCCTGTTTAGTCCTGTTACCAATTTTGAACTGCATTTAGCCTACTTTATTCTTTGGCCCTATATCTGTTTCCTCCTCATCCTGCCCACTGCCCAGCCACTGCTACATGAGTCTGCTGGTACATTGACTTAGACCACTACATTCCCCTTGCACTCTACACAGCCAGAATCTGACCCTGCTGAAAGTCAGGTTCCCCTTCCCGCATGTTATACCACCTTACACAGGGACAAAGAGGAAGGTGCAGATGAAAGTGCAGGTTCCTTCATCAGGTGGGGGGGCATACTCGTTGGCGACGTCACTGGCACAGGGCCCCTCAGAGTACGCAAAAGTGTCGCTGCTGGTGGGAGGCGCCCCCGCCATGCAAACACACATCGCTGTACTTTGAGGGGCCCTGTGCCAGTGCCAATGCGAACGAGTGGCCCCCCCCTGCTTGCTCAGGATCACAGCACTTGCAACGTTGAAATACTTACCTCTCCCTGCTCCACCGCCGTGACGTAGTCCACGTTTCCTGGGCCCACTAAAACCTTGAACCAGCCCTACCCCCCACAACTTTTGCCAAATGACCCCCAATTTCCAGTGCCCAACTATTATTATAAAGTTAATTAAGATTGACAAGCTTCAGAAAACAAGAATGGATGTTTTTGGCATTAAAATGGGCACTGTAGGTGTTTTCCTGGCCTCCACTCACTGCCGACTATGCTTCCCCATTGACTTGCATTGGGTTTCGTGTTTCGGTCGATCCCCGACTTTTAGCGATAATCGGCCGACTGCACTCGACTCGACTCTGGACTAAGTCGGGTTTCACAAAACCCGACTCGATCTTAAAAAAATGAAAGTCGATCAACCCTACTTCTTACTACTCACAGGCTCGGTCCCCGTCAAGTGTCTTCCTGCTCAAACTGCTATATATGTCGGACCCGTGCCAACCAGTCAGGTGCCCTGTACTGCTCCAGTCAGCAATCTCTTCCCCCTGCAACACTGGTGACAGCCCCGACGGTTCTGGCCCAGACACGCAGGACAGACTGTCAACTTGGCTCTCCTCCCTACAGTGGCGAGGGTTAGAATGCTGCTGGAACTCTACTGCATCCTGCCCCGAATCCAAGCTAAAACATTTTGGGCATTGGTGCAGATTTCCTCCTCTTGACTCTGTGAAACCTTTGAGTATGCTTCTGATGCCCATGGCATCGAATGGGTGAACAGCTTTTCAGATTCAATCATCTGTGGTTGGTTCGATACACTCAGTTGTACGGTTGGAGAGTTGTGACATGGGGGGAGCAAGGGTAATTTGGGTGTCACCTCTGTGGACTGTACTGGTTATGATGCTGAGGTAGAGGAAGAGGAGGAGAGGCCAATTAAAGCTGCACTTGCCATTCACTCGAGCACATGCTCTTTCTGTGCCTCATCAATAAGGCGTACCACTGTGCGTCTGCCAAAAAAAGGTAGTGGAGTAGCCTGTCCAGTAACAGAAGTTGTCAGTTGTCTTTGTATAGGACGTGACGTTGTTGGTTCACTAGTAGTGTTGAGCATTCCGATACCGCAAGTATCGGGTATCGGCCGATACTTGCGGTATCGGAATTCCGATACCGAGTTCCGATACTTTTGTGATATCGGAAATCGGATTCATCTTCATGTAAAAAATAAAGAATTAAAATAATAAATATGGATATACTCACCTCTCCGGCGGCCCCTGGACCTTACCGCTGTTAACCGGCAGCCTCCGTTCCTAAGAATGAGCGCGTGAAGGGCCTTCGATGACGTTGCGGCTTCTGATTGGTCGCGTGACCGCTCATGTGACCACTCACGCGACCAATCACAAGCCGCGACATCATCGAAGGTCCTAAACTCCTCATTCTTAGGAACGGAGGCTGCCGGTGACAGCGGTAAGGTTCAGGGGCCGCCGGAGAGGTGAGTATATGGATATACTCACCTCTCCGGCGGCCCCTGGACCTTACCGATGTAACCGGCAGCCTCCGTTCCTAAGAATGAGCGCGTGAAGGACCTGCGATGACGTCGCGGCTTGTGATTGGTTCCGTGAGCGGTCACATGAGCGGTCACGTGACCAATCAGAAGCCGCGACGTAATCGAAGGCCCTTCACGCGCTCATTCTTAGGAACGGAGGCTGCCGGTTAACAGCGGTAAGGTCCAGGGGCCGCTGGAGAGGTGAGTATATCCATATTTATTATTTTAATTCTTTATTTTTTACATTAATATGGATCCCAGGGCCTGAAGGAGAGTTTCCTCTCCTTCAGACCCTGGGAACCATCCAGGATACCTTCCGATACTTGAGTCCCATTGACTTGTATTGGTATCGGTATCGGCGATATCCGATATTTTTCGGGTATCGGCCGATACTATCCGATACCGATACTTTCAAGTATCGGAAGGTATCGCTCAACACTATTCACTAGTGGTTCCACAAACATTACCACCTATCCCACGTGCACACTGAACACCAAGACTAATCCACCTTCCACCACAACCTTGCTTTTTCCCAGTCACGTTGCTCAGATAGTGTGGTAGGAGCACAGTCATAGCAACAAAACATTAGATTTTAAACTTTGCACCAGCTCTGCAAACAGATGAATTTCAGTGCAGTAAATGACAAGGTGAAATAAGGTGTGCTGAATCGCATTAGTCACAGAAGAAAGAATTGATTGAGTGTGGATGAGAAGATATGCTCCACACAATTTTAAAAATCATATCTCCCCTACTGTATGACGTTAGTAAAAATACTTTTTTGGGGGCCTGTGGAAGAGGCCTCTATAACAGACTAGATGCTGCAAGCAATTTGAAAGTGAGATGTCCCCTACTGTAAGGCATTAGTAACAGATGAATTTTGCGGGGGGCTGTGGATGAGGTCTGTATAGCCTAGAAGATATGCTCCAAACAGTTTGAAAATCGGATTTAGCCTGCTGTATCACGTACTGTATGTAAAATCCCCAAAATGTCATTTTTTTATGTGCAGCAGCTCTGCACACACACAATTTCACTGCCACAAAATTACAAAGTGGGATACGACGGCCTGTATCATGTTTACCTACAGAAAAAATTATATATTTTTTTTTTCATGTACATGAGCTATGCAGACTGTGAAATTTCACTGGCAATAAATAACAAAATGAGATATGGCATGGTGAATAATGGTATCAACTGGCCCCAAAAAATATTTTTTCAGGCACAACAGCTCAAATCAAACAACAATGTCACCACAGCACTAAATGACAAGATGGGATACGGCAGGCTGCTTCACATTTAGCTAGTGAAAAAATAAGAATTAGTAAGGTCTACTGGTGCATGGAGCACAATAGAAGCAGTGCACAACACACTTGCAGGACATGTGCCCTGCTGGCTTTGTCTGTGGACCTCATTATTGGCAAAAACAATAACTGGAAGGTCGATTTCACAGCCACACAGGACACTAGCTAGCTACACTATCTGACTGATAAACACCCGCCTAGCTAACTACCTAAAATCTTGCTGCTAACAGTGGCAGCATCAGGAACAGCCTCTCTGCATTGTTACACTGTCAAAATCACGCTAAAACAAGACGTCCACTATTTGTATGGAGACGGACATGTGATTTCAGCAGCCAATGGCACAAGCCTTTGTGTCAGGACATTGTGGATGTTTCCTGTGCCCTGACTGGCTAGCCGCAATGTGCACACATACAGTTAGGAAAAAAAATTACTGTTTACAAGAACGTCACACCTCTGAGCTCTGCAAGCCCCCTCCCCTCATCAAACACGTGCCAAACACCCATGATACACCATCATTATCGTTGTTAAAGTGCTGAAAATACTTTAGAGGAAACGCAAATATTTTCCCGCACATTTTTGCGAATGTTACAGATTTTTTCTGATTTTATAAAATTTTGCTCTTTTTACTGATCACGAATCCAAATGTGCCACATTCGTGCCCAATTTATGTTTGGCGATCGTTTTCCAAACAAATTCACTCATCACTACTATTGTCAAAAAAAGACAACCTGTTTTATACTTTTGATTGTCATCGCAAACATTCAGAGTAACAATGAACTAATACATTCTAATCAAATTAAGATTGTTTCGAATTTTGCAAACTCCGAGTCCACATTTTTTGGAGATCCTAAATCCAATAAAATGCAAGGCCTCCCCAGGCTCTGCAGTAATTCACTTGTCTGTTCCCCAAACTTTCTCTTGACAATAAGTTGCAAGTAGAAGCCGAGAGTGTAAAGGGGCACAAAAAGCCTATTGGCCAATATCAGAAGACCAATTCTATTAAAGACCTGTGATAGATGAGATCCCTGTTGGGAGATTTTGCATTGGGGAACTACAAGCTCTAAGTGTACGTCAAGTGCTCAAAAATGACCAAAACAATGCAAAAAAATGATGCTCCAGGACAAAAATATGACCTAAAATGCCTTTCTCTTGACCAAGTTTAAAAGACGTGTGAACATACCCTAAAACTAAGGGTCAACTATTTAATAAATGGACAGATATAGTCCACTATCTACTTTTACTTAGCATCTTTACCCTGTAGTTAATAGAAGTTGCTCCCAAACAGCAAGCCTTCTTGATGACTCCTGTAGTACTCACAGCTACATTCATGACGCTAAATAAAAAAAAAGGGGGACTGTAACCCTTCCATCGCCTTGTGCTCTGATTGGTTGGATATAATTGCACTTGTCTATGCAATTTCAGTGAAACCAGATGTAATTTTGGACATTCTATCAAGGTGCGGCCTGAGGATGTTTTTCCTTTAAGTAAATAATTTAAGCATTGCAATGTTCTCCCAGCACCTGGCACAGTGGAGGAGGAATGAGTGGGCGTTCAATCTATTGTTCTGCTTCTCAGGAAACACGTAAAATCCAATGATCTCATCTGACAGCATTAGAGAATAGCGGCTTGTAATGTTTGTTGTAATGGTGTAATTTCTGCATTTTTCCAAACATTTTCTTTTATATAAATGTAGCGGAGCTGAGATTGCATGAAGTGGGGGTCTAAACAAAACAATTGTTTTCTTATGGGAGACGTTGGAGAACTTCAGTCACTTATTGTTAGTCATAAAGGGAACTTATCACATGGAAAAGTGCTATAGATACTGTATATACCTGAAGCAACAGCACATGTGAAAAAGACTTGGGTATACTAAAAGCTGACAGACTGCACACGAGTCAACAGTGTGATGCAGAAACAAAAAATGTAAACAGTTCTAGGATGTATTAAGAGAAGCATAAAGTCTAGATCACTTGAAGTAATTATCCCCCTCTACTCCTCCTTGGTCAGACCTCATCTGGAATACTTTGTCCAGCTCTGGGCACCACATTTTAAAAAAGACATGGAGCAAAAAAAACTGGAGCAAGTTCAGAGAAGAGCTACCAGGATGGTAGGTGTCAAGATCCAATTTTGGATGTGTGGCAGCTCTGGTTCCTCAATAAATTAAAAGTAGCTTTTTTCTTTTCAGGCCAGCGGGGGTTAATATCAGTTTCCCCCGCTGTAACTGCAGAGTGGCTAGGTCAGCTGATGTGGTGGTGACCACACCCACCATCCTTTTAAATGGTCACTTGATGGATCAGCTGACTGTTGGTGATAGCGTTTCTCTATGGAGACCAGTCCAGTTGCAGCTCTCTAGTGTCAGCTACTTCTGGAGTTTGGAGTCATGTTTCTGTGTCTTCTGCGGTGTGGAGCTTAGCAGCAGAGTCTGGAAGCTAAGTGTTGTGTTTATTCCTTGTCCCTCTCATGGTACTCACTGTCCCATGTGGTACAATCTGCAGTGGTGAGGCTAGCATCCTTGCCAGCCAGTGCACTAGCTAGGGCAGTGTGAGTTGACAGCGAGGTTCCTGATGTGTGGGGGAAGGACCCTCTTAGGGCATTGGGGGAGCGCAGATACAGGCTCAGGTTTGAGCTCAGGGGGTGTCCATCCTTATTTCCCTATTGGTAGAGCCTTCTCCCCTTTTCCATCTGGTTGTGTATTTGTTGTGCCATTCGCAGACCGATCACTCGTTGGGTCATTGTATTTTCATGACAGTACGGCTCAAGTGACAACTTGATGTCACGGGGCAATGTAAGTCATTATGTCACATGAGTCCTAGGGAGACAGAAGGGAGGACTGGAGCCAGCGAGAGGAAATGAGCTAGCAAAGGGCCGGGCATGGAGCTGCGGTGCCAGGACAGGTGAGGGGTGAGATGAGCATAATTTTTTTATTTTTCAACCCCTCTGTTAATTATGTTCTAAATTCTGTGGAGACCTCAACGCATAATAAATGACTTCAAATAATCTAGCACATTGAATTTTTTCATATCTACTTTAAATGCAATGAAAGGCGTCTTTTGAAAGGGGACAAATACTTATTCCTCGCTATATGGATCTAGCAGGCTCTGGATAACTAGAAGCTGAGCCTGTTATAGTATGGGTAGTCTGTATTCTTGCATTACACGCATCAGTAGAGGATTTTACCAATGAAGCTGATGCGATAAATGAGTAATCGAATTGACCTCGTTCCTCGGAAGACGACGATATTCAGGTTGCAGAAGCAGAGAAGCCGAAATCCCCAGCTGGCAAGTGATACGCACCTGATCAATCCCTTGAAAAGATCTTGTAAGATTATGAAGAACAGATTTATAGCCATGAAATCGTGCTGCTCACTGAGGCATTAGATTCTAACATTTACATAATGTCATTCCAGTGCCTATGGATACACCGAGAGCTCGCTCCTAGAGATATCCAGCCGGGAATTATTCTACTATTGACTATGGATAGCCTTCCATTCAATCTGTTCCTTAAAGAGGTTGCAAAGGACTTTTAATATTGATGGTCTATCCGTAGTTCGGGTCATCAAAATCGGATTGTTAGCAGGTCCCGCTGCGCTCGGATGTATGCAGTGCATGGAACTAGTGATGAGGGAACGTACTCGGATAAGTTGTTATATGAGCATGCTCATGTGCTAACCAAGTGACTTTGGAACAGCCATGACATATATATGTGTAGGGACTCGAACATACTTTTCGAGGACGCCAAATACACTCGGCTAGATAACACCTTATCCGAGGACGCTCGCTCATCACTATTTGGAACCACAATTGAAGAGTTCTGTACACAGTGTGGTGGCCATTCTTGGGTATTGTAGCTCAGCTTTCAGGATCTAAGCTTCAGTACCGAAAAATGGCGGCAGCACAATGTGTGGAGCTGTGCTGTTTACTACTGTTTACATCTGGAGCTGCAAGACCTGGAAAAAGCTGCTTACTTGGGGCTCCAGGTGTCAAACTTATACTGATGTCCTATTGATGACCTATCTTAAAGTGGTTGTCCAGGCTTTGGGTACAAGTCTCTCGCAGACTTGTGACTCCTTACACCGCACACATTGCGTACTGTCAAGTTTCTTCGGCGCCGGAAGTGGGCGGTCCTGTACAATTTGTATACTAATGACCACATTCCAACTAGACGTGTCCAGACTCTCTCAATTCTCTGGTTTTGAGCAAGGTCGCGCATGTCTAGTCGGCACATGCCTGCAGGTATCCAAAGGGTATAGTTCATTTTGCATTTTAGCAGCATTTTTTGGTTTGAGGGAGGTCTGGGGAGTTGTGGGGTCCATTCAGGACTGCTGTTACATGGGACTAATAGAACGGCTATATTGGTCAGTCCCGTAGAAATAAATAGAGTGGAAGTGATACATGTGAAGCACTGCTTCATGCACACAGGACACTTTGCGACTCCGTTTTCGGAGTCAGCAGAGGTCCCAGCACTTGACAATCTAGGTAAAAAATGTTTACATTTAGTCATAAAATCTCTTTAAAGGGGTTATCCAGGACTTTTTAACTATTTTGCTATGAGCCTAAGAACTATCAGGCAGATAGTTGCTAACTAGCTGCCTGTTGTGCTGGCTTCAATCTCTGCCAGCACAGCACAGTCACAGACCGCTCTTATCGGTGATTCAGCAGTCACGTTGACAGAGCAGAGCTTCTCTTGTGCTCTGTTCTGTTGACGGGTTTTGACTGCCAATATCATGCTGACAGCTGGCTCCCCACTGCTTAACTGCAGGGAGTCAGCTGTCAATCAGCATGACATTAGTAGTCCCGCACCACCGATTGAGCAGCTCAGAAGAAAAAGAGCTGCTCCTGTGGCCTGGAGCAACTGAATTGCCAGCAGGAGTAGTTGGTGACTGCTCTGAGCTGGCGCCGGGTAGAACAGGCCGGTAGTTGCCTCAGTCAGCAACTACCTGCCTGTTAGTTTTTAGGACCATAGTGAAAAATGTAAATAAAACAGTACTGGAAAACACCTTTAAATGATACAAATCTCTGATCCTGCATTCACCAAGAGGCTGAGCTTACCCTGTATAACTTTACAGTCATGGAAAACACAAAAAAACTAAACTACAACATCTTTGAATTTTATGTTTTTTTGAAAAAGGACATACCAAAATCATATCTGGTCCACAGAAGGTGTTAAAACTGGGTAAATATAACCACAGATAAACACCACATAAATAAATTATTGACTAGTGATGAGCGAGTGTACTTGTTGCTCGGGTTTTCCCGAGCACGCTCGGGTGGTCACCGAGTATTTTTGACTGCTCGGAGATTTAGTTTTCATCGCGGCAGCTGAATGATTTACAGCTACTAGCCTGCTTGATTCCCTAGCAACCAGGTAACTCCCACATGTACTCAGCCTGGCTAGTAGCTGTAAATCATTCAGCTGCCGCACTGAAAACTAAATCTCCGAGCAGTCATAAATACTCGGAGGTCACCCACGCGTGCTTGGGAAAACCCGAGCAATGAGTACACTCGCTCATCACTATTATTGACGCATTGTAACTTGTTAACAAAGGCTAGTACAAAATGGAGAAACAGTGTGTAAAAAAAAACCCTACACACTTACTGCTTCCAACGGAATTAAAAAGATATATAGAAGCCAGTTGTTCAAATACCCTTAACTAATTGTACATCAGCAAGTGTGATCATCTCTATAAAAGCAGAAGTTTGACAGTTTGCTGGTCTGGAGTATTCAGACGTGTGTTACCATAATGCTAAGAGAAAAAACTTAAGATAGGAACACAATGAACACATACCTTGTAAGTAAGTAAAAAGCAATAGTGCATATAAATAACACAGGGCACCTAGCAAACACTGTTTGATAAGAAGGTCCCAACATCTAGTATGTAACCCTTGCCATGTGTCAGTGTGAATAAAGGCCAAGCCCAACTATGGACACCCAGCTATAGGAAGCTAGATAAACGTACTGCAAGAACTTTCTTTCAGGTTTCACAATGCGAAGTGGCAAATACATAATCAACGATCTAAGATAAGACCCCTAAGGTCAGGTTTGCAAAGTTGTATCTGAATAAACCTCATGACTTTGGAGAGAAACAACATTATTTGACAAAAGTGGACATTTTTAGCCATAACACCCTGCACCATGTTTGGCAAAATCCAAGCACAGTAAGTCAGCACAAACACCACATACCAACCGTGCAGCATGGTGGTGGACAGAATAATGATTTTGCCTTGTTTTGCAGCCACAGGACCTGATCAATTTGTAGTCATTGAGTCAATCATGAAGTCCTCTGTAAGAAAGTATTCTAGAGTCAAATATGCAGCCATCTATTCAAACCTACAGCTCGCCTGGCCGCATCTGGGTTATACAGCAGGGTAATGCTTCCAAGCACACCAGCAAATCTATATCAGAATGACTCAAAAAGAAGAGAATCAAGGTGTTATACACCTGTCCTAGGTATACCGCTCCATGCTTCGTTCACCTGGGTCCGTTGCCCTCTGTTGTGCTCCACGTCAAGTTGTGTAAGTTGCCCAGAGTGGATCAATGACATCTTCTCCCTAGACGTATTTAAGGCCAATTGACACACACCTGTGACTTGGGATTGAGACTCCAGTGCAATTTTTTGTGTGCTCCACCATTTGTGTTTGTGCTCCTGGGATCCACTTGTGAGAGCCAAATCCTTGCTTCCGATGTTTCTCCCTGCTTACTGCATCAACGCCCAGGCTCCGTGATCACCCCGGACCTGAGGCGGCTTAGAGGATACCCTCACAACGTCAGCTGAGTACAAGGTGTTGCAATGCCCTGAAGTCCAGATCCCAACAATATTGACATGTTGTGGAGGGAGCTCAGAGAGCTGAGGTTGCTTTTTATCATTATTATGTTCTCATATGTAAAACAAAAGAATTCAAAGAGGGTGTACTTAGTTTTTCTCATGACTGTATACGAACCCTTTTGGCTAATTTTCCTAGCTAGTGGTGACAGCCTGAATTTTAGCACCTAACCTTATAGAGAACAAGGTGCTGTGAAGCAAAAAATAAATAAATGTAAATGCCTTTCTAAAATTCCGTATTCAGCAAAAGTGCTTCTTCTCATAGCATAGTTAAATGACGGACTCATCTCGGCCACCAAATAACTATGGTGTCAATGGGAAGGAAGTAACTAAAACAATGTAGAAGGACTGAATGGGAAAATCGGGCCATGTTTTTGTAACAAAATGACCATTACAATCCTCGGGTAACCAAGGCTCCGTGAAGAATCGGAGAAGCGGACGCTTGTTATGAAACAAGTTCTTCACTGAATCATATCCAACTTACACAGGATGAAAAGCTCAAAACCCTGTGACTGTCCTATTTGGCTGCAGAAATAATTGCCAAGTCCGACATTTATAAAAATCAGGATGAGCAAGATGTGCTACCAAGAGCGGAAGGATTTGGGAATGAGTGAAGAAGTCACAGACAAAGTCTACATCAGTCATTAATTCTCTGAACGATAATGTATGCAAATCCCCTAAATGATCCCATCGTCCCAAGATTTCTATCCAATGGAGATTGGAAACAGCAGCGACTAAGAACATACTGTGTACTGTTGTGTAGCTAGGTGGCCATAGGGATAAAACTAGTATTAATAAGTCTCAGCACTCGGTGTTCCCTCTTGCGAGTAGGACATTTAGGGACCTGGATGATGATGCAAAGCAAAAATTGATGTCAGATATGGGCTTTTCAAACTCCTCCAGTAAAGTCCAGTAAGTTTTTGTTATTTTGTGTTGTTGATGGGTCAGAGTGAAAGAATTAAAGAGAAGCTGTCATATCAGAAAACACTATTAATTTGCAGATATAGGATCAATCTGCAAGATAATAGCATTACAATGCTTTCTGGTCAGGCGCAGCTACAGGGAGAAAATGTACTTTATTCCTCCTGGAAGCCACTGGCTTTCAGTCATAGAGGAGAGCAATGAGTGGCTACAGTCACGGCTGACAACATTGTAAGAAGTGGCCGTAAGCACGCCCCAGAGCTTGATGTGCTGGTGTCTGTGTAGAGCGAGCTGTCAATCAAAGTGCTTAGGCTTGATTACAGCCACTGTTCAGTCACTCTAGCTGCTCCGGGCACGCCTCTATGACTGAAAGCAGGCGGTTTCCAGAAGGAATAAAGTTCACTTTCTCACGGTTTCCATGCTGACCAGAGCACCTTCTTCCACATGCCATGTAGGGGATGCTACTAGCATGTGGAAGAAGGTGCTTTTTGGGCTAAATACAAAATGCTACGTGTGGCATAAAACTAACACTGCACATTAACCTGAAAATACCATCCCTACCGTCACACATGGTGTTGGCAGCATCTTACTGCGGGGAGGCTTTTCTTCAAAAGGGACATGGAAGCTGATCTGAATGGATGGGAAGATGGATGGAGCTAAATATAGGCAAATCTTACAGGAAAAGCTATTACAGGCTGCAAAAGACATGAGACAGGGTCACAGGTTCGCCTTCCAGCAGAAGCATTGGATATTTAATTTGATATTTCAGTTTTTCTTTTTTAATAAATTTGCAAAAATTTCTACATTTCTGGGGTTTTTTCGGTCAAGATGGGGTGCAGTGTGTACATTAATGTGAAAAAAAAATGAACTTTTTTGAATTCACCAAATGGCTGCAATGAAACAAAGTGTGAAAAATTTAAAGGGGTTTGAATACTTTCCGTACCCACTGTATATCATGTAATGAAGTTATTCTGCATGAGAGGTGACATATAGTAATAAATAGTAGATGGTTCAGATATTAGCCAGTATAGAAGCCAACATCGCCCGGATTCCCTGCTGGTTCGGTGTCTGGACACCGCTTGTTCTAATGTTTTTCATGCTGAGATTATACATTCGCTCTCTAATCCTTTGTCACTGCTGAATTTGCTGTCACAACCCGATGAGTTTATTCAGCCTGTTATTACTTACTGGTCTGTAGGAGTCACAAATACAGTAACCATTTGTAGGAGGAAATCGTGAACTGCAGAACGCTTCATTCTTCCTTCCTTTCCCATTTGGCACTTTGTAATATAAAATGAAAAGCTTGATAGAGCAGCCAAAACATTGCTTCCCATTCATTGGTGTTTCCATGGTACGAGAAATAAAGCCTTTTCCTTGCGTTTGTATTTTGTTTTGAGGAAGAATAGAGTAACTAGCTTAATCTTTTAATGACAAAATGTCTTACAGGCTTATCTGAAGTTTTAAAACTATAAAAAGTAAACAGCAGAAAATGTTACAAAATAGCAAGGACATTACTCACCTCCCCAATCTCCTGACTATCCAGAGCAGAAACCTTGGTGGACCATCGGTCTTCTACATGAGATCATTAGATTGGCGTGAACTGAACATGTGAGTATTGGGTTGTTTGTTTTTTTTTGCTCTATTTAGTTTTATTTTGCTGTTGTTTTATTATATCCCATTTTCTTTATTCCCTTCCAGACATCAAACACAAATTTCAACTTGGAAGTCTGCAGTAGGTTGAGGGTGAAAGTCCAGCACCTAGGACCACACAGGACAAAACGAGCCAGGAATGCTCACTTATTTTTAAGGAGGTAGAATGATGTTAAAGCCTAGCGTATTTTTGAAGCAAGATATCATAAATTTATCCCCAAAAATTGAGACAATGTTGGTAAATTTGAGACTGTTAGCAACTATAATACACTTGAATGGGCAATGGCATTAAAGGGAACCTGTCACCACTTCTCTGTCCTACCAGCTAAAAATATTATTTTACCCAGTGTCAGCTATGCATTCCCTAAATACTTATGTAGCCCCCTGACTCCCATGTATCACCCATAAAAACATTTTATATTTCTCCCGCGATGTATGCTAATAGGGTCTGTCCGGTTGGATGGGCGTGGATTCGGTTCACTCACTCCACCCCTCTCCTCTGCTGCTGCACACAGTCCTTGACATGGATGATGCAGATGGCTGTCAGGTATCGCGCCCGAGGTGTCAAATGGTTTCTCGCGCATGTGCACTTCTGCTTTTCGGCTTTGCCCACAGTTGGGCAAAACATACTACGCACGCGCGAGAAACCATTGGACTGCACGGCACGATACCTGACAGCCATCTGCGTCATCCACGTCAAGGACTGCGTGCAGCAGCCGAGGAGAGGGGTGGAGTGAGTGAACCGAAGCCACGCCCATTAGACCGGACACACCCTAGTAGCATATGGAGCGCCCCCACACCGCCGCAGGGCCGAGGGGCACCCGGAGCCGGGCCTCTGAGTCTCAGTCCTGGGGTTGTCACGGTGGCTAGACCCGGTCCGTGGCCCTGTCTGTCAGTGGGGGACGTCCAGTGCAATAAGTGGTGTTGTAACGGTGCAGTTGTGGGGTGCAGGTCGCGGTAAATAACGAGGACACCAGGTTGCAGTCTCTTTACCTCTTTACTGAAGATCTCTGAGTCCTCAGTCCAGAATACGGCTCACCAGGCTGCGCAAGTCCGGCCGGTCCAATGACACTTCCAGAGTTCTCTTCACAGGAGGAAATCTGTGCCTTCCCCCTAGCGCTATGTGTTGTAGTCCTTCCCTGCTGCGCTTACGGAAAGTACCCCACAACTTTTGTGTCTGTTTCTTAAGTTCCCTCACAACTCGACTAGATGATGTTCTGCTAATCCTCCGTCCCTCCCTGAGGTTCGGGTAGGAACGGCACCCGTTTGACGGGTAGGCCTGGAGTTCTTCCGGGACCCTAGAGACGCCCCTCTCCCACAATTGCCTCCCAAGACTTCATAGGTGATTTGAGTTAGACAGCCCGCCTGGGACTGACTGTCCTGCCGCTGTTTGGAGTATTGCTTGAAGCTGAATGTTATTCTACTCCCTCGGCGTTCCGGCCACCGGTAGTGCGCCTCAGTAGGATGTTGCTTCGGTCTTACAGCACGACTCCTACTGGTATTTCTCCTTTGCGTGATCCCGTTTCTCACTCAGCACAATCTATCTCTCTTCTAATCCTTTCTTGGGCACCGCCGCTACCCGGAGCAGGCACGGTCCCGTTACGTTCGTTCTCGTTGCCAAGCCTCTGTCAGGATCCCACCCCTGACAGAGACCCTACTGTATCTTCCCCTACAACACCCTGTGCCACAAGGTGTTGCCTGGTTCCAACCCAGTCAGCTTTCTGATCTAACTTCCTGCCTGACCCCCAGTTTACCCACTATGGTGGGGAGTGGCCTAATGAATAGCACCCTTAGCTCCCCCCGGAGGCCCGGCTGTGAAATGTATTGGTGTCTGTGATACCTGATCAGATGAACTCCTTCAGTGCCATCGGACGCACCATAGCTCCCCATAGTGGCGGAGCCACAGTACTGCAACGACCAGGACTCTGGGGCGCTGCACTCCCCCCTGGTTAAACACAGTACTCCGGGACTGGGAAGAAAACAACAATACAAGTTTAGCAAAAAGACATACAATTTTGTTGAGTGCAATAACAATAAGTATACTTGAACAGGCTTCCCTTTATGGGAGGTAAGGACACTTGAACGTTACAAACATGGTTAAATAACATAGCAACATGCTATAAATAACTCTTCTTACCCAACCGGGTATTCTACTAAGTGCAAAAATTGCTGAACAATACTTTAACGTTGCCTTTAAGGACATACACTCCGTATCCACTAAAGACCTTCCTATAATCACATTATAAGGTAATTTAACTTTTTCATTCTCCTTCTTTAAATCTGCAGGACCGCCTGTCCTATCGGCACCAGACCTACTGCCTCTCCTTTCTGTTACAGGACCGCCCCGTTCAGCCAGGGCCTACCGCCTTTTCAACTTCTATACACAGTATAGATCATAACATTACTTTCAGTTTTAGAAGCACTGAGCCATCTACGTATGGCTCCTAGGAGGACTCACTACCCAACCCCTACGGGTTCACTTTCTGTCCTCTGTAACACATTATTAACTCTTTCTTTACAATAAACTAACTTTCTATGGAGGACTCAGGGTTTACCTTCTATCCCCACTTTCTATCAACATTATCAATCATCCCTTTTCTTCCGAGAAACATCATCATCATTTCTTCACAATTAACTGGTTGGATACATATAACTTTCTCATGTACATATTATCATCACTTTCTTTCATCGAACATTATTGCTACCTGTCTTAAAGCAATATCACCGTTTAAGTGCAACAATTGAACATCCCCTTTAAGAAGGGACCAAGTCTCTATGAGGTAGCATTTCTTCTCAAGCTATCAGTCCTCACTCAGCAAAGGTTCCAGTGTGGTATCTTCACAAAGAGTCCTTCTTTAAGTAAAACCAGTAGGGAGCACCTTTAATAAGGTGCTAACGATATACAAAAAGTTCGCATCATGCACTGTTCATGATTACAGCAGTTCTTTTCAACTACAAACTTGTGCAAAAACTTTAGAAAAACAACCAAAAACAAACAATAGGGATCCCGGGTCAACAAAGGGATCCCTTTAAAAAGTTAACCCTGAACGGGTTTAGCAGCAAACAGTAAACAAAGGGAGAACTATTTACATTGTCAAAGCATTCATGCTTACTCATTTTGGCGCAGCAGGTCGTTTCCTCCCGGGCCTCACCAGGCCAACGGGCTGCGCTGCCTCACCAGGAAGTGGCTCTGGTCCCAGCAACGACAAGATCCCTCGCCGGGATGCTCTTCTCACCGAGGATCCTGCATGCCCCCAAGGCACATGGTGGGTCCGGGTTCTCTGCTGTTCTGCCGGGTCAGGTTCTTTGGCCTTTTCGGCGGGAGATTCATCGTCGGATGTTTCAGCGGTGGCCTGGAGCGCAACGCATCGCTGGACGCCCCGTGCCATCCAGCCAGCTTCGCCTGTTGGTCTCCTCCACCGGGTGTAAGTCACGGCATCACCGGGCTCCAGGTCGCAAGCAAACCTCCCTCCGCAGTGCTCGACCTCCTTCCGGTCCACGTGGACTTGTAGCGGCTCCCCGATCTCCTGGATAACCCCTCTTCCATATCGGGGGTTAAAGGAGACCACCACACCCCAGTGGGACGATGGGACCTCCGCGACAGTGGTCAAATCAATCTGGGCTGCCGGTTGCGGTCGGTTCCGCCATGCAGCCGTCATGCGCCGCAGGTGCTCAGCCTCCGGCAGGATCTTCATGCCCTGTGCCTGCAGCGTACCTTCAGCCGCGGCCGGGTGAGAAGGAACAGGGGACACCGGAGATAGGTGGACTTCTGTGGGCCGACCCAGCCGAGCAAGCACGCGAGCATCGGCCTCCATGCGTCGCGCTATCTGGCGAGCCTCGGCTGCAGCTACACACTCCTCCGATGGTGGCAAGGGGGATCGGCCCACCGGTAGCTCCGTGAGGGTCAGTTCCCGCAACGCTGGTGCATCTGGGGCTGTGTCAGGCGGTGCAGCCTCAGGCTGGATCGGATCAGTCCCCCGCGGGATTCTCGGTGTCGCCATCTTTGCTCCTTCTTCGGTGTCTTCTTCCTGCGGTCTCTTTCGTGGGCGGCCCCGTCTCCATGGTCTCCACCCTCCAAACAGGATTAGGAGGTGGACCTCGGCTGTTGACGGACACGTCCTCAGGACCAAGAAATGTTTAGACTGGGCGGCCATTGTTCTTCGCGCTCTCTAGCTTGTCTACGCCTACTCCACACCCCTCTTCTTCTCCTGCGCCTCTCCTCAGCGCTGCAATGGCGGCGGTTTTGGCGGTTAATGGCACAGCACAGTCTTTCAATAAAGTACAGTCCAAGCACAATAAGTCACAGTTCCAAGGCACACATGACCTGATTCTTCAGGCTTAAGTACATCCTGTTCGTGATGCCAAGTTGGAGCGCCCCCACACTGCCGCAGGGCCGAGGGGCACCCGGAGCCGGGCCTCTGAGTCTCAGTCCTGGGGTTGTCACGGTGGCTAGACCCGGTCCGTGGCCCTGTCTGTCAGTGGGGGACGTCCAGTGCAATAAGTGGTGTTGTAACGGTGCAGTTGTGGGGTGCAGGTCGCGGTAAATAACGAGGACACCAGGTTGCAGTCTCTTTACCTCTTTACTGAAGATCTCTGAGTCCTCAGTCCAGAATACGGCTCACCAGGCTGCGCAAGTCCGGCCGGTCCAATGACACTTCCAGAGTTCTCTTCACAGGAGGAAATCTGTGCCTTCCCCCTAGCGCTATGTGTTGTAGTCCTTCCCTGCTGCGCTTACGGAAAGTACCCCACAACTGTTGTGTCTGTTTCTTAAGTTCCCTCACAACTCGACTAGATGATGTTCTGCTAATCCTCCGTCCCTCCCTGAGGTTCGGGTAGGAACGGCACCCGTTTGACGGGTAGGCCTGGAGTTCTTCCGGGACCCTAGAGACGCCCCTCTCCCACAATTGCCTCCCAAGACTTCATAGGTGATTTGAGTTAGACAGCCCGCCTGGGACTGACTGTCCTGCCGCTGTTTGGAGTATTGCTTGAAGCTGAATGTTATTCTACTCCCTCGGCGTTCCGGCCACCGGTAGTGCGCCTCAGTAGGATGTTGCTTCGGTCTTACAGCACGACTCCTACTGGTATTTCTCCTTTGCGTGATCCCGTTTCTCACTCAGCACAATCTATCTCTCTTCTAATCCTTTCTTGGGCACCGCCGCTACCCGGAGCAGGCACGGTCCCGTTACGTTCGTTCTCGTTGCCAAGCCTCTGTCAGGATCCCACCCCTGACAGAGACCCTACTGTATCTTCCCCTACAACACCCTGTGCCACAAGGTGTTGCCTGGTTCCAACCCAGTCAGCTTTCTGATCTAACTTCCTGCCTGACCCCCAGTTTACCCACTATGGTGGGGAGTGGCCTAATGAATAGCACCCTTAGCTCCCCCCGGAGGCCCGGCTGTGAAATGTATTGGTGTCTGTGATACCTGATCAGATGAACTCCTTCAGTGCCATCGGACGCACCATAGCTCCCCATAGTGGCGGAGCCACAGTACTGCAATGACCAGGACTCTGGGGCGCTGAACATACATCGCGGGAGAAATATAAAAGGTTTTTATGGGTGATACATTTGGAGTCAGGGAGTTACATAAGTATTTAAGTAATGCAAAGTTGACACTGGATAACTTTTATATTTTTGTAATTTTTTTCACATTTTTTTACTTTTTTTTTTTTACTTTTGTCATGCTTCAATAGCCTCCATGGGAGGCTAGAAGCTGGCATAACTCGATCGCCTCTGCTACATAGCAGCGATCATCAGATCACTGCTATGCAGCAGAAATGCAGGTGTGCTATGAGCGCCAACCACAGGGTGGCGCTCACAGCTACCGGGGATCAGTAACCATAGAGGTCTCAAGGACCTCTATGGTTACTCTGCAGAAGCATCGCTGACCCCCGATCATGTGACGGGGGTCAGCGAAGCACTCATTTCCGGCTGCCCGGCCGGAAGCGTCGGTTAAATGCCGCTGTCAGCGTTTGACAGCGGCATTTAACTAGTTAATAGCGGCAGGTGAATCGCAATTTCACCCGCCGCTATTGCGGGCACATGTCAGCTGTTAAAAACAGCTGACATGTCCTGGCTTTGATGCGGGCTCACCGCGGAGCCCTGCATCAAAGAGGGGGATCTGACCTAGGACGTACTATCCCATCCGAGGTCAGAAAGGGGTTAAAATTATAGACTGTTCATTTCCTTGTCAGTGGGCAAACTTACAAAAACAGCAAGGGATCAAATAAGGTGCAATGCAAAAGGAAAGGGTAGTGTTGATCTACACTTGATCCATAACTAAATAGATCTGCTTTAGATCTATGGGAAAAGAGGTGAAATAATCTACAGCTCTGTAAAAGCTCTGTGAAGATCTGCAATTGCGCAAATTGTAGGTAAGAGTGGTCAGAAATGCTGGTTTTCGGGCACATTTGTGAAAGCACATTTTGTGAAAAACTGTTTGGTTTAGAGATTTAGCTCGTAGACTTGTGCTTATGAATGTGCAGGCCATGGCAAGATGGGATACCATTTGCATTTTGTTATGAACCACACCTTCATAAATAGACATAACTGATAGCTTCTGTGACCCAATGCAAAATATGAACAGGGCCCCTGACCTATTGTAAGGTGGTTCTGTCAGTGTCCATCTAGCAGCAAAAGTTGCCACCACGAACAGGCTCCCAGAGCCCTGGGGTTACCTTGGCCTTCACCCTTTAACCCCTATACAGGGATCTGAACTTACACATGGGGTTACATGGCAAGCACCCGAGTCAGAAGTTGTTTGGTGGCACAAGCTGGCAAGAAGGATAGTCAAGTAGCCAGGTCAAAACCAAGAGGGCAGCAAAAGGTACAAAATTGTCAGGCAGGAGAAATGCCAATAAACAAGCAAAGGTCAAAACAGGAAAGCACAAGTACAACACAAGAGCAGAAACCACAGATCTAAACAAGGGAAGCCCAAAGCTATATCTGCCAGCTTCTAGCAGTAAGCTGGAATCTTAAATAGGGTGTGGTGCTCTCGAACTGGCTGAAGCAGGGAGCTGATAACGCCACCTGGACACACACACCCATATTGCTAGAGTGGACGGCACTGCAGGTCCTAGCCACCCAAATCTAAGTGGCTGGACAGATTTAGTTTCAACGTCTCTTCTATTATCCACAGAATGCATATAGCGGCGTCTTGGGGACAAAAGTAGATATCACAGGAGCAGGTACTGATGAAGACGTGACACCTACCATGTGCCATTTAAAACACTTGTGTCCCACCAGCGTGTTCTTCTTTACCTTTTGGCTCGATCGATCCTGACATAAGTGGCACAAGATGATCAGTTTTGAAACAAAACCATGATTTTGAGATACTCTGGCCGAAGATATTTTTGCTGTATGTCTCCATGCAGTGGTTGAGATGGGAGTTTGCAGTTTCGAGAGCTTTAGTTTTATGTTACGATGTATGAAATTCGTGTCATGAGAAATTAGAATTCTTAACGAAAAAATTTTAATTGACTCAGTCCTAGTTCCAACTATTACCTGTGCAACCCCTTCAGCTACGACCTTGACCCTTAGCTGTCCCCATTTCCCACAGGACCCATCAAATCTATTAAAATTAAGCACAAGATACAAATGTGAGCAAAGTAGCAGGGACTCTATCCAAATCGGTTGGCAAAAGCTCCAGGAAGCACAATATGTATGAGTCATTTTATTTCCTTGAACAGTTAATAGTAAAATAAACATGGTCTAGCGACATAAATTCATTTTCAGGAAACAAATATTCACCATCACTAGAAATTTTGTCTAGAAAAATATTATTTTCTGTTTTATTTTTCCCTGAGAAAATCCACAGTGTAAGCATAGCAACAGCCCCAGTTGCCATGCCAAAAATGATACTTGCATTATTATAATGAAAGATTATCCCGCTCTGCTGTAATCTATTATTTAGATTGATTTAGTGGGTTTTTAGTTTGGAATTGATGGACTCACTAGGTTTTTTTTCATGGTTTGAGGCTATTTTTGCTTTGCTTTGTTTTTGTTGTTTTTTTTTTACAATAATGTAGTTCAGATAGAAGAGGGCAATAGTCTATTGAGTATAGACATCGGAACATGCTGGGTAGATGTTTCTGACAATTATACAGAAAAAGACAAATGCAAATAGTTTTAGCTTCAATTTAAAACATATTTTGTAAAGTATTAAAGAAAATCGGTCACCAAGTCAAAAGTGGCCATTATTTGCTCTGATTTTATTCCGGGTTCTCCTCTGAGTTCCCTGTTTATTTCAGAAGATTTCAGATAGATGGGCCGTTATTTTAGTACTGATTTTTATGGTCTGTACCAAGCGGGCGGTACTAAGGGTGTGCCTAATGACACACCTCTGAGGAGCAAAGCACCTTGTAAAGTCAATAAAAATCAGCGCTAAACATAAAGGCCCATTTTTCTGGAAATGTATGGTGGATTTAGGAAAATCAAAAACTGAAATACTCAGGGGAATTGCAAAATCAAAATAATAACACAAACTTGCGACTTTTAACCTGGTGACAGGTCCTCCTTAAAGATACAGAAGGGCAGACAGACAATGAGACAAATGGATATCTAGACAGAAAGAGTACAGAGAGATTGATAAAAATAGATAGATAGATAGATAGATAGATAGATAGATAGATAGATAGATACAAGGAAAAAGGATACATCAGTATTCTATAAGCGCTAAGATGTGTGCAAACATTGAATATATGAAAGTTGAACAGTTTTACTGCTATATAGGATATACTTATAAATATTAAGGTACTTAGAACATAAATTGATCACTTCTCGAGAGCCCACCAGCCATGACAAGGCGAACCTTTCTTTGATGAGACCCTAAGCCTAATATTTATCACACATGTTTGATAAATATTAGGTTCAGGTTCCCATCAAAGAAAAGTATGAATTTTCGCGGCTAGTTGGCTCTCAAGATTTGGCCAATTTATGTGCTCTCTTTTTCTCTTACTCCAGAGCTCGCATTTCCACCATACCTCAAAGGAGGGAATTCTGTATATTTCTTATTCATTAAACTCATGGAAACCATTTTTACGAACGTTGATTCTTTTTTTCCAGATGAAGGTATATTGGTTTTCTTATAATTATATAAAACAGTGAGCTGGGTACAGCCAAACAACCTAGAATCCACTGAGGGTTTTGCAGCGCCCCAGAGTCCTGGTCGTTGCAGTACTGTGGCTCCGCCGCTAAGGGGAGCCATAGCACGTTCGATGGCACCGAAGGAGTTCCTCCAATCAGGTATCACAGACACCAATATGTTTCACAGCAGGGCCTCCGGGGGGAGCTAAGGGTGCTATTCATTAGGCCACTCCCCACCATAGTGGGTAAAACTGGGGGTCAGGCAGGAAGTTAGAGAGAACGCTGACGGGATTGAACGGAGCAACACCCTGTGGCAGGGGGTGTTGTGAAGGGAGAGACTGTAGGGTCTCTGCCAGGGGTGGGATCCTGGCAGAGGCTTGGCATTGAGAGAACGTAATGGGACCGTGCCTGCTCAGTATAGCGGCGGTGCCCAAGAAAGGACTAGAAGCGAGACAGATTGTGCTGAGTGAGAAACGAGATCAAGCAGAAGGAGAATACCAGCAGGGGTTGTGCTGAAAGAGGCAGCACCTTGCTGAGGCGCAATACCGGTGGCCGGAACGCCGAGGGAGTGGATTAGCATACAGCTTCAAGCCATACTCCAAACAGCGGCAGGACAGTCGGTCTCAGGCGGGCTGTCTACCACATATCGCCTATGAAGTCTTGGGGGGCAATTGCGGGAGAGGGGCGTCTCTAGGGTCCCGGAAGAACTCCAGGCCTACCTGACAAACGGGTGCCATTCCAACCTGAATACAGGGAAGGGGTGGATTACAGAGGAACATCAAATCGAGTTGTGAGGGAACTTAAGAAACAGACACAACCGTTGTGGGGTCACTTTCCGTGAGCACAGCAGGGAAGGACTACAACACATAGCGCTAAGAAGGAAGGCACAGATTTCCACCTGAGAGGAGAACTCTGGAGGTGCCATTGGACCGGCCGGACTTGCGCCGCCTGGTGAACCGTGTTCTGGACTGAGGACTCAGAGATCTCCAGTAAAGAGGTAAAGAGACTGCAACCTGGTGTCCTCGTTATTTACCGCGACCTGCACCTCACAACTGCACCGCTACATCACTTATTGCACCGGATGTCCCCCACTGACAGACAGGGCCACGGACCGGGTCTAGCCACCGTGACAACCCCAGGACTGAGACCTAGAGGCCCGGCTCCGGGTACCCCTCGGCCTTGCGGCGGTGTGGGGGCGCTCCAACTTGGCGTCACAAACAGGATCTACTTAAGCCTGAAGAATCAGGTCATGTGTGCCTAGAGACTGAGATTTACTGTGCTTGGACTGTACTTTATTGCAAGAACTGTGTGCTGTGCCATTTGCCGCCAAAATCCGCCGCCATTGCAGCGCTGAGGAGAGCGCAGGAAGAGAAGAGGGGCGTGGAGTGGGCGTAGACGAGCTGGAGAGCGCGAACAGTAATGGCCGCCCAGTCTAAATATTTCTGTGCAGTGAGGACGTGTCCGTCAGCAGCAGAGATCCGCCTCCTGATCCTTAATGGGGGGCGGAGGCAGAGAAAACGAAACTGCTCACGCAGGAGAGAGCGGGAAAAAGACCAGGAAGCGACCCACGTGGAGGACGCTATGGCCAGCAGCTCCGAACCCGACAGCGGGGTTGAAGTGGAAGTCTCCCCTGACTACCCGGATGAGCCCAGCAGCCTGTCCTCTGTGGATAACACCAAATTCCTGAGAGCCGAGATGGAGGATTTATATAACCAGCTCCTCCAACTGCATGTAGGAGTCCAGGCCCCGCGTCAGGTGGGACC
Source organism: Ranitomeya variabilis (assembly GCF_051348905.1). Classification (NCBI taxonomy): domain Eukaryota; kingdom Metazoa; phylum Chordata; class Amphibia; order Anura; family Dendrobatidae; genus Ranitomeya; species Ranitomeya variabilis. The sequence continues at coordinate 750,088,519 of NC_135234.1, read as the reverse complement.
GGCGGTGGATTTACAGGCATCGGAAGAACCAGCGGGACCTGTTGCGGGAAGCGGATCCGTACCCGTGGGTGAGTTCGCCGATCCTGCCCCGCCAGCCGAGGGTGTGTTAGTGGGCCCCGTAGCAGCACCACCTCTCCCGGGAACCCATAGACTTCAGCGCCTGTTACCATGGGAAGAGGCCACGGGAATGGAACACCGCATGCGGGCCCCAATCACCCCTACTCCCTTGCCGTGCGAGGTCAGCGCAGAGCGCACGGTATGCCGCTGGGTGAACCCTGGATCCAATCTTATGGGGTTCCCCGGGGTGGAAACCCAGGAGGGAGAAATGGTACAGGCCCTAAGCTGGGAAGAATACCAAACCCAGCTAGAGCGACGGTGGCAAGAAGAGGAGAAAATACATAAGGCTAAACGGGAGGCTTACCATCAGAAAGATCTGGCGATTAAGGACCGGGCCCGTAAGGACCCCACCATTCACCAGGCCCCGCGCAGGCAGGGCATCGTCACCACCTTTAAGCTTCAAGGAGGCTGGGGTTTCATTAAAGAACCGGGGCTATACGCAGAGGTCTTCGTCAACCGACGGGATGTCGAGTCGTACCTTAGAGAGGGTCACCCCGATCGAGACCTCTATCCAGGGGACAGTGTTACTTATACTCGGCATTTTGGGGAGAAGGGGTGGTTTGCTCTGAACGTCCACAAGAGGGAGAAGCCAGCCCCTGTAGCCAAAGTGCCGCCGTGTGACCGACCTATAACCACCCTGGTCGCCCCCACCTGCCCAACCACAGAACTTGCGATCTGCCGCCCGATCGCCGCAACCACCGTAGTGGCTAAAGAAGTTCCTCTTCGGGGGATCAATGTCCCTGATGTACCAGCACAAAGAGAAGTGGGAACACAGACCTTGATCGCCGCGCACGACCTGGTCGTGCAACAGACCCGAACCCATGGGGTGTATCTGGCAGTGGGAGTGGACCTGAAACCTGGATTGCAGGGGTCCGCCAGCCAGGTGGCGCCTCATGGAAATTGCTGAAAGAAGAGTAAGATTTTAAGATACTCTAAGAAAAAAAATGTAAATAGTTACTGTTTGTCCTTTTGTTCCTGTTGCTGCTAAACCCGCCCAGGGTTAATGGATCCCTTTGTTGACCCGGGATCCCTGTGTTTGTTCTGAGTTTTCCTAAAATTTTTGCACAAGTTTAAAGAACTGCGGAAATCATGGACTGTGCATGATTCGAACTTCCCTTGTAAATAGTTTGCACCTTCTTAAAGGTGCTTCCTACTGGTTTTAGTTAAAGACACTTTGCGAAGAAACCTTGTCTACTGGTTTTACTTAAGAACTCTTTGCGAAGATGCCTTACCGGAACCTTTGCTGGGCTTGGACTGGCAGCCAGAAAGGGACTGCTACCTCAGAAAGACTTGGTCCCCTCTTAAAGGGGATGTGTGAGATTGAACTTGAGAGAGATACTGTTGCAGAACAGTAATGCCATAATGATGCTTTGAAAAGAAATGTAACTGTTTTACATGCTAAGTTATATGTGTTGAATTTGTTGAAATGTCTAAATAATGTTTTACAGAAAGAAAAGATGCAGAGAGCCCGTAGGGGTAGAGATAGAGGTCTGCATAGTTGAAAGTAAGCAAAGTAATAATGAAGGTGAGGATAGAAGGTCAACCCTGCGTCCCCATAGAAAGTTACTTTGTTACTAAGGACAGAAAGTGAACCCGTAGGGGTTAGAGAGTGAGTCCTTAAAGGAGCCGAGTAGAGCGGGCTCAGAGTTCTTCAACCGAAAGGAATGTTATGTCTATACTGTGTATAGTAGCGAAAGGCAGTAGGCCCTGGCTGAACGGGGCGGTCCTGTAAAAGAAAGGAGAGGCAGTAGGTCTGGTGCCATAGGGACAGGCGGTCCTGCAGGTTCACAAGAAGGAGAATGTAAAGTCGAAATGCCTTATAATGTGATTATAGGAAGGCCTTTGATAAACAAAGAGTGTATGTTTCTTAAAGGCAATGTTAATTTATTGTTCCAGAGTTTGCACTAAGTAGAATACCCGGTTGGGTAACAGGAGTTATGGATAGCCTGTAATTTATAATGTTGACTAAGTTTGTAACGTTAAAAGTGTCCTCACCTCCCATAAAGGGAAGCCTGTTCAAGTATCCTTATTGTTTTGCACTCAACAAAATTGTATGTCTGTTTGCTAATCTGTATTGTTGTTTTTCTTCCCAGTCCCGGAGTACTATGTTTAACCAGGGGGGAGTGCAGCGCCCCAGAGTCCTGGTCGTTGCAGTACTGTGGCTCCGCCGCTAAGGGGAGCCATAGCACGTTCGATGGCACCGAAGGAGTTCCTCCAATCAGGTATCACAGACACCAATATGTTTCACAGCAGGGCCTCCGGGGGGAGCTAAGGGTGCTATTCATTAGGCCACTCCCCACCATAGTGGGTAAAACTGGGGGTCAGGCAGGAAGTTAGAGAGAACGCTGACGGGATTGAACGGAGCAACACCCTGTGGCAGGGGGTGTTGTGAAGGGAGAGACTGTAGGGTCTCTGCCAGGGGTGGGATCCTGGCAGAGGCTTGGCATTGAGAGAACGTAACGGGACCGTGCCTGCTCAGTATAGCGGCGGTGCCCAAGAAAGGACTAGAAGCGAGACAGATTGTGCTGAGTGAGAAACGAGATCAAGCAGAAGGAGAATACCAGCAGGGGTTGTGCTGAAAGAGGCAGCACCTTGCTGAGGCGCAATACCGGTGGCCGGAACGCCGAGGGAGTGGATTAGCATACAGCTTCAAGCCATACTCCAAACAGCGGCAGGACAGTCGGTCTCAGGCGGGCTGTCTACCACATATCGCCTATGAAGTCTTGGGGGGCAATTGCGGGAGAGGGGCGTCTCTAGGGTCCCGGAAGAACTCCAGGCCTACCTGACAAACGGGTGCCATTCCAACCTGAATACAGGGAAGGGGTGGATTACAGAGGAACATCAAATCGAGTTGTGAGGGAACTTAAGAAACAGACACAACCGTTGTGGGGTCACTTTCCGTGAGCACAGCAGGGAAGGACTACAACACATAGCGCTAAGAAGGAAGGCACAGATTTCCACCTGAGAGGAGAACTCTGGAGGTGCCATTGGACCGGCCGGACTTGCGCCGCCTGGTGAACCGTGTTCTGGACTGAGGACTCAGAGATCTCCAGTAAAGAGGTAAAGAGACTGCAACCTGGTGTCCTCGTTATTTACCGCGACCTGCACCTCACAACTGCACCGCTACATCACTTATTGCACCGGACGTCCCCCACTGACAGACAGGGCCACGGACCGGGTCTAGCCACCGTGACAACCCCAGGACTGAGACCTAGAGGCCCGGCTCCGGGTACCCCTCGGCCTTGCGGCGGTGTGGGGGCGCTCCAGTTTGGTAGAAAAGCAAGTACGTTACAATTAGCTATATCTGCATTGTAAGCATTGGAGAGAATGTAAGAATGCAAACAGAAAAGAAAGATAAAAAAATGTAAAGAATCTGAAGTAACATTCCAATTAAAGTTATAGTTTATAAGACATACATGATAACTTATGGATAAAATAACCACTAGGACTTTAGCTGACGTAAAAGCAGAGGGTGAGAACAGCTAGAGATTGGACAGAATAGTACCAATAGGTAACCATAAAATATTATGTCTAATATATTGTCACAGGTAAGTCAGAAGCTGCAGTCACACTGCATCTAGCTGCAGAAGGTCTCTGAGTTTGGCTTTGCAGACACCTTTTTAACCCTTCTGACTCTTTGATCCAGTGGCAGCCTTCTCCTGCTCTAATTGACACACCTGGACCTGGGTGTTTATAGACTCCCAGCCTGCTGCTGGGAGTTGCCATTGATATTTCCATTTCCCACTTTTGAGGCATGGAGCTATAGCAGTCGGCTGTCTTCCTGTTTGGTGTTGCTGGAGGACGTTTGTGTTACGTCTCTGAATCTACTCAAAATAAGTGTTCCCCTTGTTCGTCTATTTTAGCTGTCTTTTGTTGTAGTGGAGATCGACTAGTGATCACGTCATTCCCTAAGTAGGGCTTATCGTCAGGGTCAGGCAGGGATTAGCTTCCTGCTCGGTGATAGGTGCAGAACCTATATAGGGACATTTAGGGCAGACAGGGTGACTTTAGATCTGCCTAGGGGTCTCCACTCCCCACTTTCCTTGTGTTGGGCTCCCTTGCCCTCATTAATTCATGTTGCACTTAATCTTTCCTATACTGTGCATGATATTATCAACTGCCGTGCATATTTAAGGAAAAAAAAAACTGGCATGTGTTTTCTTGTGTGTTTTTTTTTTCGGGTGTGCTTTTTTTCCCTTTTCTCCCTTGGTATGGATCTGGTTGCAGGGCTGACAGAGCAGCTACGCTGTCTGTCTCTGGAGGTGAATGACCTCCGATATGAGGTTCAGCAGCAGCGACAGCGGCTGCAGGTTGCTGATGTTGGGGTCTCTGCAGGTAGGCTGGTCCAACCCCAACCCAAGGTTGTCCTTCCAGACAGGTTTTCCAGATGAAGAGACAAGTTTTTTGTGTTTAAGGAAGTTTGCAAATGTTATTTTAAACTTCGTCCTCACTCCTCTGGAAATGAAGGGCAACGAGTCGGTATTGTGATCTCTCTACTACAATAAGATCCCCAGTCCTGGGTTTTCTCTTTGCCGCAAGATTTGGTTTGTCTCCAGTTTGTGGTGGATTTTTTTTTGGCTCTAGCCATTTTCTATGATGACCCTGACCGAGTTGCCTTGGCTGAGTCCAGGTTGTGTCGCCTTCAGCAGGGGAATCTGTCAGTGGAGACGTATAGCTCTGAATTCCGCAGGTGGTCAACTGATACTAAGTGGAATGACCCGGCTCTCAGAAGCCAATTTCTTCAGGGTCTCTCTGAAAGGTTGAAAGATGCCTAGGGGGTATCTAAAACCCCTGAGTCCTTGGAGGCCGCTATGTTGTTGGCTATATGTGTTTACAGACGCCTACAGGATAGGTGGGTAAGACCACCTTCTCTGGAGCCTCTTTTTCGGGATATTGCACCGTTGCCAGGGTAGCAGTCTAACGGTGAACACCTACGGGAGAGAATGGAGTAATCCATGCAATTAGGGGGTGCCTCTGCATCATACATTTCCCAGGATGTTTGCAAAAAAAAAAAGGGTGTGTGGATTTTTTGTGGAAAAAGGGACATTTTATTGGGGCCTGTCCTTTGATGCCAAAACAAAAGGAAAGTCATCTAACCCTTGGTAGTCTAGAGTGGAATAAGCAAGGGGTGCATCTATCGTCAACCTGCAGTTCCCAGTTTGTCCTGACAGCAGAGATGGTGCCGGAGAGCAAAATTAGGAGATTTCTGTGTTTGCTGACAGTGGAGCTGGAGTCATCTTGGTTGATGCTGAGTTTGCCAGAACTCACAGGCTGGTTTGCTGTGCTTTAGTTAAGCCCATTCCCATCTTCGCCATCGACTCAGCTCAACTTTCACAGAAAACTCTCACTCAAATTGTACAGAACATAAGACTGAGGGTGGGGTCAGTTCATTCTGAAACAATTCCTTGCTATGTCCTGGACAGTCTTCCCACCCCAATTGTACTGGGTCTTTCCTGGTTGGTGTAACATAATCCGTTGGTGGATTGGCAAACTAGGAAGATCATTGAGTGGGGGGATTACTGTCATGAGAACTGTTTAAATATTTCCCTTTTCTACAGTCTCTGCAGAAACCTTACCTGCATTTTTGTCAGAGTTTGAGGACGTTTTGTCTTAGAGGAGGTGTCAGGATTTGTCTCCTCATCGTGAATATGACTGTCCTATTAATCTGACCCCTGGAGCTACGTCCCTGTTTAGATTTCCGGGAATTAAATCAAATTACCGACAGAGATCCATACCCCCCTTCCTCTGATTCCTGATCCATTCAGCCAGTTTGTGGGAGCTAAGGTGTTCTCCAAGTTGGATTTAAGGGGGGCCTACAATCTGGTTAGAATCAGAGAAGGGGATGAATGGAAGATGGCGTTTAATTCCCCTGAGGGTCATTTCAAGAGTTTGGTCATGGCTTTCGGTCTGACCAATGCACCAGCGGTATTTCAGCATTTCATCAATTATATTTTCCATCATTTGATGTGTAGGATTGTGGTGTTCTATCTAGATAATATTTTGGTTTACTCTCCTGTTTTGGAGACACATCGGTGACATTTTAACAGGTGCTGCAAATATTAAGAGATAACAAAACTATATGCCAAACTAGAAAAATTTATTTTCACTGTCCAGGAGGTGCAGTTTTTGGGGTACCTGTCGTCATCTTCAGGTTTTCAGATGGATCTGGAAAAGATCCCTGCTGTCCTTGATTGGGACTGTCCCGAGAACTTGAAGGCCCTATGTTTTTTGGGCTTTACTAATTTGCACCGGAAATTCATCCGGAATTATTCAGTAATTGTGAAACCCCTTACTGACATGACAAGGAAGGAGTCGGACTTTTTCAAATAGTTGGACGATGCCCTGGGGGCATTTTCCTTTCTTAAGAGCTGTTTTGCCATGGCTCCTATACTTAGGTCAACCCCATGTTTCCCAGCCCTTTGTTGTGGAGGTTGATGCATCAGAAGTGGGGGTTGGGGCTGTGTTGTCTCAGGATCCATCCCCTAGTATATGGCGTCCATGAGCCTGCTTTTCGAAATAATTTTTTTCGGAGAGAAATGACGTGGGTAACAGGGAGCTTTTGACAATCAAATTGGCATTTAAAGAATGGCGATAGGATGGACAGCCCCCTCCATCCAATTATTATATAAGAACTTGTCAGTCATATCTTAAATCGGCTAAACATCTCAACCCTAGGCAAGCTAGATGGTCCCTGATTTTATTAGGTTCAATTTTTGGTCACTTTCCGTCCAGGGGTCAAAAATGTCAAAGCTGATTCTTTGTCCTGGAGTTTCCCTGGTGGTGGTGACCAAGAGGACCCTGTCCCAATTTTGCAGAAGGGGGTAGTTATTTCGGCATTGTATCCGAAACTGGAGGGTGAGGTGTTGGAGGCCCAGGGGGACACCCAGTCCTCCTGCCCTCCAGGAAGGTTATTTGTGCCACCAAATCAGCACCGCAAAGTAATTGTGGAACATCACAACTCTGTGCTTGCTGGTTATCCAGGTAGTAAGGCTACCGTGGCCCTCTTTTCTCGTTGTTTTTGGTGGCCAGGGTTGCATCGGAATGTGGTTGAACAAGTAGCTGCTTGTAGTATCTGCATACATGCTAAAGTATATTGTGTAGTATATAGAGAATGTCTGTTCTCTTGTGTACTTTGTAGTATATAGAGGATCTGCCAGCTCTCCTTTGTGGTGTAGTATATAGAGTATCTGTCAGCTCTTCTGTGTGGTGTAGTATATAGAGGATCTTTCAGCTCTCCTCTGTGGTGTAGTATATAGAGGATCTGTCAGTTCTCCTGTGTGGTGTAGCATATAGAGGATCTGCCAGCTCTCCTTTGTGGTGTAGTACATAGAGTATCTGTCAGCTCTTCTGTGTGGTGTAGTATATAGAGGATCTTTGAGCTCTCCTCTGTGGTGTAGTATATAGAGGATCTGTCAGTTCTCCTGTGCGGTGTAGTACATAGAGGATCTGTCAGCTCTCCTGTGTGGTGTAGTGTTGTGAATTCTGCTCTTGGGTTCCCTCCGGTGGTTGTTGGTGGTAATACAGTTGTCCCTGGGTTGCAATCCTGGGCAGGTGTCCCTGCTGATTGCAGCTCTGACTGGGGTATTTAGGTGTGCAGGATTCATTAGCCCTTGCCAGTTGTCCATTGTTCTTGGAGGTTTTCCATCTCTGTCTGTTTCCTCCTGTCCTGCTTCCAAATCAGCAAAGATAAGTGTCTGGTTTTTGTTTCTGCAGCACTCATGCTGTGTGCTTTACAATTCAGTGCTATTCATTGTTTTTTCTTGTCCAGCTTAGACTGTGTTTGGATTTTTTCAGTCAAGTTGGATTCTGAGGAGATGCAGATATACATTCCATGTCTTTAGTTAGATGGTGGAATTTTTGTATTATCTGCTGTGGATATTTTTAGGGTTTTAATACTGACCGCTTAGGATTCTGTCCTATCCTTTCCTATTTAGCTAGCGTGGCCTCTTTTGCTAAATCCTGTTTTCTGCCTGCATGTGTCTTTCCTCTAATACTCACAGTCAATATTTGTGGGGGGCTGCCTATCCTTTGGGGTTCTGCTCTGAGGCAAGATAGAATTCCCATTTCCATCTATAGGGGTATTTAGTCCTCCGGCTGTGTCGAGGTGTCTAGGATGTGTTAGGTACACCCCATGGCTACTTCTAGTTGTGGTGTCAGTTTAGGGTTTGCGGTCAGTACAGGTTCCACCTACTCCAGAGAAAGTCTCATGCGGCTCCAAGGTCACCGGATCATAACAGTGTAGTATATAGAGGATCTGTCAGCTCTTGTGTGTGGTGTAGTATATAGAGGATCTGTCAGCTCTCCTGTGTGGTGTAGTATATAGAGGATCTGTCAGCTCTCCTGTGTGGTGTAGTATATAGAGGATCTGTCAGCTCTCTCGTGTGGTGTAGTATATAGGGGATCTGTCAGCTCTCCCGTGTGGTGTAGTATATAGAGGACCTGTCAGCTCTCCCGTGTGGTGTAGTATATAGAGGATCTGTCAGCTCTTCTGTGTGGTGTAGTATATAGAGGATCTGTCAGCTCTCCTGTGTGGGGTAGTATATAGAAGATCTGTCAGCTCTACTGTGTGGTGTAGTATATAGAGGATCTGTCAGTTCTCCTGTGTGGTGTAGTATATAGAGGATCTGTCAGCTCTCCTATGTGGTGTAGAATATAGAGGATCTGTCAGCTCTCCTGTGTGGTGTAGTATATAGAGGATCTGTCAGCTCTCCTGTGTGGTGTAGTATATGAAGGATCTGTCAGCTCTCCTGTGTGGTGTAGTATATAGAGGATCTGTCAGCTCTCCTGTGTGGTGTAGAATATAGAGGATCTGTCAGCTGTCCTGTGTGGTGCAGTATATAGAGGATCTGTCAGCTCTCCTGTGTGGTGTAGTATATAGAGGATCTGACAGATCTCCTGTGTGGTGTACTATATAGAGGATCTGTCAGCTCTCCTGTGTGATGTAGTATACAGTGGATCTGTCAGCTCTCCTCTGTGGTGTAGAATATAGAGGATCTGTCAGCTCTGCTGTGTGGTGTAGTATATAGAGGGTCTGTCAGCTCTCCTGTGTGGTGTAGTATATAGAGAATCTGTGCTCTCTCCTGTGTGGTGTAGTATATAGAGGATCTGTCAGTTCTCCTGTGTGGTGTAGTATATATAGGATCTATCAGCTCCCCTGTGTGGTGTAGTATATAGAGGATCTGTCAGCTCTCCTGTGTGGTGTAGTATACAGAGGATCTGTCAGCTCTCCTGTGTGGTGTAGTATATAGAGGATCTGTCAGCTCTCCTGTGTGGTGTAGTATATAGAGGATCTATCAGCTCTTCTGTGTGGTGTAGTATATAGAGGATCATTCAGCTCTCCTGTGTGGTGTAGTATATAGAGGATCTATCAGCTCTCCTGTGTGGTGTAGTATATAGAGGATCTGTCAGTTCTCCTGTGTGGTGTAGTATATAGAGGATCTGTCAGCTCTCCTGTGTGGTGTAGTATATAGAGGATCCGTCAGCTCTCCTGTGCGGTGCAGTATATAGAGGATCCGTCAGCTCTCCTGTGTGGTGTAGAATATAGAGGATCTATCAGCTCTCCTGTGTGGTGTAGTATATAGAGGATCTGTCAGTTCTCCTGTGTGGTGTAGTATATAGAGGATCTGTCAGCTCTCCTGTGTGGTGTAGTATATAGAGGATCTGTCAGCTCTCCTGTGTGGTGTAGTATATAGAGGATCTGTCAGCTCTCCTGTGTGGTGTAGAATATAGAGGATCTATCAGCTCTCCTGTGTGGTGTAGTATATAGAGGATCTGTCAGTTCTCCTGTGTGGTGTAGTATATAGAGGATCTGTCAGCTCTCCTGTGTGGTGTAGTATATAGAGGATCTGTCAGCTCTCCTGTGTGGTGTAGTATATAGAGGATCTGTCAGCTCTCCTGTGTGGTGTAGTATATAGAGGATCTGTCAGCTCTCCTGTGTGGTGTAGTATATAGAGTATCTATCAGCTCTCCTGTGTGGTGTAGTATATAGAGGATCTGACAGATCTCCTGTGTGGTGTACTATATAGAGGATCTGTCATCACTCCTGTGTGATGTAGTATACAGCGGATCTGTCAGCTCTCCTGTGTGGTGTAGTATAAAGAGGATCTGTCAGCTCTCCTGTGTGGTGTAGTATACAGCGGATCTGTCGGCTCTCCTGTGTGGTGTAGTATATAGAGGATCTGTCAGCTCTCCTGTGTGGTGTAGTATATAGAGGATCTGTCAGCTCTCCTGTGTGGTGTAGTATATAGAGGATCTGTCAGCTCTGCTGTGTGGTGTAGTATATAGAGGGTCTGTCAGCTCTCCTGTGTGGTGTAGTATATAGAGGATCTGTGCTCTCTCCTGTGTGGTGTAGTATATAGAGGATCATTCAGCTCTCCTGTGTGGTGTAGTATATAGAGGATCTATCAGCTCTCCTGTGTGGTGTAGTATATAGAGGATCTGTCAGTTCTCCTGTGTGGTGTAGTATATAGAGGATCTGTCAGCTCTCCTGTGTGGTGTAGTATATAGAGGATCTGTCAGCTCTCCTGTGTGGTGTAGAATATAGAGGATCTATCAGCTCTCCTGTGTGGTGTAGTATATAGAGGATCTGTCAGTTCTCCTGTGTGGTGTAGTATATAGAGGATCTGTCAGCTCTCCTGTGTGGTGTAGTATATAGAGGATCTGTCAGCTCTCCTGTGTGGTGTAGTATATAGAGGATCTGTCAGCTCTCCTGTGTGGTGTAGTATATAGAGGATCTGTCAGCTGTCCTGTGTGGTGTAGTATATAGAGTATTTATCAGCTCTCCTGTGTGGTGTAGTATATAGAGGATCTGACAGATCTCCTGTGTGGTGTACTATATAGAGGATCTGTCATCTCTCCTGTGTGATGTAGTATACAGCGGATCTGTCAGCTCTCCTGTGTGATGTAGTATAAAGAGGATCTGTCAGCTCTCCTGTGTGGTGTAGTATACAGCGGATCTGTCAGCTCTCCTGTGTGGTGTAGAATATAGAGGATCTGTCAGCTCTGCTGTGTGGTGTAGTATATAGAGGGTCTGTCAGCTCTCCTGTGTGGTGTAGTATATAGAGGATCTGTGCTCTCTCCTGTGTGGTGTAGTATATAGAGGGTCTGTCAGCTCTCCTGTGTGGTGTAGTATATAGAGGATCTGTGCTCTCTCCTGTGTGGTGTAGTATATAGAGGATCATTCAGCTCTCCTGTGTGGTGTAGTATATAGAGGATCTATCAGCTCTCCTGTGTGGTGTAGTATATAGAGGATCTGTCAGTTCTCCTGTGTGGTGTAGTATATAGAGGATCTGTCAGCTCTCCTGTGTGGTGTAGTATATAGAGGATCTGTCAGCTCTCCTGTGTGGTGTAGAATATAGAGGATCTATCAGCTCTCCTGTGTGGTGTAGTATATAGAGGATCTGTCAGTTCTCCTGTGTGGTGTAGTATATAGAGGATCTGTCAGCTCTCCTGTGTGGTGTAGTATATATAGGATCAGTCAGCTCTCCTGTGTGGTGTAGTATATAGAGGATCTGTCAGCTCTCCTGTGTGGTGTAGTATATAGAGGATCTGTCAGCTCTCCTGTGTGGTGTAGTATATAGAGTATTTATCAGCTCTCCTGTGTGGTGTAGTATATAGAGGATCTGACAGATCTCCTGTGTGGTGTACTATATAGAGGATCTGTCATCTCTCCTGTGTGATGTAGTATACAGCGGATCTGTCAGCTCTCCTGTGTGGTGTAGTATAAAGAGGATCTGTCAGCTCTCCTGTGTGGTGTAGTATACAGCGGATCTGTCAGCTTTCCTGTGTGGTGTAGAATATAGAGGATCTGTCAGCTCTGCTGTGTGGTGTAGTATATAGAGGGTCTGTCAGCTCTCCTGTGTGGTGTAGTATATAGAGGATCTGTGCTCTCTCCTGTGTGGTGTAGTATATAGAAGATCTGTCAGCTCTTCTGTGTGGTGTAGTATATAGAGGATCTGTCAGCTCCCCTGTGTGGTGTAGTATATAGAGGATCTGTCAGTTCTCCTGTGTGGTGTAGTATATAGAGGATCTATCAGCTCCCCTGTGTGGTGTAGTATATAGAGGATCTATCAGCTCCCCTGTGTGGTGTAGTATATAGAGGATCTGTCAGCTCTCCTGTGTGGTGTAGTATATAGAGGATCTGTCAGCTCTCCTGTGTGGTGTAGTATATAGAGGATCTGTGCTCTCTCCTGTGTGGTGTAGTATATAGAGAATCTCTCAGTTCTCCTGTGTGGTGTAGTATATAGAGGATCTATCAGCTCCCCTGTGTGGTGTAGTATATAGAGGATCTATCAGCTCCCCTGTGTGGTGTAGTATATAGAGGATCTGTCAGCTCCCCTGTGTGGTGTAGTATATAGAGGATCTATCAGCTCCCCTGTGTGGTGTAGTATATAGAGGATCTGTCAGCTCTCCTGTGTGGTGTAGTATATAGAGGATCTGTCAGCTCTCCTGTGTGGTGTAGGATATAGAGGATCTGTCAGCTCTTCTGTGTGGTGTAGTATATAGAGGATCTGACAGCTCTCCTGTGTGGTGTAGTATATAGAGGATTTGTCAGCTCTCCTGTGTGGTGTAGTATATAGAGAGTCTGTCAGCTCTCCTGTGTGGTGTATTATATAGAGGATCTGTCATCTCTCCTGTGTGGTGTAGTATATAGAGGATCTGTCAGCTCTCCTGTGTGGTGTAGTATAAAGAGGATCTGTCAGCTCTCATGTGTGGTGTAGTATATAGAGGATCTGTCAGCTCTCCTGTGTGGTGTAGTATAAAGAGGATCTGTCAGCTCTCCTGTGTGGTGTAGTATATAGAGGATCTGTCAGCTGTACTGTGTGGTGTAGTATATAGAGGATCTATCAGCTCTCCTGTGAGGTGTAGTATATAGAGGATCTGTCAGCTGTACTGTGTGGTGTAGTATATAGAGGATCTGTCAGCTCTCCTGTGTGGTGTAGTATATAGAGGATCGGTCAGCTCTCCTGTGTGGTGTAGTATATAGAGGATCTGTCAGCTCTCCTGTGTGGTGTAGTATATAGAGGATCTGTCGGCTCTCCTGTGTGGTGTAGTATATAGAGGATCTGTGAGCTCTCCTGTGTGGTGTAGTATATAGAGGATCTGTCGGCTCTCCTGTGTGGTGTAGTATATAGAGGATCTGTGAGCTGTCCTGTGTGGTGTAGTATAAAGAGGATCTGTCAGCTCTCATGTGTGGTGTAGTATATAGAGGATCTGTCAGCTCTCCTGTGTGGTGTAGTATAAAGAGGATCTGTCAGCTCTCCTGTGTGGTGTAGTATATAGAGGATCTGTCAGCTGTACTGTGTGGTGTAGTATATAGAGGATCTATCAGCTCTCCTGTGGGGTGTAGTATATAGAGGATCTGTCAGCTGTACTGTGTGGTGTAGTATATAGAGGATCTGTCAGCTCTCCTGTGTGGTGTAGTATATAGAGGATCGGTCAGCTCTCCTGTGTGGTGTAGTATATAGAGGATCTGTCAGCTCTCCTGTGTGGTGTAGTATATAGAGGATCTGTCGGCTCTCCTGTGTGGTGTAGTATATAGAGGATCTGTGAGCTCTCCTGTGTGGTGTAGTATATAGAGGATCTGTCGGCTCTCCTGTGTGGTGTAGTATATAGAGGATCTGTGAGCTCTCCTGTGTGGTGTAGTATATAGAGGATCTGTCAGCTCTCCTGTGTGGTGTAGTATAAAGAGGATCTGTCAGCTCTCCTGTGTGGTGTAGTATATAGAGGATCTGTCAGCTGTACTGTGTGGTGTAGTATATAGAGGATCTATCAGCTCTCCTGTGGGGTGTAGTATATAGAGGATCTGTCAGCTGTACTGTGTGGTGTAGTATATAGAGGATCTGTCAGCTCTCCTGTGTGGTGTAGTATATAGAGGATCGGTCAGCTCTCCTGTGTGGTGTAGTATATAGAGGATCTGTCAGCTCTCCTGTGTGGTGTAGTATATAGAGGATCTGTCGGCTCTCCTGTGTGGTGTAGTATATAGAGGATCTGTGAGCTCTCCTGTGTGGTGTAGTATATAGAGGATCTGTCGGCTCTCCTGTGTGGTGTAGTATATAGAGGATCTGTGAGCTCTCCTGTGTGGTGTAGTATATAGAGGATCTGTCAGCTCTCCTGTGTGGTGTAGTATATAGAGGATCTGTCGGCTCTCCTGTGTGGTGTAGTATATAGAGGATCTGTCAGCTCTCCTGTGTGGTGTAGTATATAGAGGATCTGTCGGCTCTCCTGTGTGGTGTATTATATAGAGGATCTGTGAGCTCTCCTGTGTGGTGTAGTATATAGAGGATCTGTCAGCTCTCCTGTGTGGTGTAGTATACAGAGGATCTGTCAGCTCTCCTGTGTGGTGTAGTATATAGAGGATCTGTCGGCTCTCCTGTGTGGTGTAGTATATAGAGGATCTGTCAGCTCTCCTGTGTGGTGTAGTATATAGAGGATCTGTGAGCTCTCCTGTGTGGTGTAGTATATAGAGGATCTGTCAGCTCTCCTGTGTGGTGTAGTATATAGAGGATCTGTCAGCTCTCCTGTGTGGTGTAGTATATAGAGGATCGGTCAGCTCTCCTGTGTGGTGTAGTATATAGAGGATCTGTCAGCTCTCCTGTGTGGTGTAGTATATAGAGGATCTGTGAGCTCTCCTGTGTGGTGTAGTATATAGCGGATCTGTCAGCTCTCCTGTGTGGTGTAGTATATAGAGGATCTGTCAGCTCTCCTGTGTGGTGTAGTATATAGAGGATCTGTCAGCTCTCCTGTGTGGTGTAGTATATAGAGGATCGGTCAGCTCTCCTGTGTGGTGTAGTATATAGAGGATCTGTCAGCTCTCCTGTGTGGTGTAGTATATAGAGGATCTGTTAGCTCTCCTGTGTGGTGTAGTATATAGAGGATCGGTCAGCTCTCCTGTGTGGTGTAGTATATAGAGGATCTGTCAGCTCTCCTGTGTGGTGTAGTATATAGAGGATCTGTTAGCTCTCCTGTGTGGTGTAGTATATAGAGGATCGGTCAGCTCTCATGTGTGGTGTAGTATATAGAGGATCGGTCAGCTCTCCTGTGTGGTGTAGTATACAGAGGATCTGTGAGCTCTCCTGTGTGGTGTAGTATATAGAGGATCTGTCAGCTCTCCTGTGTGGTGTAGTATATAGAGGATCTGTCAGCTCTCCCGTGTGGTGTAGTATACAGAGGATCTGTGAGCTCTCCTTTGTGGTGTAGGATATAGAGGATCGGTCAGCTCCCCTGTGTGGTGTAGTATATAGAGGATCGGTCAGCTCTCCTGTGTGGTGTAGTATATAGAGGATCTGTCAGCTCTCCTGTGTGGTGTAGTATATAGAGGATCTGTCGGCTCTCCTGTGTGGTGTAGTATATAGAGGATCTGTCAGCTGTCCTGTGTGGTGTAGTATATAGAGGATCTGTCGGCTCTCCTGTGTGGTGTAGTATATAGAGGATCGGTCAGCTCTCCTGTGTGGTGTAGTATATAGCGGATCTGTCAGCTCTCCTGTGTGGTGTAGTATATAGAGGATCGGTCAGCTCTCCTGTGTGGTGTAGTATATAGAGGATCTGTCGGCTCTCCTGTGTGGTGTAGTATATAGAGGATCGGTCAGCTCTCCTGTGTGGTGTAGTATATAGAGGATCTGTCGGCTCTCCTGTGTGGTGTAGTATATAGAGGATCTGTCAGCTCTCCTGTGTGGTGTGGTATAGTAGTGGTTTCATGTGCTTTTTTCTGTTATTTTCCCTGGTGAAGTAAAAAATTAACAACTATATGTTACTATAGCATGTTTCTTCACTTTCTGACATTATCCAATCAGGTTTCGCTGACCACCAGCGAATCCTTATTCACAGATGAAGTTACCTTTCTTTGTCCTATGGATGGTTAATGCAACAGCAGGTAATTTTGCAAAGATCTTGTACCAACACACCTATATATTTTTTTCAGGATTCAAAAGGAATTTAGGAGACACGACTGTGTAGATGAAGCTTTAACTTGAGACACGTCTTCTTTTGTAAGCAGAGAACTTGAATGACCTAATATATAAAAGCTCTGGAAGAAAAATCGCCTGCCGCTATTACCAGCCTTTGTTCCCTAGATGATTCTCACTATGGCACAGAACGCACGTATGACAGATATAGATGAGCCGTGCACAGAGGTTACCAAAGGTAATGGATTTATTTCTGGAGCGCAACAGATCAAAACAAAGCAAAAAAAAAAACAACCCTAAAGCTTCTTGTCTAGAGGACCGGCCCCCGTAATTACATTCTGGAGGTGGTATTCTTTAAAAATAGGAGTATGGGCGTACTTTATAAAACTTACATCACCATTCACCAGGTATACCCTGCCGTCTTCCCATGGGCCGTCTGCAACCATATTCCAGAACTCTGCATACTGTATCTATATATCAGGGATTAAAACCATCAACCTTCCAAGAATAAGCAGATTAATAAAACTTTGACTATCAGCAAATCTTGCAGTTTATTGGAATCTTAACACCTTCCCGCTCTGTGACGTACCAATAAGTCATGTAGAAGGAACAGGTGCATGGTGCTGGCTCAGAAGCTGTGCCCGCTCCACACTGGGTGAATGCCGGCTGTGTGCACATTGCTGTAAAAGCAGCGATTGGAGCTTGCTCCAGTTTCTGCTGTTTAACAGGATTGTCCAGGACTTTAACATAGATGACCTATTCTTAGGATAGGTCATCAGTGTCTGGTTCGTGTGGGTGCGACACTCAGCTCTACTCGGTGATGGTGGAGGATGGAACTGCTCGGTTACGGAGCTACACAGCACAGCTCTGGCCACTGTACATCCACAGCCTATTCAAATCAGTATGAAGTGGACATACAGTACACAGCCACTATTCCGTCAAGTGAGATGTGCTGTGTTGTTTCGGACCTGATCAGTTCTGGCAGTCGCCAACACCGGGTACAGCAGATCAGTGGTGGTGCCAGGTGTCGCATCCCCGCCGATGAGACATTGATGACCTATTCAATGGATAGGCTATCGATGTTAAAGTCCCAGACAACCCTTTTTAAGTTCCGTATTTATGGTGGAATCACTCAATTGCAGGTTCAAGTCCTCCATGCGAACTACAGCATAGAACAAAAAACTTTAAAAAATATATATATATTTTTTAAATATAAAGAAAAAAAGGAAACATAAATATTAAAATTCAAATCCCTTCTCTTTTCAACATTCAAAAATAAGGAAATAAAAAAGATGCCGATTTAGTATTGTCGTAGAAGCCTGTTCTATGAAAATATAAATTTTTTATCCCATAGGGTAAACGCCACAAACAAGGAAAAAAATTGCCATTTTTCGGTCACCTCAATTCCTACATAAAGTTCAGTTAAAACACTATCAAAACGTTGAATGCACGACAAAAAACAAAGCTGCCATACAGTGCCATCTATGGAAAATGTAAAAAGTTATTGGTCTATGGAAAAATGGAAAAATGTACAAACCACTGAATATTTGTAAGCCACAAAATATAATAATAATAAAAAATAGCAATATGTACCTATATATATATATATATATATATATATATATATATATATATATATATATATATATATACACTCACCGGCCACTTTATTAGGTACACCATGCTAGTAACGGGTTGGACCCCCTTTTGCCTTCAGAACTGCCTCAATTCTTCGTGGCATAGATTCAACAAGGTGCTGGAAGCATTCCTCAGAGATTTTGGTCCATATTGACATGATGGCATCACACAGTTGCCGCAGATTTGTCGGCTGCACATCCCAAAGATGCTCCATACAAGGCAGGATGGATCCATGCTTTCATGTTGTTTACGCCAAATTCTGACCCTACCATCCGAATGTCGCAGCAGAAATCGAGACTCATCAGACCAAGCAACGTTTTTCCAATCTTCTACTGTCCAATTTCGATGAGCTTGTACAAATTGTAGCCTCAGTTTCCTGTTCTTAGCTGAAAGGAGTGGTACCCGGTGTGGTCTTCTGCTGCTGTAGCCCATCTGCCTCAAAGTTCGACGCACTGTGCGTTCAGAGATGCTCTTAGGCCTACCTTGGTTGTAACGGGTGGCGATTTGAGTCACTGTTGCCTTTCTATCAGCTCGAACCAGTCTGCCCATTCTCCTCTGACCTCTGGCATCAACAAGGCATTTCCGCCCACAGAACTGCCGCTCACTGGATTTTTTTTCTTTTTCGGACCATTCTCTGTAAACCCTAGAGATGGTTGTGCGTGAAAATCCCAGTAGATCAGCAGTTTCTGAAATACTCAGACCAGCCCTTCTGGCACCAACAACCATGCCACGTTCAAAGGCACTCAAATCACCTTTCTTCCCCATACTGATGCTCGGTTTGAACTGCAGGAGATTGTCTTGACCATGTCTACATGCCTAAATGCACTGAGTTGCCGCCATGTGATTGGCTGATTAGAAATTAAGTGTTAGCAAGAAGTTGGACAGGTGTACCTAATAAAGTGGCCAGTGAGTGTATATATATATATATATATAGTGACAAAGACACTGGCATAGTATGTGAAGGGAGACACGTGTCACTGAGCATACTGTAGTCGGTGATATAAAGCCAGAGTGTTTTTGCCTCCAGCATGCTAAGTGCTGAGAGGTTTAATATAAACCTATGTTATGGGCTGGTCTTAGTGGACCTCCATAGAGTGAGCAGGAGGGGGTCAACCTTATCTCCACCTGCAGAGTCCTGACAGGACCTGTGTGATGTCAAGGTCATGTGCTCATCACATGGATTGTTAAATACCTGGTGGCCATGAGAGTCAGTGGGTGTTGTGTCTTGGGAGAGCATGAACTCCCAGATAGCTCCTGGAGGAGCTAAGGACTGTGCGGGATAACTGCAGGTTTAAACCTGCAGAGAAAGGACTCTATGATACTTTATTTTTTTGTTTTTCCGTTAAGACAGGAAGGCTCTACTTTTGTGTTTGTGAACCCTGCCTCAGTGTATGCTGACGTAGGTGTTTCAGCACCAAAGTGTTCCTGTGTCTACCGTAAGAGGCAGCTTAGAGTGTCAACCCCTCACAGTATATAATGTATATGTACACACAGTATATGGATGCACGTGTGGTGTCACTATAATTGGAATGACCTGAAGAATCATGCTGCTAGGTCATTTTAACTGAACATCGAAAAAACAAATAAACCCAAACAAAAAAACAACTATGGAACTTTGTTTTTTTTAAGCATTTAACCTCAAATGGATTTTTTTCCCCAATTTTCAGTTATTATATGGTAAAGTGAATGGTGTCATTCAAAACCACAAGCCATACTGCGTAAAACAAGGCCTTATATGGCTATGTTGATGGAAAAATAAAAAAGTTAGGATTCTTGGAAGGAGGGGCGGAAAAACTGAAAATGCAAAAAACGCAAATTTGCTGCTTGCTTAGTTAGATAAAAGCTGATAATTTTTGGACATTTCAACCAGAACTTCATTACAATACACTGTGTTCCAAATTATTATGCAAATAATATTTCCTCATATTTTCTCTAAATTACCTATCTGAATTGCAGTCATTGTTATTTTCCAGTCATCTACTATTCTAGTATAATTGCAATGTTTTGGAACAAACTGCCTGTGAAAACAGTATCTTTTTAAAAAAAAAATAAACACTCAAAATGCATGTTCCAAATTATTATGCACAGCAGAGTTTTCAACCTTTTTTTAAAATTTTGAACAAAAAAATGGTCAATTGTGAAGTTATAAGCATTATCAGCTTATTACAAAATGAAATCAAACAGTTTTCAAGTGAAAACTTTATTCTAGGTGATGTTACATTTGCACATAGGACCCCTTGTTCGAAAGAAGCTTCTGAACTCTCTCGTCCATTGAATTTGTCAGCTTTTGGATGGTTTCTGCTCCAATTGTTTTGCATGTGGACAGAATACCCTCCCAGAGCTGTTGCTTAGATGTGAACTGCCTCCCGCCATCATAGACACTCCTTTTGATGATGCTCCAGAGGTTCTCAATGGGGTTGAGGCCAGGGGAAGATGGTGGCCACACCATAAGTTTGTCCTCTTTTATGCCCATAGCAGCCAGAAATGCAGATGTGTTTTTTGCAGCATGAGACGGTGCATTATCATGCATGAAAATGATCTTGCTGCGGAAAGCACGGTTCTTCCTCTTGAACCATGGCAGGAAGTGTTGTTTTAGAAACTCCACATAGATTATGGAGTTCATCTTTACCCCTTCAGGGATCATAAAGGGGCCGACAATCTCTCTCCCCATGATTCCAGCCCAAAACATTACTCCACCTCCTCCTTGTTGGCGCCTTAGCCGTGTTTTCATGGGGTGTCCAACAACTAGCCATCCTTCACTCCATCCATCTGGACCATCGAGCGTTGCACGGCACTCATCGGTGAACAAAACAGTTTGGAAGTCAGTCTTCATGTATCGTTTGGCCCACTGGAGCCGTTTCTGCTTGTGTGCAGTGGATAGAGGTGGTCGACAGGATGGCTTACGCACAGCTGCAAACCTCTGAAGGACCCTGCATCTTGTTGTTCTTGGGACGTTGGAGGCACCAGCAGCTTCAAAAACTTGTCTGCTGCTATGACAAGGCATTTTTGCAGCTGCTCTTTTAACCTTATGCAATTGCCTGTTGGAAAGAGTCCTCAATTTTTCCTTATCAGCACGCACACGTGTGTGCTGGGAATCAGCTACATACTTCTTGATTGTGCGATGATCACGATGAAGTGTCTTGGCAATGTTGATCGTAGTCATGCCTTGACCTAAATACTCCACAATTTGTTGCTTCTCAGCAGTCGACACATCCTTTTTCTTTCCCATTTTGGCAAAAAATGTAGGCTGCTTAATAATGTGGAACAGCCTTCTTAAGTAGTCTTGCCTTTATTTGGACACTCCTGCCAAACTAATGTGCACAGGTATCTGCAATTGCTTTCAGTGATATAAAGAGCCCTGACACACATCACCATCAATGAGTTTAAAAGACAAACAAAACAATTCTAACCTTATCACTCCTAAACTCATTGTGCATAATAATTTGGAACACAGTGTATATATGTATGAGGTCAACGAGCAATAGGGGAATACTATCCTCTTTATACATTGATTTCTCTATAGCGCCAGGAAAGCTGCTGTATATGTTCAAATGGAAGAGAGACAAGGGGTAGACTGCCAGATAGCTCAGATTAAGAACCACAACCAAAATGTTTACTAACATGTCTGTGGTTGAAAATGGATTGCAGGTAATTCTCAGATGGTACCTGGTTACCACTAGATTGTCGCACATGTTTCCATCTGCTTCACTAATGTGTTTTCGATCTATGGTATGAAGGTTTAGAAGATTTTAAAACTTATATCTTGTTGGGTAGTAGAGGTAATCTCATCAGAAATCCTGAATTACAGTGGCTTCCGGCTTCGGATAACCCTTTCCTTCCGGATGCGAAAAAAAAAACTTGTGAGCTCAGTGACTGGATGCAGCGCTGTCGACATGACATCAGCAATGCAGACAATAACAGACACTGGGAGGGGAGGAGGAGACTCAACGTTTGGAGAATGAGAAAAGTGCATAAGCTTTTTTTTTTAAACAAACCAGGGGGAGACAGAAATTTTGCAAAACTGAAAAATCCCTTTAAGTGTTATGATTACATAGAAATTGATTTTTTTTATACACTGCTCAAAAAAATAAAGGGAACACTGAAATCCCACATCCTAGATATCACTGAATGAAATATTCCAGTTGTAAATCTTTTATTCATTATATAGTGGAATGCGTTGAGAACAGTAAAACCTAAAAATGATCAATGTAAATTACAACTAATATCCCACGGAGGTCTGGAGTTGGAATGAGGCTCAAAATCAAAGTGGAAAATCAAGTTACAGGCTGATCCAACTTCAGTGGAAATGCCTCAAAACAAGGAAAAGATGCTCAGTAGTGTGTGTGGCCTCCACATGCCTGTATGACTTCCCTACAATGCCTGGGTATGCTCCTGATGAGGCGGCGGATGGTCTCCTGAGGGATCTTCTCCCAGACCTGGATTAAAGCATCTGACAACTCCTGGACAGTCTGTGATGCAACGTGACGTTGGTGGATGCGGCGAGACATGATGTCCCAGATGTGCTCAATCGGATTCAGGTCTGGAGAATGGGCGGGCTACTCTATAGCTTCAATGCCTTCTTCTTGCAGGAACCGCTGACACACTCCAGCCACATGAGGTCTGGCATTGTCCTGCATTAGGAGGAACCCAGGGCCAACCGCACCAGCATATGGTCTCACAAGGGGTCTGAGGATCTCATCTCGACCTAATGGCAGTCAGGCTACCTCTGGCGAGCACATGGAGGGCTGTGCGACCCTCCAAAGAAATGCCACCCCACACCATTACTGACTCACTACCAAACCGGTCATGCTGAAGGATGTTGCAGGCAGCAGATCACTCTCCACGTCGTCTCCAGACTCTGTCACGTCTGTCACTTGTGCTCAGTGTGAACCTGCTTTCATCTGTGAAGAGCACAGGGCGCCAGTGGCGAATTTGCCAATCCTGATGTTCTGTGGCAAATGCCAAGCGTCCTGCATGGTGTTGGGCTGTGGGCACAACCCCCATCTGTGGACGTCGGGCCCTCAGACCATCCTCATGGAGTCGGTTTCTAACCGCTTGTGCAGACACATGCACATTTGTGGCCTGCTGGAGGTCATTTTGCAGGGCTCTGGCAGTGCTCCTCCTGTTCCTCCTTGCACAAAGGCTGAGGTAGCGGTCCTGCTGCTGGGTTGTTGCCCTTCTATGGCCCCTCCACATCTCCTGGTGTACTAGCCTGTCTCCTGGTAGCGCCTTCAGCCTCTGGACACTACACTGACAGACACAGCAAACCTTCTTTCCACAGCTCGCATTGATGTGCCATCCTGGATGAGCTGCACTACCTGAGACACTTGTGTGGGTTGTAGAGTCCATCTTATGCTACTACGAGTGTGAAAGCACAACCAACATTCAAAAGTGACCAAAACATCAGCCAGAAAGCATTGGTACTGAGATGTGGTCTGTGGTCCCCACCTGCAGAACCACTCCTTTATTGAGGGTGTCTTGATAATTGCCAATAATTTCCATCTGTTGTCTATTCCATTTGCACAACAGCTTGTGAAATTGATTGTCAATCAGTGTTGCTTCCTAAGTGGACAGTTTGATTTCACAGAAGTCTGATTTACTTGGAGTTATATTCTGTTGTTTTTAAGTGTTACCTTTATTTTTTTGAGCAATGTATGTTTCAGGCAGCCAAAATAGTGATAGCTGGGAAACCCCTACCTTAAGTTAAATAACTTGGTTAAAATAAATAAGTAAATACATAAGTTCCATAGTAGCAAATTACAGATTCGCTAGCATCCTGTCTCCGAAGCCAAGTCTGACGGAGTCTGGCAGTCATGGGTTGTTTAATCTGGGCTGGTTCATCATAATAATAATAATTATAAAGTAATCTTCTCATTACATACAGCCTTGAACATAAAATCCATTCTGACAGAATAGATCAGCAGCCACTGACTGTCTACAGCAGCCATGCCACCATTTATGTCACATGATCGCCAGGCGACATAGCGCGGTGATTGGAGGAACGGTGCCATTTTGGTAAGTAATTATATCAATTTAATGAATTTTCGAGGAAATGTTCTCTGATTCCAAGTCCTTCCTATTCATTTATTGGGTCTTGATTATATCTGACTATGAGACTTTTTTGGTTATCAGAAATTGTAATTGTATTATCATTTACTTAAGATATGTCATTGATATCACCAAAGTCTAATTGCCTATTTGTAGGGATGAATGAATCTACTAAAATTCAAAGTACGTTCAATCAAATTTGGACAGAAAATTTGATTCACAACACATTTATTTGATTACAATGGAACACGCATTACTAAGTTCTGGGTAATCTCCATGTAATGTGGCATAGGGTGATAGCCCTGGGGGCGAGCTACACTATACGTAAACAGGGTCACTGGGTGGATGTGTCTGGTGATGTTGCTGTGGATATCTTCAAGTTTACGATTTGTGTGGTGCCAGACCCTTTTAACTCCACGATGAGGCAATCAGAATAGTTAGTATAAATAAAGTCCATTTTACTGTTAATCAAGTTATGTACAGGGGGTAGCAGGAAATAAGCTTGCTGACTTCTTCCGCACAATGCAGAGGCACATTCTTGGTGGTTGTGGTGAACGTTACTGTAGAACTACTGGATAAGCTGAGGGCCTCCATCTTCCTGGTACAGGGCCACCAGGGTCAATGTATTTTGCTGTTACCATTGCACCCTAACTATGCTTCATGGGATGAACGTAAGGTAGGTCCTACGGCTATTATCTTACTAAAAGTGCCCAAGCCTTGCTAATTCTGTCTTTTTGACAGAACTTTCAGGTCTGGCCAACACTAGACGTTCTCCAAAAACTCTTAGAGATGTTCATAGTATTCCCTTACTGTGGATCCTGGGACTTGCCTGCCTAAGGAAGAACACTGCTGCCACGGAAAATCTTCTAAAGAAACTTGCTCCCTTTTAGTCTGATTTCTTCTCACACATCTGTTGATGATAAACTTTCTCCCAGGGTGTTCTTTCCTGTCTCTAGCTTACTAACAACTATCAAAACATGAACTGATACACAGGTCCCCAATGCTCCTCCCCAACCATGGACCAGACCTACAGTTAACCCTGTCACCCTTAACTAACACCATGGACCAGACCTACAGTTAACCCTGTCACCCTTGACTAACAGAAACACCACATTCTCTACATTGTCAGTCTGTGAAAATCAGACCACAATCACATGTCCTCTTTCTTGAAGGCAAATAGTGCCAAAAATTGGACATGTGCATAACCCCAAAGAATAACATGGGGACGAGTGCTATCTGTCAAAACAACGAATAGCACTTATCCAATTTATGCTGTCGCCTGCACAAGCCCTAAGAGTGAGAGATGAGTTCAGAAGGTAGAAGAGGAGAAGTGGCTCATAGGAGGAGGAAAAAAGCACATTTCTCTGTAAATGTATACTACAAAATTTCTCATATTCGCTTATAGTATTGATTTCTGTAAAGTGTGTTGAAATATCAGTGACCTTTTAACTCTGAATTTTTTTTTATAGATTATGATGTATTATTTCATGGCTTTAGTTCTAAGTGTACTGGATGCTGTGGATTGTAGGGTTGGTAGTGTTTATTTACGATGAACCGATTAAATTAAGGGTTAGATGGTCACTCGATGTCCTGTGCATACATAATACGCTAGGGTATAAGGTTCCTATGATGATTCCAGATGGTACCCACATGTAGACATCCTATTCTGTGTATTTTCAGCATTGTTTTATTTCTTGGCGTCCTTCACTGTACACACACTGCCGGCTAATTATTAATCTGTATAATCATAAACCTAATTAAAAAGACATTTAAGACATCATGGCCAAAGATGACTTTCTTTAATTAAGCATTGTGCCTGCACCTTCACAATGACATGTTTGCAGGATCTTCCATTAACCTTTTCGATGTCCAAATGTCACTCCGCTTCGTCAATTATGACTACATTTGCCCCCCCCTCATCATCCATGATTAGATACAACGTAATGTAAGGTCATAGTCCCCATACTGCTAGGTTGATGCAAAAATAAAAGCATTATAGCTCATGGAAAAAAGGGGAGGAAAAAATGAAAGCGCAAAAAAACCCCAGAAATCGGCTGTTCTCATAATCGGTTGGAGTTCCAGTTATGTCCTATCCCATGGATGGAGGATAACTTCCAAATTTGATACAGTCTCATTAAATAGTCAAACAGCAATGAGCGAGGCTACTTCTACAGCGGGCATCTGCCCTATATGGAGCGGGCTCGGGAGCTGAGCCTGCTCCATACTCCTGCACTTGATGCGTGATGTATTTGTCTGGAAGGGTTTAAAGGAAATCGGTCACCAGTTTTTTACTTCCTAATCTTACATGTCGCTGGAAGCCAGGATCACCAAGCTATGACTTGCCTACTTTGGACACATCATAGGAGGAGAGAAATCACTGTAGAAGGATGTCATGGTGGGATGAAAAAAAGGAACAAGATGAAGAGGAAGAGCAGCAACCCAATGGCTTTATACTATCACGATAATGACAGAGAAGACCCTGGTGGACCTATCTAGGCTTGCACAAGATCAATCTTCCTACAGATTGTTTGTTATGATCGTGTAGCTACTCACTCGAGATAATAGGAAAAAGTAAATACTGCAACTGACCCGGTCAGTTCCTGTAAAGACTAGAAATCCTGACCACACAGTTCCTAGTGGTTCCTAAGTGAGCACAGATCACCCTAATAACAGACAACTCAGACAATGGCAACTCAGACTTATGCTACCTAAAAGGCCATCAAGCGCGTCACGTTCCTCCTAAAGAAGCAGAGCAGAGTGTAGATTACCTACAAAATGGAAAGTGTGCTGAAAAAAGGAAAGATCCCACAGTGAGTAACATAATAAACCATGAAAAACAATATAAAGTATGTACAGTTAGATTATATGCCACCTACTTCCCAAAAGAAACAGAAGATAGGTGCAGAGTAAAGAACATAAACAACAAAGAGATAAACAATAGTTGGAAATACACTGACTCGCTTTAACCTACAGTAGTATGGCTGAACATCCAAATGAGCATATCACCAGCAGGAAATATAACGACAGCAAGCAGCCCAGGTAATGACATATCGCTGGAATCAGGGTCTCTGCCCCTACATGATGCTGCTCTAAGATGGGATAGCAAAAACATGATGAACTTTAAAGGACTTTGATATCCATGACTTAGCCTTAGGAACAGTGGAAGTCCAACACCAGGCCCTACCTCCGATTAGCTGTTACCGTGCCCCTCGGAGTGCTTATTAATGTGATTGTGAAGTAACAGTTGATCGGCGGGGCTGCATTGTGATTTCTTATGATACTAAGGATAGGCCATCAATATCAGGGTCCTAGACAGCCCCTTTAATTCTTGCAAACTTAACGGCAATGCAAAACAGCAGCATATCTTTATATACTGCAGATCTAAAATCTGCAAGGCGGATCAATGTCTCCGTGGGAATTTTTTTTTTTTGCAGCTTGTGGATGAAATTTGTTAAAGTCCCGTCCACTGCGGATTCTCCAGCTGCAAATCTGAGCAGAAAATCCGCAGCATATCTCCCCCCCTTGTGAACACTCCTATCATTTACACCACTGGCTCTATATCATGATTCATGCATAATATATATGAAATATAGAAGTACACATGCTTTATACGTTATTATTGCTACCTTTTATATATAAACTGTACAGATAAGGTTTTTATTTTTTTTTAGGAGTTTTTTCCCCCTATGGTTTGCTCAATACCATAATTAGTCACACCAAGGATTTAGTCGTCATGGAAACAACGCTGCCCCCATTGTACAACATTTCTGTATCTTGACTACAATATCATCTGTATTTCCATAGAAACTCCCATGATGCACACACTGTGAAGAAATACTGTAGGCAGGCCGGGAATAAATCATCAAGGCATTGTTACATCTAACAAAGCATTATAATGGAGCTTCATTACCGGATAATGCATTGTTCTGGACTCCCGCTGCTCGAATTAAAGGGCAAGTCCATTCACCGAAACCCTTCTAACCATTCTACTATATTTAGAGGTCGGCAAAAGATATTCTACTTGCTAGGGTTAAAGATGGATGACGTTAACAACCACTTTAGCCTAAAACCGGTCACAAATTGTCCTCCACCATGCCTGACTGAGAAAACCATTTTTATTTTGTTGCCCCTAACAACCAATCACAACTCAGATTTAAATATTTAAATGGTGATTGCTACGGGCAACAAAAGCGGCTTGTCTCATAGACAGTTGCCCCTTGACGTGCATTTAGTTCAATGCCACAGTCTCTGTAGGTCTTATCAATCATCTGATTGCTAAAACAACATGAAGAAACCTAAATTACGCCCCTCGATATTTAAGAAGCCCTTGCCAAAATGCAATTCCGCTATCTAGGTCATGTTATAAATCAAAATAAGCGTTAGACAGCACAGCCGCTACTTAGTCCGCCGCTGTATCTGGTAAACAATGAAGCGGACAGCCCCTTTACACCACTCATTGGACCATAGTTGGACCTATTTTGCTTTAATATTGATAAATCCTAAGGAATGGCCATTGATTTTTGTACGGCTAAACAGCCCTATAAGGGGAGATTCCCGTCTCATACAAAACCACAGGATATTCCATAAATGTATGATAGATGAGGGTCTTATCTGGTGAACCCTACTTTATGCCTAATGTGCGTAACTTCTCTATTCAGTTCAATGGCAGTGCCAAGAAAAGCCAGGTTATTGTTTTACGTATACAGCACTTATGCAGACGTATGTGTCTCCATTGTTACAAACTGCAAAGAATCCCTGAGTACAGGCTCCAAAGAATCTCTTACCTTCGGTGTGTACTGCAGACACATAAGTCCAGTTGTACCTTTTGACAATATCCACCATAGCTCTCGCTTGTTGGGCGTCGGAGGGCACCACTCTCATGAAATATTTGTACAAGGTTTTGTCACTGAGGTCCATGCTTGTTGCCGAATAAGCAATTTGAGGTATATTAAAAAGCTGCAATAAATTCTGAACTTGAATAGCCACAGAGCTCGAGCCGGGTCCTATAACTCCAACTATGGGCTTTTTCGAGTGGAACGAAGAAGAAGAACCATCAACGCAACGGACTAAGCCTTCTTCTTCTTCGGATGAAATGAGAGAGTCCCTTATAAACTCGATACTTTGCTCTAAAGCCACCGCAGAATGCCAGCAGGAATCGCGGATTTCACATCCAAGGGTTATGTTAGGCAAGACATTGGGGTCAGCATTGATTCTATCGAGGGTGTGCAGCATGGCTTCCACTCTTTGAATGCCATATTGTTCCCGTATCTCTCCGCATTTCCTTTCGTGAACTTTTTCAACGGTTGGTTGGTGGTGAACGGAAAACAGTGCCCCGATGATAATGTCCCCCGGCATATAGGACACAACCCTTCTTTCATTGGTTTGTGCCAACACCATAAACCCAACATTCCCAATTCCATCTTCCTTTAAGATCAGAAGAACCAACCAGACGTAAGGGAACATTTTAGATGACAAATTAGGCTGGAGATGACAACATTATAAAAATAAAAATTATCTATGTTGTGGGTCTTCTACTCCTGATTTGGGTTTCCTCCATGCACTATATCCCACCATTCAACGCTTGATCGTCGATGACCATAGACCCTCCGAGAAGATCTTCACAACAAACCTGAATTGTCATTACCTAAAGTGAACAGAAGAAGAGAAAATCAGCAATTTTAGAAATGCTCCTTCATCATACTAAACTGTAATCCAATCTATAGGGAGAAATGATTAGAAAACCTTTAAGATCTGGAACCCGAGGGTCTGCTCGATGCAACTCAGGAGAAGGTCACAGCTGATTAAACATGAAATAATCACATTTAGACTCCTATGTATGTTGCTTTTATTCATAGGAAAATGTAAAGGTCATTGAATGGTTTAACTGCATGCATCTATGACAGTCATCCCCAGCATTACCACCAAAATCACTCTTCAGCCATTCAGTTAGTAAGGGAGGTCGGGCTGAGTCCAATGTGCATAGTATTTTCACTTGAAAAAATAATTCAGAGATTCCATTGGAGCATCCTCAAAAGTAAAGATTCTCTTATCTGTTCATTGTACCAATGAGTTGAATTAATCTTCACACACTGCAGTCTTCTAGTGCCATGGGAGGCAAAGCCATGCCAGAGCATCACCATACCCCACCATGCTTCACTGTAGGCATTGCTGAACCACTGCCATGCTTCACTATAGGCATCATCAAGCTACCACCATTCTTCACTTTAAGCATCAATAAGCCCGTGCGAGGCTAAATTGTAGGCATCACTGAACCACCGCAATGCTTCACTGCAGGCATTATCAAACCACCACAATGCTTCATGGTAGGCATTACCGAGCTCTTGCCATACTTCACTGTAAGCATCATCAAGACACCGCCATGCTTCACTTTATGCATTGCAAAGCGTTCACCATGCCAAACTGTAGGCATCTCTGGGCCACCACAATGTTTCACTTTAAACATCATGAAGACACCGCTATGCTTCACTATAGCCATCACTGAGCACTCACCATGCTTCACTGTATGCATTGTCAAGTCACAACCATGCTGCACTGTAGGTATGGTGTTATATGTTTATTCTTCCTTCTCCAGATATACAGCTGTGGTTCCAGTTTTGTTTCCTTGTACCACAAAACAGAATCCCTAAACGTATGTGGCTTATTTATAAGGTATTGAGCATATTGGAACAACATTATTTTCCTTATGCTTTTAGATCAGTAGATGCTCCAAACATTGCCTGGTTTACCTAGATTGATCACTGGCTTCAGCAACCAATTAAAATTTTGTAAAAACTACAGGTGTTGTGCTTCATTGCAATACATCAGGTGAGTGTATTGTAACTAGTGCTAAATAATAGCCATATTATGATTCGTGCCTATGAAGAGTTCTGTTCTTTATTCATCATCTTGTATGTATCCTATATTTTCAATCCTTATTTGGCTATATGTTCAACTCTAGAGCTGTACTCACTATTCTGCTCATGGAATTATTGGACACTTCCATTGTTTATCCTTTACTGATCCTGATTTACATCTTGACCTGCTCTATCTATCTATCTATCTATCTATCTATCTATCTATCTATCTATCTATCTATCTATCTATCTATCTATTATCTATCATCTATCTATATATTATCTATCTATATATTATCTATCTATCTATCTATTATCTATCTATATATTATCTATCTATCTATCTATCTATCTATCTATCTTTCATCTATCTATCTATCTCAACTTCCACTGTAAACTTTCTTTTGCATTAAACCGATGAAATAAGAAGTCTCAGAATGATTCAACTCTCTGAATAAAATCCCTCAAACATCACGGATTTGCAAACCAAATGTTGTCTCCAACACACCTAATGCAACAAATCAAGAGACAAAGCAATGATGAGAGAAAGACATCAAATACCTGCAGTGGGTGATTTTTTTATTACATGTTAGAAATATAACGCCGGTATCACACATCTATGTACAGACGGCAATGCACGGACCAGCCACTGGTCTTATTACCTGAACTTGACGACTTCATTTGCATATATGAAGGTCTCGAGTTCAGATCATTAGACCCGCGGCTGGTCTATGAACCTCAGATGTGTTTAACTAGCTTTAGACAAGAAAGGTCCAAACACTTAGGAAAACAGATCACTGCCTTGCACAAAGAAATCTATAAAAAAATATATATTGTAGATGAATAAGCTTCGTTGATCATAGAGTTGTATTCTTTCAACAAAGATTCTACGGGGTCCAAGAGGACCATTTTGTAATATTTAGTGTCGGAGAGAATTTTACGAGCCTCTGCTAGGTAGTCGTCCCTATCCTGTATGACTCTACCTCCGCCCTCTCTTATCTGCTTTTCGGATAGTGTAGGTGCCTCCTCTCGTTTAAGATTGAGGTTTTGTTTGTGTTTGCCTTTTTGGTGTTGTTGTTTTTGTTTTTACTCCTTGGGAGGAACTGATGGCCTCAAACTCTTCCATCACCAAGGAATAAAATATCCCTACGTGGTGGCCTTTGTGGCGTAGCGGATAGAAATGTGATTTGGTTGCTACATCTGGGTGTATGAATGGATCTTTGGGAGCCATGAGAGAGTCTTTTTTGTTTTTTTGAATGAGAAAATGTCTATCGAGAGTTAATTTGCAAACAACCCAGACATTGCGGAGCCGCACAACAGGAACAACGTAAAAAAGGGCTATCTACAGCAGAGCTCGTCCAAACACCTGAATATGGTACCCAATAAAAACTTTATGACTCCTTTAGCACAAATACCATTATCCACCAGGAACAGAAAATCTGTTCTCAACGCCAAAGACTGCGATGGGTAGGTGCCTGTTCAGATTGCACATGTTTCGGAATCGGGTTGTGATACACGAGTGTGGTTACCAAAACATCCCCAAACAATCAGTCACAATCCCGAATGATGTGAACTTATAGGAACACAGGTATTTACAGACCTACCCCTATACCCCACATATAGAAAACCAAAAAGCAAACACACCTGATGAAGGCTCTTTTTGAGCAGAAACGTGTTGTGTACCTTTGCTACATGTTCCCACTTGTTATGACATTTATCATTTTTAGCAATCCCTTTTTAACAGACATGTAGATTTTTTACTTGTAACCCTTGTGAATAAACCCAAACTTTTGAAATAGCCAAGTGTTCCCACGAGTCCAGTTATTCAGCTGGAGACTAAATTGGACCACTCACTGGGATCAAACTTTCAAACAGAAGAGCCCCCAGAATTTTCATTGTTATACCGCTACTTAGACCTGTTGCCACTCAAGGACCAGCACGGCTCCACGCATTACGGATCGGCAGCATACCGCAATGGAGGATCTCATTTATGTGCTAAATGCAATCTAGTGTTGTGCCTACCTCACTACACCACCAGGTGAGCACTTATATAACACCCACACATCTATTTTTTTACGTTTTTTTTATTGCGCTTAGGTAGCGCTCCTGTATTATCTCTCTTCAACAGTCTCTTGCACAAAGAAAATAATACATAAAGATAGCAAAAGCATTGAATGTTCCGTGGTAGATCGTCTCACTCGGCTGCACACGGAGGTAGACTCGGGAACACTGCAGCTTGAAAGATGCACTTGGTTTATTAAGTACGGCATAAACCAAGAGTTAGGCAAAAAATAAACACGGCCCTCTGGGCAAAACAGCAAAGTAAAACAAAACGGTAACTCTAGGTACAGTCCTTGTAGTAGTGGGCAGCCCGCTTAGGGTTAGCACAAGCCACGGTTCAGGCATAAACCAGAGCACAAAACCACTTCACTGGAGTGTTCCTCTCCAGACCCACAACACACAGACTGCCTCTCAAGTCCAGCTATTAAAAACCAGTCCGTGTGACTCCTCACCCATGTGGCTCATTACATGACTGTGACATTACACAGGTTCTGTCAGCACACCATGGTGCCGACTCTGCAGGTGGAGATAAGGTGGACATCTTCCCACCCACTCTATAGATGTCCACATAAAACCAGCATCTTTAGCTTAACCCTCACAACACATACTGTGCTGGAGGAAAATACTCTGGTTTCACATTACTGATGCTATTAAGCCCCCCTGACGAAGGAAGTCTAACCGAAATGCGCGTCGGGGCGCACGTGCGCACACAGATCTTATTCCCCCCAAGATACCCTGCATACTGTGGTAAGGTTATATACCCTTTGCAACTCTTTTTGAGCACTTTATTGCTTATCTGCAATTGCCTGCCTTTCACTGCACTTTATATTTAGGGTATTATGATACCAGTTGTTTTATAACAGATTCTCTTATCAGCAATTGATTTTTGTTTTCCACTTTTCTGGCACATTTTGCACTATTTGCACATTATGGACCAAGTTTTTTGCCTTTTTTACACTTTTTGCCTTGTTGCATAATAAGTATATATTTAATTATTATATAATACCTTCCCACATATATAGCAGGACTTTATTATTGATATCTACCCAAAGACAGGGGTTACCTTTTATATACTGTGGTGTGCACATTTTTTATCTATTTATTTTTTGTTATTGCTTCATTACCTTATGATAAAATAAAAATTAACCAATATGATACCTATCCTTGTCTGGCATTTCCTTTCTGTTACCTGTGCATTGGTTTGGGTCTGATGCCATTAAGCTCCCCTCCATTTTTTTACCAGGGACTTTGTCACAGTTCCTACAGATATAGCTGGAAGCATAATTTGCAAGTTCAGTGTTAAAGGAAAAATGGTTACACTTTTTCAACATGGCAGAAAGAGGAAGCTGTCATCGGCTGCCACAAATACCTGAGGAGGTAGGTGGTCAAAACTGTTGAGTGACTACGAAAGACCTACAGCAGGATTTAGTAGCAGCAGTTTCTGATGTTTCAGTGTATACATTAAGGCTACACATTCAATGTGTCAAAGACATGCACCTCTACTGACTCAAAGCATAATGGCCCAAAATGATCAAACCTATACAAATAGGACAGAAGGATAAGCTGAAAAGAACACACTGCCTACGGTGAAGCATGGCAGCTGATCGGTACTGCCAACAGTGACGCATGGTGGTGGATCGGTCATGCCTACACTTGACCATGGCAGCATCTTGGTTAAATTTGCAGTGAAGCATGGCAATGGCACAGTAATGCCTACAGTGAAGCATGGCAGCATCACGCCAGAGAGGCAACGGGAGATTAAGGAGGTTAATAAGTGGCTCAAGAATTGGTGTAGGAAGGAGGGGTTTGGGTTCCTGCAGAACTGGGCCGACTTCTCAGTTGGCTACAGGCTCTACGCTAGGGACGGGCTGCACCTCAATGGGGAAGGTGCAGCTGTGCTGGGGGAGAAAATGGTTAGAAGGTTGGAGGAGTGTTTAAACTAGGGATTGGGGGGGAGGGTATTCATTTTATAGGAGGGGAAGATAGGGCAGATAGAGACCTGGGCACAAATAAGGAAGTTGGGGGTGGCGGAGGCATGGGGGGTGGGGTTATAACAGTTAATAATTTAAGAAAGAATAGAGGTACAGAGAGTAACATCAAGTGCATGTATACTAATGCCAGAAGCCTCGCCAACAAAATGGACGAATTAGAATTAATGTTGCTGGAACATAATTATGACATGGTGGGGATATCTGAGACGTGGCTGGATGAGAGCCATGACTGGGCTGTTAACTTGCAGGGCTATAGCCTGTTCAGAAATGACCGTACAGATAAGCGAGGGGGAGGGGTGTGTCTATATGTAAAATCTTCCTTAAAACCCATCCTGCGTGATAATATAGGTGAATTTAATGAAAATGTAGAGTTCCTGTGGGTGGAGATAAGGGGAGGGGGAAAAAATAATAAATTACTGATAGGGGTTTGTTATAAATCTCCAAAACTAATGGAAGCAATGGAGAATATCCTCGTAAAGCAAATAGATGAAGCTGCGACTCAAGGAGAAGTCATTATTATGGGGGACTTCAACTACCCTGAAATAGATTGGGGAACAGAAACCTGCAGTTCCAGTAAAGGTAATCGGTTTTTGACAACTATGAGAGACAATTACCTTTCACAACTGGTTCAGGACCCAACAAGAAGGGGGGCACTGCTAGACCTAATATTAACCAACAGGCCAGACTGCATATCAAATATAAGGGTTGGGGGTCACTTGGGGAATAGTGATCACAAAATAATAAGTTTTCATGTCTCCTTTAATAAGATGTGTAGTAGGGGGGTGACAAGGACACTAAACTTCAGGAGGGCAAATTTCCAACGGATGAGAGAGGATCTTGGTGCAATTAACTGGGATGATATCCTGAGACACAAAAATACACAAAGAAAATGGGAGACATTTATTAGCATCCTGGATAGGACCTGTGCACAGTATATACCGTATGGGAATAAACATACTAGAAATAGGAGGAAACCAATATGGCTAAATAGAGCTGTAAGGGGTGCAATAAGGGACAAAAAGAAAGCATTTAGAGAATTAAAGGAAGTAGGTAGTGAGGAGGCATTAAATAAATACAGAAAATTAAATAAATTCTGTAAAAAGCAAATCAAGGCAGCAAAGATTGAGACAGAGAGACTCATTGCCAGAGAGAGTAAAAATAATCCCAAAATATTCATTAACTATATAAATAGTAAGAAACTAAAAAATGATAGTGTTGGCCCCCTTAAAAATAGTCTGGGTGAAATGGTGGATGAGGATGAGGAAAAAGCCAATATGCTAAATGACTTTTTTTCATCAGTATTTACAAAAGAAAATCCCATGGCAGCCAATATGACTAGTGATAAAAATTCCCCATTAAATGTCACCTGCTTAACCCAGCAGGAAGTACAGCGGCGTCTAAAAATAACTAAAATTGACAAATCTCCGGGCCCGGATGGGATCCACCCCCGAGTACTGCAGGAATTAAGTACAGTCATTGATAGACCATTATTTTTAATCTTTAAAGAGTCCATAATAACAGGGTCTGTACCACAGGACTGGCGTATAGCAAATGTGGTGCCAATATTCAAAAAAGGGACAAAAACTGAACTCGGTAATTATAGGCCAGTGAGTTTAACCTCTACTGTGGGTAAAATCCTGGAGGGCATTCTAAGGGATACTATGCTGGAGTATCTGAAGAGGAATAACCTCATGACCCAGTATCAGCACGGGTTTACTAGGGACCGATCATGTCAGACTAATTTGATCAGCTTCTATGAAGAGGTAAGTTCCGGACTGGACCAAGGGAGCCCAGTGGATGTAGTGTATATGGACTTTTCAAAAGCTTTTGATACGGTGCCACACAAAAGGTTGTTACATAAAATGAGAGTAATGGGGATAGGGGAAAATATGTGCAAGTGGGTTGAGAGCTGGCTCAGGGATAGGAAACAAAGGGTGGTTATTAATGGAGCACACTCGGACTGGGTCGCGGTTAGCAGTGGGGTACCACAGGGGTCAGTATTGGGCCCTCTTCTTTTTAACATATTTATTAATGACCTTGTAGGGGGCATTCAGAGTAGAATTTCAATATTTGCAGATGACACTAAACTCTGCAGGGTAATCAATACAGGGGAGGACAATTTTATATTACAGGATGATTTATGTAAGCTAGAAGCTTGGGCTGATAAATGGCAAATGAGCTTTAATGGGGATAAATGTAAGGTCATGCACTTGGGTAGAAGTAATAAGATGTATAACTATGTGCTTAATTCTAAAACTCTGGGCAAAACCGTCAATGAAAAAGACCTGGGTGTATGGGTGGATGACAAACTCATATTCAGTGGCCAGTGTCAGGCAGCTGCTACAAAGGCAAATAAAATAATGGGATGTATTAAAAGAGGCATAGATGCTCATGAGGAGAACATAATTTTACCTCTATACAAGTCACTAGTTCGACCACACTTAGAATACTGTGCACAGTTCTGGTCTCCGGTGTATAAGAAAGACATAGCTGAACTGGAGCGGGTGCAGAGAAGAGCGACCAAGATTATTAGAGGACTGGGGGGTCTGCAATACCAAGATAGGTTATTACACTTGGGGCTATTTAGTTTGGAAAAACGAAGACTAAGGGGTGATCTTATGTTAATGTATAAATATATGAGGGGACAGTACAAAGACCTTTCTGATGATCTTTTTAATCATAGACCGGTGACAGGGACAAGGGGGCATCCTCTACGTCTGGAGGAAAAAAGGTTTAAGCATAATAACAGACGCGGGTTCTTTACTGTAAGAGCAGTGAGACTATGGAACTCTCTGCCGTATGATGTTGTAATGAGTGATTCATTACTTATATTTAAGAGGGGACTGGATGCCTTTCTTGAAAAGTATAATGTTACAGGGTATATACACTAGATTCCTTCATAGGGCGTTGATCCAGGGAACTAGTCTGACTGCCGTATGTGGAGTCGGGAAGGAATTTTTTTTCCCATGGTGGAGTTACTCTTTGCCACATGGGTTTTTTTTTGCCTTCCCCTGGATCAACATGTTAGGGCATGTTAGGCTATGGGTTGAACTAGATGGACTTACAGTCTTCCTTCAACCTTAATAACTATGTAACTATGTAACTATGTAACTATCTCGGTGATGCTTACAGTAAAGCATGGCGTTGGCACCCATATTTAATATTTTTGAGCTTAGGCCTGTGGACTG
The DNA here is from genome assembly GCF_051348905.1 of Ranitomeya variabilis. Taxonomy (NCBI): domain Eukaryota; kingdom Metazoa; phylum Chordata; class Amphibia; order Anura; family Dendrobatidae; genus Ranitomeya; species Ranitomeya variabilis. Next base: position 750,050,720 of record NC_135234.1, on the reverse strand, counting down.
CAATGTGATTCATTGGTTTATGTTAATATATATACTGTACATTGCACTACCTAAGCTACACAATTACATTATATACAGAGCACTATATACTGCCAGCTTACATTATATACAGAGCACTATATACTGTCAGCTTACATTATATGCAGCACACTATATACTATCGGCTTACATTATATACAGGGCACTATATACTGCCAGCTTACATTATATACAGAGCACTATATACTGCCAGCTTACATTATATACAGAGCACTATATACTGCCAGCTTACATTATATACAGGGCACTATATACTGCCGGCTTACATTATATACAGAGCACTTTATACTGCCAGCTTACATTATATAAAGAGCACTATATACTGCCAGCTTACATTATATACAGAGCACTATATACTGCCAGCTTACATTATATACAGAGCACTATATACTGCCAGCTTACATTATATACAGAGCACTATATACTGCCAGCTTACATTATATACAGAGCACTATATACTGACAGCTTACATTATATACAGAGCGCTATATACTGACAGCTTACATTATATACAGTGCGCTATATACTGACAGCTTACATTATATACAGAGCACTATATACTGACAGCTTACATTATATACAGAGCACTATATACTGACAGCTTACATTATATACAGTGCACTATATACTGCCAGCTTACATTATATACAGAGCACTATATACTGCCAGCTTACATTATATAAAGAGCACTATATACTGCCAGCGTACATTATATACAGAGCACTATATACTGACAGCTTACATTATATACAGTGCACTATATACTGCCAGCTTACATTATATACAGAGCACTGTATACTGCCAGCTTACATTATATAAAGAGCACTATATACTGCCAGCTTACATTATATACAGAGCACTGTATACTGCCAGCTTACATTATATACAGAGCACTATATACTGCCGGCTTACATTATATACAGAGCACTGTATACTGCCAGCTTACATTATATACAGAGCACTGTATACTGCCAGCTTACATTATATACAGAGCACTATATACTGCCAGCTTACATTATATACAGAGCACTATATACTGCCAGCTTACATTATATAAAGAGCACTATATACTGCCAGCTTACATTATATACAGTGCACTATATACTGACAGCTTACATTATACACAGAGCACTATATACTGCCAGCTTACATTATACACAGAGCACTATATACTGCCAGCTTACATTATATAAAGAGCACTATATACTGCCAGCTTACATTATATACAGAGCACTATATACTGCCGGCTTACATTATATACAGAGCACTATATACTGCCAGCTTACATTATATACAGAGCACTATATACTGCCAGCTTACATTATATACAGAGCACTATATACTGCCAGCTTACATTATATACAGAGCACTATATACTGCCAGCTTACATTATATACAGAGCACTATATACTGCCGGCTTACATTATATACAGAGCACTATATACTGCCAGCTTACATTATATAAAGAGCACTATATACTGCCAGCTTACATTATATAAAGAGCACTATATACTGCCAGCTTACATTATATAAAGAGCACTATATACTGCCAGCTTACATTATATACAGAGCACTATATACTGCCAGCTTACATTATATAAAGAGCACTATATACTGCCAGCTTACATTATATACAGAGCACTATATACTGCCAGCTTACATTATATACAGAGCACTATATACTGCCAGCTTACATTATATACAGCACACTATATACTGCCGGCTTACATTATATACAGAGCACTATATACTGCCAGCTTACATTATATACAGAGCACTATATACTGCCAGCTTACATTATATACAGAGCACTATATACTGCCAGCTTACATTATATACAGAGCACTATATACTGCCAGCTTACATTATATACAGTGCACTATATACTGCCAGCTTACATTATATACAGAGCACTATATACTGCCGGCTTACATTATATACAGAGCACTATATACTGCCGGCTTACATTATATACAGAGCACTATATACTGCCGGCTTACATTATATACAGAGCACTATATACTGCCAGCTTACATTATATACAGAGCACTATATACTGCCGGCTTACATTATATACAGAGCACTATATACTGCCAGCTTACATTATATAAAGAGCACTATATACTGCCAGCTTACATTATATACAGTGCACTATATACTGACAGCTTACATTATATACAGAGCACTATATACTGCCAGCTTACATTATATACAGAGCACTATATACTGCCAGCTTACATTATATACAGAGCACTATATACTGCCAGCTTACATTATATACAGAGCACTATATACTGCCGGCTTACATTATATACAGAGCACTATATACTGCCAGCTTACATTATATACAGAGCACTATATACTGCCAGCTTACATTATATAAAGAGCACTATATACTGCCAGCTTACATTATATACAGAGCACTATATACTGCCGGCTTACATTATATACAGAGCACTATATACTGCCAGCTTACATTATATAAAGAGCACTATATACTGCCAGCTTACATTATATACAGAGCACTATATACTGCCAGCTTACATTATATACAGAGCACTATATACTGCCAGCTTACATTATATACAGTGCACTATATACTGCCAGCTTACATTATATACAGTGCACTATATACTGACAGCTTACATTATATACAGAGCACTATATACTGACAGCTTACATTATATACAGAGCACTATATACTGCCAGCTTACATTATATACAGAGCACTATATACTGCCAGCTTACATTATATACAGAGCACTATATACTGCCGGCTTACATTATATACAGGGCACTATATACTGCCGGCTTACATTATATACAGGGCACTATATACTGCCGGCTTACATTATATACAGAGCACTATATACTGCCGGCTTACATTATATACAGAGCACTATATACTGCCGGCTTACATTATATACAGGGCACTATATACTGCCGGCTTACATTATATACAGGGCACTATATACTGCCGGCTTACATTATATACAGAGCACTATATACTGCCAGCTTACATTATATACAGTGCACTATATACTGCCAGCTTACATTATATACAGAGCACTATATACTGCCAGCTTACATTATATAAAGAGCACTATATACTGCCAGCGTACATTATATACAGAGCACTATATACTGCCAGCTTACATTATATACAGAGCACTATATACTGCCAGCTTACATTATATACAGAGCACTTTATACTGCCAGCTTACATTATATACAGTGCACTATATACTGCCAGCTTACATTATATACAGAGCACTTTATACTGCCAGCTTACATTATATACAGCACACTATATACTGCTGGCTTACATTATATACAGTGCACTATATACTGCTGGCTTACATTATATACAGCGCACTATATACTCATGCTTTTTTGCCTCGGGGGCACTAGAATTTTTGGGAGGCTTCATACTTAGCAGTAGGCCTCATTTATCAAATCTGCCATGAAAATGGGCCTTGTTTCCAACAGTAACCAATCACAAAGCAGATTTCATTTTTCCCGAGCACATAACAAAATGAAAGCTGTGCTGCGATTGGTTACTATGGGCAACAAGCCCTGCTTTACGGTCAGGCAGATATCAGTAAGGTTCCATATTTTGCTAGGCCTTTTTATTTTCCTGCCAGTTTTGAAACTGCAAATAAATGATACAGGAAAGTTTTTTGTGAGGTATTAAACACACTACACACTATATATATTTTTTTTTTTGTGGCGTTTTTTTCTGGCTATTTTTTGTGTGTTTAGTACACATGGTGCTGTTTTTGACACGTTTCTGTTTGAATTAAAAAGCATCAAATTTGTCTAACAAATTAAATAAAGGAAAGAAAAAAATTAACTGCATAAAACAATGAAAAAAGCAGAAAATATAGTGGAATTATGAACCAAATTTTAATATGTATTTTTCATTGTGAAATAATAACCTCTGTGTGAGCATACCCTAAGAATTCACATGTTGCTTCCTTTTACACATGGAAAAAAAACATGTATAAAAAAATACAGCACTATATGTTTTCCATGAAGTTTATTGAAAAAGCATTTGTATTTTTTTTTTCTGTCATGTGGACTTTAGAGCACAATTTACTCAAAAATCCACTTAAAAAAGCTGTGATAAGCTTGGACTGGCCGACAGGAGGGCAGGCAAATCCCCTGTTGGGCCTCTCGCCATGAGCACAAATGTACAAAGACAGCGTCTCATCATTCTTTGGCTATGTTCACACGTTGTGTGTTTGCATTGGTTTTTTTTTCAGCTTTTTTTATGCAAATTTTCACAAAACCAGCAAAATCAATCTTGGAGTTCTTTTCCTGATCATTTTGTCACAAGAACTTGTTTTTTTCAGTGTTTTTTCACCCATGGGTAGTGCAAAAAAGCTGCAAAAATGTTGTAAAAACTATTAAAAAAAACGCAGGTATTAGGTTTTGCTGCGTTTTTGGAGCCAAAACCTGATGGAGCTGAATCAGCAAAAAACAAAGCTAAAACTAAGCAACGTCTGCTTTTTGTAAGCAGCTTAAACTTGGCATAAAAAAAACGCAGCAAAAAGGCAACGTGTGAACATAGTCTTTTACAGGAACAAACAACCCAGTGTATGACTCTATAGAAGCAGAGATAAATTTGTGACTGATGGAAACGTAATATTTGCTTACAGATGAACAGTGTCCCCCAGAGTCAATGTTACTGGTGGAACCTTGGCCCGCCAGTCTTTCACTGTACGTACCCTAAAAAATAGAATAGATGCCACAAAAAAATCTAAAAGAAAATTCTTTTAAAAAATTCATGGCGTATTTTAGGCTTTCTGCACACGTAGCAGATTTTTCGTGTTTTTTTCGCTATAAAAACGATTATGTGGAATGCATTCCGCAATTTTTGTGCACATGATGCGTTTTTATTCCGCGAAAAAAATGCATCGCGGTAAAAAACGCAGCATGTTCATTAATTTTGCGGATTTCCAACTATATTATTGCATTGGGAACCTCCGGAAAAATCAGCAAAATAAAACGCACGAAAAACGCACCAAAAACGAGGTAAAAAATGTGCAAAAAACGCATGCGAATTTCTTGCAGAAAATGTCCAGTTTTGCTCAGGAACTTTCTGCAAGAAATCCTAAACGTGTGCACATAGCCTTAAAGTCTCCCCAAGAAAAATAAAAACTGCGGCCAGATGTTAGCTGAAAGCCAATAGTGAAATGAAGTATAACACATTACTACAAATGCTTTTTTAGGGCTGTCCCACACGTCCAGATAATTCCGGTACCGGAATAAATCGGTACCGGAGTTATCCGTGTCCGTGTGCCTGGGAACTCACGTAGGCCATACGTGCGGCACACGTGTGCCGCCCGTATGGCGAGTGGGTACCACACGGAGCGTGTGGTACCCACGCGTGTGGTACCCTGCATCGTGCTGAAGCCGCGATTCATATGTTCCCTGCAGCAGCGTTTGCTGCAGAGAAAATATGAATAACAGTGTTTAAAATAAAGATCTATGTGTCCGCCGCCCCCCCCCCCCTGTGCGCCCCCCCCCCCCGCTGTTCTGAAAATACTTACCCGCCTCCCTCGCTGCTTCCTGCTCTGGCCGCGGATTCACGTGGGGCCGATCATTTACAGTCATGAATATGTGGCTCCACCTCCCATAGGGGCGGAGCCGACTATTCATGATTGTAAATGAGCGGCCCCACGTGACCGCATACAGTAGGAGGCGCGGGGCAGAGAGGAAGGAGTGACAGCCAACGTGGGAGCGGGTGAGTATTTTCAGAACAGCAGGGGGGCGCACAGGGGGTGGGGGGGCGGGGGACACATAGATCTTTATTTTAAACACTATTATTCATATTTTCTCTGCAGCAAACGCTGCTGCAGGGAACATATGAATCGCGGCTTCAGCACCATGTGGGGGGGACAGCGCTTACTGTAGCGCTGTCTCCTGCACGCACACGGACCCCAGACGGAGAACGTCCGTGTGAGGTCCGTGTTTTACACGGACCCATTGACTCTATTGGGTCTGTGTAATACGTGCGCTCCCACGAACACTGACATGTCTCCGTGTTTGGCACACGGAAACACGGTCCGCAAAAAATCAATGACATCTGAACAGATGCATTGATTTTTATGGGTCTACGTGTGTCAGTGTCTCCGGTACGTGAGGAAACTGTCACCTCACGTACCGGAGCCACTGACGTGTGAAACCGGCCTTAGTTTGTGGCTTTTTTCTTCACTTTTGTGACTTTTTTTTTACATTTTTGGATTTTTTTTAGATGTTCTTCCATCTCTATGTGATTAAAAACGCACACAAAAAATGTTAAAAATGGCCTGATTTTAATAACAACATAAACAAATGATCACATTTAAGGCATTTTATATAGCCCTCAAACTGAACTTTAAATTTGCTTCATCTGTGAATTTTTGCCCCTTTATCCAGAAGAGGAATCTCTAGAAGATGGTAAAAGTATTTAAAGGGTTGATGTCGGAGCTCTGTGCGTCCGCTCATGTCCTTCCACCAAACTCCCCCATCCATGTGTGTATGAAGCTTGTGCTCTGGGCGCAGTCATGGGGAACACAAAAGAGTCTTCCCCCAAACTGTTCCCACAAAGCTGGAAGCTACAATTGTCCACAATGTCTTGTGCTGAAGATTAAGACTTCCCATCATAGTTACATAGTTACATAGTTATTAAGGTTGAAGGAAGACTTTAAGTCCATCTAGTTCAACCCATAGCCTAACCTAACATGCCCTAACATGTTGATCCAGAGGAAGGCAAAAAAAAACCATGTGGTAAGAGTAAGCTCCATCATGGGGAAAAAAAATTCCTTCCCGACCCCACATACGGCAATCAGACTAGTTCCCTGGATCAACGCCTTATCAAGGAATCTAGTATATATACCCTGTAACATTATACTTTTCCAGAAAGGTATCCAGTCCCCTCTTAAATTGAAGCAATGAGTCACTCATTACAACATCATACGGCAGAGAGTTCCATAGTCTCACTGCTCTTACAGTAAAGAATCCGCGTCTGTTATTATGCTTAAACCATTTTTCCTCCAGACGTAGAGGATGCCCCCTTGTCCCTGTCTCAGGTCTATGATTAAAAAGATCATCAGAAAGGTCTTTGTACTGTCCCCTCATATATTTATACATTAACATAAGATCACCCCTTAGTCTTCGTTTTTCCAAACTAAATAGCCCCAAGTGTAATAACCTGTCATGGTATGGCAGACCCCCCAGTCCTCTAATAACCTTGGTTGCTCTTCTCTGCACCCGCTCCAGTTCAGCTATGTCTTTCTTATACACCGGAGACCAGAACTGTGCACAGTATTCTAAGTGTGGTCGCACTAGTGACTTATATAGAGGTAAAATTATGTTCTCCTCATTAGCATCTATGCCTCTTTTAATACATCCCATTATTTTATTTGCCTTTGTAGCAGCTGCCTGACACTGGCCACTGAATATGAGTTTGTCATCCACCCATACACCCAGGTCTTTTTCATTGACGGTTTTGCCCAGAGTTTTAGAATTAAGCACATAGTTATACATCTTATTACTTCTACCCAAGTGCATGACCTTACATTTATCCCCATTAAAGCTCATTTGCCATTTATCAGCCCAAGCTTCTAGTTTACATAAATCATCCTGTAATATAAAATTGTCCTCCCCTGTATTGATTACCCTGCAGAGTTTAGTGTCATCTGCAAATATTGAAATTCTACTCTGAATGCCCCCTACAAGGTCATTAATAAATATGTTAAAAAGAAGAGGGCCCAATACTGACCCCTGTGGTACCCCACTACTAACCGTGATCCAGTCCGAGTGTGCTCCATTAATAACCACCCTTTGTTTCCTATCCCTGAGCCAACTCTCAACCCACTTGCACATATTTTCCCCTATCCCCATTATTCTCATTTTATGTATCAACCTTTTGTGTGGCACCGTATCAAAAGCTTTTGAAAAGTCCATATACACTACATCCACTGGGTTCCCTTGGTCCAGACCGGAACTTACCTCTTCATAGAAGCTGATCAAATTAGTCTGACATGAACGGTCCGTAGTAAACCCGTGCTGATACTGGGTCATGAGGTTATTCCTCTTCAGATACTCCAGTATAGCATCCCTTAGAATGCCCTCCAGGATTTTACCCACAGTAGAGGTTAAACTTACTGGCCTATGATTCCTGAGTTCAGTTTTTGTCCCCTTTTTGAATATTGGCACCACATTTGCTATACGCCAGTCCTGTGGTACAGACCCTGTTATTATGGACTCTTTAAAGATTAAAAATAATAGTCTACCAATGACTGTACTTAATTCCTGCAGTACTCGGGGGTGTATCCCATCCGGGCCCGGAGATTTGTCAATTTTAGTGATTTTTAGACGCCTCCGTACTTCCTGCTGGGTTAAGCAGGTAACATTAAATTGGGAATTATTATCACTAGTCAATTCATATTGGCTGCCATGGGATTTTCTTTTCTAAATACTGATGAAAAAAAGTAATTTAGCATATTGGCTTTTTCCTCATCCTCATCCACCATTTCACCCAGACTATTGAACTAAGAGGCCGAGGCCAACACCTGATAACAGCCCATAGTATTATCCTCCTCCACCATCTGTACAGGGGGCACAATGCAGTCAGGGGGTAACGTCCTCCTGGAATCACCAAACCCAGACTCCTCCATCAGACGCAGATAGAGAAGTCTGATCCGCCACTGCACAGAACACGTCTCCTCCAGAGTCCAGTGGTGGCGGCTTTACACCACTCCATCTGACTCTCAGGATTGTGCTTGGTGATGTACGGCTGCATGCAGCTGCTCGGCCGTGAAGCTCCGAGCAGGGTGCATCAGCGTGATAACGTACTGCGATCTAGCATGATCACACAATTTTTAGGACGCCATGTCCTTGACGTGATGACGGCAGGTCACCGGCACTCTACAATATACTCTCGCCTAGGCGAACGTGTCATTTATTTGTGTCTTTCAGATACAGCAGTATTAACAGGAGATCTATGTAAAATCACAGATATTGTGATATTACTTACAACACATAATACAGAATGACAAACTCATCCCGATCCATCTGTACGTAGCTATTCAGGCATTACACAATACAAGATGTAGCAGAGATGAATGCGCTGTGTACTTCTTCCTTGCAGAGTTATAGGGGATGTCCAGAATTAGAAAAATCTGGCTAGGTTTTTCTCAGAAATAGCGCCACTCCTGACCAATGGGTTGTGCGTGGTATTGCAGCTCAGCTTCATTCATTTATATAGGGCTGAGTTGTCATACTAGACATTATCTATAACAAGGGGAGGTGCTGGGATTTTTTGGGTTTCGTTTTTAACCATGTTTTTCTAATCCTGGACAATCTATTTAATGTAATGTTTACCAGCAGTCCTATGTAAAGCCACCATTATAATATGTTGCGCAGAATAACACTAGCACACCTCATCATGGTATGCTAGTTTGCTTTTGCATAGGACTGCAGAATCACTACTTAGCTCTTTTATTTGCATCTGTTAAAGCTGCAGTCCTATGTTCAAACCAAGGACATCAACAAATGTCAAACTCCATAGGATGGGGCTACAAGGCAACTTTGGCAGGTCCTGTGGCCAAACATCATTCTTTGCAGCTGCTACAGCAGGAAAATGCAGATTAATTTGGGCTGCGGGAAATGCAACTTAGACAAAAAAAAATCCATTTTTTTGTAACTTTCATGTCAGAGTTGCAGGACCTTGTGGGTCCCAAAAAGGGATCACATAGAGTGATTATTGGCCCTGCGACCAAAGTTCTTGTGCAGCCCAAGCTTTAAAGGAAATCTGTCAGCATGTTTTTGCTATGTAATCTGTCAGCAGCCTGATGTAGGGGCATAGACCCTGATTCCAGCGATGTATCACTTAGTTTACTGGGTGCAGCAGTACGGATACAATCACAGTTTTCTCTGCTGAAGATCTAGCAAAGCTCAAATGCTGAGCTGTGTATAACCCCGCCCACACCACTGATTGGCTGCTTTCTGTGTATATTGACAGAAAGCTGCCAATCAGTGCTGGGGGCGTGGTCGGACCAGGAGGCACGAGACACCTAGTCCTGTAGTGATAATCTCCTGCTGATAAAACACTAATTATATTGAAACAGCAAAACACATCCTAATGACACATTGCCGGAATCATCGTGCTGCTCTCAGATTACATAGCAAAATCCTGCTGACAGATTCCCTTAAATAAATCACTGCAGTCGATCTACATTCAGTTCTACATCAAAACCAATGCACTAACCTATCATGGTTAGACTTACAATGTAGAGAACGTGGTGTTTCTGTTAGACAAGGGTGACAGGGTTAACTGTAGGTCTGGTCCATGGTGTTAGTTAAGGGTGACAGGGTTAACTGTAGGTCTGGTCCATGGTTGGGGAGGAGCATTGGGGACCTGGGTATCAGTTCATGTTTTGATAGTTAGTTGTTAGACAAGCCACTGCAACAAGTGACAAACTCAGCTCTGTAGTTTATGTGCATCGTTTTGATCATTTCCTTAGAGAAGATTTACAAGTGGATCTACCCGCAATCTTATATAAAAGCAGCGATGGCCAGCTACAATCAATGGCACTGAATGACTAACTCAGCTCTGCTATTTCCGTTTTTTTTTGTTTGATTTTAGGCATTTTGACAGTTTCCAGTGTTAAGACATAAAAGTAGCTCTACATCAAACCAGTGGTAACCTACAGAGTTGGGCAAAACGATTTGCAGACCCCGGCCGGACAGCTACGCCAACATTCCTAGCACCCCTTTTTCTAAGTCATTGGGCTATATAACGTCACGAATCGGAGGAGGTGACGGGGATGTTGCGTGCAGTAGGAGATTCGCTGTGCTTTGACGTAGCAGTAACCTAACGTGTTTTTACAATCTAATGCACCAAATGACAAACTCAGGTCCGCTACTCCTGCATTTCATTATAATGCTGCCCAGCCATTCCAAAGAACATCCCAGCCCACCGTGATAAATGACCATTTCCATCTTTCACGGACATTAATGCCTTTAAAAACATTCTGTTCATCCGAGTCAAGTGCACATTATAATACACGGCCGCGCATTATAATACCACTGATCCCACACATCATCTGTTAGAAATATTCCCCTCTATTGGTTCATGCAAAAAAAAAAAAACAATAAGAAGATATTAACCCACATTTTCATAGCTCCGGCCGCTTGCTTTGCAATGTTTCCAAGATCCCATGCTGGGTAACCCGTATTATCCCACGGCGTGATGTGTCGGAATGAGGTTTCCTGCGCGTCGTGTCTTTAATAGCACTGCAGTGTTATGATGAGACCCCCCCCCACCTTCGCTCCTCCAGAAAAATTCTATAAAATCCAATTTTTTTTCTTTTTTTTTAACCATAGGGACTTTAAAGAGAGAAACATTGCCCAATTTCAATTACAGATGTAGCAGAGTTGAGATTGTCAAGAGCTGACATCTGACGTCGCATTAGTTGGTTTTACATTGGGCTGCACGGTAATTAGTATACGATCCTTCCACAAGCTCTGCCAGACATGACGTTTTAATAAACTGGGATGTAGCAGAGCTGAATTTGCCTCCTAATGAACCTACTTTCTTAGCTGAGAGAGTGACATAAGTAGTTAATAAACAGCAAACTCCACACTGCTACATCTAATACATGAAGGCTAGTTAAATGACTAACTCAGCTCTGCTACACTTGTGAACCCCTAAAAGATTAATATGCCACACAAATAGGGTAAGTAGTGCTCAACTCTGCATGACAAACTCAGCCCTGCTACATTTGGCACCACTGAAAGATTAATATGCCATCCAAATAGGGTAAGTAGTGCTCTACTCTGAATGACAAACTCAGCTCTGCTACATTTGGCACCACTACACGATTAATATGCACCCAAATAGGGTAAGTAGAGCTCAACTCTGCATGACAAACTCAGCCCTGCTACATTTGGCACCACTGAAAGATTAATATGCCACACAAATAGGGTAAATAGAGCTCAACTCTGCATGACAAACTCAGCCCTGCTACATTTGGCACCACTGAAAGATTAATATGCCATCCAAATAGGATAAGTAGTGCTCTACTCTGAATGACAAACTCAGCTCTGCTACATTTGGCACCACTACACGATTAATATGCACCCAAATAGGGTAAGTAGAGCTCAACTCTGCATGACAAACTCAGCCCTGCTACATTTGGCACCACTGAAAGATTAATATGCCATCCAAATAGGGTAAGTAGTGCTCTACTCTGAATGACAAACTCAGCTCTGCTACATTTGGCACCACTACACGATTAATATGCACCCAAATAGGGTAAGTAGAGCTCAACTCTGCATGACAAACTCAGCCCTGCTACATTTGGCACCACTGAAAGATTAATATGCCACACAAATAGGGTAAATAGAGCTCAACTCTGCATGACAAACTCAGCCCTGCTACATTTGGCACCACTGAAAGATTAATATGCCATCCAAATAGGATAAGTAGTGCTCTACTCTGAATGACAAACTCAGCTCTGCTACATTTGGCACCACTACACGATTAATATGCACCCAAATAGGGTAAGTAGAGCTCAACTCTGCATGACAAACTCAGCCCTGCTACATTTGGCACCACTGAAAGATTAATATGTCACACAAATAGGGTAAGTAGAGCTCAACTCTGTATGACAAACTCAGCCCTGCTACATTTGGCACCACTAAAGATTAATATGCCACACAAATAGGGTAAGTAGAGCTCAACTCTGCATGACAAACTCAGCACTGCTACATTTGGCACCACTAAAAGATTAATATACCACACAAATACAGTAAGTAGAGCTCGACTCTGCATGACAAACTCAGCTCTACTATCCCTTCCTGGAAAAGATTAATATGCAAAACAAAAGGTATATTGGAGCAAACTGGTGGCATCTCTACTAAGTCAATGATTATTCATAATAAATAAAAGAAACAACTACATGACAAAGTCAACTCTGATGTATCTATATACGACTTGTGCACAATTTGAAAAGAAAAAAAAAAAAAGAATATCGCACCTGAATACTTAATGCTAGAGGATCATTTTGCATTATGGTAATTTTTTTTACAAAATATATACAGTAATTAAAAGACACATTCGGCTCTGCTACATCAGCAGTTTCTTGGCTATTTTAGAAAATGTGACCTTGAATATTTTTTTTTCGACGCACAAAATAATAACGAGTGATGAGTGCGCCCGGAGCGCTGCTTACACTGCGTCCAATACAAGAATCCATTTTTTTTTCAAGACATAAATATGACATTTTTCTTTCCCACCATTGCTGTGACATTTGTATTCAGGAGCGCGCTCCATCATGAAGACTGGTAATAAGCGGGCGAGCTATGGATGTAGCAGGGTGCAGTTTGTCAGATGTAGCCACGCTGAATTAATAAAACAAGCAGGTGCTGCAGAATTACGGCTCGTCAGATGTAGCAGAGCCGAGTTTGTCATTTAGCTATGCAACATAATTTAAGTTGTTTTTTTTGTTTTGTTTTTTACCTAAACTCACGTTAATGTGTGCAAACTGTAAAGCGCTGCGGAATATGCCGGCACCATATAAAAATAAAGATTATTATTTATTATTATAATTAACTCACTGAGCTCAATGACAAACTC